>NC_080112.1:127498035-128215095 GCF_950005125.1 Chionomys nivalis | reverse complement strand
GCACATGCCTTTAATCCCAGCACTTGGGAGGCAGAGGCAGGCAGATCTCTGTGAGTTCGAGGCCAGCCTGACCTACAGAGTGAGTTCAAGGACAGCCAGGGCTGCTACACAGAGACACCCTGTCTTGAAAAACCAAAGAAAAGAAAAGAAAGTAAGGAAGGAAGGAAGGAAGAAAAGAAGGAAGGGAGAAAAAGAAAAGAATTAACTAGTAATTTGGAAAGCCCTTTCCCTTTTGCGCTCCTGTGTACTATCTCCTCTGGGCTGGAGATTCTTCACTTCACCCAGATTCCTTTTATCCTCTCTTATTGGGAAAGGTGTGTGAAAATGTCCAATGATTGTATCATTCCAAAAGACTATGAAGGTTGGGGGCAGGACTGGGCATACATTGTTGCCATTTATCACAAAGTTCTGTCAGTGGAAATGTACTAGCATTTGTCACGGAAGTTAATTCAGAAAACATTTCACCTGGCATTTCCCCAAGGTAGCCAAAAGAACTCCATTCTACCAATTATCCAATAGATCAGCTATGGAAATACAAACTTCTTTTTCTTTTTCCAGATGGAAGACCCGATAAATCTAAGGTCACGGAGCAAGTCCTTGGAAGAATGCAAAAACAGGTGCCAAATCTTTCACTTGAAATTGAGTTTTAACCAAGGGACAACTCTTCCAAAAGTTGTCCTCTCCTTTTCCACATATTTTCTTCATTGTTTTTAAATTTACTGAGTGTCTTCATGCGCACCTGCATGTATGGAGGTCAGAGGACAACTTATGGGAAATGGTTTTGTCTTTCCACTGTGTGGGTTCCAGGGATCAAACTTAGGTCATCAGGATTGGTGACAAGTGCCTTTACCTGCTAAGCCATCTCATTATGTTCTTTCTTAAGGAAAAAATGATGCAAAATGAGAAAAAAATTAGAAAAAAAATCTCCAACATTGTCTGTTAGTGATAATTTTCTTGATTCAGGAAATGATTTTTATATCTCCACATGAGTGACCATGTTCAGGAAGACATAAGTGCCAAACACCTAATTAGTATATGTCACATACTCTTAACTAAAAATCCATAACCCATTTGTGAACATGTGGTGGAGAAGCTTTGAAGTCAGTAATCAAAATAATTGTCTAGATGTCTTGGCTCCAAATCTCCACACTCCTGGACCTCTTTCAATTTATGCATATTGGGTGTGTATAGATAGATGTTTTTCGTGATCTGAATTTCCATTGTTGCCAAACTTGTTATTTTCTCCAGAGGCACCTTATCAATGAACCAAACAAATATTCTGATCATGTCTTTACAAGGGCACTTCACCTAGGTTTTGTCTCAGTAGATAATTTAGGTGTATGACATAAGCAAGGACTATGGTGACCATAGTGCTGACCTGGCTTCATCCAAAGAATCACAGGGCTTTGTCTGGATTTGAGAAAGCCTGGAGATGTGGGCATGAGCGAGGTGAGGATGGGAGACAAAGAGTGACGAGAATAAAGGTGAGAGTTATGGCAACATCTGAAGCTTCTCCGTCAATCAGAGAGGATGGCTTTGTGGGTCATGCATCTCTGTCACAGCTGGTCAGCTCCATTGGGGTCATATGGAAACAGAGATATGTGATACACAAATAAATAGCTATGATTATGCACCAAAAAGCCTTATTTACAAAAGAGATGATAGGTTCCACCTTTGGGTGTAATTTGCTTCCTCTTGAATGAGCAGAATAGGTATCCCAATATGACTTGACCCTGAATTAGAAATACAGACACCAGGACTAGAAATGGGATTTCTTGCCTTCTTGACACACCGCAGAAAGTGGGTGATGTCAAAGTCAGGGTTTGGAAGGGTGGAGACTGTTCTTGCGTTTTTGTTTGCTTGTTTATCTGTTTCACTCTTACGCAGATTTGCACAAACTGAGCACTCCCACACACACCAATACCCAGATTACGAAACGCTTGGAAGCTCAGCAAGGCCTGTGAGACATGTGCCTGTTGTGTGTAGTTGTCAAATTGCAGACTAATGCTATAGCCAGATGGTGATCCGTTTTGTAAATACACCGCAATAAATGCAGCCATCCTGTTGCCACAGACACTAGGTAGTTCCATATTTCATTATTGGGAATCATGTTCATTTCAAAACTTAAAGTAATGTGCTTTAGTGAATGCACGCACACATCTTGTTAGGTCTGTATTGAAGAACATCATTGTAAAAGTCTGTAATCCCAACACTCGGGAAGCAGAGACAGGGGTATTATCCTCAGCTACATAGGGAATTTGAATTCAGCCAGGGTACATGACACTCTGCCTTGAAATAAGCAAATAGATGTAATTAAAACACAAAGAAAGAACTAAAAACACATTTTTTGAAAACCGCTTTCCTAAGTAGTGTGGTCTAACCCTGACCTGTGCCCTGGTAGTACCAAAGGGCGCACAGTACTTTGTGTTTCCCAAGTGCAGCCTATTTCCACAGTTAGGACTGCATTCCCACCTAAGGACACCAGGCTTCCAGTTTCTTCACATCTTTGCTAAGCGGAGTTTTGTATCTTTCTCACTGTAGTGAATACATAGGGTCTCGTTGTGCCCTGATAATGATGATAAGCTGTTTTTAGTGTGCCTACTGCTTATTAGAATATTAATTTTCTGAAATGTCTCCTCAAGTCTTCTGTTTTTTATTTAGTTAGTTTTTTAGGTCTTGTTGATTGTAAAGAGACGTTCACATGCCACACACACCCCTCCGAATTCTAGTTGTACCACCATGTAAGAAGTTACTAAAAGCTTAATACGTCCAGCAGGAGGAGACAGGATAATGACTATGTGCACAAAGGCAACTTGGGGGATATTTGGATACCTTGGCTCAAACCACCAACCAATCAGCTTCATACTTTAAAGCAACAAAAAGCATTTATTCTTTCTGCTATTTTCTGTGAGTTGTGAATTTAGAAATGATTGCTCGGGTCAGCTCTGGCTGTAGATTTCTCAGTAGGTAGGATTTTGATATTAGATGGAGCTTTGCTAGTCCTGGGGGACGTACTGTTAGTGTGGCTTACTCGGATGACACCTGCATTGGTACTGCTGTTGATCCAAGGCCTGGATTCCTTCCTCCTGTGCTTTTCTCAGCTGCTTAGATGTCCTCATGACACAGTAGCTAGCTTCTTTAAGAGTGCCCAATCTACATGAGTAAAAGAGGTAAGCCAATGCTCTTTAAACGTTAGCCCAGAAAGTCACCTGCCCTTGCTTCAGTTAAATACAGATTCCAACTCAATGTGGACTACAACTGATATACATAAGCTTGAATACCACCAGAGGAAACTCTTTGGAAGCCATCTTAGAGGCCAGCCACAATATGAGTCCGTTGACATATCAAATTATTTTTGAGAGGAAAAAAAGGAAAAATGAAAACTCCTTTGGGATGTCCCTTCTTGATGCTGACTGCTTAATCATTCTTCAGGCTCAGTTCAAGTTCTTTCTGTGATTTCATGTGTATTTGCATAGAGATACAGTGTCTGCTAATTGCTCTGATTTTTCGGGGTCTCCAGAGATTACTGGTCTCCTGTAGCATCTGCTTCTCCTAAATCATACCCCCAATCCTACTTTAGTGATTATTCACTTTTCTCCCTCTCTATTCTATTTGGAGGCAGGATCTTATGTAGCCCAGACTTGCCTTGCACTCCCTGTGTAGCCACGGATGACTTTGAACTTCTGATTCTTCTGATTCTCCTGTATCACAACATCCAGCAACGGGATCAAACTAAGGATTTTGTACATGTGAGGCAAGCACTCTACCTACTATGCTATTACCCCCTTTTAAATTAAGATTCCAATGCTCTCTTGAAACAAACTTGCTTGGAAGGGTGTGATGGCATGATTCTCTATGAGTCATTTACCCTTTAGTTATCGGAGGGTCAGCCAAGAGGACGGCTTTCAGGTTAGGGGAGGTACTAGGCACCTGCACAGATAAGAAAATGAGCCATTTCTCAGCTTGATAAGGAGAACTGGCAAAGAGGCTGGGAAAGAGGAGTGGCAAGAAAGTATTCCAGGAACAAAATTTAAGGGTGCACTTCCTCTTAGCTAGAATTACAAAGTGAGAGTCCAAGAGGGAGTGCCTCCTTAAATTTTGCACCTTGGTCATTTCACACAGGCCTGGCCTATGTACATACGGTCACAATAACAATCGCAGCGCTGGAGGCTTTTCCAGCAATCCACTACCATTCGCTGGAATAGTTTCTCGTTGTTGGGCACTTTGCTTACACAACTCGTTTTTTTTTTCTTTTTCTTTAAAAGATTATTTTAGCAACGCTGGAGATGCTCCCTGCCCACCTTTGGTCATGCTAAGCACATGCTTCCCCACTGAACCAGACCCATGACTCCTGGTCACGTAACTGTTAACCCTTTGGACGCCCTTTGTAGAACAAGCATCGTCTCCAGCTAAGGAAGGCAAAGTTTAGTAAAGCTACAAACCTCACCCAAATTCACATTGTTAGTAAGAGGCAAGAATCAGAGCTGGGCATGGACAGTACATGCCTGCGGCAACCCCAACACTTGGGAAATAGATGCAAGAGGATCAGGAATTCAGAGCCATCTTGACTATATCACAACTTCAAGGCCACAACTATATCATGGAGGTCCTGTCTCAAACAAAACAAAACAAACGACTAGGTTGACTGAATTCCCACACCCATTCTCTTTCTTCCTATGCTGTATATTTCAGCAATAAGATAGAAATTGACAGCTATGGGTGTGGTGAAACGAGGCTATTCGAGCAGAGGTTTATTATGTTAGCACTGACCTGCAATAACCTATGCTACACAAACATAGTCATACCACACTTCAAGTGAATTGTAGACATTTAAATGTTCAGAGAAGACAGGCTGGGTAGAGGTGGCTGGGAACGTCCCCACAAATGATCACATACAATTGACAGAACTCTAGGTGGAGCCGAATGGATCTATGCCAAAGAGCTGCCAGAATGTTCTTGTTTCCAAGCCAGGGAGGCAGCTTGTTCTTTGCCCATTTTCTGTGAAAATGATAGGTTGTATTTATTTTTTATGAATTTGCATATGAGAAGGTAGGAGGATCTGTAAGGAGATGTATGATTGATTATGAATTTTGGTTTAGAGCCCCAAGTATTACTGCAAGTTTCAGTCTGCAACCAAAAGAACAGCAGTTCTCAGTGAAATCGTTCTAGCTTCCTTTGAGAGGAGATCAGATGGAAGTGGAAGGCAAAAGCTGGTAATTTCCTATGTACAAAACTAACACGTGACCTAAAGCATCTGGACATGAGCTTGATACCCAGAACCCTTTAAAAAATTCTGAGTTTGACGATGTGTGCTTGTGTTTCCAGTACTGGTGAGGTGGGGGCAAACAGGTCTGTGGAACTCACTGGTCAGGTTACTTGACAAATCTAGGCCAGCGGGGAAACCCTGTCTCAAAAAAGAAAGGAAGGGAGGGAGGGAGGGAGAAAGGGAGAGAGAGAAAGAGAGAATGGAAAAACAAGACCTAAGGTTGACCTCTGTCTTTTCATATAAATGTGCCCACCCCCACCCACATAAACATGTAACACACACACACACACACACACACACATTTAGAAAGACAGAGAGGGAGGGAAGGAGGGAGGGAGAGAAAATACATACATGATTGGGCGTGGCTGAATTTCAGTAAAAGTTCATTTACTTCATTTATGAAAATGGCAAAGGGCTCAGTAAGACTTGAAGGCGACCTCTGATCTTAGAAGCATCATTCAAATGTGGCTGTTTTGAACTTTTTTCTTTGTTCCATGGTGTTGGGCAGAGGCTCTTTTTTCTTTCTTCTTCTTAGTGCTGTTTAAATGCTAAAGTAGTATTAGCAAACAAGAACAGAAGAGGAGGAGAGCAGGAGGGGTTATCTTAGCAAAGCTTCTCTGAAGGGCAGACAAAAGCTTTGGTCACACTGCTTGCAAATTTAAAGGGCCAGCTGTTTCCACTCTGCATAGCTAGATGGAAGAACCATCCGGTCCCCTAACAAGTTCCAAGTTTCAGTTTGGTATTTTAAAAATAGAACTCATTGCTGGAACATCTCTATCACTAAGCATTTGGAGGAGTTGTCAAATAAATGCAATGGGCCAAATATGTCACATGTCCAATGCTATTATTGGGTAATATATGAAAACCTTTGATTTATGTGTAGTAGAATTAGATTTTGTACTTGCAAATAAGAATACTGTAAACGGGGGAGAATTGTTGAAAGGCTAACTTAGTAAATAAAGAACATAGGTGTGATTGAATGTAGTAGAGAGAGCTGGAGGGTATTGATTCATGCTGGCCCTGTATGGCTGTCACAGATCTGGGTCTCATTTAATTATTGAACCTTAGCCATATCTTTTGGCCTACATGCCAGTTCCTTCCTCATCTATAAAATAAAGAGGGTAGATGAGATCATAGAGTTGTAAACAAAAGACTCCAGGGAGCAGAATGATAATACAGAAGGATTTAAACACAGAAGAAAAGAGTAAGTGTTTAGGTATTTGTCCTATAATTTCCCCTCTTATTTTGTCTTTTAGAGTAAGATGGAGGATAAACAGTATTTTCAAGGTTCATTGTTGGTCTGGTGGGTTAACAGCCTGTGGTCCTCAGACCCGGTATGGTTACTTTTCTAGTTACAGTGACAAGATACTTGACATAAGAAACTTAAGAAATGGGGTGGGGGCTGCGGTGATAGCTTGGTCTGTAAAGGGCTCAGTTAAAGACCTGAGTTTGATCCCCAAGAGACCATGTTGAGAGAGAGAGAGAGAGAGAGAGAGAGAGAGAGAGAGAGAGAGAGAGAGAGAGAGAGAGAGAGGTGTAGGTACCCCTGAAGGCCAGAGGAAGGCATCAGGTCCTGTAGACCTAGACCTGTAGTTACAGACAGTTGTGTGCTACCAGATGTGGGTTTGGGGGTGAAAACTCCTCTGCTTTGGAAGAATAGCAAACACTTTTAGTCACTGAGCCATTTCTCCAGCCCAATTTTATTTAGTGTGTATGTGGAAGGGATACATGAAAGCCCACTTATGTAAAAGCAGGAGGATGATGATATGTGTTGTCCTCAGGAATGCAGTCTGCATCCTTTGATTCAGGGCCTCTCATTCACTGACCTGCAGCTCACCAGTTAGGCTAGAAGGGCTGGTCATCATGCTCCAAGGATCATCCTGCCCCTGCTTCCCAGCCCTGGGATTGCAAGCATGCCATCATGTTTGGGATTTTGACATGAGTTCAGGGGTTTAAACTAATATCCTCATACTTGCAAGGCAAGTGCTTTAATGACTGAGCCATCCCATTGCCATTTTATTTTGCTATGGTTTTTGACAATGCCTTATGTAACTCAAGCTGACCGTGTGCTCCCTGTGCGGCCAAGGATGACCTTAAGTACTGACCCCTCTGCCTCCATCTTCCATGTTCTGGGACTATAGGCCTGTGCCACTGTACCCACTTTTATATGATGCTGGGGAGAGCCCTTGAGACTTCATTTGTTAGGCAAGCACTGTATCAACTAAGTTCCACCTTTATTCTCAAACATACACATCCAGGCACAGACTTGATGGAGGAAGGTCATTGGCTAATAAAGAAACTGCTTTGGCCCATTTGATAGGCCATCCTTTAGGTGGGTGGAGTAGACAGAATAGAATGCTGGGAGGAAGAGGAAGTGAGCTCAGATGCAGGGTAGCTCCTCTGAGAGACAGACGCCATGCTCCCCTCTCCCCGGCAGATGCAATAAAGCTCCAACCCAGGATGGACGTAGGCTAGAGTCTTCCCGGTAAGCACAACTTGGGGTGCTACACACATGAATAGAAATGGGCCAAGCAGTGTTTAAAAGAATACAATGCGTGTGTTGTTATTTCGGGTATAAAGCTAACCATGCGGGAGCCGGGCAGGACGAAAAGCAGGCCCGCAGCTCCCTCAACACAGACTCTCACAGTGCTAGTGTAGTCCGTGATTAGCCGAATCAGCATTACCTGGAAGCTTGTTAGAAATGCATGTTCAGCAGCCTCTGAGGCCTCAGCTCTCCAGTTAACTCCGATGCTTACCGAAGCTGAAGCAGCAATGAAGCAGATTCTTGGGGAGTAATTGAAGCCTTCCTACCCTTCATGGGTTGGGTTGAGAATAAATAGAAATGATCAGGATTTTAACAGCAAAATGCTGGAGGGGCATAAACGGAAGTGCACTTCATCCTCCGTTAATGAGATGTCAGATAAGGAAGAGGCGGTCCATACTTTAGTGCCTTTAAGGATTTTCAAATAACATGGATTTGTGAGAAATAAATTCTTTGATTACCTACCTGTGCATGTAGGCTATGTTCAGACTATGTATCTACACTATACATAGTAACTCCAGTGTAATCTTCCCTTCCCCCCCAGGATTGTGACTTTTCCACTTTCTCCGTCTCTGGTGACAGAGCATTCCTTTCTTTTCCTTGCCTGCTATCTCCAACAGACAATACTTCTTCCTCCCATTCCTCAGTCAGCCAGTGATAGGGCTGAATAGCTAGCATCGGCTAAGAATCATGGGTTGGATTTAAGATTGTAAAATACAATATGAATAAGATTCTTGGTAGATAGTCACGAGAAGGGCACAATGCTTTAAAGAGAATGTTGTTTTAATTGATTTATGATTTGATTAAGAAAAAGATTTTTCTTCTTTTCTCATATCGACATTGATTTAGAAAAAAAATCCTTTTTATATTTTGGGATGCTTTTTTGTTCAATGAGCCAGCTGCCAGGTCAGACATGCTGAATCTTTCCCGGTAAGCCACGACCTCGTGGTGACATACAGATTATTAGAAATGGGTTGAATCACGATGTGAGAGTTAACCAATAAGAGGCTAGAGCTAATGGGCCAGGTAGTAATTTAATGAATACAGTTTCTGTGTGGTTATTTCAGGGGTTAAGCTAGCTGGGCAGTGGAACACGGCCTGCTCCTCTTACTACACTATTCAAAGTAAACATGATTAGTAGTTCTTGCCTCATTAGGGATTTTTGTGTATATGGTGTATGTATGTATATATTCATGTATGTGCAGGCAAAGTGCCACGTGTACCCTTGTGACACACAGTCAGAAGAGGTCATTGGTATTCTGCTTTACAGTGTTTTGCCTTATTCCCTTGAGATAGGGCCTGTCGAACCTGGAGCTCACCATGTTTTAGCCAGTCTGGCTCAGAAGCCATGGCAATGAATCCTATTTCCCTGCTCCCAGTGCTGTCGTTACAAGCCCATGTGGCCATGGCTGGCTTCTTTCTTTTCCTTTCTTCTTCTTCTTTTGGTTTTGGTGGTGGTGGTTTGGAATGAGAATTCATACCCAGGCCCTCATGCAGTCAACACTCTCACCCACTATGCTTTCTAGCTCAGCAGCCCCCAAGTTCAGGGCTTAGAGGGCCTGTGCTACCACACCCTAGTTGGGTATTTTTATTAATTTTTATTTTACTCTATTATTACAGTAATGTGTTTTTATTATATTTGAATTTTTATTTCTATTGTAATTTTAATCTATTTCTGTTTCTTTCATATTTTTCCTCTCCATATAAGAAAGCTAAAAGTACTTCCAGTTGGAGATCAGCAAACACACTAAGATATCTGTATTAGGCACGTAAGGCTCTGCTGACTTCCTTTAATAAAAACTGACTTCTAGAGGCAGAGTCCTCAGCACTGGCAGGTAGAAGCAGAGGATCAGGAGTTTAAGGTCATTCTCTACTGTAAGGGGAGTTTGAGACCCAGAAGACTTAGAAGCTTGCTTACAAAACAAAACAAAATAAAACCAAGCCAAACATCAAACAACAACAAAACAACCTCGTTATGCCTGATTTATGACCTGCAGATGCTTACAATTTGAGAGGATTCTAATGCTGTCTCTCCGTCAGCTACTAAGGTCACGATGTCCTCTTCCAATGACGGAGCTCTTCATCCCGCAATGGCAAGCGGCCATGGATGACAGAGAAATAAAATGTGTATGGCTATGTCTCAATACCACTATTTACAAAATCAGGCACGCAGATTGGTTGCTAAGTCCTAATCAAAACATAACCCCGGGGCCAGCATTTTAGTGCCAACCCATGAAAGATGCCTCTATTATGTGACTACTGCTCACTTGGTAAAGAATGAGGACTAACAGCTCCATCCCAGACAGCCACCATGAAAGGAGAAGAAGATGTGGTTTGTGGAATAAAATCCACATCCTCAACTGTTTGCACACCATCAGGAACACATGCATATGTGAAGAAATGGGTCGAAGACAGTACGTCAATTACGTGAATTGTCTTAATGGTTGGGTTCATAGCTTCATAGCTAGAACTTGGCCTAAGTTTATGGGCTAGCAAAGGAGAAACATGCCGGTGCTTATCTGAGAGACCTGAGCTTCTCTTTTCTAGCATTTATCTCTATCAGTGAAAATGAAGGAAGAAGAGCACTGGGGAGGCTTGATGAGGACGAAACTCCCTGAGATGACTTAGGCCAGACAGTGTGCCCTCGTGCCAGGGTGGCAAAGGTAACTAGAAACGCGTCTGCACTTGAGCGATTTGGAAATTCCCTAGTTTGAATTTTCCTCTTACACAAGTCAAGGGAAGAATGCTATGATCCACTTCTGTGCTCATTCCTGGGATTTCTGCTGGCTCCTCAGAAGGCACTGGGACAGGAGCAAGATGACATCTTTCAAAACGAAAGCGTGAAGCAAGGCAAGGCGAGTCAAGACCTGACTTGTTGCTGAGTCTTCTTCTCCTATGACAGGGCTGACTCATAGGATGGACTGTGGCCAAGATACCTCAAGATCCAGGACAGAAGGAAAAAGTGGTAGTATTCACACCCCAAAAGCAGCAGAAAATTGCCTCAGATTTTATTCTGGGGAGCCTTAGAGTGCATTCTAGGACAACAGTTCTCAACCTGTTTGGGGGTTGAACAGCTCTTTCATAGCAGTGACTGAAGACCATCAGCAAACCCAGATACTGACATCATGACTCACAGCAGTAGCAAAATCACAGTTAGGATGTAGCAACAAAAATAATTTTATGGTTGGGAGTCACCACATGAGGAACTGTATTAACTGCAGCATTAGGAAGGTTGAGAACCACTGCTCTAGGGGATAAACCTAGGGTAATACTAAAAGCTGGGGCTTTGAAGATGGCCTCCCTGAAGAGATAGCCATGGGGCTGGGCTCTAGAAACCTGGCTTGCTGGTTAAGAGCAGTTAAAACTCTTCCAAAAGATTTCAGTTCAGTTCCTAGCACCTATGTGAGATGGTTCATAACCACTTCTAACTCCAGCACCAGGGGATCTGACACCATCTTCTAGACTCTGTGAGTCCCTACACACTTGTGGCACACACTGACAAAGGCACGTGCACATACACATAAATAAAAAAGAAACCTTTTTTAATGGAAGAATCTGTGAAATCAAGGTATCACTGGAGTCCAGAAGATTGGGATTTAGAAAGGAGCAGAAAGATCATAATTGTTCATAAGTTTATCCTGGAACAAAAGAAACTTGATTCTTAAAAAACTAACTAAAAATTCTTGCTTTATTTTATTTATATGGGTGTTCTTGCCTGAGTGTGTATCTTTGCACCACGTACTTGCCTGGTGCCCAGGGAAGCAGAAGAAGACCCTTGATTCACTGCAACTGGAGCCACAGGTGGCTGTAAACTATATCACCTAGTGGTCTTAATAAAATGCCATTCTATTGTGGAAATGTACCACATTTTGCTTATCCATTCTTCAGCCAAGGGGTATTTAGGTTGTTCCCAGGTTCTGGCTATGACAAACAATGTGACAATGAACATAGTTGAGCACATGTCCTTGTGATATGGTTGAGCATCCTTTGGGTATATACCCCAAAGTGGTATTGCTGAGTCTTGAGGAAGGTTGTTTCCTAATTTTCTGAGAAATCACCACACTGATATCTAGAAAATATCATGCCAAGTGAGGAAACCCAGAAAGACAAATATCATATGTACTCACTCATAAGTGGCTTTTAGACATAAAGCAAAGAAAATCAGCCTACAATTCACAATCCCAGAGAACCTAGACAACAAAGAGAACCCCAATAGACACATACATGGATCTAATCTACATGGAAGTAGACAAAGACAAGATCTCCTGAGTAAACTGGGAGCATGGGGACCATGGTAGAAGGTAGAAGGGGAGGTGAGAGAAAGGGACGGGAGTGGACACAAATATATAGATCAATAAAAACAAACAAACAAACAAACAAATAAAATGTCATTCTAACTCAACAGTTCTAGAGTAAGGCACAAGTTTATAGACCCTCCCTTTATTTTCAGAGTCTCATGTATTCCGGCTTAGACTCAAATTCTTTATATAGCTGCAGATAATGCTGAATGTCTAATTGTCTTGCCTTTCTTTTTTAATGGCTAGATTATAGGGTGTGCACTGTCATATCTGTTTATGGGGTTCTAGGAGTAAAGCCTGGGACTTCATGAATACTAGGCAAGCACTCTACCAAATGAACTACAGCTACAGCCTCGGGTTCATGCATTCATTCACTGTTTGCTCATTTTTTTTTGCAACCACTTGCCACACTGAAGTCTAGGCTAGTTTAGAACTCACCATACAGCCCACACTGACCTTAAACTTAACATAATTTTCCTGCTTCAGTCTTACCATGGCTGAGCTCATGGGAATGAATAACCACACCTGGAAATATTTGTTTCTAACAACCTCTCAGAGGATGCCAAAACTGCTGTTCCTGTAACTGTGGTCTCACTCTGGCTTTCCCTTGGCTTTCCTGACCTCGTGGTCTCCTTTGAAAGATTTTTGGATAAGACTCAAGAAAGTATAGTAGAAAGATAGATAAGGGACCCCACATCTGTATTGAGCAACACACACCCTTCTCAACAAAGCAACCAGTCAGTATGACCTGATAACTTCCAAGCACCCCCTTGGTAACTCCCTTTTTTGTGGTCAGACCCACCCTGAAACTTATCTTGGGCCTGGAGGCAGTGAACTCATCAAGCCTAGACCAGTCTTAGGAATATACCAAATAAGACAAACTGTGCTCAAATGAATTTTTAGGGAAAATCTGTTGACCAAGATTTCTGTTCTACCTGGTCCCTCTGTTAGCCACACTACCCACAGTTGTTTAGTCCCAAATAAACACACAGAGGTTTACAATAATCATAAACTTATTGGCCTATTGGCCTATTAGAATAATAAGCTTCTTATTAACTCTTATAACTTATATTAGCCCATAATTCTTATCTGTATTAGCCATGTGGCTTGGTACCTTTCTCATCGAGGCAGTCACATCTTGCTTGCTCTGTGTTTGGCTTCCTTTGTGTCTGGGTGATGACTGCAGACTGAAACTTCCCTCTTCCCAGAATTCTCGTTGCCCTGCCTCTACTTTCTGCCTAGCTACTGGTCAATCAATGCTTATTTAAAATAAATGTGCCAGGGTACAGACCATTGTCCAACAGCAAAAATCTATTCACATTTCTATGCTTTGTAATGATTGAGCATGCATATGATTGAAAAGGATATGTACAGTGAACAAAACCTGCCAATCAAAACACCATAGTAACCAATCTCTCTTCTTCCCGGATCCACAGAAGGAAGTCCTGAGAAGTCACTCAAGGCTCATGAACAATCTCACTTGAGCCTGTTTCTCCTTTATAAGTTCTACTCTGTACTTACACTTCACTTTTGAATAAAATCCCTTGTTGCTTTACTATTTGTGTGCACTTCTTCAATTATTTGAACAAGAAGACAATAACCTAGAAACACTTGATCCAGATAGAGACCACTGGTTACATGAGTAAGGTTTATTACAGAGTACTATGAATCACTCTCAAAAGTAAAAGAATGAGCCTGGCCAAAGGAATCACTGTAGAAGTAAACTCTCAATATGAGAGTGAGTGGGTTGTTGGAGGGACCACTGTGTGAGCCACACTTTTGAGAAGCAAGAGAGGACAATGGGCAAAAGAACCATTGTGCAACATAAATTTTTAGGTCAACTTTATACTATTTCTTAAAGTCTCTATAACAAACAGTATTGGTTGATTTAAAACCCATTTGGGTTAAGTGTTAAGGGAGGAAACAATGGTATACCTTTCTTCTTTTACCAGAAAACTCCAGGTTAGACATAATCGCATGGTCTTTGGGGCAGTATAGACTCCACACATGACCAGTGATACATTCAGATACACTCATTCTTTTGACCAGTGGTTAAATCTTGCCATTTCAGTTGCTGGTTTTATAAGCTACTTATTATGAGGGAAGGTTCTAGTTCAATGACCTTTACATTTGTCAATATTTGACGAGCTCCCCAATATTCCCAGAACCACACTTTGAAAAGTGAGCATGCAAGGTATCCTTGGCAACTTTGTTGCATGTGTCAAAATAAGCTTTATAAGGTTGCAATTATAACATTGATTCCTTATAGAACAAACACACCCACTGAAGGAAAGTCCCCAAATAACCTGTGGAGGGCCCAGGCAATCAAAGCCAAGATCAAAACTTGCTCATGGATTACATCAGTCCAAGAAGATTTTTTTTAAATACCCAAGGGTGTACTTCATTTCTTTTAAGAAATCCTCTAAAGATATCATTTCTCAAATTATTTAAGGTTAACATCTCTGGTGAGAACACAGTGCCAGACAGGTTCTGTTGCCAATTAAGGAAAGATCCATGTATCAATCATCAGAAAGACAGGCTACAGTTTAGGTTATCTTAGGAAATCTAAAATAGCAAGCCAAGACAGGTGTTAGGATGAATGTGCACATAGCTTATCACATGGGGAAAGTGGATCAAGAGTATGTCCATTATAGTAGAGTTCTCCATAGAAACAGCCCTAGCAGAACACAGATAGATAAGAAGCTATTTACTTGTTTATAAAACTCTCTCTCTCTCTCTCTCTCTCTCTCTCTCTCTCTCTCTCTCTCTTTCCCCATATGTGTGTGTGTGTGTGTGTGTGTGTATGTTAGAATATTATTGCTGTGAAGAGACACTGATGTGGGAGTGTCATCTATCAATCTGTTGATTTCATTGGTTAATTAATAAAGAAACTGCTTGGCCTGATAGGTTAGAACATAGGTGGGTGGAGTAAACAGAACAGAATGCTGGGAGGAAGAGGAAGTGAGGCAGATGCCATGCCTCTCCTCTCCAGGGCAGACGTGATGAAGCAAGCCGCCAGGTCAGACATGCTGAATCTTTCCCGGTAAGACTGGTGCTACACAGATTACTAAATATGGGTTAGGCAAGATGTGAGAATTAGCCATTAAGAGGCTAGAACTAATGGGCCAAGCAGTTTTTTTTCTTTTTATTCTTTTTTAATTAAAATTTCCACCTGCTTTCCGTTTCCCATTTCCCTCCCCCTCCTCCCACATATTGCCCCTCCCCCCACTCCCCTCCCCCTATCCCCACTCCTCTTCTCCTCCCCCCACTCCATTCCCCCTCCCTCTCAATACTGAAGAGCAGTCCAAATTCCCTGCCCTGCGGGAAGTCCAAGGTCCTCCCACTTCTATCTAGGTCCAGGAAGGTGAGCGTCCAAACAGGCTAAGCTCCCACAAAGCCAGTTCATGTATTAGGATCGAAACCTAGTGCCATTGTCCTTGGCTTCTCATCAGCCTTCATTGTCTGCCATGTTCAGAGAGTCCAGTTTCAACCCATGCTTATTCAGTCCCAGTCCAACTGGCCTTGGTGGGCTCCCAATAGATCAGTTCCACTGTCACAGTGGGTGGGTGCACCCCTCGTGGTCCTGACTTCCTTGCTCATGTTCTCCCTCCTTCTGCTCCTCATTTGGACCTTAAGAGCTCAGACCGTTGCTCCAAATTGAGTCTCTGTCTCTGTCTCGATCCATCGCCAGATGAAGGTTCTAAGGTGATATGTAAGATATTCATCAGTATAGGATAGGGTCATTTCAGGTTCCCTCTCCTCAGTTGCCCAAGGTACCAGCTGGGGACATCTCCCTGGACACCTGTGAGCCCCTCTAGAGTCAAGTCTCTCGCCAACCCTAAGATGGCTCCCTTAGTTAGGATATATACTTCGCTGCTCCCGTATCCACCCTTCCTATATCCCAACCATCCCAATCCCCCAAGCTCCTCCCATCCTCCCCTTCTCACATTTCTCACCCCATTTCCCCTTAGTCCCATGCCACCTCACCCGCAAGTTCCCAGTTTTTGCCTGGCAATCTTGTCAACTTCCCCTATCCAGGCGGATGACTATACGATTTTCTTTGGGTTCACTTTCTTATTTAGCTTCTCTAGGATCACAAATTATATGCTCAATGTCCTTTATTTATGGCTAGAAACCAATTATGAGTGAGTACATCCCATGTTCCTCTTTTTGGGTCTGGGATACCTCACTCAGTATAGTGTTTTCTATTTCCGTCCATTTGCATGCAAAATTCGAGAAGTCATTGTTTTTTACCGCTGAGTAGTACTCTAATATGTATATATTCCACACTTTCTTCATCCATTCCTCCATTGAAGGGCATCTAGGTTGTTTCCAGGTTCTGGCTATTACAAACAATGCTGCTATGAACATAGTTGAACAGATACTTTTGTCATATGATAGGACATCTCTTGAGTATATTCCCAAGAGTGGTATTACTGGATCTTGGGGTAGGTTGATCCCAAATTTCCTGAGAAATCACCACACTGATTTCCAAAGTGGTTGCACAAGTTTGCATTCCCACCAGCAATGGATGAGTGTGCCCCTTACTCCACAACCTCTCCAGCAAAGGCTATCATTGGTGTTTTTGATTTTAGCCATTCTGACAGGTGTGAGATGGTATCTCAAAGTTGTTTTAATTTGCATTTCCCTTATCACTAAGGAGGTTGAGCATGATCTTAAGTGCCAAGCAGTGTTTAAAAGAATACAGTTTCCATGTAATTATTTCGGGGCATAAGCTAGCCAGGCGGCTGGGAGCCAGGTGGCAGGAACACAGCCTGCAGCTCCTTCTACAAGACACCATGATGAGGACAACTCTTATAAAAGAAATCATTTAATTGGGACTTCCAATCAGAGGTTGAATCCATTGTCATCATGGTAGGAAGCATGGCTGTACACAGGCTGACATAGTATTGGAGAGATAACTGAGAGTGTTACATTTGGATCCTACATTTGAAGGTAGCAAAAAGAGAGAGAGAGAACCACTGGGCTTGGACTTCTGAACTCCAAAGTCCACCCTCAGTGACACAGTTCCTTCAACAAGGCCACTCCCTCTGAGCCTATGGAGGCCATTCTCATTCAAACCACTATAGTGTGTGTGTGTGTGTGTGTGTATGTGTGTGTGTGTGAGAGAGAGAGAGAGAGAGAGAGAGAGAGAGAGAGAGAGAGAGAGAGTGAGGGGTACATGTGTGTCATTATATGCATGTGAAAGTTAGAAAACCACTTTGTGAAGTCAGTTTTTATTGGTTCCAGGAATCAAATTCAGGTCACTGGGTTTACAAGGCAAGTACTTTTACACATTTCTTGCTGGCCCAGGGGGAAAACTGGCTCACATAGTCATGGAGGCAGACTAAGCTCCACAATAAGCTATCTGCAAGTTGGAAAGTCAGATAAGCCCATGGTGAAATTCAGTCCTGTCTATAGACTTAAGGGCTAAGTGTGAACAGTTAATCTCAAGTGTCAACTAGACAGAAAAGTTTCACCGAGGAGACAAACTTCTAGGCATGTCTTTTGGGGAGTTTCTGCATTGGGTTGAGATGGGAAGATCCACCTTAAATGTGGGGGCACCAGTCGATGGGCCCCAGACTGAATAAAAGGGAGACAGCAAGCTGAACACCAGCATCCATTTTTACCTTCGTGACTGTGGATGCAATGTGACCAGCTGCCTCACTCTCCTTCCACCATGATGGACTGTAGCCTCGAACCCTAAAACCAAGTTCCTTCCTCAAGTTGTTTTTTGTCAGAGCAATGAAAAACAGCAATGAATATACCAAGAGAGCAGCTGCCATAACTCCTTGCCAAAAACCAAAAGCCTTGTAGCCAGGTGGAGTAGGGGTAAAGCAGGGTTTGTGAGTAGCCCTGGTCACGTGGTGTGAAAACCAATTACACAAGACCACTGATGCCTCAACTTAAGAAGAAAGCAGATTTGCCGCATTTTATCTGGACCTTTGAATTAGTCGTTACATGCCCACAGTGGATGAGAGTGGATCTTCACTCTGTTTCCTGATTCAAATATTAATTTTTTCT
This sequence comes from Chionomys nivalis, assembly GCF_950005125.1. Lineage (NCBI taxonomy): Eukaryota > Metazoa > Chordata > Mammalia > Rodentia > Cricetidae > Chionomys > Chionomys nivalis. The sequence continues at coordinate 128,196,965 of NC_080112.1, read as the reverse complement.
GGATTGATCCTTATAGATACGCTCATAAATAACATTTTACCAGCTATTTGTCCACCCTTAACTAACCCAGGCTAACCTGTAAAATTAAACATTGCACTCAGGGAAGGGATCAGTAACTCTCTCAGCAAATAGTTCCAACCTATAAATGAATGGATAGGTAAAGTCTCCCCATATATGTGGGTAGGAATTCAGCTTAGTAAGTGTGGTGTGCTATCTGTTAAAGAACAATTTGTATTGAACATGACTTTAAATGTTATAACAATATGATTTGGAATTGATACAACCATAGACATAGATAATAGATTTTTCATGATTCATTAATATAACTTAGCACTTAATTGATTTCTATCCATAATGGTAAAGGCTGAGAAATGATCATGGCAAATTACAGATGACTGAATGCTTTCCCACGCATAGGTCTCTGTGAGTATTAGAGCTGAGCTGGTCGGATGGTGTTGATGGAGCAGCAGGCTGTGTTCATTGTGCCCGGCCACCCGCATGGCTAGCTTATGCCCCAAAATAATTACATGGAAACTGTATTCTTTTAATCACTGCCTGGCCCATTAGTTCCAGCCTCTTATTGGCTAGCTCTTACATATTGATCTAACCCATTTCTAATATTCTGTGTAGCACCATGAGCTGGCTTACCAGGGAAGATCTTAACCTGCATCTGTCTGGAGTGAGAGAATCATGGCGACTCACTCACTCAGCTTCTTCCTCCCAGCATTCTGTTCTGTTTACTCCACCCACCTAAGGGCTGGCCTATAAATGGGCCAAGGCAGTTTCTTTATTAGTTAACCAATGAAAGCAACAGATAGATACAAGACCCACCTCCATCACGATGGCTCAGTGGGTAAAAGCACTTGCCACAAAACCTGATTACCTGAGTGAGATCCAAGGGAGTCTAGAGAGTTGTCTTCTTGCTGTCACAGAAACGCCATGGCACAAGTGTGCCAGCACTCTCACACACATCCCTCCTACATACAACCATCATCATCAACATCATCAACTAAATTAGAAATAAGAGTGGGAGGTCTATGCTGCTTGTCAATCGTAGACAAAAGATTCCTACAGTTTGTCTGATCCTTATGGAGAACACTGAACTGATAAACCCAAAAGAGGGACTAAGTAAAGAATGGAAAAAGGCTACTAATTGAATGAAGCTAAAGCCTTAATTAATAGAGAGGAATATAACTCTCTACAAACAGAAGAGACTATGCAGTCTGAAGCCAACCAGATAGCGATACACTCAAAACATAAAGGACACCTGGTACCATACTCCCTGATGGGATTTATGCAAAATTAACCACAAATTCTAACTCTACCTTTGTCTCATAGTTAATTCATCACCAGATGAGGATAGTAACAACTCATTGGAGCAGAGAAAGGTGGAGAGCGAACACCATCAGAAGGACGCAAACCATGATCAACTTCTTCTTCAAACAGAATTAGATTAAAATTACTGAGATTTTCTGTCACCATTTTAAACTTATTAGTGCCCCCAAAAAGCCTCAAGCAAATTTCAGTATAATGACATGATGACATTTAGTATTTAAAATGAAAAACTTTACATGTACTGCTAATTACTAAAAGTATACCATTTATAAATTTATTGTACTTATCAAAATGGTCGGTAAAGAAATGCTCAGTTTTGTCAATTAGAGTAAGCTTCTCTGGGCTTTTGAGTAGATTCAAATTCTTTAGAGCTTACTTCCACCATCACCAATAGCTGAGGTGTCTGCTTCCAGGTCCTTTAGGTCACTTTCTATTCATGCAGCCACTGTCTACATTCCAAAATGTATTTTACTATCATCTCTCATCCCATTTATTTGCTTGTTTTTTGTTTGTTTGTTTGTCTTTATTTTTTGTTTTGTTTCTAGAGGCAGGGTTCTCTGTATATCTCTGGCTGTCCTGGAACTCACGTGTAGACCAGGCTATCCTTAAACTCATGGAGATCTGCCTGCCTCTGCCTCTCTGACTGCTGGAATTAGAGGTGTGCACCACCAACACCCAGCTTTTTTTGTTGTTGTTGTTTAAATCTGTAGTCCAGGTTGGCTTCGAACTTGTGAACCTCCTGCCTCTGCCTCCTTCAACAAATCAGACTGGTCTTGAACTCACTATGTAGACAAGATTGGCCTCAAACTCATAGCAATCCTCCCTGCTTCAGCCTCCCAAATCCTGAGATTTCAAGCATATGTCTCTATACCTGGCCTCTAGTAGTTTTCTTATAGACCCATACCTTTAAAAAATAATCTTTTCATTTTCTTCTTAGTAGGACTGTAAAATGCACTGTATTTAATTTAAAATCCAGTATATTTATTGAATTTTTATTTTAATGGATATAATTTCCGAGGTTTTGCAGAGTGTGGTGTGGTGTGGTGTATGTGTGTTTGTTCAGTACTGCTGCCTCCAATTCTACAAATAACTGCTGTCACTGGATATGATTGTGGTGTGATTTATTTATATTTCATTCAATAGACTTTCTACCGTTTTAGCATTTTGCTTTTTTATTGTTCAATAAGAATGTGCTGTTTTTATATTATGAAAAATTTTTTTATTTTGCAAAAAGATTAATGCATTGGTGACATTTGTTTCTTGTGGTTATTCAGTCAAGCAAAAATACATAAGGAAGAAAAAGACAACAGAAAGTGAGTAAGAATATAAGTAAGTATTTTTTGAACATCACCACTGAAATTTAGTGACTTCAAATAGTTTATTTTGTTAGTATTTTATTCATTTAAACCAAAATTCTCTCTGAAGTTATATTAATTTATTAATGATTCACTGATATTTGATTAAGTGCTAGTTATCAAACTCATTCTTTGAATTATAAAACCAGAGAGGAACACATAGACCTAATGATTGCATTACCAACTTAGGAATGCCCAGGTGTAGACCCAAAGAAAACCTTTGCTCAACACAAACCCACAACTTTAATTTTCCTGGTGTAGGAGGTGGTAGGGAGTTAAGGAAATCTGCAGAAAACTGACCGTTGAAGAGAAACATTCCTTTTCTCTTCTACTGCTCCCTCTTAATGTACTGAGAACAGCAAAACACATTGCTTCGTGCCATTATCCAGCTGCATCCTGGCCTCAGTTACTCCATATTTGTAAAACAGTTCAGACTGCACTTTGCCCTGGGAGATTACATTTTGCAAACTAACTTTGACTCCATGGAAACTGACTGACTCTCGGTAGTCACACATGAACACCAACGTTTTCCCCACAGCAACCATCTAGCATGGACAGATGATTTATTCCTGAATGTACAAAGGATGCCACTCTGCAGATTTATCAGGCTAATTAAGACACACACACACACACACACACACACACACACATATTTGTATTAGAGTTCTATACGGCAAACCAGGCCTGAGAACTTACTAGACACACCAGACTGGAGGAAGAGTGCAACTCCTCCCCTGGAATTCATAAAGAGGAGGGGACCTAACACTGTGATGGCAATGGGCCTCCTAGACCTGTCACCTGACCACTTGGTGATAACGTCAAGAGATCAGCACAAAAAGAACCGGTGACTGTTCCAGGGGTATCAGCTCAGTTCAGTCCCATTGTTGATGTAGCCTGTTTGTCCATTTGGGCCGCTAGCCATTCCTCTACCCAATCATTTGCCTGAAACTAATCCTGTCCCTGTAGGCTGCATGGTCCCGCCTCTAGCTTATGCATCTCAACTTGACTTTGAAACTTGGTTCCTGCTTGTGAGCCCATGGCTTTATCCTACAGTAGTGCCCCCAGCAGACCTCAGGGAGGTCTATCATTTCAGTCCACAGAGACTGTTTGTAACTCTATTAGTTCCCCATTTCTGCCTCAGCTCTATCTCTTTGAAACACCTTGAAGTCCACTGCAGCCTCTTTAGGCTTCAGTAGCCCATCCTATAACTTATATTTATACATGTATCTATGGAGAGCGATATTTACCATCTGTAATGCATGACTTGAGAGTTAATGTTAGTAGTTAAGACAGGGTTTAAGAAAATTTATGATTACCTTTGCTGGCTATCAAGACAATTTACATGGCAAATTGCTGTGAACAAATCTGGTATTCCTTGTGAATTTATTGTTATGAAACAAATTCTGATATTGTGAAAAGACAACAGAAACATAGTCATCAAGTTTCTGATAGAGAGAGCTCATGACATTCTGTTTTTCTTTTTTTCTGGGTTTCTTTTTCTCTTGTGTTGGTTTCACTTTGAAAAATAGGTGTATGTTCTCAACAACATGACTGCCTAAAGGAGCAGAAAAAGAACACCACCAGGAGACATGCTAACACAGAAGGGAGACCCTCACTTGGCCTTGCCCCTAAACAAAGAACCAAAATAACTAAAGAATGCTAATAACCAAAGACGTAGTTTTCCCTGGAGAGGCGGCCCCTAATTGGTTATCCACCACTAAGCGAGCTGCCTGGAAATCACATACATGCTAGAACACTGAGCAGACATGGGAGGCGTTGGAGAAGTAAAGGGAATGGATGAGAATGATGTAATTTTATTTTAATTAAAAACGGCTGTGTGTTAATGTTTAAAACTCACTTCCAAGTTAGCTTACAAAAGATTTGCTTTTCCATTCTGATTTGAGTTCCATGGCAATATTGAACAGTTAACTCCTCTAAGGTCGCTGACATTTACTGAGGACTTTGATGTTCTGAAGAAGTGATCCATTTGCATGATACAAAATCCAAGCTGTTTAATTGTCATTCAGTGGAAAGCCCTAGTGTTCCAGTAGGTCATATTCCACCCACCTTTGCCTCTAGGCAAATGTTATCTTTGACTTAGAGTACCTTTAATTTTGAACTTAGACAAAAAAGAGGAACGTTGATTCTTCTCCCCTTTTGATTTTGATTTTGATTTTTGTTTTTTGAGACAAGGTCTCTTGTGGCCATGATTGGCCAAAAACTCCCAAAGTAGCTAAGGATGACCTTGATTTCTCATCTACTATTCAAGTGCTGGAATTACTGGCGCGTACTGCTATGTCTGGCTCATGCAATGTTGGGGGTCAAACCAGGGGTTTTGTATGTAGTAGTCAAGCCCTTTCCCCCTGCTTTACATGTCTGACAAACACTGAGTTTTGCCCAATAAATTCTGATACCACTTAGAAGTTAAATCAACAGCAAACTTGTAGTTAAACATTAAAGACTAAACTCTCACTTTTATCTCTGATCTACCCTGAAGCCTATTTAAAAAAATAAAAGATGTAGATAGTATAATTTCACAAAAAAAATATGAGGAACAGAAGAAATGAAACCAGGGAGCATGAAATACTATGATAGATTTTATTGGTTCGTGTCTATTTTTTCTCTGCCTGTACTTGTTCTGCCCAGTTAATCACTTTGCCCTATGAACTTTGGCCAATGGGATATGAGCAAACACTACAAAAGACATGTCTGTGGAGAAGGGTCTGTGGTGTGGTTCTTTGCTTTGCTTGTGTCCTTCAGCAGAATGAAAGTACCCAGAGAGTGTCTGCTCTTAAGCCAGGGTGTCAGAATGAAAAACTATACAGAGACAAAACCACGAAAGCCTAGTAGAACCGCTGTTATGTAACCAGTCAAAAATGAAGGCTGTTGAGGCTCGGGATATAGTCCAGTTAAGAGAATGTTTGCCTGGCTTGCACAAGCTCAGAGATTTGATCTTCAGCACCACATAAGCCTGGTATGGTGGGGCACACATGGAACGTGAGCTCTGCAGAAGAGAAAATTCAAGTCCCACCTAGATGGCATAGTGATTTCCAGCCTAGCCTGGCCAACTTACTGGGACCTTATTTCAAAATGAATTAAAAGTTCAAAAGGGAGCCAGGGATATAAATCAGTGAGTTCTTCCTATGTGGTTATGTGAGTGAGATGTCCCCCATAGGACTCAGATATATCCCCAGATGGTGGCTGTTTGGAAGGGATTAGGAGGTGTGGCCTTGTTGGCAGAAGTAAAGACTGCTACCATTTTGAGTGCATCCTGCTTCCTGTTGGTGGCCCAGAAATGAGTTCTCAGCTGCTGCTCCAGCTGCCTGCCACCTGCTTCCTATGCCTCTAGCACCATGGACTCGAACCCTCTGGAACTTTTTAAGTTGCCTTGGGCGTGGTGTTTTGTCACAGCAATAAAATAAAAATAACTAAGGGGCTGGGGAGAAGTGGCTCAGCAGTTAAGAGCACTGGCTTCTCTTGCAAAGGGCCTGGGTTTGAGTCCCAGCACCCACATGGTGGCTCACAACCATGGGCAACTCTGGTTCCAGGGAATTCATTGTCCTCTTCTGGCCTCTGTGGGCACTGAATGATCATGGTGCATAGACACACATGCAGGTAAAATACCCATACACATAAATATAAATGATAAGACACGTGTTTAAAAGTTACAAAGAAAATGAAATAGGACAGGGTTCCAAGGGTACTTGGTGCCTTCGACCCTGAGAGCAAGTGCTGCTGAGCTGATGGGCACAGCAGAGTTAAGGGATTTATATGTTATATGGTACAGTTTCAGAAGTCACACGGCATCAGGTCTGCTGTCCTCCTTTGAAGCTGCCATACATCTGCTTACAATAAAGCATCGAGGGTAGGGACACCACCCTTGCCAAGTAGCGTGTCAGAGAATTTGTAGCTGTGCTTTTGAAACATGGTTATTTCAAAATCTACCACACCGAACTAGAAAGAAAAGAAAATCCAGGAATAATAACCGTATTTATATAAACCTTAGAACTTCATATTTATTAAGTTTTAATTTTATTATGATTAAGCAAACACAGTTGCTCTTTCCCCAAAGCCATAAACAACAGAGTCTCTTTCTGTTTGGTGCCTGAGTCCGGTTGCCTAATGTGCAAAGCGAAAGTGTTGTATTTGATCTGGAATGTCGCCTCCTCTTTCCTATGGATACAATTCAAATTTCTTGTGGGTGAATAATTGCTGTTCAAGTCAGAAGAGAGAAGCAAATCTTTCCTAAACCGACTCTCATGCCTTTGTTTGGAAGTATGTTCGAGGCATTCATATAAAAAAACCACAAAAATGTGTGTGTGTGTGTGTGTGTGTGTGTGTGTGTGTGTGTGTGTACGCCCTCTCATTATTGGCTGCTGAGGAAAGGGGATAGGTGGATATACTGGAATGCAAACACTGGAAAGTCTCCACAGTCAACTGAAAGGCTGGGAAAGAGAGGCAGGCGAAAGCTAAGCTCCTTTGTAGAGGGCAGCCTTGCTTAGCAAGCAGGAAGTAGTAGAGTTCACAAGTTCAGTGAAGAGGATGCCCAGAGCAGGCTCCTCTGGAAACATTATCACCTTCATCGTGGATATATTCATTTTAATGCATAACAGCTTCCTTCACAGAGCTCTGAGGGCGTGTTGAACCCCAGTGGAAGGCAGAATTCACCACTATGCCCATGGAAAGTTCGTACCTACTCCGTGTTTTTGAACTGGAAAGAAAATGGTCCTTCTTGTGAGTTCCATGTGGACAACTGAATCCACAGAAAGACTGAGAAAACTTGGGAAAGAATAGAATAAAGCATGTTTTCTTGTTAGTAGCAATTTCTTGGGTCTGCTCTGCTTGCAAGAGGCAAGCAAGCGCTCTCATCTAAGAGAGGCTTCCTGACTCAGCTTTAGCTGCAAACCTTGCAGCTCTTTTAAGAGGGTCTGCCACGAAACATTTGAATGGTGTTGATGAAAAGCTGAACACATGCTTGTTTGTTTTCAGCCGTAGCAGGAAAAAAGCTGTGCCGATTTAAAATGCTGGCTTTCTGGGCCGTACGGCCAGGGAAAACTCTGACACTTTCAAGCAGGCGGTCCTGACTATGGAGCTTTTGAGTGTTGCTTAATACTGTTGCAGCTTGCTTGCTGTCAAGGACCTTGAAACATTGTAGAGTTGTGGCGATAAACAGGGCTCTGGCCGGTATTTCAGCCACAAGGCTGGAATGGCAGAAAGCTAAGGAATGGGCTGGATCCAGCTGTCAAAGCCACGGCTTTAGTCCTATTGAGATTGCTTGGTAAATTAAAGACTCATGTGGTCAGAAAAACAGAGAGAGATACAGTAAAGAGAGCGTCAAAAACAAAGAAAACTTCTAAATGATTTACAGTGTGTTAAAAATATATGCAGGCTAAAAGTTAAAGTTCTTAAAGTAAAAAAAAAAACAAAAATAAGGAAGAAAGAGAGTAGTTGGGTGTTAGTTGGGTGTGGTGGTACACACCTTTAATCCCAACACTTTGGAGGCAGAGGGAGATTGACCTCTGTGATTTCAAGGTGTGGTAGCACACACCTTTAATCCCAATGCCTGGGAGGCAGAGACAGATGGATCTCTGAGAGTTCAAGGACAGCCTGGTCTACAGAGTTATTCCAGTTCAAAGATATACAGAGAACCTGGTCTCAAAAAGCAAAAACTTAAAAGTAAAAATAAACGAAATAGAGGTTAAAACAAAGCTGCACAAAGATGGAAAATACACAGAGAATCTTGATACTTTATGCTATTATGCTCTCTTTGAATTGTTTGAATGCTGAGGAAAGAGCAACAGCTGCCAAAAGATATTTGTTTATAAATGCTGCTGAACTAATCCAACATAGATATTTTGAAAATACCTTGACTTCAGAATTTGGATCTAAGGATATGATACTTTGGAAAAGAGTTTCTTCTTTTGTTTTCACAGAGGATGAAACCCTGCGGATTACTTCCATTCCAATATGGTATGATGGACCACGCCCTCCTGAAGGGTTGCTGTGAACACCTTCAAAAAATTACTTTGCTCAACTGCCGACTGAGAGGAACCTAGCACACAGGTTATACCATGAAAGACCTGATTAACAGCGCCCCCATTCAGCAGGAAGCAGTTTGGAGAGAAATAACTATGTCCATATTCCCAAATATTGTTTATAAATGTTCTTTTACATTTAAAGGGGGATATGATATAGATATGAATAATTTACATTGATATAAATTTTGCTTCGTTGATATAAATTTAAGGTCAATTTTGTTATATGTATATGTATTTCTGATATTGATTAGGGTATTGTGATTGTGTAGCTCATGTAAAAATGTTATGTATATAAGTTGTTAATGAATAATCATCTATAATAGTCAAGTTTGCAGTCATGTTAGTTAAGATTTTCTAGATGTACATAGATGTATTTTAGATAGGCATTCTTCATATCTTTCAAAGATTATAGAATATGGCATTTTAAATGTTTTAATAACTTAGGGTTTTTCATGACAATGAGACACTCTGCTCCTGTCAGCACCAATCTACTTCAAGAAGAAGATGGGCATCAAAGAGGATCCTTATGGAGTTTGATAGCCATTTGGGCAAGAAACTGCTCTTGCCTGGACTGTTGCATAAACTGGACACAAAGAACCCGCAGAGAGAGGACGGCTGAACTTGCCTAAAGGTGAGATGATCTTTCGGGGTTCCTGATTCATGAAAGAGTCTGCGAGACATTCTGCAGGACACAGCAGATAGTGACTGAACTGCCTTTGAATTTCCTGCTTCATGGAAATGTCTACTGGAAACTATGGGCCTGTAGGCCGAAGATGGATGCCCAAACGGTACAGACAAACTTTGGGTGACTGTCAAGGCAGCGAGATGTCTCTGTCATTTCTAGAGTTTGAAAGTTGCTGATTTCTTGTTTGCTTAGGTAATATTGTATCTTTCTGGAGTCTTTGATGGAGTTGAAGAATAGTTAGTTATAGTTAGTTTTCCTTAGTTATGATAAAGATAAAATAGATGTAAATATTGTAATTTTTACTTGATAACTGTTTTGTTATATGTAATTTTGCTATGTTAAAGTTAAAACCTTCCTTTTTTTTGTTTAAACAGAAAAAGGGGAAATGATGGAGGAAGGTCATTGGTTAAAAAATAAAGAAACTGCTTGGCCCTCATAGGTTAGAACATAGGTAGGTGGAGTAAACAGAACAGAATGCTGGGAGGAAGAGGAAGTGAGCTCAGACTCGATAGCTCTCCTGTCTGGGGCAGATGCAATGACGCTCTGACCCAGGATGGACGTAGGCTAGAATCTTCCCGGTAAGTGCACCTTGGGGTGCTACACACATTATAAGAAATGGGCTAGTCCAGGTGTGAGAGTTAGCTGAGAAGAGGCTAGATATAATGGGCCAAGCAGTGTTTAAAAGAATACAGTTTGTGTGTTGTTATTTTGGGGCATAAGCTAGCCAGGCGACCAGGAGCTGGGGCAGCAGGAACACAGCCCGCAGCCCTAACTACAGAATGGCGCCCAACGTCTGCCGCCCTCTCTCTTCACACTGGTTTATCAGTAAGGTCAATGGCCATTGCTCTTTTGTAACTTGTCCTGAGTGAATGTGAAATCTGTCATTAGAGGGAGCCTGATATTATGGAGGGAGCTGCATATTTAGCATGAATCCCCAGCCAACAGCTGCAGCTAACACTGTCCTTTTAAATTGAAGGCCAAGTTCAAGAGATTTCCCAGCAGCAAAAGGTCCTTCTCTTCTCCTTCTAGGGACACAGAACAGCCAGCAGACAACCTCAGAGGGTTAAAGCTCAACCTTTTCCTGGGAGAGACATTTTACTTAACTCTCAAAAGTGGATTTTTAAAAAAGATTGCATTTCATTTATTTACTATGGGCATGTCTCTCTGTGTGTGTTGGGGGGGTGGGGGGCGTTAGTTCTCTCCTTCCACTCTGTGGGTCCTGAGGATAGGATTTTGATTATAAGGCTGGTTAGCAACTGCCTTTACTGGCTGAGCCATCTCGCTGCTACAGGAGGGGATGTTTGGGAGGACCTAACTTCTACAGTCTGGGAAAATCTGCGAGTCTGTCAGTGTGGGCGCATGAGCTGACAGAAAGCACTTTTCTCTTAACAGAACTCAGTAGATGTGTCTGGTACTGACTTGGTTTCTCTATCAGATGCTTGCTTTGTGGCTGCAACTAAATATCTGAGAAAAGCAACTTAAGGAAGGGTTGACTCTGGCTTACAGTGCCAGGGAATACAGTCCGCACGGCAGAGAAGGGATGGGGGCAAGAGCAGGAGGCAGCTGAGCACATTGTGTCCATAGTCAGGAAGTCAATAAATGCTGGTTCTCGGCACTCTTCTCCTTTTCACTCAGCGCAAGACTCCAGGCCTTACCATTGGCTTTGTCCAAAATGAGGATGGGTCTTCCCTTGTCAGTTTACCTAATCTACATAATTCCTCATAGACGTACTCAGTCTTGTTTCTATGGTGATTCTAAATTCTATCAAATTAGTGATCATGTTTAACCATCACAGTCTCCTTCTTAGAGTTTATTATTTAAATCCTCAAGATTTCATAGATTTAGCCTTCTACTTTCGACATATGTACTGTTTGGCAAAATGATAATGATAATGTTGTAAGGAGGCTGCTTGTTCATTTCCTGTTCACCCAGACTCCTGAAATAGCCACACAGAAACTATATTATTTAAATCACTGCTTGGCCCATTAGTTCTAGCTTCTTATTTGTTAACTCTTACCTCTTAATTTAATCCATCTCCATTAATCTGTGCATCACCACGAAGTCATGGTCTATCAGCAAAGTTTCAGCGTGTCTGTCTCCAGTGGAGGGAGGCTCCATGGTTTCTCTTTGACTCTGCCTTCTTCCTCCCAGCATTCAGTTTATTTTTTCCCCTCCTAGCTAAATTATGCCCTGCTATAGGTCCAAAGCAGTTTTTTATTCATTAATGGTAATCACAGCATACATAGGGGAATCCCACATCACCCTTAGCTCTATCTTCTGTCTTCTGGACATTTTCATCCTCAAGACATACTCATTCCATTGGCTACCACACCTAGACCAAGCTTCTCCCCCCACAGCTCTACCCACCATTTTAAACCTTCCTCTTATCTTGTTTCTAGTTTGTTCGCAGAAAAAAAAATGTATTCAACACCCACCCGGGTATCTTCCTTGGAAATCTGGATGTAGGGCTGATGAAATGGGTGGGGGTAAAGGCTCTTATCCTCAAATCCAATGACTTTAGTTCAAGCCCCGAGCCACACATGGTGGAAGAAAACCAACTCCACCAAGTTGTCCTCTGACCCCACACAGACACACGTACACATATACACAGATGAATAAATAGGAGCTTGGAGTTAATGTCAGAGGATTCTTCTTCTCATGGGAATAACCAAGCAGATGGCATTATTGCCTGTGTTAGCTGCTCTTTCTCCATGATCCTATCTCCTACATGACAGCAGTGACCTCGTTTCTGGTAGACCAGTTTCCAAACTGCAGTCTGTTTCCACATGGCATTGATTTTATGATTTATCCTTGAATGTGTTTGTTTAGACAGTGTGACATAGGGTTGCCTTATGAATCAAGTTTTTAGTATTCTAATAAGAAATATCACAACAACATAGTTTAGAGGCTGCGAAGCCTGAATCCCAGGCTGAATTCCTGCCCTTGATAACTGCTGGATCTTGGTGCTGACTCATAATATAACTTCTCTGGTCCACAGTTTTCTTATCTGGAGAAACAACAAAGATTGGGCTGGCTGTAAGGATTAAATAAGATGATTAATAGAGCATATCTAGAACGCATTGCTATAGCTTGTTTTCCTAATATCATAGATGCTTACATTTATTAACTCCCTGCTCAGCCAGTACTCTAGAGTTACAGTGCTTTCTCCAAGAAGTGTGTACAATTGGTGAGGTTTCCAGGAACATGGTGCCTAAGTCAGAAAGCTCTGTCCTATGGTTTGCCTTTATAATATAACAGTCAACTTTCATTTCCCAATAACAGCATAGTTCTTGGCAGATATTAGAGATAAGAACACAGGTAAGAAGAGTAAAAATTATCTAATCAGGCTCAGAAATAAAACAAAATAAACTCAAATGTCATCAACTACAAAAGTTAAACAAGAAGTACAATTCAATTCATGCTTCTGAGAAGCTTTTTAAAGTCCTACTTCAATGTGTCCAATAACTTTAAATAAATTTTCCAAAACATACTAGATAGCACACAGTTTTCCTCCTAGCATCAGAGTCTTCTTTGATCTGAGTCTTTTTAATAATGAACTTGGTCCCATTATCATGAAACCTTCATTATCTTCTTTTTATGCCCTTTACTGTAGGCAGAGTTTTTCGTCAGGCCCACTGACCAGCTCCCAAATAACCACACAGAGACTTAATATTAATTATAAATGCTCTGCCATCAGCTTAAGTTTGTTTTTAGCTATCTCTTATAACTTAAATTAGCCAAACGTCTATTCATCTATACTGCCCTGAGGCTCGATTACCTCTTCTATGTACTTTTCATGTTTCTTCTTCTGAGTCTGGCTGATGACTACCCTGATTTTGCCCTCCTTCCTCCTAGCATTCTCTCTGCCTTGAAAATGTTGCGTAGCTAACAGGCAACTAGATTTTTAGTAAAATGAGAATAATACATATTTACAGTGTACAAAGACTGCTTCACAGCATTTTACAAAGCTCGGTATATAATATCTCTTTTGGAAACTAGGACACTTATAATATATTTTAGCTTTAAGAGTACTAGAAGGAAATTTAGTTAAGGACTAGTCAATAAAATGATCTTTAGTCCTCTGCTTTTGAGACAGGGTCTCATGTAGCAGCTTTTAAACTGCTTAGCCTCCTGCCTTAGCCTCCCAAATCCTGGGATTACAAGTGTGCACAACCAGGCTAGACTAAACAATCTTACTAACAAAATGATTAATACATTAAATGACTGGTGTTGACTTGACACAATGACATGATGTGTCAACCTCAGCTATGTTGCAAGAAAGCAATTATGTCAAGATTCCTGCAGAGGCTTCTAGAGGGTGGGTAAATTATAATTGGTAAGAAAAGTAAGTAAGAGCAATCAACATTTGATAGCTGTGTATATACTATAATCATACATACTTTTTATATGCTGAGTTGGAACTGGTAGAAAGTTTGGATTATGTAGCAAAGTGCATTGAATTCTATTCCTAGTGTTGTCTTAAAAATGAATGTCCTGTCATAAGCATATTAAAGTACCTGGGATTCAGCCTCCCAATGAAAAGGAGGGAGTAGGCTTGATGCTTTCGGACTGGATGCTTGCTATAATCATTCTAGATCAGGAATTGTGTTTTATTGTTCCATTGTCAGGAAGCTTTAGGTCCCATATGATATATGGACAGGTATTGGGGTCTTATTTACATTGACTACTGGTCAGCAGTGAATTTGAAACAGTACGCACTTAAAAGAAATCTGAACACACAGTAATGGGCTGGAGTTCAGGATGGGAGGCAGGATGGAGGTCAAAGCCACAACCTGGTTTCCTGTAAGCCAACTTGCAAAATCAGCTTGTGTTGTGTTGTTCTAGATTTCCTCTAGTCTTTTTAGGCAAGATAAGCTAAGCAGTTAGCAATGTGAGTGTGTGTGTGTGTGTGTGTGTGTGTGTGCGTGTGTGTGTGTGTAGATATGAAGGCTAATTTATTATACCCACACTTCCTGGTGCAACTGGCACTGGTTGGTACTTCCTGAGTACTTTCCGAGAAAGTAGTTTGTGCTGATACCTTCACTTGTGTTACTTTGTTCAATTTTCACTGTATCCCTTAAAGATACACACACACACACAATTTTGTAAATGTGTAAGCTAAACTTCAGGGTAATTGAATCATTTTTCTAAAACGTAAATACCAACTTGCAGGAAAAAGAAAGAAAAATAGGCAAGAAATAAAGAGCGGAAAGGAGGGAGGGAGGGAAGGAAGGAAGAAAGCAGGCTGTGGCTGTAGCTGTTTGTACTGCTTGCCTAGTTTGCACAAATCCCTGGATTTAACCCATAACACCAAAAAAAAAAAAAAAAAAAAAAAAAAAACAAGAGGAGGAGAAACTGAGGAACTTCCTATGCATTGCCAGGCTGCAAAACTAACCTTGTAGATAGGGAAGAGACAAAGGTCAGTTTGTATCTGTTTGTTGTCTATGTCCCTTCACGAGGGTCTATTACCTTTATTTGTGTGATTTTCAGGTATTGTTAGATATCTAGGCTTCTCTCTAGTCCCCCGGGCCCTCCTTTCTAGTGAATGGTCACCAAGTTCCAGTCTCCTTCCTCTCCTTTGTCCTACAGAAGGTGACACAGCGAAAGTGGCCAGCTATTTTCTTGAATGGGTCCTTGTCTGGGTATGAATGCCTAGAAGGCTCCCACTGTCTGTTGTTGTTGTTGCTCTTGCTGCTGTTGTTGGAAACAAGATTTCATGTAGTCCATGCTAACTTAAACCCTCTGTTGTAACTGAGGGTGACTTTGTGTTTCTGATCCTCCTGCCTCCACCTGGGCTTACAACTGTAAGCCACCATGCCAGGTTTATGCGGTCCTGAGGCTAGGACTCGGGGCCTTATGCACGCTAGTGAAGCACTCTACCAATGGAGCTCCATTCTTAGCCTCTTGAGAGTTTTGCCATGTGATAATCTAGCCAATGGCATTACAAATAGAGTAACTGCGTAAAGTAAAAGAAGGGGAAGAGGGAAAGGGGGAGGAGAGACTCAGGCTGTTGGAGGGAGGTAAGAGATATCTCAGAGACACAAATGTCCACAGAGGGGTTGGGATTGTGTGTGAATGCTCCAGCTACAATTTCATATCAATAGGAGAACTGAAGTGGAATCCCAGAAGATTCCTATTTATTTAGGGGTTCCTATGTGAAGAGCACCTGTGTACTAAAATTAAGGCAGAGCCTAAGCTGAAGCAAAGACATAAACTAATGGAAGATAGACAACACTGTATCACTGAATTTGCATCCACAATGACCTCCTTCTAAAGCCACTGGCATTGTCTTAGAAGATGCAGATGTAATGGTCTGTCCTGACCCTTTAAGAGACAAGCCCTGCCCACTCCCCCACTTCCACCAAAGCAAGTGGATCTTTCTTCTGCTTCCAGCCTGGGCTCTCTCTCTGTTTTCCCTTTCCTTCCATAACCCACTAAATAAACTATATCCACTTTCTCTGCATGGCATGTCTATCCCCCTCTCACCTGCTGTGACTCCTCGTGGGACCGGCTGCCCCACTGAGGTCCCTCACCAGCCTGGGACCCACAGAGGCTTCGGGTGGTGGGACCGGCAGCCCCTCATGGTCTGCTGTCACCCCTCGGGGAACTGCACCATTTTATCTAAACCGTTACAGCAGACCTCCTCAAAGGCAAAGTTGTTTTGGCTTTCAAGGACACAGGTTCATGCTTGTGGCTCTGAGCTTAGACTTTCAACCCTAGTTGTTGACCCTGCCACATTCAGAACCAAGCGAAGGCAGCACCTATAGATGGTTCTCCGTTCCCATTTCTTAGGCTAAGCCGAAGAAGAAAACAAACTAGTTGCCCTGCAGTCTGAATGGTGGCGCGATTTCTTCCCAGCTGCGCGGTGATGGACATAACCACTGCAATGACTGCTGAACAAGTGACAGAGACTCAAAGGCTCCTGTGTCTCTGGTTTAAAATTGACTTGGAATCTAGGCCCTCCCACCAAGAGTTGCCACAAGAGAATGTTGAAATGGCTTATTCAAAGTCAGTGGGCACGCCAGTGGCTTCAAGCCACCGATCTGTAAACGAGTGAATACACAATCGCCATACAGGGGGAATTATGTGAGGCATTTCCCCCCATATTTTCACACAGCTCCCTGGCAGGTAATATCACTCGCAAACTCCCAGAGGCATTTCTTGGCACCTTAAGAGGCCCACTACTGGGGCTGTGTAAGTAGCGCCATTGCCAAATTGCTTGCCTAACATGCACAAAGCCCTGGCATTGCCAATACCACATAAATCAGACACAGTGGCACACAACTGTGATTCTTGTAATGGGAAGGAGGAGGCAGGAAGACCAGAATTTCAAGATCATCCTTGCCTACCATTGCTTTAATTTTTCCTCAAGGAAAGACTTAAGCAATGTCTCTACCTTCTCTTAAGGTTCTAATGATAAACCGAAGCATGATTCTACCACAGTTCACTCTGGGGAGCCAATAAGTGTATTGGGCTTCATTACAGAACACGACTGAGGGGTTACTTACAGGAGTCTGAGTGCTCCTTCTCCCAACAGGCTAAACTTGTAAAGCTTTTACCCAACAGGGATGAGAGGTTTCCCCCATCTCCACATTGGTGGGGCCCCCAAACCCCCTTGCTGGAAGTTTTAGTCCGGTAGTTCTCAATCTGTAGGTCAAAATTTTGGGGGGGGTTAAAAGGCCCTTTCACAGGGGTCACATATCAGATATCTACATTATTATTCATAAGGGTAGCAAAACTGCAGTTATGAAGTAGCAATGAAATCGTTTTGTGTTTAGGGTCAACACAATGTGAAGAACCGTATTAAAGGGTCACAGCATTAGGAAGGGTGAGAACCACTCATTGCTCTAGCCCCTTCCAGGGAGCTGCTGGATACTCAAGTCAGGGTCTTCTGGTCATTCTCACTCCTCCATGAAAAGGTATTAACCTTCAACATGCCCAACTGATATAATCCTTTTGTAAGGGAGCACAGCTGAACTCCCCAAGATGGCGTTTCCTTGGCAATGAGGACGGTCACTCACAGCACCTACAAAATGTGAGGGTTTTTTATCTTACCATATTTATTGCACATACTTAAAATAATTTAAAAATACTTATTCTACATTGCTATTCCACGTCTCAAATACAGTATCTACTCTCATGAAGTAGAATATGTACTCTATTCCATGGTATATTCATTTATAAGACCACAAAACTACGTAAGATTTTTTCCTAAATTTCTTTTTATTTATTCTTTGTGTCTCTCACATCATGCATCTCGATCCCATTTGTTTACTGGTCCCTTCCTAAGACCCTGAGGATGTGAAAGCAGGAGAACTGGCCCTGGCCCTTGCTCAGCACCGCAAGGGGTAAACTGGCCAGGACAATAATGGAGAACTCACCATGGTGGTAAAGACAGGGGAAAGCTGGAGGGCTGACCAACCCTGTAACTACCCAGGCTCAGAACCAAGGTTATGACTTGGTCCACTCCAACATCCACCCCATCTGTGATCTTTGAGAGCATGTAAGGAGGCTGGTCCTGCAGCCCCCAAAGCGGCAGGATCTCTATGATACAGAGCAGCAGCAGGATAACCAAGAGGCGTTCCAGTGAGTGCCCAGCATTGATAGTGTCACAGAAACCAGAGGCCTCGAACCAGACTGATGAACACTTGTAAGGAAAGGTATATGGATAAAAGGGTTTACTGCATGGCTCACTGTGCCACACTGCAGTTTCCATGATGAGAGTGATCCCCCCCCTTTTTTCTCTTCTCTTAAATTTTATTTTATTTTAAAGTAAGCCTGACATGAGACCCTACTGCAAAAACAAACAATAAATAAATAAGTTCCATGACTAAAGCCTGAGGGGTGGGACAGAACTATTACTCTGGGCTTTCCATCTAACAGTTACCCACTGGAATGTTCTTCCTTTCATTCTTGAGACTATTATCTGAAACACAAGCCTAGAATAAGGTAAGAATGAGAAGTCTCACCTTACAGGAGAATAGGAAAAGGATGGACACGGGAATTTCCCCAAACTAAACACTTGGTGGACTGGTCTTGCTTCCAGCTGGCTAGCTACCCCAGACTGTAACTTGATTAATCTTTCACTGGGGAGTATGTTTGAAATACCAGGCAACAGAACGGTCTGGGAGTTTACATGTTTAATTAAGTTGAGGTTTATTTACCATCATCGGTGGTTTCTCTGCCACCCTGTCCCCCTGGACATTGATATCTCTGAAGACTGGCTTGCTTTCACTCTGTCGGCCTTTAGCTTCGCAGTAGAGTTTGGTGTGGTAGCACACACCTGTAACCCTGGCACTTGGGAGACACTGGCAGGAGGGTTGACAGAAGTTCAGGGTCAGCAGGTTCTGGCACTGTGATTGGCAGGCCCGCCAGAGCTGTGTAGTGAATACAGAGTGAAACCCTGTCTCATGACAATAGCGAGACTGGGAAGATGCTTCAGTCAGTAAAGTGCTTTCTGCATAAGGAAATGAATCACTAACATCCAACTAAAAAGTAGCAGTGGGGATGTAAAGACAGGACTATGCCTGGGGTTCACTAGCCAATCAGTCTAGCCAAATTGGTGAACCCCAGGTTCAGCAAGACACTCCCATAAAATGAAGGTGAAGAGCAATTGAGGGAAATCCACACCATCCACTTCTGGTACACACACACACACACACACACACGAAGCACAATAGGAGGCTACATCTTCTAAATTTCTCTTCAGTGTGTCAGCACACTCCTTCTGTAAAAGAATTAATGATGATAAGCTTTGTGGAAGTTAGAGCCTCTACTGATGTTATTCAACTTCGACGTCACAGGATGAAAGTCGCCATGATATGGAAAAGAATTGGCATGGCGGGTTCGATAAAACTTTATTTATGAATGCTAAATTTGAATTTCATGTAAGTTTCACTTGTCACGAGATATCACATTCCTTTAGTTTTTTTCCAGTCATTAAAAAAATATGTTAAAAAAATGGTTTTAACTCATGAGTCTAAGAAAGCAAGCCTGACTCCAAATGGGGCCTGCAGGCCAGGTTCATTATTTATCATTTTTAAAAAAGGGCCTTACTGTTTAGCCCCAGCTGGCCTGGAACTTGCTATGTAGCCCAGGTTGACCTCCAAGTTGTAACAATCTTCCTGTTTGTCTGCCTCCTTCCCTCTTCTAACTTTTCTTCCAATACCATTAGACATCCACCAGTTTCAACATTCTTTTTCGTCCCCTCCCCCCACCATATGTATGTGACAGGGATTATACAATCTAGAGTGGCCTTGAACTCATGACTCTCCTACTTTAGCCTCTTGAATGTTGATATTATAACTCTATGGCATAGTACCCAACCAGACTTGAACTTTTTTAAGTATTGGGGAATTGAACCGAGGGCTTCTCACATGCTAAGAAAGTGTTATACCACCCCCTCATTCACATTTTGAGGCAGGGTACCACTAAGTTGCCCAAAGTGGTTTTGAAATTTTTGACTTCCTGCCTTTAGCTGGGATTACAGGCCTATGCCTTCAGTCTTGGCTTTGATGTCTTGACATCTCTTGTAGAATTCTCCCAGCGACCCTGGCAAGAAGTCAGAGGGTTACCTTAGTTTCCACTTGTCTGCCCTTAGGTAAAGCCAACAGTTGCTATCTGATTGTTTACATCTTGTAATGCATCCAACATGTATGTATACCTGTCTTCTGCCCAGGAAGTTCTAGATACAAAAATTAATTCGCATAGTGCAGGATGCCATTTCGTGCATGTACATATGTGTGTGTGTGTGTGTGTGCGCACCTGTGTGTGTACATGTGATACATTGAATGTCTTTCTCAATTGCTTCTCAAACTTATATTTGAGATGGGATGTCTCACTGAGCCTAAAGATCACTGGTTCCACTAGGCCTGCTGGCTAGTGACCTCCAGGGATCTGTGATATATGTCCTCCTAATGCTGGGATTATAGATACACACCACCAACTTTTTACGTGGTGACAGAGATCTAAACTCAGTTCTTCATGCTTGAATAACATGTACTTTGTCAATCGAGACATCTCCTGGGCGCTTTCATTGTTTCTTATGTATATTCATGCATCCCTTAACAATCCTCCCTCTTTTCTTTAGAAGCTGTTTCACCCAGAGGATGCTTTTTTACTTTCATCCTCCACCGTGTTTTATGCAGACTGAAAAGTCTTACACAGGTGCAGATTACATAGCAAGAAGGAGCTGGTGTCTGTTGCCTGTGCTGCTGTTCATCCCCCGTTGATATCTTTTCCACACAACCATAGATCTATGGAAAATCTCACAATCCAGCACATGGAGACACCGTGGCTGTCATTAAAAACCTGACAATAAGAAGTGTTAGGAGAAAAATGGAGACATTGAGATTCTCATCTCTGCTGGTGAGAATCCTTATTTAGTTGCTTTGGAAAGCATTCTAAGTCTTTTAAGTGGTTATATATGGAATTATCAGATGACCCAGCAATTCCACTCTGAAGTACTTCTTTTTTCATTTTATTTTAATTTTATTTATATGAATACTTTGCCTGCATGCATACCTGTGTACCATGTGCATACCTGACTTCCATGGAGGCCATAAAAAGACATCAGATCTCCTGAATGTGGAATTCCAGAGGGTTGTAAACAGCTTTGTGAGTGCTGGGAATCAAACCTATGTCCTCTGGAAGACTTGCTAGTGCTCTTGATCACTGAACCATCTCTTCATACCCTGAAGTATATCTTGAATAATATTCCCAAATAGAAACACGTATACAAACATTAACAGCAACATGATTAATAACAGCAAAAAAGCAGAGTTCAATTGTCCATCAACTGATAAAATGTACCGTAGCATAACATATCATTGAGACATAAAAGAGAATATAGTGTACATGCTTCTACATGAATAAACCTTGAAGATATTCTGCTAAGTGAAAGAAGACACAAAGATCATGAATTATATCATCCACTTTATCTAAAATGCTCAGTAGAGGCCAATCTATGGAGCTTGGAGGAAAATTAATGGTCAATGAAGGCTAGGGTAGGGTGAGGAGTGAGGACGAAAGAGGTGACGATTATTAATAAACACAGGGTATCTCATCTAAGGTTGGTGGAATGTTTCAAGATTATTGCAATGCTTCTGCAAAAAAGAAATTGAAATATATACGTTAAGTGGTGAATTGCATGGAATGTAGAAAATACTTTTTAAAAGATTTTCCTTAGAATATTGTAATTTGGCCATGAAAGAGAAGGTTATCTTTATTTTCTAACTGCATTGTAATCTCTTCTACTCGGCTGGCACTGGAACCAAACATATAATTTTAATTATATTTTAATTTCCCAAGTATATTATAAGCATTCATTTGTTTATTCTGGTTATCCTAAGAATTCTGTTTTTTTATTCATGTGCTCAGTTGGCCCCTCACCATCATTCAGTCCCAGTTTTATGCCATGCTGGGAGATGAAACCTAGAGCTTTCTGCATGCTAGGCAAATCCTCTAAGAACTAAGCTACACCCAGGACCCCCAAGGGTACTTGGCTTTAGTTGGGAAAAAAAGCACATACTTTCTTGAGGTGTCTTTTCATTGTATCTCCTCTTAGGACGCAGGCATGTGACCAGTAGTCAAAGCAGAGACTTATAACTGGTCAAAGTGCTGAAAATAATGAGTGCTCAGCCCTAAGCAGAACATCCATATCAACCACCACACCAAGGCCCAGGGAATGTCACAGAAAATGGGAAATAAAGAACATACAAGCCAGAAGATGGGGAGGAGGGCTCTGAAATGCTGTCTTTTGTCCATGGCATGCCCTTGCAATCATGAGCCCATGGTATCTATGACTACCTCCACAAGATCAAGCCAATAAGATCAGACAGCATTCTGATAAGCAGCACTAGTTTGATTCAGTTGATCATAAGGAAAAAATAAATAAGAGGAGGACCAAGAAGGGGAAGGGATATGTCGGAGATGCTTAGGGGTAGTGGGAGGAGATAGGTAGGGATGGGTATGACCAAGATTCATTGCTTCCGTGTGCAATATTTTCAAAGAATAAATGAAAGGCAAAAGCAAACAAATATAAATAACTAGAAATAAAACAAAGGTATCTCCAAAGATTCAAAGGTTCAAATTCTTTACATTGGTTTTGCAATAGAGACTAATGTAACAAATGGCTCTCAGTTGTCATCTTACAGTTCAGAAGGCCCTAACAGCCTGGAGATGTAACTCAGTGGTACAGTACTTGCCTGGCATGCATGAGGCTGTGACTACCATCCCTAAAACTGCCAAAAACTTGAAGTTGACTTGCACTAGGTTAAAAACCAGCATCCTCAGGGCTGTTTCCCTTTGGAGGCTCTAAGAAAGAATCCATCCTCTAGGTCTGGAATACTTGCTTCCCTTTTCAAAACCTAACACTTTCAACCTCTAATTGCTTCTTATCAAGGATTGCATTGGAACCAGAAAGGAAATGCAAGGTAGTGTCCCCATTTTAAGTTCCTTAATTTTCTGCAAAGTTTCTTTTATAAAGTAACATACTCATGGAAATCTTAAGAGACCATTATTCTGCTTCACATGTGACAAGCGAGAATTTTTTGATTTGTGAGCACAGTCATCGTTTCCTTTAGTCTGAACATGGATAGAAAATACCATTCACTTGGTGTCAAGCCTTAACAGCCTGTATTTAAGTATTGGTGTACTCATTGTGCAGACAATAACACTAAAGTTCTGGAAGGCATCATGACTTGCCAAGAATCCTATAGCTGTTAGTCTAGCTCCCTCTTGCAAAGTACATGGTTTCATTTTTTGTTTGGTGCATGATTGTTGCTCTTGTTGAAAGTGGGTCTCAGGTTAATCAATCTGGCTTCAAACTTGCTATGTGGCTGGGATGACCTTGAACTCCTGATTCTTTTGTCTCCATATCTTAACTGCTGAAATTACAGGTGTATATCACCACATCTGGAAAAGTTTGCAGTTTTAAGCAAACTTTGGAAATTCTACTTGTCGTCAAATGGTCATTATACAAGGTCCTGTCTGAGACTGTTACCCTTGACCTCCCCTTTGTACCTTTCCCTGGACAACAATTATGATGAAGCTCAGTCACAGCCTGTGGGACCTGTTACTCATATAGTGCCGAACAAGGACTCAGATGGACAAAACTATCTGTCTGTCTTACTGGGGAGTGGAGACAGTCATTTGACCACTGTCCTCCCTATGTACTAGGTATGTACCATACTGAAGCAGTTTTCCAGTTTCATATTTTTAAGAGAGAGAAAGAAGAAGAAAGAAGAAAGAAGAAGAAGAAGAAGAAGAAGAAGAAGAAGAAGAAGAAGAAGAAGAAGAAGAAGAAGAAGAAGAAGAAGAAGAAGAAAAGAGAGAAGTTGCCAGAGAGTAGTTGCCTGTGCATGTGTTTGTAGAAGCCAGAAGTTAATTGTAGGTACCTTCCTCTATTTCTTGCCATCTTATTTTTTTTTACGTTTTTTAATTTAGTGTGTGTGTGTGTGTGAGTGTATGTGTGTGTATGTGCAAATGTGTGTTAGGGTGGTACTCATGCTACAGCATGTGTGTGGAGATCAGAAGACAACTTTGGGGAGTTGTTTTTCTCCTCCAACAATTTGGGCTCTGGAGATTGAACTCAGGCCATCAGTCTTCGTGGCAAGAACCTTTACCCATCTTACTGGCCCTCATGTCTTATTTTTTGACATAGGGTCTCTCAATGAACCTGTATTTCTGATTGATTGGTCAGTAAACCCCTGGAATCCACTTGCTTTGCCTCCTACAGCCATGTAGTTATAGGTATGTGCCACCACATTTTTCCTTTTTTAAACTAGGGTGCTGAGTAGCTATGAATTCAGGTCCTCATGCTTGCACCTTAGTCTTGGATAGATCCTCCTCCCCAAACTCTTGTTTTATTTTTGAGAAAGGGTCTCCTGTAACCCAGGAGGTTACATAACCAGGCAACTACATAAGTGAGTTCCAAAGTAGTCAAGGCTCACCTTGAACCCTTTGCTCTCCTGCCACTCGGCACTCAAGGACTGGGATGACAAGAGTACACCACACACCCACTCAGCTCACTGATTTTATCTTAAACAATTCTGTATATAACAGATGTCACAACCACAACAGATTTTCAATTTTATTACCACAGTTTGTACTGTAATTTGTCACTTAAAAAATTCCCCATTGGTGCGGGACAAATGTATTCTGTCAATTATGTTTTAAATAAATGCTGATTGGCCAGTAGCCAGGCAGGAAGTATGCGTGGGACAACCAGACAGGAAGTAGAGGTGGGTCAATGAGAACAGGAGAATTCTGCGAAGGAGGAAGCCCATTCCTCCCCAGTCCTGTCCAGACACCAAAGAAGCAAGATGTGACCTGCCCCGCTGAAAAAGGTACTGAGCCATGTGGCTAACATAGATAAGAATAATGGGCTAATATAAGTTATAAGAGTTAATGGGAAGCCTGAGCTAATGGGCCAATCAGTTTATAACTTATGGAGACCTCTGTATGATTTTCTTTGGGGCTAAATGGCTGCAGGAACCAGGCAAGGCAGAAACCCCAACAAGTAGGCCCTCATGTTACACCCCATGACCCTAATTTCAAGTGTGTTTAGAATGCAGAAAAAGGTAGAGATAGTAAAGATTGAGACTGTGCTCTTTCCCAAACCAATAATCTTTTTAAACCTGTTTTATTAATTTTATGTAGCTGTAAGCAAAGTATTTCCTAGCTTTCATTTCATTTCAGATTGAGTCATACAATGGTTATTTGATTCAGGAAGAGAGAAAAAAAAGATAATCTAGGCAATTTGAGTCTAAGGCAGCCACTTCTAGTGGAAGACCTGGATAAATTCAGACATCTCTAGCAGGAAAAATAGAGCCAAAAATCCAGCAAAAAAAAAAAAAAAAATAGAGCCAAAAATCTAGGTTAGCCAGTTCAGTGACTCTGTTTCAGGAATTAGCTGAAGATAAAGTTAGATTATAATCTTGAGAATAATATTGAGAAACAGGGAGTTACCCCCTTGTGATTATCACTGGTATTTTCAGAATTTTTCAATGATCATTTGTGTTTTTGGAATTTTCCAGTGATGCCCTCTCTACCCCCCTTTGGATTACTGGGTTGTGGTTACTTCCCTTAAATACCCCTTCTCCCAGCTACTCGGGGTCAAATTCTGCACCCCTGCGTGGGAAATGAGTTTCAGCCCCAGTGCACTGGTTCCTGTCCTGTCAATAAACCTCGTGTGATTGCAGCAAGGATGGTCTCTCGTGAGTTCCGGGCGGGGGGGGGGGGCGTGTTATCCCGAGACTTGAGTGAGAGTCTCCCCGCTCTGGAGGTCTTTCACTAGAATCTATAAGCCAGACCCACATTAGCTAAAACACATTTGAAAAGAAACATTGCCCCATGCCTAAGAAAGGCCCCTTAAATTTGCCTGTCTGGTTTATTTGTATTAGGCCTAGAAATCTTTGTTTTTACTCCTGAAAAAAAAAAAAATCTCAAATCATTACAATCCTGGAAATGGCCACATAAGGTTGTTGGGTCAAGAGACTATTGTCTTGAAAGAAAAAAGAGCCTTTAAGAGATTTCTATGTTAAGCAAGCAAAAATCGGAGATAATTATATAAATAACAGAGAGGATTGGGGGTGTGGCTCAGTTGGTAGAGCACTTGCCTAGTATGCAAAGAAGCACTGGGATTGATCTCTGCACCAGCTACAACTGGGCATGGTGGTTGGTTCATGCTGGCAATTCCATCACTTGGGAAACAGAAGTAGGAAGATCAGGGGTTCCAGGAGACTCATTTTTATAAGCAGCTTTCGGCTCCATTTTGAGGGAGAAGATGACTGCAGACCTTGAGAAGACCCAGAGACTGCACCGCCTATGAGGATCCACATGGTGAACAGAGACTGTAGAGTGGGTGCATTAAAATCATATCAGAGAAACCAGGCCCAAAAATTTATCAGCCCCTCCAGACTGAGGAAATGGTGTAGCTCCACATGACAAGGTATATTTGATTTGACTACCCATCTACCTGTTTGCCTGTTAGGACCTGCCCCCAAACCTGCCATATGCCCTGCTCACAGATTCCAGTGCAGCCTTTCACCTTGATGTTCAACTTTTCACCTTGATGCTCAACTCTGCAGCCTCAACCTCAAACCCTAACTTCAGCAACTCAGCATCAGCCTCTCCTGGCTGGTATGGTTTGTTATCTTAACAGTAAAGGCTCTCTGTCAATTTCTGAAACATTTGATACTCTGCTCCAGCCTTTTAAACTTGTGTTCATTGTGTAAATCACATATATGCATACAGATATGGGATGTACGGTATGAAAATTAATCATCGTAATTAAGATTGGAATAAAAGACTCTGCATTCCTTTTCCAAGAGAGATGGGATTATATCACAATTAGCTGTTATTGAAATCATTAACCCGTGTGAATTTCTTGTTATACAATCAATTCTGACATTTTGGAAAGACACAAATGTGCTCATTTTGTTTTAACTGTCAACTTGACACAGCCATCGTACGAAAGGAAAAGCTAGATCAGAGTGGCCTGTGAGCATATCTGCCTTGATTGTTAATTGATTAGAAAGGCCCAGCCCACTGTGGGCAGCAGCCCCATCCCTGGCTCAATGGTCCTGGACTGTATAAGATAGTGGGGGTGCTAATGATGAAAGCAGATGCGGAGATCAACAGCCAAGCCCAGGCTGAGCTCCAGGAGTTCGGCTGAAGAGAGGGAGGAGGGATTATAAGGAGCAAGGGGGCTCAAGATCATGGCAGGGAAACCCACAGAAACAGCTGACCTGAGTTGGGAGAGCTCACAGACTAGGAAGCGACAGCTGGGGAGCCTGCATGGGACCAAACTAGGCCCTCTGCATGTGGGTGACAGTTGTGTGGCTTGGTCTGTTTGTGGGGCTCCTGGCAGTGGGACCAGGACTTATCCCTGGGGCATGAGCTGTGTTTTGGGAGCTCATTCCCTATGGAGGGATACCTTGCTCAACTTTCATTCAGAGGGGAGGGGCTTGGTCCTGCCTCAACTTGATGTGTCAGGCTTTGTTGACTCCCCATGGGAGACTTACCCTTTCTGAGGAGTGGATGGGGTGGGGTGGGGGAGGTGCCGAGGAACAGGAGGAGAGGAGGGAGAGGGAACTGTAGTTGGTAAAATGAATAAAAAAATTTAAAATAAAATAATAAAAGATAGTGAGCTAAGCCTGATCCTGCAAGGAAACCAGTAATCAGTGATTGCTTCAACTTCCTGCTTACGTTCCTGCATTGACTTCCCTCAATGACAAACTGTAATCCACGTGTGTAAATAAAAAAAAAAAAAACCTTTTATCACCCAAGTTGCTTTTGGTCAAGATATTTGTCACAGGGACAAATTGAAAGTAGAACGTTTGTCTATGTTTCTGGCATAGAGCCCTCACAAAAACAATAGATACAATGGAGAAAGATGTCAACCAACAATAAAGAAAAAAAAAAAACAAACAAAAAACTGGGCATGGTGACCCATACCTCTAATTCCAGCACTCAGAAGGCAGAAGGAAGAAGATCTCTCCATGAATTCCAGGCCAGCTTGTTGTACATAGTGAGTCCAAGGCTAGCCAGGACAGCATAGTGAGACCTTGTCTCTGGGCACCATTAAAAGGAAAACTGGTCCTGTTGGTACATGCCAGTAATCCCCAAACTCAAACGTAGAAGCAGGAGGATCAGGAGTTGTAGGCCATCCTTGGTCACACAGCAAGTTTGAAGCACACTTCAGATACATGAGACCTTGTCTCAATAATCAGAGAACACAAACATGGTACAGACAGAAGTCAAAATTATGAATTCTAATATTTATATATAGAGAGGGGTGACAAAGGGAAAGGAAAATGAGAGTGTGGGGGATAAGTTCAATGTAAATATATTTGTATTAAAAATGGTTGAAATGGCTATGATAGATACACTTAGCATAGCTTAAAAATTAATACCATGTGCAAAAATATTATTTTACTAACTACATGCTTGAAATGAGCGAATTTCATGGTCTATGAGCAACAGCTCAATGAATCTGTTATACCCAAATCCGCAAAGTCCCCCAAAAGTCAACAAGGAGACTGAGTCCCATATGTAAAAGCAAAGAGTCTTTATTTTAAGTAAGTTTGCAAACTCGGTCTCCCAGCATGTCCAATGTATTGGAATAAACAGAGAGCCCCAAGCTCAGTTAGAATTGGGTTTTTATAGTAGTAAAGGTGGGGGTGAGGGGTTTCTGAGGTATAGGACCCCTGATTGGCTGACATTTGTCTAGGGGTGATCACTAGGGGTGATCTAGTGAGTGTGTTCTGGCAGGTGGTTCTATCCACAGCAGTTGGACCACTAGGCATTTCCTTTGGGTGGTCTGTTTTTGGGTGGTGCCTGGGTAACTCATTTTGTGGTTCTTCCAGCAACCAGGTATTGCTTCAGTGTAAACTACTGAGACTCAGGCCTCCCTTTAAATTTATCGATGGCTGAGTCCTACTTTGGCAGGTGATAATGGTTAGAAGCAAAGAACTTCATTTAGGTGGCCTGTCCATACTTAGCTTATCATGGCTGGCTCCCACAAAAATCTGTATTTCTAACCATGACTTGTAAACTTCGAAAAGATGTCATTTATTGTACACAAACTGTCTTCAATAAAGGCAATTTACAAAAAGACACATAAGGGTGATCATCCTCCAGCGGCTCTGAGGTGGAACTCTTCTTCCACCAAGAAAGAGGAGAGGGAACAGGCTGAGATGGTCACAATCTTTTTGTTTGTTGTTTGTTTTGTTTTTGTTTTTGTTTTTTTGAGACAGAGTTTCTCTGTTGCTCTTGCTGTCCTGGAACTAGCTTTTGTAGACCAGGCTGACCTCGAACTCACAGAAATCCACCTGCCTGAGATGATCACAATCTTCTCAGCTAACAAGGAGCTGTGCAGGAAGAAGAAAGTGGTTAGCCACCCTGGATCCCCCGTACTTTCTCCCTCCCTACCAGCAGTGCCATTGTGGCCAGGCATACATTAACCCCACAGCCAGGAGCACAGCTCAAGGCTAAATATTGGAGACTTGCTCTGCCACATCTTAATGCAGCGTGTGTGCTCACTGGATGGAGTATTTACCAGGACCAACTTTCTGCTTCTGCAGCTAAACTCAGCCAACCTCAGCCTATTGGTATTCATGTCACACTGAAGCCCGATTGCCTTGGCAGACAATCGACTGAATGTGTTTTCTCTGATTTTTTTCCTGAGTCCCTTTTATCATGGGTAGTTTCAGAAACAATGGGAAGGTAGGAAAAAAGGTTGAGTCAGAAGGCGGGGGTTGGGAGGCCGGCTTGCAAGAGGATCTGTGAGTACCTCCATGGTTATCAGCGCCTTATTTAACGACTTACTGGAGGCTATCAGACAGTATTTTGTAACAACAAGACAGAACCATAGCAACCAGACTACAAAGAGAAGCCCAGGCTTCTGGAAAGGACTTGGAGTCTCGGAAGAGCTGTTAGCATTTTGCAGCTTCTAATTCTTTCTGTTTTTGTTTCTTTTCAGTAGCCACTGGAGATGCACAGGGTGTTTTCTTTTACACACCCCGAAATGATGATTTGCTGCAGGGGGAAAAAAAAGGAAAACAAACCAGCTTCAGATTGGAATCCTTTAGTTGATAGAGATTTTAAATAGAAATCTTTTTTTTCACTCACATTTTCTTGGGCTGGGGATAGGGTTCAATGCATAGAGTACGGGCCTACCTTGAGGAAGCACTATGTTCTAGTCCCAGCATCTCATAAACAGTGATTCCAGCACTCAGGAGATGAAGGCAGGAAGATCAGAAATTCAAGTTCAGTTTCCACTATACAGCAAGTTTGAGGCCAGCCTGCGCTACATGAGAACCTGTCTCAAGTCAAACAAGAAACAAAACAAAATCTTTAAAAATATATTTATATAGTTACTGGATAAGAGCTGATTTTTTTTATATTAACAATAATCTTTTCATCCTTCTGAAAAAAAAAAAAAAACCGCTTAGCTGTCCCCACAGCTTCTCCTCAGCTTGGTCCTCTCATGTCAACAAGGACTCCTCCACTACCTGTCTACCCACCTGTTCCCCTGGGCCTGGACCTGAGCCTGAGCCCACCATTTTCTGAGTTTAGACCTAGTGCAGCCTTTGACAAAACAGGAAGTCATTATTAACTAAAGGAGCCAAAAGCCTTTCCTTGCCTATATCAAGGCCAGTTGAGGTTATGTGGTGAGTTTCAGACCAGCCTGGACTACAAGGTAAGACCCTGTCTCAAACAGCACTAAGAACAAAGCGAATGGCCCCCCAAAAGAACTGAAAGCCGTACTTGTACACAAGGGCTCACAAAACAGTATTCATAATAGCCAAGTAGAAAAGACCTCGGTGCCCATCAGTGCATAAACAGAACAGAGCACCGCCAAGAAATGGAAGGCTGCTTGGTCACAAAAAGCGATGCAGCACCAAGAAGTATTTGAAGTAATGCTCTTATTTGATCATTACACATCATATATGTGTACCAGGATATCACACTGTATCCCAAACATATACAATTATCGTGTGTCAAATTACAAACAAATTAAAGAACCTTGGGGAGGAATAGTTCGGTTGGAAAAGTGCTTGTTTTGCAAGCATGGTGACTTGATTCAATCTCCAGAATCTACATATAATAATAATAATTATAATTATAGCCAAGTGCAGGGGCACATACTTGTCCAACACTGGAGAAGTGGAGACAGATGGCTTCCTGGGGCTCACTGGTCAGCCAGCCTAGTCTACGTGGTAAGTTCTAGGTCAGCGAGAGACACTGTCTCCTATTACAAAAAGGCGCGTGGCACTTGAGGAACTAACTATACTTGAGGTTGTCCTCTGCCTTCCACATACACTGTGACACACGCCTGTAACCCCAGCACTTGGGAGGTAGAGGCAGGAGGCTTGAGAACCAAGGTCATCCTTGGTTTTAGAACAAGAGAGAGAGAAGTGGAGAGGAGAGAGGGAGAAAAAGGGAGAAAAGTGAACAAGGCTACTGTCCTTAGGACAGGGATAGGCAAGGAGAGGACCAGGAGTTACAGTATGTAGGGGCAGTTAGAAAGAGATTTCTCCCTAAACCTCCAGCCTGACAGAGGACAAATATTAACAGCATGACTTGTTGCCAAAGTCCTACCTTGAGCCACTCTAAGTCTCAAGGAAAAGTTAACACGCAAGGTAAGGCAGAAATTGGTTAGGAACTTCAAGGCACGATAGAGAACACTAAATATTTAGAGGAGTTTAGAAATAGCTTAGCTGTGGAGGCTCCCCACAAGGCAAGACGGAATACACTATAAAGAACATGTGAGCTCTGGATGTCAAGTCAGGGGTTTTGGCCCCTGGTTGAGTGACTACATGAATGTAAAATTGGTCATGCCATGTAGCTTTCTGAGTCTTGATTTTTCTCATCTAAGTACATCCCAGAGGAATACGGTATCCCAAGTGTTTGTGGAACATTTAAAATGTAATGATTGATTCCCTTAGGGCAAAAAGAAGGTAACTTCGAGATGAGCCCAGTGTTTCTCAGACTGCCATCCCCTGAGACTTGTTACTACTCTGATGGCGGGTTCCCAGTCCTTGAGTTTCTGATCTAGGCTATTCTTGGTTGCCAACTTGACGACATCTGGAATTCACTAAAAACCAAGCAGGTGGGCACATCTGTGATAAATTTTTTTTTTCTGAATTAAATCATCAGTAATGGGATGGCTCACTTCTAATCTGGATCTTTAATAATAATTTAATCTGGGTCATGGATTCTGCTGGCAGCTTATATAAAGGACATGGAAGAAGGAAGCTAGCTCTCTTTGCCTGCCTACTCTTTTCCTGCTCATCCTCATTATCTCTGGCAAGTCTATCATCCCTTCACTGACATTAGAGCCTATGCCTTCAGGTTCTAGCATATACTGATGATCAGCTGAGACAGCCAGCCTGGTGGACTGAACAACTTCTGGATGCTTGGGCTTTCCATTGGCAGACATCACTTTGTTGCACTAGCTAGACCACAGGCTGTAAGCCATTCCAATACCCTTTCTATGTGTGTATGTATGTATATGTATGTATGTATATATACAATCCATATATATCCATATATGTATATATATATATTTATGTATTCATTCTATCAGTTCTGTTCCTCTAGAGAACTTGACTAATACACACAAGGCAAGGTACAAGAATGAAATACAGTATAGGAAAGGTATGAGTTGGAGAAGTCAGAGTTTTTGGCCCCTAGTAGAATGACTACATGTCTATGCACATGGTCATGCCATGTAAACTGTCTGGATCTTGGTTTTCTTGTCTAAGCATATCCCAGAAGAATCCAGCATGCTAAATGTCTGTGAACATTTAAAGCCCAGCAATTGATTCCCTTAGGGCAAAAAGAAGGAGAATTCGAGATGAGCCTAATGTTTCTCAAACTGCTATCCCTTGAGACTTGTTAACAAACCTCTCTGTTTAACTGTAGCTCCTCTGACACTTCTGGACCAGGGACTACCCTTTCAACTGCTGTGATAAGGATCCTGACCAAAAGCAAGTCAGGGAGGAAGTGGCTCATTTGACTTACACATTTACATCATAGTGCGTCACCAAGGTTAAGCCAGGGCAGGAGCTGCAGGCAGCCACCTGAAGACAGGAAAGGAAGCAGAGACCTTGGAGGAGTGCTGCTCAGTAACTGCTCCCCAAGATTTGCTCAGCCTGCTTGCTTTCTCAGAGCACCCAGAACCACTGCCCTGGAGTAGCACCTCCAACAGTGGGCTGGGCCTCACACATCAACCGTTAGTCAAGAAAATCCCCAACAGTTTTGCCTACAGACAAATCCGATGGAGACATTTTCTCAATTCAAGTTCCTTCTTCCCAAGTGACTCTAGGCTGTTTAAAGTTGACGTAAAGCTAACCGGTGCCGGTACAGAGGCTGTGACCTCAAGGTAAATGAGAGTAATAAGCAAGCAGGAAGCAGCTGTGACATAAATCCTCAGGCCAAGATGACAGTCATGGGAACCATGACACAGCTCGTCTTGGACAATATCCGTTACTCACAGTACTGATTTAGTACAGAAGGGGTAAAGGGGGAGGATACAAGAGGAATGGAAAAGCAATTTCTGCCCACATATGCTCTTGAAAGGTCTCTCTGGGGATGTCACAGAGTCCCAGATAATGTCACTGCTGGGCTGCCAAAACGTATTCCACTGTTTGTTTGTTTTTTTGTTTGTTTGTTTGTTTTCATTTCCCCCAGAATTAAGCCTAACTGGTGAGAACATTTCAAATTAAAATATCATGGCATGCATTCATAAGGACTGTAATTCACTCATGGAATCCAGCCCTAGATGTCATGTCATGGAGTACCTGGGTACTGATTTAGTAGAACGGAAAGTGGGAACTGATTCTGTTCCCTCTGCTTCTAATTTCTTTGTGCTGTGAGCACAAGGGCAGGGCTCTCCCTCTGATCTCATTTAGAGAAATCCTGCCAATTATTCTGATATTTGGCTGACTTTAGATTTTTTGCTCAAGCAAATAAGAAGCTTTCGTTTTGGTTTTTGAGAAAGGATCTCATCACTTAGTCCTGACTGGCCAGGTATGCACTATGTTTTCCCAGCCTGTCAGCTTGTGGTGATCCTCCTGCCTCAGCCTCCTGAGTGCTAGAATTATATATTTGTATTTCCATGCCTGGCTGTAATGGACACTTTTAATATTTTCTAAGAGTTTACTTATCTTGGAATAGCCTTCTTGTCTCTAACCTTGAAAGGGCTGGATTTCCTTTGATGTTTTCTACACGATTACACTTCAGGGAATTCTTCTCAGCAGGTGACACTGGTTTGCAAAACTTGGATCAAGAAGAACATAAATCATCTCCTAGCAGCACTTAGCATGATGTTGAACACAAATGCATTTATAGTGTTTTTCTTCTTATTGTACATATATCTATGATTTACATTATCTTATGGAAGACACTGTATATATCATATAATAAATATGTTTTAGAAGGAAGTTCTGGGTTTGTATCTTAACTCTTACTTGGGGATATGGGTGACCCATTCTAATTAAGTTAAGCTCTATTATTATGGATTTTTTATTTTACTTTTTCTTGTTGTTTGAGAATCTTAAGTATCAGACTGGCCACAAACTTTCTGTAACCAAGGATGGCCTCGAACTCTTGATCTTCCTGCTTCTACTTCATGAGTACTAGGATTGCAGGCTTGCACCACCATGCATAGTTTATGTGGTGCTGGGGATTGATCCCAGGGCTTTGAGCAAGCAATGCAAACATTCTACTAACTGAGCTACATGGCCAACCACCCACCCCCTGTTGTTTGTTCTGCTGTCTTATTCCCTGTATTCTGTTACTCCAGTTCCAATTTTCCTTAAGAGCTCTTCCCTCTTGCTCCCCTCTTAAGATCACCTTTCTAGTTTTGTGAAGTACACACACACACACACACTTTTAAATTTTAGTTATGCATATGGGAAAAAGTATGAGCATTTCTCTTTCCAAATCTGGCTCATTTTGTTTGGTGTAATGATTTCCAGTTCCACCCCATTTTCTTGTAAATGTCATGTACCACGCTTTCTTTATTCCTTTGTTGGACTGGGTTCTTCAGTTTAGTCTTGTGTTTTATCGACACAATCTTACTAATACCAACTTATAAACAAAAGCCAGATTTCCTATACATTTGACTTACCCCCATGTTTCCTACTAAGTGCCCCACTGAGCCAATAAGATAATTGAATAACTAGAAAAGATGAAGAAGCGATCATCGAGTTCAAGGAAGGTACAAAAATGAGGTCATTTGCTTTTCATCAATTCTGTGTTTTCTTAGCTCAATGAAAAAAGATACACTTAATGAAAGAGGATCACAGCACTGTTTATGGAAGGTAGCAGACAGGAGACATTTCATTAAAGCCATGAAATCTGTAGCAAGTTCAGAGGCATTGGAAACGTGTGCCCAAGAGTCAGCCGGGAAGGGAGGTTTACAGCCTGACTGTTCATCTTGAGAGGCACCAAAGCACACTTGGAGGTGACTTGTTTTCTAGGCACTTAACGGGTCCTCTCAGGATTGAGATGATGAATGAATCAGTCAGAACTGATCCTGATCCTTGTGTTTCCCATAGGCCTCTGCAACGTCATTACGGGGCGACTTCTGTTAAAATGCCACAGACGACGCCACTTCCCTGCCTTCTCCTGCCAGCATGTCCCATGTGAAAGTTACCAAGGAAACGCTCCCTAGCAAAATAGTAGTCATGTCTGCAACCCAGGAGATTTCAGTGGCGACGCTATGGTGTTCACGGACAAGTCCTGCCAGGATTTCATCCACACTGTAGAGAGACAGCCTGGGAGGGGACAAAGCATTTTATAAACAAAACTGAGTGTACATGGTGTTCAGCTGGGCAGAGAGCTGGCAAAGGGTTCTGACTTGGATGAATGAATACAAGTGACAAATTTTAAAATTCCGATATAATGAAAAGTAATTAGGTTTTACCTATATTTAGAGAGAGTCATTTTCAAGTCATTTTTCAGAGTCCTTGAATCAAATAGTGTAATGTAAACAATGCGAGGAATCGGAGAGGTGCCAAGTTCATTTTCAAGAACAATATTTTATTTTCAGTTGTGTGTGTGTGTGTGTGTGTGAATGCACTTAAGCTTGCATGCACATTGGAACTCATGTACCACATGTGTGGAGGTCAGAGGACAACGTGCAAGAATTAGGTCTTTCCTTTTGCTATACAGTTTCTGGGGATAAGACTCAGGTTTGTCAGGGTTGATGGCAATAACACCTGCCAAGCCACTTTGCCAGCCCCAAGGGCAATATTTTATATAAAAATGAACGTTTTGCCAGGAGGCTGGTAGTCCATGTCTTGGTGTAGGACTCCCAGCACACACTTGTCTGGACGGCTCAAATCCCTTGGGCTGAGAAATGGCTCTTGCCACAGAGAGTGTATGTGAGTAGTACATGGCAATGAGAACATATGAGGGGTCACGTTGGATTTCCTAGAAGCAGATCTGGGACAATGAGATATTTAGGTAAGTCTCTCAAGAGTCTCAGTGAAGCATTTTCTAGGCTCCTTTTATATGCCTCACATATTGAGAAACAAACAACAGGAACTATGTGCGTATGCATTTTCTGGTAAGGACATGGAGGCTGTCATCTGACCCAGGCTGTGTACCTGGAAGTACCATAGCTTTAACTAGAGCCTCGTTTCATGGGCAGTCATCCCTTTGTGGTAGAAGACTGATGAGCAAAGACTCCCTGTCCATTTGGCTTTGTCATCTGTCCCTTAAATGCTTTGGTAGTTTTGAGCTTCCCTCAGACAAGGACCACATAGCTCAAGCAGGGCCTCACTCAGGGAATAGGTAAGTTTCTCATCCTGTAGGCCAGCCCTGATGTGGGGTTTCTGGCTTGTATTTCTTCCTTGCAATACTCACTCTTAGCAATAAGAGCAAACTAATCTATTTTTACAAAATGACTCAGCTATCTCTGGAAACACTCACGATGCTTGGAATGCTGGGTTTTAATAATTTCCTGATCTGTATGCAGTAAGGCGTCTGAATGCAAGACCCAACGTGAAATCCCTTGCTCTGATGGAGTTTGGATTTTGCTGTACACTCCCCTTGCACTTCAATTCAATCACAGGCAATCCTCAAGAGAGCAGAGATCTGCTGTAGCTTCCTTGGCTGTTCGTGCATTTTTCAGAAGTGCTTTCTGCCTTTCATCTTATCTCCTTCATCCATTTCCTTAAGCTGAAAACCTTCTTATAATCTAATGTTTTCCTTCACTGGTGTCTGGATATCCAGAGCCTTCCCCAAACTCTGCCATGGATGTTGAGGTATTTGCTGAAGTCTCCTGCACAAGAGCAGAAGGCCGTTGTCCCAGACTGCAGCACACCATGCACTGACCTTGGGATCTTGTAGCAATAATAATAATAATAATAATAATAATAATAATAATAAGTGCTTACAACCATGCCGACCTTTTCGGATAGCAATTATACTTCCTATATATAGTCCAATAAAATAATTACAAGTATATTTAAAAGTGACTACATGGATGTTTACTACTTCAAGTTTTGCAATAAAAAGCACGTTTAAGGATTCCTCAAGTGACTGAACATTTGCTTGCCCCACCCCCAAGCCTGAAAATGCATATATTTAAGACCTACGCTGTAGTGTGATGATGTTCAGAGGTGAGTCCTTGGAGGGAAGCTGGGTTTACATGGACTCGGGAGAATGGGGTCCTGTAATGGGGCGATCACTCATAGAAATGGGAGGAACTAAGGTGTTCTCTGTCTCTCATCTCTCTCTTTTTCTCTCTGATTCACAAAAGGAAATGCAAAAAGAAAGCAGCCATCTAAAAGCCAGGAGAGTGTTCTCAGGAACAGTCTTGACTTTGGACTTTTCAGCTTTCAGAACTGAGAAAGTGTGTGCGTGTGTGTATATGACTCTCTGTGCATATGGAAGCCAAAATGAAGTATTGTATGTCTTCCTCAATCGCTTTCCATCTTTTGCTTTTCGAGGCAGCATCTTTCACTGGTGTGTAGTTCCCCAGTTTAACTGGACTAATGCCCCAGGGATCCTCTTGTCTCTACCCTTTCCCATCACACACACTGGGATTATAAACACGTACCAGCGCATCAAGCTTTTTAATGTGGGGGCCTGGGGATCCAGCAAGCATTTTTACCAACTAAGCCATATCCTCAGCCCAGGCCAAGCAGTGTTTTACAGTGGATTAGCGCTTATAGATCTGGGTTTCATCTCATCTCTAGTTCTCATCTGCTCTGTGATCTTGAGAGAATTAGTTAACCCACAGAAGCCCCAAGTTCCTGGTGTACAAGCAGGTAATGCATCACTCCAGGGTGATTTTTAACTACTATGGGAAACAATGCATTATCCATGCACTCATTCCCTCAACACAGCAGTTCTCAACCTATAGGTCATTACCCCATTGGGGGTGACATATCAGATATCCTGCATATCAGATATTTACATTATGATTCATAACATTAGCAAAATGACAATTATGAAGTAGCAATGAAAATAATTTTATGGTTGGGGGTCATCACAGCATGACGAACTGTATTAAAGTGTTGCAACATTAGGAAGATTGAAAACCACTGCTTTAACCAATATCTATGAAATCCCTTTGCCTGGATTGCTTGCCTAAGTCAACTTCATACTCTCTAAACCTAAACATCATGTCAAAATCTTTAATGTGATCTTGAGGGAAGGTAGGCGGCGGGGGTGGGTGTGGGATGGAGGTTCCACTGAATCTCTACTCTTTCCAACTTGGCCATATTTGCTATCTTTTTTTCCCTGCTTTTCAACATGACTTGTTTCTTTAGTTGGTCTATTGAGGGCAGGTGGTCAAGCCTGGCTTGCTAGGGCTGCCAGGATTGCACCCTAACAATTAGACCAAAAAGAGACACAAGTGTCAAGAACATGGAAAAAAGTTGGCTATTGCGGCACATACCTTTAATCCCAGTACTCAGGAGGCAGAGTTAAGCAGATCTCTGTGAGTTCAAGGCTAGCCTAGTCTATGTAGTGAGTTTCAGGACAACCAGGGCTATGTAGTGTTGACTGAGCTTTCTGTCCTGCTTGGTTCCCATAGTCATTAAGTCACAAAGAAATCACACAGAGGTCTACATTAATTATAAACTGATTGGCCTAGTATCTCAGGCTTCTTAATAACGCTGGCTTTTTGGGACCCTAGTCTATTTGGATGCACACCTTCCTAGGCCTGGATGGAGAGGGGAGGGCCTGGACTTCCCACAGGGCAGGGTACCCAGCCCTCTCTTAAGGCTGGAGGGGGAGGGAGGTGGGGGAATGGGGGAGTGGGAGGGGAATGTGAGGAGGGGAGGAAGTGGAAATTTTTGAATGGAAAAATAAAAATATAAGAAAAGATGTTACCTTTCACTAAAAAAAAATAAAAATAATTCTTATATTAGCCCATAATTCTTGTCTGTGTTAGCCACGTGGCTTGGTACCTTTTTCAGCGAAGCAGTCACATCTTGCATCCTCTGCATCTAGGTCAGGACTCCAGACTGAAATTTCCCTCTTTCCAGAATTCTCATTGCCCCTTCTCTACCTCCTGCCTGGTCGCCCCGCCTATACTTCCTGCCTGGCTACTGGCCAGTCAGCATTTTATTAAAAATAATACAAGGGACAGGATAAAAGACCATTGTCCCACAGCAATATAGTAAGATCTGTTGTAAAGTACCAGTTTAAGATGTGTTACATTTGTTTAAGCTGTGGAATATTTGTTAAATGATGCAAAGATGGGTTGCATTCTTTTATGTTGCATTTGTTTAACTATATAAAGCTGTGTTACTTTGCCTGTCTAAAACACCTGATTGTTCTAATAAAGAGCTGAATGGCCAATAGCGAGGCAGGAGAAAGTATAGGCAGGGCTGCCAAGCAGAGAGAATAAATAGGAGGAGAAGAATGGGAAGAGGGAAGAGCAAGAAAAGGAGGAGAAGAGGATGCCAGGGGCCAACCTCACAGCCACACAGCCACATAGCTAGCCACACAGCCACACAGCCATGCAGCTACGCAGCCATGCAGCCACACAG
Source organism: Chionomys nivalis (assembly GCF_950005125.1). NCBI lineage: Eukaryota > Metazoa > Chordata > Mammalia > Rodentia > Cricetidae > Chionomys > Chionomys nivalis. Next base: position 128,157,028 of record NC_080112.1, on the reverse strand, counting down.
CTAGCCACACAGCTAGCCACACAGCCATGCAGCCACGCAGCCACACAGCCATGCAGCCACGCAGCTAGCCACATAGTTAGCCACACAGCCATGCAACCACGCAGCCATGCAGCCATGCAGCCACGCAGCTAGTCACATAGTTAGCCACACAGCCATGCAACCACGCAGCCATGCAGCCATGCAGCCACGCAGCCACACAGCCACGCAGCCACACAGCCACATAGCCACATAGCTAGCCACGAGGTAAGAAGAAAAGAAAGACTTATAGAAAGGTAAAGAGCTCAGAGGCAGAAATGTAGAAGAAAATTTAAGTTAGAAAAGCTGGCTAGAAACAAGTCAAGCTTAGGGTGGGCATTCATAAGAATAAGTCTTTCTTTTTTTAAAAAAAATATTTATTTATTATGTATACAACATTCTTTCTGTGTGTATGCCTGAAGGCCAGAAGAGGGCACCAGACCTCATTACAGATGGTTGTGAGCCACCATGTGGTTGCTGGAAATTGAACTCAGGACCTTTGGAAGAGCAGGCAATGCTCTTAACCACTGAGCCATCTCTCCAGCCCAAGAATAAGTCTTTCTGTATTTATTTTGGAGCTGGGTGCCAGGCTCCCAGGGAGTAAAGTGTTAAAAAAAAATACAGAGACCCTGCCTCAAAGAATGGGGGTGGGGAAAAATATGGAAAGAGGTACCCTCTTACCTAATTGACAAAGGTCCTGGAGACTGACTTCTTGTCAAGGCTTTATCTAAAGGAGAATTTTGGTGGTTGGAAATCCTTGAGAGATACTGTCTAAAAGTCACACATACAGGGAAGCCCAAGAGCTCACTGTCAGCTCCCCCCTCCAGATGTCTTACTGACAGGGAAAGGCGGAAACACTCTTTCCTTGAGAATGGATTAGGATTGTCCATGGAGGACAGAGCTTTAACAGGCTTTCTAGACTCTTCCCTGATCTCTCAGAGAGAAACTCTGAGGAAAACCTCAGATTTAAAAAAAAGTCAGAGCTTTATCTTTAGTCGCCTGTCTCTGCTTGGGAGATCCTGTAGGCCATGGGTGGGTCTGGCTGCCTGCCTCCAATCTCCGACCATCCATGTATAATAATAAATAAAGAAAAGCTGGGTATGTGATAGTTCATATCTGTAATACCAGCGCATGGGAGGCTGCAATAAGAGAATTGCTGAAAGTTCAAAGACAGCCTGGACTACAATGTGAGACTATCAAACACTGAGAGAGAGAAAGAGAGATAAAAAAAACCAAGGTCTAAGGTTGACCTCTGTCCTTTTATATACATGTGCCCACCCCCACACAAACATGTAAGTGCACACACACACACACACACACACAGGTGGGGGGAGGAAGCAGAAAGGAAGAGGGAAGAATGGAGGACATTAGATCTATCATCTTAGAACACCAACAATAAGAACAACAAGCCTATAAAACTGTAAGAATAAACATTTTAAAGAATTACTGTCTTGGAAAAGGAGGTCATTTTGTAGTAGGTATCTTAGATTTTATGTTTCCTGATGTTTTTGAACCTCCAGACGAAGGTTGTAAAAATGCTCATCAAATATCTTTGTGGAAGGAAGGAAACAATTCATGAGATAGGAGCCAATAAAACCAAGGTGGCTAGAAATTCTATGTGGTTTCCACTTAAGGGAGAATTAAAAACTCTCCGGAAAAGAACCCATGTGGTTTTCTGAATATAGAATCAACTTTGCTATAGGGGTTTTCCAATAGCAAGTAATCAAGAAGGTAACTAGTCAATTATTTACATTTTGAATTGTTTTAATGATACAGGGTTTCATTTATCCTAGACTGGCCTGGAATCGGGGATATATATATATATATATATATATATATATATATATGTATATGTATATGTATATGTATATGTATATGTATATATTATCATGAACTCATTATTCTCCTGCCTCTGCCACTATAGCTAGCTCTTCATTGCAAGTTTTGAGAGCAAGTCAAACTATGTAGTCCAGATAGGCCTCAAACTCACTACAACTCTCCTACTTCAGTCTCTGAGTACTAGGATTAAAGACATGAGCTGTCACCATTCCTAGTTTGAAAACACCCTCTTTTGAGACAGGGTATCACTGTGTTTCCCTGGCGGTTATGGAACTTCCTTTGTAGACCAGACAGAGATTTGCCTGCCTCTGCCTCCCAAATGCTGGGATAAAAGATGCACCCCACCATGACCAGCTGAATGTGCACATTTTAAAGAGTGGGATCTAGGATTTGTTGCTGGATTTCCTGTCCTAGATGATCCTGTTTCAAGTCATCAGCAAAGGATGTTGTACTTGAAAAGGGTGGAATAAAGTTAAATACAAAATTTAAATATAGACCACAAACGTCATTCTTTTAAAAGAGTTATTATTACACTTGTTTGTCTATTTTGCCTGTGTATAGGTGTGTGTGTCTGTGTGTTGGCTCATTCTCCACTACACACATGTGGAGGTTACCTTGTGGGTCCTGGGGATCAAATTCAGATCATCACAATTGGTGGGAAATGCCTTTACCACTCCGCAAAGTGAGCCCACACCCATGAGCATTCTTCCCCCACTTTCTCCTCCCCAAACAGCAATGTCTAATTTTAGGGCAGTGAAACGTGACTATATGGTTCTGGAGTGCTGACAAATATACCATTATGCAGTTGTTCAAATCCATAGGAAGGACAATAACCAAACATGAGCTCCCAGTTAAACTCTGGATTTTGGCAATAAGTGTTATGGATTTGCTGGATGTCCCAACAAAATAAGGTGGCTGGTCTCCTGGGCATCCCCGGTGGTGGCTAGCCATGCAGGTGGCGGGTGCGCAAGGAGCAGACAGATAGGCAAGCAAGCAGGGATGATGCACGAGACTGTGCAGCAGGCTCCATGTGACTGTGGCCGGCGGGCGAGATAGGTGGATAAACATACCATATAGAGTAAAGTTAAGTTAGATATTTATTAGATGGGTTATGGAGGGGAAGGAAAAGGGGGAGAAGGGGGTCAGAGAGAAAGAGAGAGAGAGAGAGAGAGAGAGAGAGAGAGAGGGGAGAGGAGAAAGAGACAGGGAAGGCAGAGAAGAAGGGAGAGAGGCCAAAACTGCCTTTTCGAGAGAGGGGACAGGAGGAAGGAAGATGGGGCTCAGGCTGCAAGCAGGAATGGAGTGGGCATGGCTTGTCTCTTAAAGGGACAGTATATTACAATAAGGGTGTCTATGTAGGTTTATAAATTGGTAATAAGTGCGCCACTCTGACAGGAGGTGTCAACCATAAAGAAGACAATGGGACCAGGTGGGTCTGAAAAATCTCGGCTCCTTCACCTCAATCTTCCTATTTAACTTGAGCTTTAAGCTGAGCATTTGAGGTCAAGGCAGGTGGATCGGAAGTTCAAAAGCATCTTCAACTATACATAGTGAGCATGAGAACATCATAAGCTATATGAGACCCCATATAGAAAAGGAAGGAAGGAGAGAAGGAAGGAAGGAAAGAAAGAGAAAAAGAAAGGGTGGAAAAAAGGAAAGAAGGAAGGAGAAAAAAGAAGGGACAACTTTAAACTGCTTGGTATTCATTACATTTCTCATTACTATGACGAAATGCCTGATGAAGATAACTTGGAGAAAGAAGGTGTTTTAGTTCCCAGTTCCAGTTCCAACAGTTCACTGTGGTGGGCATGTCATAGTGACCAGAGTGTGAGGCAGCTGATCAGGTTGCATCAACAGTCAGGAAGTAGAGATGTGATGTCTCTGCTCAGCTTTCCTCCTTTTGATGCATTCTGTGTCCCCCAACCCAAACAATGGTACTGCCCACGGTTAGAGCAGGTCTTTCCACCTCAGTTAACTCATTCTAGAAAATCCCTAAGATACATACATGCCCAGATTTGTGTCCTAGAAGCCTTTAGATCCAGTCAATAGTAAACATTATATGAGAGAGAGAGAGAGAGAGAGAGAGAGAGAGAGAGAGAGAGAGAGAGAGAGAGAGAGAGAATAGACTGGAGAGATAGTCTAGCAGTTAAGAGCATACTGCTTTTTCAGAGGACCCAATTACATTCCCAGCACCCACATCATGTGGCTCACAGCTGCCTGTAATTCAGCCTCAGGGGGTCTGCCTCAGTCTTCTGAAGTCTTCCGGCACCTGTAGGTCCTTTGCTCTGTCTTTCACGTTCAGGGTGACAACCATCTGTCTCCATGCAAGGCAGGTGGTAAATGGAAACAGCAGGGGAGGGGCTGCAGATGTGGCTCAGTGAATGAAATACCTGTGGCATAAGCATGGCGACCTGAGCTTGGATTTCCAGCACTTGCCTAAAGAGACAGAAATAAGCAGATTCCCAGGACTCACTGAAAACAAGGTGGAAGTGAAAAAGATGTCTAATGTCAGCCTCTGGCCTTCATATACACACAAAATTCACATGTGTGCATGCACGCACGCACACACACACACACAAATGAAAAAGAAGAGGAAATTGACACACTAGCTGACCAAGTCACTTTTATTATCAGGGAAGCAAAAATGTTTCTTTTCAAAAGACTTCTGTTTTGGTATCACTGCCCAAAATCAGGTTGCCTAGCTTCTCCTGGATCCAGGAGGATTTGGGGCACAGAACTACTCATATTGTTAACAGATATGCAAACAGAATGCAAGTGCTATTAGCCTAGAAGAAACCAGCGAATGGAAGTTGGCATACAAAAACCAGTATCTGTTATTCACAGTCCCGATAGCTAATGCCTGAGTGGTTCTCTAACAGATGAGGTAATGCATATTAAGCACCCTTTTGATTGGCATCCAGTGTCAGTCCTCCTCCTCCTCCTCCTTCTCTCTCCCTTCCTCCCTTCCTCTCTCCCTCCCTTTCTTCCTCATTCCTCTCTCCTTCCTTCCTTCCTTCTTTCCTTCCTTCCTTTCTTTTTCCTTTTCAAGACAACAGTATTTCATATAGACAATGGTGACCTCAAACACACTATGTAGTTGAGGGTGTTTTTGAACTTTTGATCCACCTGCCTCAACCTCTTGAATCACCGGTGTCTTTGTGTTTTATTGCTGTGCAGAGACACCATGACCATGGCAATTCTTATAAAGGAAAACATTTAATTGGGGATGGCTTGCTGTTTCCGAGGTTTGGTCCATTATCAGCATGGTGGGAAGCATGGTAGTGGCACATAGGCAGACATGCTGCTGGAGAGGTAGCTGAGAGTTCTACATCTGGATCTTGAGGAAGCAGGAAGAGAGAGAGAGACTCTAGACCTGGCTTGAGCATTTGAAATCTCAAAGCCCACCCCAGTGACACACTTCCTTCAGCAAGGCCACATCTACTCCAACAAGACCATGCCTCCTAATTCCTGTCAAATCGTACCACTCTTAACAACCAAAGCATTCAAATATATGAGTCTATGGGGGTCATTCTGATTCAGACCACCACAAGTGCCCAAATTAAAGGCCTTCGTAACTCTACTGGTTTATGTGATGCTGTGGATCAAATCTGGGACTTTGGACATACTAGACAAGTTCTCCACACACACAGCTACACCCCCACCCTCAAAAAGTTTAAATAAGAATGACAGTTATGTTTATTGTAGAAAGCCCTCCACAAATATTTTGGATTGCTCTTAAGCCAATTCTATAGAATAGGTAAGCTAAGCCTTGTCATTCTTGTCACGCTGATGAGAAGCCTACAGAGAAGGCGCATCTTCAGGGACTTGTGAGGACAGAGGTGGACTCTAGCTGTAGTTCTTCCAATGCCTGTGTCCAGAATGACATTTTCCTTTCTGCCGTCTCAGTTAGCATGGCACACTGACCCTCTTCGAAGGTTAGAGGATTCAGATACTAATAAATGAACATAGTCACAGCAGGGATGTTTTCTTCTACTTGAGACGGCCTGAGGAGGGTTATAAACTACAACAACATGCTGAAGAACTTTCTGACTCAAGTGTAGGCTAGCAAAATGCAGACTGAGGAGTCAGGGCCAGCTCTGGGCCACCACATGCCTCCTGATCTCAGGTTATGATGGAGTACTGGGGACCACTCTACTGAAGATTCTGTGCATAGAGTATACCGGGCAGAAAGAGGCCCACCTCTGTCTACTGTGTATGCCGAATGCTTGTTTCTACAAGGAGAAATCCTTTAAGATCTATTTTGAACGTTCAGAGTTTTCCTGTTGTTACTGAAGCTTTTTGTGACACGGAAATTCTGAGAGTCTTAAGTCAATATCAATGACTACAGCTATGAAAATGTTACATAGTCTCCCCTTACACGGGACTCTGTACAAAAGAGCGATAGAATGCATGATGGTTGATCTTGCTTATCAACTTGACTGGAGGTGGACTCACCACAGAAACACACCTCTGCTTATACCCATAAGAAAACTTTAACTAACAAGGGAAGCTCTACCTTGAATGTGAGCAACACCACTCTGTGGGGTAGGGTTGTAGGCTGAATAAAAAGGAAAAAGTGAATGACAGCATTCATCTCTCTCTGCTTCCTGTCGATGCAATGCAGTCAGCTGCCTCATGATCCCGTTGCCATGTTTCCCCTGTTGTGATGGACTGTATCCCTTGAAACTGCAAACCAAAATAAACTCTTCCTCCATTTTGTTTAGTATTTTTTTCCAAACAATGAGAAAAGTAACCTATATAGAGTAACGTATATAGCATTTAACATATATAGCATCTGTTCTCAAAGTCACACTGTAGTAGCATCTAAAAATTCTGTCCAAGAGTGTTCCATTCTCCAGGGAAATGCACCTTTGTTTGGCTCCCTACTTACCATTAGTTAAGACTGGGATTCAACAAAGGTCAGTGCTAACTTGTAGTCTGAGAAGTAACAAATGGTTTTTGTGCAGTGCAATTGCAAATTATCTCTCATTGTTTAGAAATAATCATCCCAAAGGATGGGGGTTTATTGCATGTAGGACATTAAAGCTTTTCATATCTATATTACCAATCATATTTCAACATTTTCTCCCACTATCTGTGCATCAGCCTCTGCTACATGCTGTTTCCTCATTACTGGCTTAAATGACCTTTATGTATGCTCGCCATATATTTGTATCAGGGTCATGTTCCCAGCTTTTTGAAGTTTTCCCTGTCAGTGTCTTAGCTGTTCTTGTGGGGAAAATCAACTGAAGTTTAAGGACCTTAACAGTTGTGCAGATTAAAAAGCACAAAGAGGAGAACCGCACTGGGATGGTATGTGCTATTTAACTCTATCCTTGCCATCAGCTGTTCATAAATGCTGACTAGAAGCTATTCTGCATAGTGTGTTGGTATTGGACGAGAGAACAAAAAATCAAAATAAACAAAACAATGCAAAATGAAAAACCCCTATGTACACAAATGAATGAACATAGACATTATACGGTTTTAGAAATGAAATGGCGTGTGGTGGTGGACACCCAGGGAGCATCTATATTGCTTCTGAACATCTCCACAGGCACTTGCTTTCTTTCCAAACCCAGATTCTATTTTCAAGACCATGTCCATTGGATGGAATTTCTTCTGCAAAGGAAAACAAGCTTCATCAAGTATCATCAAGTATTTCTTATCCTAATCTCCAGAATAATCCCTTCCTTTGCCAGGGCACAACAGAAACAAGGAGATGGCCCAGAAGCTAGGGCATAACTCCCTTGCTGGGCCCACTGAAGGCTGGATGTAGTTTCAGGTTCTAGAAAGAGTCGGTGAACTGGTAATTACGATTTTATTCACTTCCTATTTGGGGTATTGTGTTTCTTTGTTTGCTTATTGAGATAGGCTCTTACTATTGGTGAGCTTCAGGTTCAGGAAAAAAAAAACTGTCTCAAAAAATAATAGGGAATTTGAGGAAGATTCCTGACATCAATCTCTGCCTTCTACACGAATACACTCACAGGAACATAACTATACAGCACACACATACAAAATAAGATAAAATAAATTTTAAAGGATAAAAGAGATACACATTAATATAAAGCCTTACTTAATATACATATGGTATACTCAGTAGTACAAAAAAAATATGCCATATATGCCTGGAGACGAAGTGGCAGGAAATCATATATATTGGAAGATCTTCAAATTGTATTTGTTGTAAAGCAACAAATTTACCGTCAACCCCTTGATGTTCGTGTATCACTAGCCCACTAATGTGGCTATCATTTCTTTTCTTAATATTCATTTTACATACCAACCACAGTTCCCCCTCCTTCCCCTCCTCCTGCCCCTCTACCTCCCCTAACTCACCCCTATCCACTTCTCAGAAAGGATAAGGCCTCCCATAGGGAGTCAACAAGGTCTGGCACAGCAAGTTGAGGCAGGAACAAGACACCCCTCTCCCCGACACCCAAGCATCAAGGTTGAGCAAGGCATCTCACCATATGGAATGGGCTTCAAAAATTCAGCTCAAGCACCAGGGATAGATCCTGGTCCCACTGCCAGAAGTCCCACAAACAGACAAGCCTATAAAACTGTCACCCACATGCAGAGAGCCTAGTTTGGTCCCATGCAGGCTCCCCAGATGTCAGTCTAGAGTTCGTGAGCTCCCACAAGTCTGGGTCAGCTGTGTCTGTGGGTTTCTGGATCATGATGGCGATCTCTTTTCAAAAAAAAAAAAAAAAAAAAAAAACAGACTGACTGGCCTCACATTACTCCCCATTACTCCCTCCAGAGAACACTCAATCAGTTCTGATGACAAGTGTTTCTCTTAGGACCTCAGCAACCAAATCGTCGACAATATTAGACAGGTGTCCATTGATCAAACGTATTCCGAAGCCCCTCTGACCCTCATCTGCCAGTGCTCATTGGATTCTTTCTTAGTCCCCAATAATATGCTCAAGAGCTCAGGTTCTGTTTCGCCCGTGTCCTAGAATATCTTTTGTTTGAACAATATAAAAACATTAAAAACGAATCAAACATGTAAATGATTCTCTCCTATCCCTTAAGGTAAAGTTTTCATTTCTCTTTGCTGGAACCTTTCTTTCCTTGTCCAGAGACACATATGTTCCTTAGACCCTTGAAATGGACATAACACTTAGTTAATGGCTTAATTTCATTTTCTTGTTGGGGTAGAAACTCTCACGTAGGTCTGGCAGAGTCAAATTCAGTCTACAGCTTAGATCGGCTATGAATTCCTGATCTTTCTGCCTCCCTTTCCCACGTACTGAGATTATAGGCAGTACCACCACATCTAGAGAAGTGGAAAACAAACACTCAGGTTGTTTGTTGGTGGTGGTGTTTGCTTTTGAGAGAAAAATCTCATTATATAGTCCTAGCTGGCCTAATCCTTGCCATGCAGACCAAGGTGGCATGGAACTTGCAATAATTCTCCTACAGAGATTTATTACTGATTACTGAGATTATATTAAAGTATGTGCCCCCATACCTGTCTCAAAAATCTAGTTTTGAAAATGACTTTTGACTGCATTTTTCTAAAAGAGGGGTACTCAATTATATATTAATAATTGGTACAATTTTGGACTATTTTCAATATTTCTTACAGGAATCAATCAAGAACACAGTAGCCTATGAGGGGTATTTTATGTTGTTAGTTAGACTGGTTTGTTGGGTTTGTTTGCGTTTTGTTCCAGGATCTCCTGTAACTCAAGCTGGCCACACACTCACTACGGATCCAAGGAGGACCCTGAGCTCCTGCTTAACTCCTCCGCTGTGCCACTTGTATGTGACACTTGGGGATGGGATCTAGGGCTTCATGCTTTGCTAGGATAAGCTCACTGCCAAATGAGTTACATGCCTATTCCCATTTTTTCTCTAGACAAGGTCTCACTCTGTATCCCAACATGGCTTGGAATTCATTATGTAGCCCAAGCTGTTCTTGAATTTATAGCAATGCCTCTGCCTCCCGGTTGCTGGGATTACAGGTGTTTGTGTCCCCCACCACACACACTTCCACAATTCCACTTGGACGAGCCAGTGTTTAGAGACATGGCTCTAGATGTTTTCTCTGTGTCACCATTCCCTCAGGATATGAATTGAAAGTTGCAGACCCCCGGAGGTTTTAATGTCCGTGTATAAAAAGTCAGCCATTAGAGATCGACCATCTCCCTGGATGAGCCTTCCTTGTGAGCCTCGGCCATCTGTGAATAATTGGGTGTGAAGACACAATGCTTGGGGCCGAATACAATGGGACTTCCGGAAAAGTGAGACTATGGTGATTAATGACAAGGGTCTTAAGCAGGCACTGATGGCCAGTACAGGTGCTGTCTGGAGCAATTTTCTTCCCAGCAGGCATTGGGCTGTGATACCTGGAAAAGGAGAAAAGTAGATAAAGGCCATGGGCACCTACCACCAAATACCCCCCAACATAGGACAAAGTCCCTAGCAAACAATAATCTAGCTGAAGACCGGGAGGTGGTTCAGGGAGTACCGTGTTTGCTGTGCAAACATCAGGACCTTAGAATCTCCAGCACCCACATAAAAAGCTGAATAATGGCCCTGGACATTTGTACCTTGAGCGTGGGGTGGGAGGATAGAGAGAGGGGCAAGCAGATCTGGAGCTCACTGGCCATGGAGACTATTGGAAGAAGGTAACTCTAGGGTCAGTAGGGACCCCATCTAAAAAAAACAAGGTAGAGACCAACTGAAGGCATCCTGGGGTTGCCCTCTGACCTCCGTAGGTGCACACGAACACGCACACGTCACTACATCACTCACACAGACATGGACCATCTGGCCCATCATGTGAAGCGGGCCAAGGATGACGCCACAAATGGGTTTTTTTTTTATTTTTCTTTTTTGCACAAGTTCAAGAGCTGACTAGGTTTGAGCCCTGCTTCTTTTGTGTCTTGTCATGTTATGGAGATGAGGATCACTGTTGTATCTAAGAAAAGTACATGGGTTGAATGCATGATCTCTGGGGTACGGGGCATGGTCTGTAAAGAGAAATTCTGGGAGCTGGGAAGACGGCTCAAAGGCCAAGAGCGCTTCCTGTCCTTCCAGAGGACCCGAGTGAGTTCAGTTTTTAGTGCCCACGTCTGGTGACTCAGGACTACTGGTAACTTCAGCTTCAGCTCCAGGGGACCCCCCCACTTCTCTCCCTCCCCCTCACACACACAGAGAGAGAAACATGAAAGTACAAGTAAATCAAGAGAAATTTCACTGTCATAGCAGTGGAAAATTACCCCGCTATCTATGCTGCAATAAAACAGCTCTGGGAGTGTCATGTTGGAGCAAATTTCATCAGAAGGTGTGCTCAGGGAATACCAGTGCCTCTACCAGTAGTCTAGGACAAACATCACAGGATCAGAAGAGTAAATCTAGTACAGTGAACATTACTGAACAAACTCAGCCTCAGCTAAACAGAAAGCATGTTTGTACGCTGGTGTCCCTTCCTCTCCCAAGAATGCATCTGAGAGCGAAGGAGGCACTTCTCCATGTCCTGTCTGCCATGGGTATACATCTGAAAGGCTAAACCCCTGTGCCTAGATTTCCCAGCTACAGTTGCTTATAACAAAAATCAAAATCAGTAACAACAAAGAAAGGCCTGTAACTTCAGCTAGTTTCAATCAGTGTTCTTCGAAGCACTCATCATTGAAACAAATAAAGATATCTCAACCACGATAGTTGCACCCCTCTTTTACACACCCAGATGGACTGGGCAGAGAGCAGACTGGGTGGTTGCTTGTTGTTTTGAGATAGGATCTCTGGTGTCCCAGGCTGGCCTTGAACTCTCTATTTAGCCCAGGATGATCAGAACTTCTGATATTCCTACCTTTACTTCCTGAGAGCCTGGGGCTCCCGAATCAGTATTCCCTGATTTTAGACATAGAAGCTGGAGAGGTGACCCAGCTGTTAAGAACACTTGCTGCTCTTTCTGAGGACCAGAGTTCCGTTCCCAGCATTCAAAGAACATAGCTGACAACTGCCCATAACTCTTCTTCCAGGGAATCTGGTGCCATTTTCTGGTCTCGGGTGTGTATGTGGGGGGGGGGGGGGGCCGGGGGTAACTGCACACATATGGGCATGCACTTGAACATAAATAAAATCTATAAAATTAAATTTCCAGTTGCATGTGCTGATACACTCCTGTGATCCTAACACCTGAGAGTCAGCAAATTCAAGGCCAGACTAGCCCACATAGTCAGTCCCAGACCACTCAGGGCTACAGAGTAAAAAAAAAGTCTAACACAAAACCACCACTTTTGTAGGCAGAGACTACTCATTTGTTCCCAGTCACCCAGACCTGAAATAATCACACAGAAACTGTATCATTTGCAATACTGTTTGGCCTATTAGCTTATGCATATTTCTAACTAGCCCTTACATCTTAAAGTAAACCCATTTCTATGAATCTGTGCATCGCCATGATGTCATGGCCTACAGGCAAGTCTGGCCTCAGTCTCCTGCAGTGGTTACATGGAGTCTCCTTGATTCTGCCTATTCTCTCCTCCTCTATCTTCTTGGAATTTCCTCCTTGCCCTACTCTGCACAGCAATAGGCCCAAAGCAGCTTCTTTTTTAACCAATTATAAAATATATTCACAGCATATAGAGGGGAATCCCACAGTACCTCCCTTTTTCTGTCTAAATAAAGGGAAGGTTTTAACTTTAACATAGCAAGATTACATACAACAAAACAGTTATCAAACAAGTATTATAGTTACAATATTTATATCTACTTTATCTTTTATCATAATTAAGGAAAACTATAACTATATATTCTTCAACTCCATCAAAGACTCCAGAAAGATATAATATTACCTAAGTAAACAGGAAGTGAATTGTAAGCAACTTCCAAAACTCTATATATCTAGAAAACCTAACTAAAATGACTGCAGGCTTGATTATTATAGATGGCTATCTATTAACCTGTATTTCTTAATTATACATTATATTTTTAAATGAGCTGCACAGACACAATACCTTAATCAAGAGCAGAAATATACATATAACAAAATTAGCCTTAAATTTGTATTAATAGACCAAGATCCATACCAATGCAAAGTATTCATATCTACAGCATATCACTTTTTAAATGTAAACAAATATTTATAAACAATATTTTGGAATTTGGGCATAGTTTTCTCCAAACTGCTTCATGTTTTTTGTTGGGCAAAGTAATTTTGGGGTTCTCTGAGACCTTAGAATAGGGCAAGGTAGGAATTCCAAGCAGACAAAGGAGAAGAAAATAGGCAGAGTCAAGGAGACACCATGTAGCTGCCATAGGAGACAGACATACACCACAACCTTGTGGTGATGCACAGATTAATAGAAATGAGTTAATTTAAGATGTAAGGGTTAGCTAGAAATATGCATAAGCTAATAGGCCAAACAGTATTGCAAATAATATAGTTTCTGTGTGATTATTTCAGGTCTGGGCGACCTGGAACGAACGAGCAATCTCTGCCTACACTCTACAATAAAAGCAGGTCAGCAAGATAGCTTAGGTAAAGGTGCTTGCTGTGAAGGTTAGTAATCTGAGTTTCACCCTAGACACATACACACACACACACACACACACACACACAAATAAGTAAGTAAATGTAATTTAAAATTTAAAATCTTTGAATAAATTTCTGGCCAGGTGTGGTGATGCATGCTTTTAATCTCAGACTCGGGAGATAGAGACAGGTAGATCTCTGAAAGTCTGAGGCCAGGCTTTCTCTATACAGTGAGTTCCAGAACATACAGGACTACATAGTAAAACTGGCAAAAGAAAGAAAGAAAGAAAGAAAGAAAGAAAGAAAGAAAGAAAGAAAGAAAGAAAAGCTATTATTGGCTACAAGACAGACATTGAATAGCTTAGTTTCACAACATTGCATGTTTGCTTACTGAGGGTCCTTCTTGCCTTCTCTCTTTCTTAATTTCCTCTAGAATGCTATTCTTTTATTGTTAGGCCAACCAGGGACATCCTTGATCATGTTATGACATAAGCTTGCATTCTTGGGAGCAATATCCCCTGGCCAGAGAAGGGCAGGGAAAGGTCAAGGCAGAGGAAGCACAGATGTCAGAGATCTGAGAGCCTGTGTGAAGCCTTTAGCTGGATTACAGCTGCTGCCTTGGCTCTCCCCCCACTTCCTCCTTTTGGACAAAGCTTTAATGTTCATGTTCCTGTCAAAGGCATAACAGGACACAATCGAATTACCTAAAGAGGAACCAACTGATGTTCCTGTCTGCCATCAGCTATATGGACAAGGATGTGGCCATGTCTGTAAGGGACTTCTGCAGCCTTTGGCTATTCTGGTTCCTTAACCCATCTCCCAAAGCAGTGGAGACCTGGGAGGGGTGCAACAGCGATGCTATTTTTATGGAGTATAATGGTTGTTTCGAAGGTGATTGCAATTCAAATGGTTCTTACTAATCTTTCCCCAAATACTCTCTTGGGCAGAAATAATTTATGGAGTCAAAAAGATCCTCTGATTAATAGACCTACTCTATGTATGTGACCTGTCAGATCAATGGTTAGGTAATGGTTTACAAGCAGCATTTAAAAAGCTCAAGGCTAAAGGCTCATGCAACTTGTTTTAAGTTTGTGCTCTTAATGAAAGATATCTGAATGAGATCTTTGAAGAAAATGAATTCAGCGACTTTGGAGAAATTTCCTACACAGCTCAGGCTGTGAGATCAGAGACCATGCATGTGGTTACTGTCAAAAAGAATTAGGGCCTGATGTGAAAAAGAAAGGTGCTCATGTCTATATCCTAGTCACTCAGGAACCCAAGGGAGGAGGACAGTCATGAACTGAGGCCAGATTGAGCTACATATTGAGCCTCTGATGCAGAAGATAAAGAGAAAGGGGGGAAAGAAGAAAGAGGGGGGAGGTGAAGGGTTTGAAGCAGGGGAAAGAAAGCAGAAGAGGAGGAAGGGAACTAGGAGGACAAGAAGAAAGAAGAGGAAGAGAAAAGGGGAAAGACAGAGAAGTGGAGGAGGAGGAAGAGGAGATGGTAGGAAAAGAGGAAGGAGTAAGAAGCACATGACTTAAGAGGTTTGAGTGAAATTCATAAGAACATAGTCTCTTTCAGAAAGTTACCACTTACATTTCCAAATTCTTGTTACGAACACAGTCAGTCCTTGGAGCCAAAATAAATAAATAGAAGCTGAGGGTCCGCTAAAGGAATTCAAACAAATAGGAAAGCTTAGCTACTTAAAATTGACACAGGAAGTTGATGGTTTCACATTCACAGGCTAAATAGCCCTAGGAAGTGAGACGGAAGGTGAAGCTGAGAAAACATCTGTCAAGCACCTAGAACAATCCTCGTCACATAGCTTTGGTTTCCTTTAAAGCAATCTTCATAAAGACAGGAAATCTGGAAGTCTGTTCTCTGTCTGGTGGTCCACCTTACAAGGCTTGAAAATGTCCTCAGCTGGGCTCACATTACTTAAAAGCACAGGTGGGCCAATAACAGGACCCTCTTTGGTACAACCTGCAAGCAGAAAATGGATTTGACCTTTGTAATAATGCAACAAATCAAAGCAAAAATACTAGTTTATGGGATACGAAATTGATTGAATTTCAAATCTCAGTGCCAGCAAGCAAACTTTATTCAGAACATAACCATGACCAGTGTTTCCATATTATTTGTGGATGCTTTAGGACTCCTGGGGTACAGTCAAGAAGTTAGGACAGAAAAAAAATATATGCACATATGTGCACGTGCACACACACATATTTATATCCCCTCTGAAAAAAGTATTAATTGACTTTATGGACAGACTTTGCCAATTTCTACTCTAATAGGCAAAGGGTAATTTAATCTGAGGGTAAAAGCAGGAAAACATGGAGGAAAAAAGAGAAAGCTCTGGTCCGAACTAATTCTTCAAGTTAGATGTGGTAGTGTGTGCTTGTAATCCAAGCCTACCGAGGCCAGCCTGGGCTACATAGTGAGATTTGACCCACTCCCCCACAAAATCCAGACATCATTCTTCTTACACGGTCTTTCCAGTCTCTCTGGCACATTTTCTCCTCTTTTAGGCTGCCCTGGCCCCATCTGATCAGAATACTATCCTCTCATGAAGATACTGCCATTCTTCCTGATGTTCCTTCTGTAATATCAGAAGTGTCTTAAAATTCTATAAAGGGTTAGAATTAGCTCTTCTTTTAGCTGATTGGGGTTACCTAGGTTACACAAGAAACCTAAAATAGCTGAAATCTTCATATAAGTGTAAAACAAATGTATACAGAGGAGGCCTCATCACTTTTCAGAAGACAGTGAAACAGTCTTGTAGATGGACACCTCCGTGCACACGTGCGCACGCGCACACACACACACACACACACACACATACACTTTTTCCCTTGCAAATACATTCCCTGAAGCTAAGGGGAGGGACTTCTGCGGGTCTCAGGCAGACCTCTAGTTAGTTGGCAGAGTAGACCTTTGTTGAGTGGAGGCCAAAGGAAAAAAATGAAGGCTGCCTGTTTGGTACTTATGCTTCAACTTCAGTGGATATTGCGGTAATGAGCTCCCCTGCAGCTTCACAGTGGAAGAAGAACCGTGACTCAGGGGATTAGCCTGATGATACAGTGTGTGGTGTTTTTTCCAAAGGTTTTTCTCTGTCTAGAACACTTTAGACATGCAAGAGGTTAATATTACCAGATATAAGCTTTTGGCTATTGCAAACAGGGTTTCTAGACCAGCAGCATCAACACCCTTTTGGAACTTATTAAATAGATAGAATCTTGGGTATCAGACATGCCTCAGAAGATTAAGGTGCTCCATACCAAGACAGAGAACCTAAGTTCTATTACTGGGACTAACATGGTAGAAGACAATAACTGACTCCTACAAGCTGTCCTCCAACCTTAATACATAAACCGCAGGATATGTACATACACGTGTGCTTACACACACACAATTTTAAAATTTATTTAAAAAACAAGTATCTTGTGTTCTTCTACCCATATCTGATGAATGGGAACCTAAAATATATTTTAAATATTTATTTAATTTTATTGAAGTGTGAATAAGAATCTAAATATTTTAGGGATTTATTTTTTAATATGTATGTATGTATGTCTGTGTGTATGCAAGCATGCATATACACACCTAAGTGTGTAGGTACATTGGATTTCCCTAAACTGGTGTTACAGGAAGTTGTGAGCCTCCTGGCAGTGTGGATGCTTGGGACTGAACTTGTTTTTTATGGAAGAGAAATAAATATTTGTAACTGCCAAGACATCTCTCCATCCCCCCAAATCTAAATTTTAGCAGGATTCTCAGGTTATCTGAATATTGATTAGTTTTCAAAGAAAATGGGCTAGACTTGGGCTCCTAGAAATCCAATTTCTACACAATTTCTGGTGCTAATTCTTGCTATGCATGAGCAAAATGTTCACCATCTATTCTCTAAAGCAGGGCAAAATAAATTATCTGTCTTAGTCAATTTGAGTTACTATAACAAAAATGCCCCAGACCAGGCAATGTAAACAATTTGTCATAATTCTGGAGGCTTTAATTTCAAAATCTTAGCTGGGCCATTTTAGAAACTCGCTTTGGTGTGCAGAGTGCTGATTTCTTATACACTCCTAAGGAAAGGGTAGAAACGGGAAGGGTGTTCCCTTTATAAGATCAGTTTCGTGAGGGCTCCACTATAACTTCTTCACAAAGTTCCTGTCTGCAGTATTATCACATTGGAGTCTAGGATTTCAACACATGAATGTCAAGAACCAAAAACTTTCAGAGAAATGCACGTTCAAGTCCATGGCCATCACCCTTTCCTGCTTTTTTTTTTTTTTAAACAATGTTCTCTGTCTTAGTTAGGGTTTCTATTGCTATGAAGAGACACCATGAGCACGGCAACTCTTATAAAGGGAAACATTTCATTGTGATGGCTTACTGATCAGAGGTTCAGTCCATTATCATCATGGTGAGGCATGGCAGGATGCAGGCAGATGTGGTGGTGGAGAAGGAGCTGAGAATGGCGTATCTCACAGGCAACAGGAAATGATCTGTACCATTGGGAGTAGCTTGAGCATAGAAGAACTCAAGCCTTTACAATGATGCACTTCCTCCAACAAGACCATACCCACTGCAACAAGACCACACCTCCTAATAGTGCCTCTCCCTTTGGGAGCCATTTTCTTTCAAACCACCACCACAATCATTGAAAATAAAAGCACAAAGCCTGTCATGATATCTCACAACAGTAGTCCTTGCACTCAGGAAGAAGAGGCAGAGCAATAAGAATTTCAAGGCTAGCCTCAGCCACACAGAAAGTTTAAAGCCAGCTGGGCCTATTTGAGAACACATATCAACATGAACAAATTAATTTTTTTTTTTTGGTTTTTCGAGACAGGGTTTCTCTGTGGTTTTGGAGCCTGTCCTGGAACTAGCTCTTGTAGGCCAGGCTGGTCTCGAACTCACAGAGATCCACCTGCCTCTGCCTCCCGAGTGCTAGGATTAAAGGTGTGCACCACCACCGCCCGGTAACAAATTAAATTAAATGAGATAATGAACATGAAATTGCTTGTTAAAGTGTTTCCTAACTCATGGCATGGAGATAACTAATGGGGATGAATAATGATAGCTAACGTCTGCAGGAACTCTGTCTAGTCTTGCTCTACTAACTTCTGAAGACCAGTGTTTCCTCATTGTCACTAGAAAGTCTTGGATGAAAGTACTAATATCAACCTTAAATTATAGATGATGAAACTAAACTAAAGAGAATTCAGATTCTCACAAATGGCTGAGGTTATAACTCAGTTGATAGAGTGATTGTCTGCCACTCACAAAGCCCTGGGTTCAATCCTCAGCACTGCATAAATCGTGCCTGTGGGACATAGAGTTATGCAAATCAAATGTTCAAGGTTATCCTCAGCTGTAAGGTGAGTTTGAGGCCAGCTTGGAATACATCAGGCAACATCTAAAAACAAAAAATTTTAAACCAAGGATCACATATTTTCTTAGTAGCAAAAGTAGAATCTTTCTCCTAAAGTTATTTCCTTTAATGTTCACCTAAAACCTAATATTGAGTATGATAATACCATAGCGAGCCCCATGATGTTGTATGCTAGCTGGGAAAATTAATACAAATGAAATACAATATTGAGGCCTTTCAATAGATAACACCATTAACCATTATCATAGATAACAGTCTCAAAACACACCACATACTAACAACAAAGAATGACATGTCTTAAGGTTCTTTAAAAAAACACACACACAAAAAGGGAAGAAAAACAAAAAGCAAAGTTTCTTAGTGATTAGTGACTATCTCAGTGTACATATAGCAGTCTGAACGTGCTATGGAGAATGACAGTCAACTGGGTTGATATTGAGACTTTCCCTCCCTAGTTGAATGCCAAACATTCACCAATACAGTAGGCAACATGACTGAGAGCTTTTGGTCATCTCGGATTCATTTTTTCTTTTTTCTTTTTTAAGAGTTTTTATGAGAATTTATTAATTATACATAATAATAGGTAGGCTTCATTATGACATTTCATATACAATCATATTCATCCCCATTATCATCCCTTTCCCACTCCCCTTAATCCCTTTCCTATTCCTGACTAGCTCTGGTTTTACTTTCACATCGTTTGTGTGTGTGTGTGTGTGTGTGTGAGAGAGAGAGAGAGAGAGAGAGAGAGAGAGAGAGAGAGAGAGAGAGAGAGAAGAGAGACAGGGGAGGGGGAGGGAGGGAGGTGGGGGAGCACCAATGAGTTTCATTATTTACTTATAGGAGTATGGACGAGAGTTTCTTTACATCATTCTCTTTCTTCTAAAATAGAGTTGAGAGAGCTGACGTGCCAAGCAAGAGGTCCTGGATTCCATTTCTAGAACTGAAAAGCAAAAAAGAGCTGAAAGGGAAGCTCAAGGAAAGTCAAGAGCTTTAAACGTTTTCCTTGTATGCTTCCTTCATGGGGGTGGGGTGTGCATACACCAGGGGGAGCATGTGACAGTCAGAGGGCAACTTGAATTGAGGTTTTCTCCTTCCATCATGTAGGTTCTGGAGATATAACTCAGGCTGCCAGGCTTGGTGGCAAGCACCCTTCCCTTCTTACATCAGGCCATTTTATTGGCCTGAGGTTCTTTTTCTTTTCTTTTTTTTTTTCTGTTTGAGACAGAATCTTGTTGTACAGCTCAAGCTGGCTTTGAATTTGTAATCCTCCAGTTTCAGTTCCCTCTACTCAGTGCTGGTAGTCCAACCATGTGATCGCATTTAATGGAGATCAGACCTTAGTTTTCCAGCCTGAGCAGTTTTAGACTTTTGAGATGGGTCATGGAGATAGTCTCACACTCTCTGCCGCCTAGGCTGGCCGTGGACTTGTGATTTAGCTCTCTCCACCTCCTGAGTGCTGAGATTACAGCTGTTCTCCCCACACGTGCTGGAGTCTTCAGAGCAGAGTCTTACAGAGCTGATTGTACTGTTTCAGTTTGGGTGCAGTGATAGAGACGTGGAGATAGTTTGTCCATTTCCACAGGCTCTAGTCTGATCCCTTTGGCAGCAGAATCGCAAGGTTTCAAAGTATTTCTAAATAAACATCCTTAAATCTGTAGACCTCTTGAAAATCCCCATACTTCTCAGCTTTGTTTGCTCTGTGCTGGGAACTGTTCTAAGAGCTTTAGAAATGTTGACTAAGGGAGCTGGAGTGATGGCTCCACACTTAAGAGGACTTGCGGCTCTTCCAGAGGAGCCGGCTGTGATTCCCGATCTGAAAACTCCAGTTCCAGGATATCCAACACCATCTCCTGGCTTCCATACCGGGCACATGTGTGGTGTGTGTACATGTAGGCAATACACTTACATGTGCAAATTTTCAGAAAATAAAAATAAATATTGAGTGAGACACCAACTTTCCCAATGATTTTTTGGCCTGTGGGATTATCATTTTTCTAGGTTAGGATTTAGATTAATTAATTGGGTTATTAGTCATTGAGAAGGCACAGAGAATTTAAGCAACTTCCCTAAGATCACACAAGGAGTAACTGGTAGAATTAGATTTCTTTTGTTTTGAGACAGGATCTCTGGTGTACCAATCTGGATTCAAACTCACAGAGTAGTGGAGGGTGAACTTGAACTTTTGATCCTTCTGCCTCTACCTCCTGGGGGCTATAACTACAGAATTACATTCAAGCACCACCATGCCTGACTTCTCTACTTCTTCCTCCCTCTCCCCCTTTCTTTTCCTCCTCTTCTTTTGTCTCTTCCTTCCCCTCTTCTTTCTTCCCTCCTCTCTATTCAAGACAGGGTCTCATTTTGTAGCCAACCTACCTTAATGTTGGGATTGCCATTGAGTACCACAGTCGGTTGTGCTCAGTTTAAAACTTGTATTTCAAATGGAAGCAATTCATTCCACATTATTTAGAGAATACATGGTAACCTGACCCAGCATCCTCCAGCACTGCATAAAACCCAGCATGGTGTCATAAAACCGTAATCCTAGCGCTTCAGAGATGGAAGCAGGGGGATTAAAAGTTCCATATTGTCCTGGCTACATATCAAGTTCATGGTCACCCTGTCTCAAATCCCTAGCAAAAAAACATACATACTTTTGTCCTTATACCCACAGGTAAGTATGATGTTCATCCCTTAGCAAGGAAACTTCACTTTGAAACAGTAGAAAAGCACAGCCAGTCAAAACACAGAGCCACAGAGTCTGGTTTCAATTTATGCGTTGACAACATTCCTACACCCACAGCTCGGAGAACACTGCAGGAAAGGGGCAGAATGCTCGTTAAAAGCCAGAAAGTCAGGGAGGTTGCTGTGAGATTGTGCCTCCTAGTAACATCAGAAGCTACATCCACAAAGTCTCACCAACATGACTGCCTAAACATGAGCTAAACATGAAGGACACCAAATGGACACGCCAAACCGCATAAAGGAAAAGCCCACAACGCTTCTATGCTGCATAAAGAACTGTTAGTAACTGAGGAAAGCTGGAAGTGGGAGTGGCGGTCTTCCCCAGGGAAGAGCACAGCAAATGGTTGTCCATTGCCAAACAGTCAGCCCTGAAAACATATATACAAGCAACAGTATAAGTACTGAACAGGTTTTATTTAGGAATATATGTATATAAGTATATACATGCAATACAAATGAGGGAAAGAAGAGCCCTTGAATTTGAAGGAGAGCAGGGACAGGTATATGGGAGTGTTTGAAGGGAGAAATGTGACAATTATAGTGTAATACAAAAAATTTTTACAAGAAAATAAAACATATATGTATATGCACACACACATATGAAGTTAAAAATGATTACAAAAACTGGAGATGGTGGATCAAGTCTGTAATCTCAGAATTTGGGAAGCAGAAATGGGAGGTCGCCTGCAAGGTCAAGGCCAGTCTAGTCTACATAGTGAGATTCAGACAAGCCAAAATGACCAAGTGAAATGCAGTCTCAAACAAACAGCCGCATTTTATATGCATAACCTAGCAAACGTCAAAGTTTAGCAACATAAAGAACTGCATGGGATTGACTGTTTCTAATGCTTACCCTCGCAGCAGAAAAATCACACATTTATCACTGACCTGTGAAGATATCTAAATGCAAAATCTGAAGAACCTGCTGGTGCACCCCTATAATGACAGCAGTTGGGAGATGGTAGTAAGAAGACTCAGAGTTTGAGACCACCCTCTGACCCTGTCTATAAAGTCTTTCATAGGATAGTTTCTACTATACTGAATGTGTGAATAAATTATTCTTTATAAATTGGGAACCATTCGTATTGTTCTATAAACATGATTTCTGAGCCTTAAAAAGAACTATTTGGCAATGCCTGGCGACATTTTTTATTTTGCTGTGCTGTTCTTAGCATCTAGAAGGGTAGGGCTGCAGCCAGCATCCTGCCAGTGCCCAGGACACTTCTCACCAAAACAATTATTTGGCTCAAAAAATAAACAGTAAGTTGAGTATGACAGTGCATTGTAGGCAGAGGTAGGGAGAGGCCTCTTGTTCATTCCATGCAGCCCAGAACCGAAAACATCACACAGAAACTGCATTATTTAATTCACTGCTTGACCTAATAGCTCCAGCTTCTTATTGGCTAGCTCTTACATCTTAATTTAACCCATTTCTATTAATCTATGTATCACCACGTGGCTGTGGCTTACCTATATCCAATGCATCAGTCCCTGGCAGTGGCTACATGGTGTCTCCTTGACTCTGCCTACTCTCTCTCTCTCTCTCTCTCTCTCTCTCTATATATATATATATATATATATATGTATGTATAATCTTCCAGCCTGACTATATTCTGTTAATCTATTGGCCAAAAGCAGCTTCTTTCTTCATTAACCAATGAAAGCAACATATATACAGAAGGACCTCCCACCCCAGT
The DNA here is from genome assembly GCF_950005125.1 of Chionomys nivalis. Taxonomy (NCBI): domain Eukaryota; kingdom Metazoa; phylum Chordata; class Mammalia; order Rodentia; family Cricetidae; genus Chionomys; species Chionomys nivalis. The sequence continues at coordinate 128,133,840 of NC_080112.1, read as the reverse complement.
GTGTGTTTGTAATCCTAGAAGCACTAGCGAAGTGGAAGCAGGAGGATCAGAAACCCATCTTCAGCTACACAGTGAGTTCAAGGACAGTCTGGCCCATAGGAGACCTCTTCTCCAAAGAAAATAAATTAAAAAGCATTAGCAATCCCCCCTCCCCCCAAATTAAATGTTTCCTTTTCTAAGTTGCCTTGGTCATGACGTCTCTTCACAGCAATAGAAAAGTTAACTAAGACACCTGGAGTTTGGAGACTGCAGAAAGTAGCAGTGTGAGGTAAAAGTTCTGGTTCACTTAGGGGCAATACAAAATTTTAAGGGAACAAAATATAGTGCTAAATAAGAGACACACTGTGGTCCTTCCTGTCGGGTTTCTCAAGGCAAACGGAAGATTACCAAATCCTCTGATGCTAAATGTTTCCCATTAGTCAATTTGCTTTTCAGGCTCCAAAAGAAAGACGTTAAGCCAAAAGGGTTTCAGAATCTAAGCTGCAAATGGAATATGGATAGGCCCACGACTAAGCCACCTAAGCAGGGCGGTGATAATTAAATAGGAAATCCTCTTCTTTAAAACCTCCAATTTTAGACAAACTTTCCATTGTTTGCTGGTGCTTTTTTTTTTTTTTTTTTTTTTTTTTTTTTTTTTTTTTTTTTTTTTTTTTTTTTTACAGAGAAGTAGTTTTATGAAGTCCATGATGCCTTTGAACTTAGAATGTAGTCAGAACTGGCCTTGAACTCTTGATCCTCCTGCTCTCTGTACTGAACGCTGGCATTACAGACTTGCGCCATCATATCCAATTTATCTGGTACTGTGCACTGAACATAGGGCTTCATGTATGTAAGACAACAAGCAGCCTACCAAATGAGCTATATTCCCAACGCTTGGCATGGTTTGGAAGACATTCTCCTGGAAGGTTCCCCTGTCCTGGTAGCATGCAATAATTACTTATAAGGAAAATTAGGAGACACAAAAGGATTTTACTAAGACAAAGGGCACTGCCCTCTCCACTCTTTGTAAGACTGGTAATGGTATCTGCTAAAATAAGTTAGCAGTGGTGGATTAGTGGTATCTGCTAAAATAAGTTAGCAGTGGTGGATTAGTGGGACAAAGTACACATGCAGGTTAATTAAGTGGGCAATTAAAAGGGGGTATACATGATTTATAGGGGAGAAGAATGGGACCCAAGGATATACAAGAGGCTGGGAGAATGTCTACCTAGGCTCTGGGATCACTGTCAGTCCTAATTTTTATTCCTCTTTAACCAGAGCTCCTAGGCATCTGACGCGGGGAGGTGCCAGTGAACAGAAACAGGTAGTTAATTTTGAAAACTGAGCTTCATTCAGAGAGCTGGCACTCTCCGAGAAAATGGGGGATTGATGTCCTAAGAAGTCTGTCTTCCTGACTGGCAAGATGGTTCTGTGGGCAAAGCGCTTCCTTCACAGCCTTGAGTTCAATCCTCAGGACCCACTTGCTGGAAGGAGAGCATCTACTCCAACTTCATTGCCCTCTGACCTCCACACACATGTGATAGCATGGCCTTCCCCACACACATTAATAATAATACATTTTTAAAAATTAAATTTGTCTTCCATCTGTAGCTGGCAGATTGTAAAGGAAACGGGTGAACAAAGTTACATTCTTGCCCTTCTGGTTACTTATAAAACATTGAACCCTGATGTTTATATAAAAAACAAACATTTTATCCATTGTGGCCCCTGTTGAACCCCATTGCAGTACAAGACCACACATTCAAGGGCATATGGGCAGCACAAATTGGACCTGATGCGTTTAAAAACAACAAAATGAGAGTAAGCCACAAAGGTGGGTGAGTAAAGAAGGAGGCGGATCTGGAAGGAACTGGGGAAGCGGGGTGCTTATGATCAAATGACATTGACCAAAATTCTTTGTTTGTTTTTTGGTTTTGGGAGACAGGGTTTCTCTGTGTATCTCTGGTTGTCTTGGAACTCTTTCTGTAGACCAGGCTAGCCTTAAATTCACAAAAATCTGCCTGTCTCCGCCTCCCTGAGTGCTGGGATTAAAGGGGTGTGGCACCACCACCTGGCTATGAAATTCTTAAAGAGCTAATAAAAACTGTCCCAAAATGATTAAAGTATTTTATCAAATTAAACTGCTGGGGAGAGTTGGAAATGGAGCAGAACGGTTACAATAGGGAAGGGAGGTCACACACTTTTTATCATGGTTGATTTTGTGAGGCTTTTACGAGGAGGCGGGTAGAGTTCAAGACGTAGCCTCATTCTGTAGCCCCGACTGACCTTTGTAGCTAAAGCTGACTTCAGACTTGTAATTCTCCTTCCTCAGCCTCTGGAGTGCTCAGATCATAGCCTGTGTAATCAGAGTAAGCTTGGTGATAGATTTTTTTTTTTTTTAAGTAATAGCAACTGGCACAGTGTGAGACACACCTTCAATCAAGGCACATGGAAGACTAGGACAGGAAGATTGCCACCAACTCAAAGCTGGCCTATGTTGCTTAGTGAGCTCAAGCCAGCTTATAAAAAAGAGCGAGCCACTGTCTCCAAAAAAAGCGGGGGGCTAATTGTAGCAATGAAAAAGAATAAAGTAATAGAATTAATACAGTCGAATGTCTCCCAGTTTCTAGACTACGTTCCAAGTTTTAAATCATTTCGTTTCCGCAGCAGTCTTTAATGGAGGTTATTAAATCTAAAGATGATGAAACTACCAACAAGAGGCTGCTTCCCCTGCCCCCTTTATAATAATAATAGATTTCATCACAGATCCCTTCCAGCAGGACTAATTAGTGTTCTGGGGATTTAGGGAGATCCTGTTCAATCCAGAGTAAAAAACGTAGTTTCAAGAGATGAGCTTTATTGCCACGCACCGCAGCCCCCGTCTGCGCCCTATGCGCCTAGAACTCAGTTCGCAAGCTTCGGGCAAGGGGCTGGAGGTTGAGGAAACACACGCAGAGACAGACCGGCACACATATACCTTCAAACACTGGTACCAAAAGCCCCTCTTTAATAGCACCATGGAGGCTTAAATACACTGCAGTCAATGGCCAACAGGTGAAAATCCCATCCTCTGATCCTCTAGGCTAGGCACAGCTTCTAGTTACTTCAATTAGAAGGCTCTAGACAGGGAAGAGCAGCTGAAGGCCAGGACTCAATTGGTCCCAACATTTTATCGTTTTTTAATTTTTTTCTTGAGGTTTTTACACATTTTTATTTTATGTGTGTGACTGTTTGCTGGCATGTATGTCTGTGTATGAAGTACCCGTGAAAGCCACTTAACCACCAAGACATCTCTCCGGCACCCTCAAGAGATGCCTCACCTTAAAGAAAACTTGAACGCTTTTGCCTGTTAAACACCTCATCACATTGTGATTGCTGGAGAGACGTAACTACATGGGCTTCAGGAAAAATGAATGCCTTACTGGTAAGCCTATAGGCCCTACACTGCCCTTGCCAGTATAAGCAGGGAGCAAAGGGCCCAGAATGTTCCTTTGATAAGAGTGAATGGGCCTTAAATTCAGGATGAAATAACATGGCTCAAAAGACCATGAGGGGCTTCATAGTTTCTGCAGCTGCTGGCTTTAGCAAACGCCTAACTGTGATATCTTTAAAAAGAAATCCAGCCCGTTCCCTGGCTTGCCTTCCCTTCAAACTGGTTAGAAAAAGACGTGCTGTGAGCAGCTGGTTGGAGGAGCTGGCCACTCCTGTATTTGTTCCTTGCTGCAAGTGGCTATGAGTCATCTCCTAGGATAAGGATCCTTTGGAAGAATGATTAGCCCACAGTCCTGTCCAGAGACCTTCCAATAAAGCAACTTGGCTGTGAGCCAATTATGCAATTGCATGGCAGGCTTCAAGAAGACATTGTAAATGACAGTCAACACTCTGGCTTTGTAAAGCAATTTGAGGTGTGAACTACGTCAGGGAATAGGCTGGTTGGATATCTAGAGCAGAAGGGCTTGTTCTGGCTTTTGTAGAGAAAGAAGAATGGAAGGAGAACACTAAGGGGCTGTGGTGAGAAAGACAACATTGAACGAGTGTGCTGTCTCAGTGGATGCAAGCAGCTGGGAACCTGAGTTTCATTCCCTGATCCCATAGAGGAAGGAGTTGTCTAGAGTTGTCTTCTGACCTCTGCTGTCACTATGGCTTGTGTGACTGTTCTCACAACATACATCACATAACACACACACACACTAAATCTTTTTTTAAGAAGAAGCAGAACATAGTCAAGGAGCCTCCTGTTCTCTTCTCCTTTTGTTTCTGCTGCTGAACTTACTTTATATCCCAGATGGTTCTCCTGCCTCTGCCTCCCATCTCACTGCAGGGGTGTTAGGCTTCCAGATGAGTGCTGCTACTCCTGACTTTTCACGTGGGTACATTCATTCTAGAGATTTAATTTGTGTTTGTGCAGCTATCACTTTTACACACTGAATCACATCCCTAGCCTTGTGCTTCTTTTGAGACACATCCTTACTATACAAGTTCTTGACGGTTTTTTCTTATTTTCCTTCCTTCCTTCCTTCCTTCCTTCCTTCCTTCCTTCCTTCCTTCCTTCCTTCCTTCCTTCCTTCCTTCCTTCCTTCCTCCTCCTCCTCCTCCTTCCTTCCTTCCTTCCTTCCTTCCTTCTGTTCCATTTTTCTTGTTTTTGTTTTTGAGAGTCTTGCTTTGTAACTCTGATCTGAAACTTGCCAAACCAATTATCTATATACAGATTGATACGGCACACCTGTACAAGGCCATTCATGAGCCAGATCAGAACTCCAAAGCAAGACTGTCTCATCTATTTAGGGTACTGGAGACATGGCTCAGTGGTTAAGTGACTTTCATGGGGACTGGACACACTTGATGCAAGCAAACATGCAGGTAAACACTCAGTCACATAAAATAAAAATAAAACCTTGAAAAAAATAAAGCTCATTTCTTGAAACTACAATTTTACTCTGGGTTTAATTGGATCCTGCTAAACCTCATGAACACTGGTTACTTGTCCTAGAAGGAATCTGCAATGAAATCTACTGGTTTTTTTTTTTTATTATAAAGTAGAAAGAATGTGTTTGTTATCTTTCCTTATTTGGGTTGTTTCCTGGGCAGTGGCTTGTGTGTGTGTGTGTGTAGGGGGAGTGTTCTTTTTTCAAGGCAACAATCATAGGCACACTAATTTCGCTTATGAAAACTGTCTGGCTTTGGTCTGTTATTTGTGTTTTTTAAATATACTTGAGTTATTCTACTTCGCTTCTATTTAGCATTCCAACTGTACGTGGACTGCTTCCATTTTGAGCAGCAGACATATACATTTTTCTCTTCTTCCCCATTTAGAATTTGGTTTAGAATTTAAAATTTGTTATTCAGGCTCTCAGGTGGACAGAGAAAGATAATATCAATGCTTTTTGTTATTGCATCTGTATTTTTTTCCCTAGATAGGGTCTTGTGTGTCTCAGGCTGACCTCAGACATTTGTAGCAGAAGATGACCTTGAACTTGATTCTTCTGTCTTCATCTTCCAAATACTGAGATCACAAGTTTGCTTCACCAATTCTGCCTTAAGATACTATCTTTTTTTTTTTTTTTTTTTTTTTTTTTGAGCTAGGAAGATGGCTCACTGGAGAAAGTGCTTGCTGAGGAGGCATAACGATCTATGTTTGGATCATGAGTTCCCACATAAAAATCAGACATAGTGGGCTGGAGGGATGGCTCAGAGGTTAAGAGCATTGCCTGCTCTTCCAAAGGTCCTGAGTTCAATTCCCAGCAACCACATGGTGGCTCACAACCATCTGTAATGAGGTCTGGTGCCCTCTTCTGGTCTGCAGCCATACACATAGACAGAATATTGTATACATAATAAATAAATATTTAAAAAAAAAAAAAAAAATCAGACATAGTGCTAGTGTCTATAACCTAGAGGATAGGGGGCAAAGATATGCAGAGCCCAGGGACTCACTGGCCAGACGATATAGCCAGAAGAACAAGCTTAAGGTTCAATGAGCAACTCTCTCTCTCCCTCTCTCTCTCTCTCTCTCTCTTTCGCTCTCTCTCTCTCTCTCAAAAATAAATAACAAGTAAATAAAGTTCAAGTCATCCTTGGCTCCATACTTAGCTGGAGTTTAGTCAGGCCTATGGAAGACTTTGTTTCTAAACAAAACAAAAACAAAAAATCCAACAAATATTTTCAAAGTGGTGATGTACTCCTATGGTCAAAACGTTTTTATTAGCCAAAAGGATTTTATATTAATTATTTATTCTTTCACAGTTTCCTTACATTTTAAAGAGTTTAACATATTCATTGGAATATATAACATAAGCAATCAAATAATTTTACAAACAAAAATATTATATATGAAATATGAAAACCGAGAAACTTCCCTATTATCTATTTCATTTGATCGTGTTGTAAATTATTGTGATAATGGACGAAAGGAAAAACCAGTAAAATCAAATTAAGCTCTTCAGAAAGTTGAGGCTAGCCTAGGCTACACAAAAATCCTGTCGAACAAACAGAATATAAGAGGAGAAGACTAGGGAGAAAAGGAAAATGTATTCAGAAAGATAAATGTAAGATTTCCATAAGACTGGGAAATTTCATGCCTATGAATATAAAAAAATTTGAAAAGAGGGACTCAACAGATGCTTATGTACCAATGTCTCCAATAACAGTGTAAATAATTGCCAAAATGTAAAAACAAACGAAAACCATAAATGTCCATCAACAGGTGAGTGGATATACGGATGTGATTCATGTGATTACAATGGAAAACTACTCAGCTATCAAAAGGAACAAAGGACAATAAAAAACAATATAATATGGATAACTTTTGAGAACAGGAAATAGGAAAGAAGGCAGTCACCACAGGTTACATGCCATATTCTTCCATTTACATGAAATTTCTAGAATCCACAAATCCATAAAACAGACAAGAGATTGGTAGTCATGAGGAGATGGGATTGAAGACTAAATTTCATTTTTCCTTTAGGATGAGGACACCACCACAAGCAATATGAAATGATTGTGTCTAGCTATGTTAAAATAAAACTTTATTTGTGGACACCAGCATTTGAAATATTTTTTCAAATGTCATGAAATAGTCATTGCCTGTTTTGTCTTTTTAAAAATGCCAAGTCTTTGAAAAGCATAAAAAGCATTATCAGTGGGAAAGCCACATAAATAAATACAGGCAATGAGGTGGTATTTAGTGCAAGGCCAGAATTTACTAGGTCCTATCCTTACTGGAAGGCAGGCAACCAAAGAGTACATTGTAGAGAGAAAAATCTAAGCATATTTTTAGTTCAAACGTGGAGTAGAAGATGAAGGGAGAAAGACAGGCAATTCTGTTCCCAGAGTTAGTCTACATGGGGAGCTCTGCAAATTCCTGTTCTCTGCAGACTGAGATAACAGCTCCAATAAAAGAGAATTTATCAGCTCAGGGCATGGTGGAATGCTTTTGAAAGCACACTCAAATCCTAAGGGTTCATATAAACAAGCCAGGCAATTACAGAAGGGAGCAGCATCAGAAATACCCCAAATTCTTTCTTTTAAGATTTATTACTTTATGTGTATGAATGTTTTTGCCTACATGTATGTCTGTGCAGCACATGCATGATACACAGAGGTCAGAAGAAGGAGTCCGTTTCCCCTAGAGGTGGAACTAAAGATCTTTGGGAACAGTCATGTGGTAGCTGGGAAGGGAACTAGGTTCTTTGCTAGCGCACTTAGGTCTCTTAACTGCTTAGTAGCTACTCTTAACGACAGAGCCATCTTTCCAGCCCCCAAATTCTTTTCGATTTCAGCATGAGATGTGATTTTAAATCAACTGAAGGAAGCTTTCTATTTCCCCACCCATTAAAATCATGTGCTAGAAGGCGCCCCTACAAGTCCTTCAATGGCATCCTAGGTGCCAACTGTCTTGCAATGAGAACATAAAAGATCGGTCAACATGAGATAAAAGCCAGAACTGCGCTGATATCATTTTACTTCAATAAATTGATTTTGATTTAATTTTTAAAACTTTTATTTTTTTAACTTTTTATTTTTTGTAGACTAGACTACAGAGTGGCCTTGAACTCCTCCACCCTCTGCCTCCATCCCATGAGTGCTGAGATTATAGGTGTGTATTGCCAAAGCCTTCTTTTCTTCTCTTGAATGCAATTAACCCCAAATCTGAGTGTGATGCCTATGCACTATTAAATGGGTTAATAAAACCTTTTGCTTCTTAATATACAACATATAGAAATAAGTGAATACATTCAAGATAAAAAATGTAAAATATTAAAATTTCTTTGATGATACATTTCTTTCAATCTCTTAATGCACAAGTATTTTGATGCTTTGATTTGATCTTCAGGCATAGGAAAATAACACTTCACTAATTTTTAATTCTAGATATTTCAGTTAATGACTTCTATCTGATCTTTGTTTTGGTTTATGAATTTGAGATGAGGTCTCACATAGCTAACCTGACCTCAAATTGAGTGTATAGCCAAGTTTGTCCTTGAACTCCTGATACTCCTGCTTGGCCTCCTGAGTGATGGGATTAGAGGCCTGGACCACTATGCTTAGCTTCAACTCTTTCTTTTATAAGTGCACAGTTTCAGGGTGTGATAGTCCACACTTTTAATCCCAGCATTTGTAAGAGTAAGTCCTATAAATTTAAATGTCAACCTGATTTATATAGCAACTTCCAGGACAGCCAAGACTACACAAAGAGATCTTGTCTCAAAAAAAAAAAAACCCAAATAAATAAACAAATGTACACAATTCTGTGGTTGTTAGTGTTATGGTTTTTGTCTCATTAAGAGGCAAGCCACACCCACTCCTGGCAATCCCTGCCCTTCCCCTGCCATCTTAGATTGTCTCTATCCCCTCTTGGTGCACGCGTGGCTCCCTGCTTTCCCCTTCTCTGTCTCTTTCTTCTCTTCTCCTTCTTCCCCCACACTCTCTCTTTCCTGTAAGTAATAAATATTCAGTTCTATTCCATACGATGTGTCTGCCCACGTGTCTCCCACCCACGCAACCGCCTGCCACTGGGAACCTGCGCAGCTGCTCACTTCATGGCAGGACCAGCCTGCCCTGCCACTGGGGACCTTGCAGCATTTTTAAAAGTTAGTATATTCACAGACACATACAAACATCATGACAGCTAACAGAACATTTTCATCACCCTCAAAGGAAACCCATACCTATTAATAGTTCTTGTCTCCTCAGTCCCCAGCAAACTCTAAGGTACCTTTTGACCATTCTGAACATTTCTAATAAAGAAACTCATACAATTTGTGGTTTTCTGGGGCAGGCTTCTTTCACTTAGCTTAACGCTTTCAAGGTTAACTCATACAATAACCTAATTAGCCCTTCAGTTTTAAAACTACACATTGCTTCACTCTATCATCTATAACAATTTCTTTACCAGCTCATCTGCTAGTGGTGGATGTTGTTTCTTCTTTGTGATGATGGGTAATGTTAATTGTCAACTCAGGGGAATCTAGAATCCCTGGGAGATGAGTGTCCCTGGGCAAGGGATCTTGGGTTGTCTAAAGAAAGAAAGGAAGCTGGGCAGTGTACTCAACACACTGCTTTCTGATTATAAATGCAATGTGACCAGCTGCCTTCTGTTCCTACCGCCTTGACCTCTGCACCATGACAGACTATATCCTTGAATTGCCAGCCAAAATAAACCACTTTCCCCTACAATTATCTTCCTGGCGCTCACAAATATCGATGTGGACATTTGTACAAATGTTTCTGTGCAGATGTGCCTCTTCATTTTTCTTGGTGTAGCTAACAGAGGAATTGCTGAGCTAAGTTTCAGGCAAACAGCTGGAGAAAGTGGCTCTACCATTTCGTATTCTTCGCAACAGTATGAAAGCTAGGCACAATAGCTCATGCCTCTAATCCTAGCCCTTGGGAGACTGAGATAAGAGGAAGCCCATTGAGTTCCAGCCTAGTCTGGACTAAACAGTGAGGTTAAGACCAACTCAACTACACAGCAAGACCTTGCCTCAAAACAAAAAAGTAACTAACACAAAACAATAGCAAACAGCAGGTGGGAATTGTGGTTTGTCTCTGTCCTCACCAACACTGGCTTTGTGCTTTGTTTAAGTGAGAGCCACTCTTATGGGTGTGGTTTGATTTGCATTTCCCTAATGACTAATTATATTGAGCAACTTTTCATGTGGGTATTAGCTTCTTAAAAAGCTTCTTTGGAACCCTGACTATTTACAATCTTATTCCTTCTTAATTTATTTGTTTGTTTTTCTGGTTTCCTTTTGAGACAGTTTCCCTATGTAACCCAGGCTGGTATGGAATTCACTATTCTCAGTCACCCAAGTACTGGTATTATAGGCCTCGTGTATCTTGTTTATTTATTTGGTTATTTAGAGATAGGTCTCAGGTCTCTCAGACTGGCTTCAAACTCTATACATGACAAATTACAACCACAAACTTCTAATCCTCTTGCCTGTTACCAAGTGCTGGGCATAAGGATATACCACCACATTCAGTGCAATTGCATTCTAGTGATCAAACCCAGGGATTCACACATGCCAAGCAAACTGAGCTATTAATTCATTTGAAGCCTCCAAATCACACAGTGGTAAGATGATCTTTTTTTGTTGTTGTTTTTTTCAAGACAGGAGTTTCTCTATATAGCCCTGGAGCCTGTCCCTCTACTCCCTCTGTAGACCAGGCTGGCCTCGAACTCACAGAGATCCACTTGCCTCTACCTCCTGAGTGCTGGGATTAAAGGCGTGCACCACCACTGCCCGGCATGATGACTTCTCTATCTACCTTTTGAGCTTTTTACTGAAACCCCCAGCTTTCCACCTCTGCTAATTTGATGGGATGCTATGTCTCCAGTACCCAATGACAGGTCTGCAACATTGTAGATACCCATCAATGCTATGACTACTTTTCATTACCTGCACATCCTTGCTGTGTTACCTTCCAAAATAGCAGGAGACTGGGTCCTTCCATTTATAGCATTTTCTCTTCTGAGCTCATTGAATCTCTGTACAACCAGCTTAGGCTTCTAATAACATCTCACTTAGCTTTAACAAGGGCACAACAAATGTATTTTTATTTATTTTGGGTGATACTGTTGTAAGAAATCTTAAATATGAGCCTTTTCTATCAAAGCCTATAAAACTTGTGTTTTAAGACAGAATTCAAATATTTTTTACCTTCTATACCTTGTGAAACTTTTATGCAAAAGTTTTAACTCCCTCCACATCCAGTCAAACCTTTGTTCACACAAAAGCTCCCAGTTACATTCCTGGAATTTGGTGGCCCAGAGCAGTGACCCCTTTCCCCTTGGATCAACAGCCCCCTTTCCCCTCCCTCTTTCATTTCCTGTGCACGAATTTTTTCAGATTAGCCAATCAAACAAGACTGCGAGGTCAGACCCCAGCCAATGAAGAAATGACAGACACCACCTGCTTTCGCATAAAAGCCAAGTGCAGTCAGTTCCTGTTTCTGTGTCACTCCTCCAAGCACACACTCTTGATCAAGAGCAAAGTGGGCCTCGTCCAGAAGCTTCGGTTGGAGTGGTGGTCTCTCTTCTTGAACCCGAAACTTATCCAAAACACTGAGGACAGAACTCAGGGCCTCTAGCACGCAGGCAGGCATCTGACCATCACCATCTAACTACCACAGCTCTAGAAAGCCTCTTTCTATTCTTCCTATCAAAAGGTTGGGTTGGGATGAACTGCTGAAGCTTTCCTCCAGGCGGTGGATGTGCTCTCCATCCCTGTGATCCTGTACCTACACCTTTGCTACTTGACTCTCTGGCATTCCACAGTACGTCAGAGCTGGAGGAAAGGGGAAATAGCGATGACTGAATTCTAAAGATAGATTCTTTTTTCAGGTTAATATGGCTAGAGAGAGACAAGAGTGAATGATGTTTGCTTGACTTTTTTGTGCACTAATATGAATATTATGTATTTAAAAGATTATTTCTCACCATTCTCAAATTCTCACATTTCTGAAAACAAACAAACAAAAACCTAGAAGCAGTGTTTTCTTGAGTTGCCCTGAACATCAGGAACAGAGTTGCTGCTTTGAACTTGCCAAATCTGTCCCACAGCACTTTACAAAAAGGTCCTGAAGCTCGCTGGGCGGTGGTGGCGCACGCCTTTAATCCCAGCACTCAGGAGGCAGAGGCAGGCGGATCTCTGTGAGTTCGAGGCCAGCCTGGTCTACAAGAGCTAGTTCCAGGACAGGAACCAAAACCACAGAGAAACCCTGCCTCAGAAAAAAACAAAAAACAAAAAAAAAAAGTCCTGAAGTTGAATCAAATAAAACAATTGGACACAACACTTAGCTCTTACAATTTAAAACAACCCCCCCCCAAAAAAAAAACAAGAAAAAAAAAACCCAAAAAACAAAAACAGAGTTTCTCTGAACCCTTCAAATAGTTATCAAAAAATATATAAGAATGCTCTGGATTTACTTTGAAAGTCAGGCCTCACCCCCACTTCCTATTTTTCTTCTTCTTGCTGATTGCACAAGCCCTTAAAGATCTAGGAGGCTGGAGCAGCCAGATGGGTAATCAGGCCTGAGGATGTGTGTTCAGTCCCCAGGACCCACATGGTAGGAGGGAACCAAGTCAAATTGTCCTCTGTCCTTTGTAAGCTTACTGTGGAGGTGAACAACACATACAATAAATAAATAAGTGCACGAATGAATAAATGAATATTACTTTGTTTTTAGCTTCAATGAGGTCATCTCTAAGGAAGATTAACCTTGTAAGAAGCAAAAATTCAATAATCGAAGGGGAAACCGAGTACTGGATAAGATCATGTAGGTCCACTAATAGCCAGTACTATTTGATTAAATGCTTATATTTTATGATAATTATGACAATGGCTATTTTAGTTTTTTATTTTAAGTGTGAGTGTTTTTGCATGTATCTCTGTGTACAACCTGTGTGTCTAAAGAGGGAATCCAGTCCCCTGTAGCACTGTTGCAGATGGTTGTGAGCCATATTGTGGGTGCTGGGAATCTAACTCAGGTCCTGGGGAAGAACAGAAAGTGCTCTTAACACTGAGATACCTCTCTAGCCCTTGATCATTATTTTTCATTAATGCTATTTTAAGCCAGAGTTTTAGGTACCCTGATGAGGGAGTGTCTTCTTTCTATGTTTTACTTTCATTGGCTAATAAAGAAACTGCCTTGGCCTTTGATAGGACAGAAAATTAGGTAGACGGAGTAGACAGAACAGAATGCTGGGAGAAAGAAGCTGAGTCAAGCAGATGCATAGCTCTCCTCTCCAAGATGGACGCAGGTTAAGATTCTTCCCGGTAAGACACCAGCTTGTGGTGCTACACATATTATTAGAAATGGGTTAATCAAGATGTGAGAATTAGCCAGTAAGAGGCTAGAGCTAATGGGCCAAGCAGTGTTTAAAAGAATACAGTTTCCGTGTAATTATTTTGGGTGTAAAGCTAGCTGGGTGGCAGGACTCAGCCTGCTGCTCATTTTACAGTACCCCAGGCTTGTCTTGAACTCTGTATGTACACAGGATGATCTTATGCTTAAATAATAAAGATTCTTTCTGGATTTAATAGAGAGAGATGCACTAAGACAGATTTTAGATGAAACGTCCCTTGCTCTTGTAGCCTACCATTTGAAGCTGGGCTAGGAGATCCAACAACAGAGTTAATGCTTTGCTTTTAAACATGGTCAAAATGAGAGGTCTCTGAGAGGAGAGGAAAGGAAAGGAGAGGGGAGGGGAGGAGAGGAGAGGAGAGGACTCTGAGTTTAGCGCTTTCATGAATATCCTAGTTAAGATATAAGGTCAGAACTCAGAAAGCTTGTCTTCCTGGCAATTCCTTACCTCAGAGTTGCATCAGGCTAGGATCACAGCACCTTAAAGCAAATACTAGGTAGGATATAAGACATGGCTGGTCCCTTCTACAGGGGCAGTGTTGTTTCTTTTCTGTTGCTATAGTCAAATAAGTTAATACAAGCAACCTAAGGGAGGAAGGGTTTATTGGGTTCACAATTCCAGACTACAATCAATCATAGCAAGTAATAGGAGCCTGAAACAACTGGTCCTATCACATTCGTAACCCAAAAGCAGAGTCATGAATGCATGCTGCTCCCCTTCATTGCTCCATTATATACAGTGCATGGTCCCTGCCCAGGCAACAGTCCTGCCTACAGCTAAGTCTTTTTACATTGATTAAGTTATTCAAGGTAATCTGTTAGAGATGTTCTGAGAGAGTAATCCTAATCTAGACAGCCTCTCACAGGGGTGTTCAGAAGCCTGACTTCCGGGTGTCAGACTGGCAATTAATATTAGCCATCATAGGCGGCATCTTGATTTAACACTTTGAACTCCAGGTCCTCCACCACCTCCCTAGTGCTGGCATTATACATATGGTCCACCACTCTCAATGCGTTCTATTCTTGGGATTGATCCCTGGGTGTTGGACAAGCACAAGAAAGGCTGAGCTACTGCCTTAGTGCATTTTGACTCTTTTCAATAGTTGTATAACGTGGCACAAAAAGAATTATGACATCATTATTTATCACTGGGTGGAGACAGGAAGCAAACAAAATAGTGCATATAAATCATCCCATCATGGTTTCAAAATTAAGTAAAGCTGGGCTTGAGAGTGCATGCTGCATGAGACACGGCCACAAAAACTAACAGAAATTAGAATGAAAGCCGTCAAATTGGGTAGAAAGAATGCATTGTTGCACAAATTCTTTTTAAGAGTGTTGGAGGTGGTGGATGACTTTAGATTACATCCTCTTGCTTTTTCTTCTCTTGGTTTTGAGACAGGGGACTCACTGTTTAGCCCAGGCTAGCCTTAAACTCACTATATAGTTCAGTCTGGTCTTCTCTTTCAGCAATCTTTCCGCCTCAGCTCCCTGTGTGCTATAAGTTTAGGCATTAGCTACCGTGGCTGACCTACTTTTTCTTAATACATGTGCACTTCACATTTTTTTCTACAGTGAAAGGATATGAGTTGTGTAATATTTAATGGAATAACCATGATATGGGGTCATTAGGAAAGAAGATCCCGTGTTCACAGTCTGTGGTGCCTGTGACCTAGAGCAGGGAGCGCCTGCCTTGCTCCACTCTGCTGGGGACTCCTCCCTCCTACCCCGGGGCCCTGCTTTGTCTGCTGATCTTGTGAGTCGTGACTCGCTCTATTTCCCACCACACCCAGTCCCCTGGGTGAGTGACTGCTCACTTCCTTGACTTAAAGTTGATGTCTAGTTCTTCATCCACAGTAGATCAAAGTTCAGACTGTAGAAAATGTACTGAGCATTTCAGTTACTGGTCGACTCTTTTCTACTATGGAGTTACTGTCTGTGGCGCACCACGCCCGTCTGTGCTCTGTGCACCACCATACAGTTCGTGAACTGGGCAAGGGGTTGGAGATTGAAACACACAAAGACACACAGACAGAGAGACGGGTCATCCTTGTGCACGAATGCCCCCTTTATTGTGTACCAGAGCCACTTATATTGAAATCCTTAACTGATAGCCATGCCCCAGCCAAACCCACCAGAAACCATTCCCATGCTATCAGGAACTCCTGAAGGTCTTGTGCTCAGAGTAGCTGCAAGCATTTCAAGTTGTTTACCAGAAATTCAGGATCTGGGGGGTTCACAGCTCCCAACAACTGTCTACTCTGGAGTCCTTGCAACCCCTCCTCTATCCTGTAGCACTGCAAATGTGCCTTCTGTGAACACCTGAAAAGTCCCTCTCTGTAGGGATTTTTATGGACTTCCCTAACTTCCATCAGAAGAATAAACTTCTTCTCATCTGATCTTAGCTGAAAGAAGGCCCTCTTCTGACTCTTCCTGGAAGGTCAACCACCACCAATGTTCCTTCTGCCTCTACTCTGTACCCCCTCTCTTCGAGCTGTGGAGGTTTAAGTTAATCTGTACTTGTAAGGTAATCAAGTACTGGAAATAACCTAACTGTCCAACAGAACGGGATGGGGTGAGAAACAATATTGCAAGTGTTAAGAATTTAGATTGGGGAGGAGGCGAGAGCAGGAGAGTTAGGGCAGTCAGGAGTCAGGAAAGTACTTGTCTTGCAATCATGAGGATTTAAGAGCTCAGCCCTGAGGACCCACACTGGAAAAGAATGGCTAAGATTTGGGGGTGAGTATGAACAAACTAAATTATCAATTAATTAAGGAAAATCTGTTTTTGAAAGCTGAGTGTGATGGTATGCACCTGTAATCTCAGCACTAGGAAGCAGAGATAAGCGGTCACTGAGACTCTTGAGAGGTCTGGGGCCAATGAGAAATTCTGTCTCCAACAGACAGACAGTGCCTCAACAAAATGCCAGAAAGAACACTTCAACCCCAAACCAAAGCAAAATGAAATGTAATGCAGAATTAAAAGAGCAGATTTCAGTACTGCAGGACAGCACCCACAATATAATCATTTTATTTGTCTATTATTGAGACAGGGGCTCACTCTCTGATAGAAAACTCATAATGTCACCCAGGCTGATTCCAAATTCATGGATAATCTACCTGCCTCCATTTCCCCAGTGCTAGGATTACAAGTATGTACCACCACACCCAGCTTCGATCCCAACTTACATACACATCTATCACGTACGTAGGTAGATTCACAGTAATATTGCTATCAATAGTTTCTTCTTGGATGGTAGTTTTAAAGAGCTTTCACTTGTTGACAGCCCACGTCTTTTCTAATATTTCATTGTTAATTATGCATGACTTAAATGTTTTAGAATAAAGAACATAGTTTTCTGCTTGCCTCATAGGATTCCATGGTCTCTGGTTTCAGGTCCCCTTTATGTGGGAGGCACATATGGTGCAGACTGCTGTTTATTTGCTTGCTCTGCTTTGGGATGAACTATATTTAGAGAGAGGTTGACCATTTTGGTTTTAGTCTTCTTACAAATTTGTTTGCTTCGCTATCTATTCTCACGTAAACCTAAGGAGGCACAGTTCAGTTTGGACAAGTAAGAGGACACAGGTCTTTTGTTTCCTGGTTCATCGAGTAACTGTTTGGGGTCACCTATATTTACCAGAACCCAAAATGCTTGAGTTGCTTTAGAATGCTTGATAACACTACATAATTATTGGAAATATTCATGCCGGGGATATTGCTTTCGCTTGTCTAACATGCATGAGTGCCCGGGCTCCATCTTCAGCATCTCATAAACCTAGTATGGTAGCTGTCTATAATCCAAGCATCTGTAGAAGCAGCTGGATCAGAAATTCAATGCTGTCTTTAGCTATTCAGTGAGTTCAAAGTCAGTGTAGGATACGTGTGACTATACAAAATACATACACACGTGTGTGTGTGTGTGTGTGTGCATATACAAGGGTACATGTGTGTGTGAGGGGGGTGTATGTGTATTAGAAATCTACCACAGGATTAAATTAAGATGTTTTTAAAGCAACTGTGTCAACAGAGAAGCACCGACAAGTTTGAACAATAACTTTTGATCAATTACCATGCGAAATCAGGTCAGTCCCAGTTGGCTCCTGATGGGAGATAACACTTATAGCATGCTGCTTGTATTCACATGATGCCACGGCAGTGTGTCAGATTCAGGAGCAGCTCCAGGTCACCTGGCTGGCGGTTAGCGCACAGTGCAAATACCTTCTCTGGAGGCTTTCTAGGGCTGAGCGTGTCCTTGCTGCTTGTTTCCTTTTCTATAAAAGCAGCGGTTGGCACTCCAGCGACGTTCATTGATTTAGATGCAAATAAGCAGACTAAGTTCTACTTTTGTCCAGAAAAATGATTATTGTAAGTTCAAAGAGAGTCCATATGTCACTAATAAGAAAGGTCCCAATGACATCCTATAAGAGCAGGATCTGAGCCAGGTGGTGGTGGCACATGCCTTTAACCCCAGCACTCGGGAGGAAAAGGTAGGCGGATCTCTGTGAGTTTGAGGCCAGCCTGGTCTACAGAGTGAGTTCCAGGACAGGCTCCAAAGCTACCCAGAAAAAACCCTGTCTTGAACCCACTCCCCACAAAATAACAAGATCTGAGGAAAATGTACCAGAACCCATTGCAGCCTCACAGCTGCCAGTCTAATTCTTCATGGACAGAACATTATTAAGGATAGCGGGTAAGAGCTGACTGATCCTTTTGCTGATTTGTTATTGTTTTGATAGAGGGTCTCACTTTACCAAGGCTAGCCTACAAAGCACTCTGTTGCTGAAGATGGCCTTGAACTTCTGATCCTCCTGCCTCTCTCTTTAATGCTAGGACTACAGGCGTGTGCTACCATGCTGGGGACTTGAACCCAGATTCTCCTGCATGTTAGGCAAGCACTCTAACAACTGAATTACTTCTCCAGCCCCTGACTTTCAAATGCACCATAATGCACGCATCACATGTGGACTGGGGAAAAGGCTCAGTTGGTAAGGGCGCTTGCTGGACAAGCATAATATCAGAGCTTAAATCCCCAGAACCAATGTAAAAAGCTGGACATGGCTGTGTGAGCCTGTAACTCCAGCAACAGGTGCAGCCTACATTCATGGTCAGTGAGAGACCCTGCATCCACAAAATAAGGGGAGAATGACAGAGCAGAAAACCGGACATCCCTTCCTGCTCTCTGTACATACATAAGCATGCACATATACCACATATACATATGCCATAAAGACACATGTACACACACACAATTGAGTCAATAAAGGTTTTTAAACATTGCACCTAAAAGCCACTATTTTTAAATTTTAAAAAATATTTTCTTTGTCTGTTTTTGGAGAAAGTGATGAGAATCTACCCAAGGAACAGAGCTTCTGACCCTCCTTCCTCCAGGCCCTAAGTGTTGGGACTGCAGACCTGAGCCACAATATTCCGTTTTGTTTTGTTTTTAAAGACAGGGTCTCTGTAACCCACGAACTCACCACGTTTCCAGGCTGGCCTCAAATGTCGTGATCTTCTTGCTTCGGCCTCTTGAATGCTAGGATTCCAAGGGTGAGCCATTACGCTTAGCTTGAAAGGTTCTTTTAAAAAGCTATCTACGGAGGAATGGAGAGATGGCTTAGCCTGCTGCACAAACCGTGGAGCTGGCTTCAGCCCATGGACCTCTGGAAAGGTAAAAGAAAGAACTGCCACGCATACCACATGGCATGAGCATGCCAATGTGTGACTAATAATTTCTAATAGAATTTTTTTCCCATAAAAAGAGTTTAAAATACCTGCAGAAAGATTTAAAAGTCAAAGTCATCCTGAGTTACATAGCAAGTTTGAAAAGTTTGAGGCCAGCCTGGGATCCATGAGACCCTGTCTCAGAACAAAACAATTGAACAAAACAAACTGAGCTTAAGACCACAGAAGAGCAGGAGATGGATGAGGGAACAGGCTGGAAGTAAAAATCCCCCACCATTCCTGTATTTGGCGTGTTTCATTTATCTTTCTTTTTTCTTTTTATGGTTTTTGGTTTTTAGTTTTTCGAGACAGGGTTTCTTGTTTAACAAGCTCTGGCTGTCTGGGAACTAGCTCTGTAGACCAGGCTGGCCTTGAACTCACAGAGATCCACCTGCCTCTCTCTGCCTCGCTGAGTGCTGGCATTAAAGGTGTGCACCACCACCACCCATCAGTGGTTCTTTTCTTTTTGTCTAGTTGTGTGACACCTCACTGTTTTGTGTAGACTTGGACATAGGCTTCGCATCCTGCCCATTCACAGATGTGCCCTATTGCCACTGGTCTTTGAATGTTCAAGCTTTCGGTCTTACCCACGGTTCACTTGTACCAGAATAATAGGGTTCCTTTTGGGGGACATGTTTACTTTACTTCTTTGAGATAGTCTCATGTAGCCTGTACTCACCAAGAATGACCTTAAACTTCTGATTCTCCTGCCTCTACCTCCAGAATGCTGGGATTGCAGGCATGTACCACCATGCTCAACTCTAAGGAAGGACTAGTTTTTGTTGTTTGGTTCTTTCTTTGTTTTGAGACAAGATCTCACTCTGTAATCCAGGCTGATCTGGAACTTCCTATGTAGATCAGGCTGGTCTAGAGTTTATCACAATAATTTTTCCTCTGCCTTCTGACTGATGGGATTACAAGCATGCATAACCATCCCTGGTGCAATTGGGTCTTATATTCTTTGGGATGCATACTATATAATTTGTTTTTAATTTTGTAACCATCAGTGTGTGTGTGTGTATTTATGTGTACAGTTCCCTATTTCCATGGCATGCTCCAGGTTAGCTGGCCTGCAAGCTTTTTGGTGATTCTCCTGTTTCTGCTTTTCATCTTACCTCAGGGATACTGGGATTTCACACACATGTCACCAAATCTGGATTTTTTTTTTTGGACTCCTGGAATTTAACTTGGATTGCAAGGCTTGTGCAACAAGTATTTTTTACCCGACGAGTCATTTTGCCAACTCTGTACAATCTCTTTTAAGTTTTTCATAAAATAAAATACAAACTTTTCAGTTGTAAGGTATTCAAAGGAATGGAAATAGCACACAAGAAATTTTATTGGGAGCATTGTTCATAATTGCCCCAAACTAGAAATAATCCAAATGTTCTGTCAAGAGTTGAATGTATAAACAAACCTTGGTACAACTATGCAAGGAAACACTACTCGGTCTTACAAAGAAACAAAGAACTGATCATAAAAAATATGAATAACTCTCAAAACTATTATGGAGAGGCTAGGTATG
Source organism: Chionomys nivalis (assembly GCF_950005125.1). Taxonomy (NCBI): domain Eukaryota; kingdom Metazoa; phylum Chordata; class Mammalia; order Rodentia; family Cricetidae; genus Chionomys; species Chionomys nivalis. The sequence continues at coordinate 128,113,244 of NC_080112.1, read as the reverse complement.
TAGCTCAGATGATAGAGCGACTGACTGCCTAGCATGAGTGAGGAACTGCGTTTGATTCCAAGCTCTTCATCAACCATGGAAGTGGTACATACCTATAATCTCAGGCCTCCAGGGGTAGAGACAGGATGATCAGAAGTTCAAAGACATCCTTAGCTACAAAAGGAATTTGAAGCCAGCTTGGCCTATATGAGACCCTGTGACAAAAGCAAAAATAAGACAATACAGAGTGAAAACTGCAGAAGGCAAAAGGCACATATTCCATTTGTCTAATATTCTGTAGCACTGGCTATGGTGGCATAGGCTTGCAAATACAGCTTTAGGAGTTAGTAGTAAAAATGAGAGGATAGCCTGGCCTGTATATTTTGAGATGCAGAAAAATAAAAGATAAGTAAAGTTCAAGGGAAAGAAAACAGCTTGGTGCTTGCCAGGAACTGGGAGTTGGTGGGAGGGGAGTGACTTCAAAAGAGGCAAGTATAAGTTTATGGGGCAATATAAATCATCAGTATCTTAATTGCACTGACGTACAGACTATGTTTGGTTCTCTGAACTCATAGAATTGTATACATAAAACGACTATGAATTATACATAATTAAATATGACATTAACAACAAAAAGTTATGATTCTATCTACACAAAAGGCATTTGTAGTAATTTGCTTACCATTTCTCAAATGAAGACTTAATTGTGCTAGTGCAACCACAGTAAGAAGGACGACTCCATAAATGTACTGGAGAAGGAAGCCAATCCTCCAGTACTGTGGAGGCCTCTGAGGGAAGCTTTCAGTGGCAGGTTCACTGAACTCAAAGATAAGGGAACCTTGGTCTGGGGGTGCAGCTCAGTTGGTGGAGCACTTGCCTAGCAAGCACGAAGCCTCAGGTTCTGCCCCCCAACAGCACACAAGCTGGGCTTGCTGACACATGCCTTTAATGCCATTAGGGGGGTGGTAGAGGCAGGGAGATCACAAGTTCAATGACATTGCTCTCCTAGTGAGTTCTAGGCCAGCCTGGATACATGAGACTAAGTACAGAAAAGAAAAGAAAAGAAAAGAAAAGAAAAGAAAAGAAAAGAAAAGAAAAGAAACTAAGAGAGAAGGAAATTTGGTTTTGTAAAAAAAGGAAACCATCGCTAGACTACATGTTCATTCATTCATCAACCCCACGTGGTCTTTAGAGTAAAACATACATGAGCAGAAAGTTGTGACAGATCTAGGAACAAATGTATTGAAATAACTCGTGGAAGTTGAACAGAAGAGAAGCAATATGAAAACCCTAGGAGCAATTCCCATTTCATGGTTCTCCAGCTCTAGAGACTAACATGAATTTGGTCTCAAAGCCAGGTCTAGAACAAACCATTCAACAAGCTCTCAAATGGCCAAGGAGGGGCTGGGGTGGGGAGTAACTGAGTGGTACACACACACACAAAAAGACAAAAATATCAAGTAGCAGGAATGTTGCTGTTTTCATAAAACAATATTTACCCAGCATAAAAATAATGGAAAAATAAATAGAAAGAGAGAGAGATACTAGATTACCCTATTGTTACTGACTTCCTGGAACCAACCACAAAACCTAATGATGGACATTTCCCATTTGCTGACTCAATCAGACTATTCGGTGTCACATGGATGTGGCCAACTCTTTCCCTCGATGGCAAGAAACAAAGTAGAGTGAGGATTTTAGGGAGAGTCAATGAAGGGTGAGTTAAGTCTGAAGGAGCCTAGGTTCCTTGAGTCGCACCTCAAACTCTATAAGAAAGGACAGAAGATGTGTTACAGAAACAAGTTCCCTTTGGGGAAGAGCACTGCACAGAACAACAGAAGAAAGGGAAGGATGGGATAACCCATAAGGAATGTTGCTCACATAAATGATGGCTGTTGTCATGTCCACCTTGGGAAAGACAAGCGCTGGCATTCCTCCTTCCTCAGACTCCTTAAAATACCTTCTCCTCCTCTGGTTGCTTTCCCAAAGCTGCTTGGGATTTCTAGAATTCAGCGGCACTCCAGTGGGGAGCAGCTGGCATGCAGGAATTCACTTTTGAAGGGAGCTGCCAGCTGGGAGAGCAGGAGGGGCTGCTCTCTTTGTGCCTGGGCTGGAATGGAGCTGTCGCTTGGCATGAGATGAGGCTTCTTCAGATGCCCCTGCCGGCCCTCAGCTGACATAGTTCTCATACTTCTCACTGCCTGCCGTTGGCAGCTCAGCCGGGCCTCACCACTAAGCAAAGTTTCCTCTTCAAATATTTGCTGTCATAGACTGTCAGTGTCCACGCTGTGTGCCGCCAGTCCTAGCACCAGGAAAGAGCAGCTCAAAAGATAGAGCTTGCCACCGTGATGCGAGGCATGCGCTTCTCATGAATGTCTCTCTTCAGTTCTTCATACTCAGTGTCTTTCGAACACTCAATCCTGCTGGTATAGCCAACCGTGCATGTGGCACAGGAAAGGACTCCTGTTGCTTCAAGTGACAGAAGAGGTGGCTCTGTGGGTAAAGGGCTTGCCATGCAAGTATGGGGACCTGAATTCTGATTCTTGGAAGGGCTGGCAAGAAGCCAGGCTCAGTACCTCGCATCTGGAATTCCAGTGCTTCTCCATAGTAACAGAAGGAAGCAACAAGAGACTCTCTGGGAATTCACAGGCCAGCTAGTCTGGAATACAGTGATGAACAAGAGACCTTGTCTTACCTGACGCTTGGGGTTGTCCTCCAGCCTCCACATAAGCACCATGATACATATATATGTGCATGCAAAGCACAACACGTAAGTGCTTTAGAAAACGTTAAACTGGGTGGTGGTGGCGCATGCCTTTAATCCCAGGACTCAGAAGGCAAAGGCAGACAGCCTGGTCCACAGAGTGAGTTCCAGGACAGCCAAGACTACACTGAGAAACCCTACCTCCCCAAACCAAATAAATAACTACATAAAATGTTAGCAGTACACAGCCAGGGCTAAGACTGGGGCTCAATTAATGTCATGCTGGCCTAGCATGTACAAAGCCCCGAGTTCCACCCTTAGCACCACATAAAACCAGATAGAGTGGTGCACACCCATAATCCCAGCACCTAGACAGTGGTGGCATGCAGAACAGAAGTTCCAGATCATCCTCAGCTACATAATGAGTTCAGAGTTCCTTTAGGCTATATGACACCCTGCCTCAAGACTAAATAAGCAAACAAGGAAAAGAGAACTACCAAACAGGGTAATATAGGATGGGCGCATGTGGGCCCACACACCTGCATACCAGAGCTGCAGATCAAACGCCATAGGCCATAGGAGACTTTGTAGCTTTGCGTCATACGATGGAGACGCCATATGAGTAGCTGGATAGGCAGTCAGCGGCCATTATTGACAGGGAGGGGCAGAGAGGTGGCAGGTGCCACATATTAGGCCAGAGCAAAGGAATTTTCCATTGCCTTTCTCTGGGCTTGTTTGCAGTCAAGAGTTTTGCCCTTTAACAGCAGTGGGTGAACTTGGGACTGTAGGGGTATGCAGGTAAATGAGTCTCCTGGGGCTGCTGGAACAAATGAGCACTGGCTGGAGATTTCTACACAATGAATCTTCTATTCCCTCACAGTTCTGGGGACAAGAATTTCGAGATCACTATCTCTCGGCCCAAAGCACAGTGTGGGTAGGGCTGTGTGTCCCCAGGAAGCTCTAAGGGAACATCTGTGCCTTTGCTTTGGTCCAGATTCCAGTGCCCGCACTCTTTAGCTTGTGGCCTCATCACGGTACCTTCTACTACGGCTGTCGCATTGCCTTCTCTGTGTGCACACACCGGGTCTCCCCCTTCTTCCTTCTCCCAAGGACATAGTGATGTATTTTAGGCCCTCGTCGATGTTGCAGAAAAAAAATTGTCTTCAGATCTTTAACTTCACAGCTGGGATTATAGCTCCTTTGGTAAAGGGCTTTCTAGCACGTGTGAAGCCATGGGTTGGATCCCCAGCATAAACTGATTGTATTCATACATGCTTGTAATCCCCGCGTTTAGGAAGTAAAGGTAGGAGAATCAGTGCTCTAAGATGATCCTGGGCTATATGAAACCCTGTCACAGTGTGTGGGGTGGAGGGGAGGTCTTTAATTCCATCACATTCTATAAAGACTGTCTTTTTCACATAAAATAACATTCACGGAGGGATACCTTAGGAGACCATGTTTTAATCTACTACACCAAAACAGTCCCTGCCTCATTCTGATGCCTATCAACAGACGCAAACACTGACCTCTCTCTGTCAAGAAGAAAAATAAAGTCGGTTAAAAGCCGTGCGTGTGGTTCTGTCTGCTTTCTGATCCCTCTTTCAGTTTCACGGGCTGCTGACTTCCTGCTTGCACAATGACTCTTTGAAGAAGCCCCAGACGGAGCTTCCTGTGAGTGGTAGCTACAATGCCCCAAATGAAAAACACAGGGTTTCACACTGGGAAGGGAGCAGTGGTATCGGGGGCCACATCCTTCTTTGCATTGGGGGTTATGCTGTTCTTTATAAAATATTTAGTGGCAACCCTAGCGTCAACTCAGTCGAAACTAGTATAATCCTGACCACCCCACCCCAGATGTGGCAACTAAAACTGACTCCAAATATCCCGTAGAGAGAGCTAATAACTCACCCATGCACCTCACTGTGATACTGAGTGATGAGGGCCCATTGTCGTTCCTAGAGTCTAGGCTACCTTGTACTCCTCTTCTTAGGGTTTCTCTACTTTTGAAAACACAGAGAACTATACTTTGGGGCTCTCTGCTCCAGACACTCTGCTTGCTATCCATCCCATTGAGATGACTTCTGAAGGGCATCCTAAGACTGGGAGAACTTGAAACCCCGAGTGAGTGGCCCACGTGGGGTTCCCAAGCTCCCATCTGAGAGACTTTTCTGGATATGATCTCCTGAAGTCCCTAGGAACAAGCCTCGGGTCTTAGATAAACGAATATTTCTCATTTTTTCCCCTTGGGGCCCTGAGAATGGATGGAGGTTGGTATCTCGGCCACTTGGGTACCCAGAAGGTAGAAAACTTAAGGAACTATTTCAGCAGAGTAGAGAAAATGTCACAGGCTAGGGCCTTGGCCATGCCTCAGCTCCAGGTGTTTTCTTAGCTTTGCTCTTTACGAATTGACGTTATCTTGAGCAAGTTACATTATCTCTCTGCCTCAGTTTCTTTTTAAAATTATATATTTATATAATTATAATTATATATATATGCACACACACCCATATATATAAATTTTATTATGACATTTTCATACGTAATTATTTTGATCAGATTCATCTCCCCATTACCCTCTTCTGTCCCCTTCCATTTCACTTAATCTCCTTTCTCTTCCCAGCTAGTCACCCTTCTATCTTTGTCTTCTAACTCAATGGGTTCTATTTATTTCCAGTAGCATGGGTGAGGGTTTATATAGAGGAGAGGGTGTGGGAGTCTGTTTGCAGTGCCATGTGCACCATTCCAATGACTCTCCCACTAAAAAAAAAAAAATGTTTCCTCCCATCCATGGCTCTCTTTGTATAAGTCCTTAGGGGAGACTTGGGGCCCTCAGGAGCCCTTCCTCCTGCCAGAGTTTTATCGTCTGCAGATTTGAAGACTAGACTCTCTTGCCTGAGGTTGCGGGGGGAATGAAGTGGGCGACGCTGGGCAAATGGTGTTCACTTAAAACGCCAGTGAGGCTCTTCACAGTTGTGTGCTCCCTACAAGATCCAGTCGTCTTCCCCTCGCAACACTTCAAAGCCAGGCTTGGGCCTGGGTTCATGACTGTTGTCCCAGCACTCAGGAGGAGGTGCTAATAGGATAGTTTGCAATCTCAGGCCATCCTGGGCTCTACAGGTAATTCCCAGCTAGCTCAAGCTGCAGAATAAAGATGCTGTCTCAAAACCTACAAAAAAGATAGGAGAGTGAATGCGTTTATTTCTTCGGTGCTCTGAAAATCGATCTCCAAATCAAACATTATGGGTAAAGTGCACTATTGTCCGCCGCATTCTGTGTCCTTCAACATCCCACAGGTTCACAGATCTGTTTCTGGCTAGAATTACACAGGACGAACTGACTTCTGTTTTATGTACTTCTTAAATGTAAACAGTGTAAAGCCAGAAGCTACAATTGAAGCCTGGTTTTGTTTCCTTAAGTGAATTTTCGACACTGACTCTCTTCACTATGCTTCCATACTGTAAGTTCCCAGGCAGTTCCAAACGCATAAAGAGAAGGCTCCTTTGCAATAAAGAGAGATAAAAACGCGGAAGTCTCGCTTTTCAAGTGTGTATACCATAAATGTACTTGAATGAAGCAAGATTATAGCCAAATATAGACAGTGCATGCTACGAAACCTCACTCATGATTGGCTCCCACCCTTGCCCCAAAAGAAGAACTTTGTGGTTTAAGTGCCGCAGTCCCAGGAAGTCTTGAAATCAACTGAAGGGGTTTTCAAATTCATTCTTCATCATTTCAACTGGGCCCCAGCCCAGTGCCATTGGTGGCTGGCATGCCCTAAGTCTCAAGTCTAGGGCTGGCCTTTTCAGCCCTCATTTGACAGGACATAATTAGAGGAGAAGCCATACCCCAGTGCTGCTGACATCTGAGCTTCTGGAGCTTTCAATCCCAGCCATGGATTGGATTTCAATTTCTTTCTTATGGCACTGCCAATTTGTACTGTTGTAAACTGAGCGGCGGGCAGCCTCTGAAAAGCCAGCCACAGCTTGACTGGTTTTTCAAAGGCCATTGAAAGCTCAGAGCTTGTAAAAGGATGTGTTCGATGGAGCTTCAGCTGGCCCCTCTAGGTGATGGCCTGGCCCGATAAAACGCTTTGCAGCTTCAGTTTCCGCCAAGTGTTTTAAAACATCAGTGTTCCTTTCGGGCCTGTGTAATTGTTTGTTATCAGCCCACAGCCATTCTTTTACCCTTGTGATCACATCAGAAGTCCCTTGCACAACCCGCGCAGAAGCTCTGTGAGGATGAAGGCTATTAACCCCGGGGCTTAGTTCATGAGCAACCCAAAGCCTCATTAGATTGCCATCTGTGAGAGATGTGTGCACCCAAGCCAAGGCTGCACTTCCCTTTCAATCCTTTGCGCTTGCCCTTCCACGGCCTGGCTTCCATGCTTTGGATAAACAGGAATTGAGCCCCAACTATCCCTGGGGAAGGGACCGGCTATTCTTATCACCAGTGGAAAAACAGACAATGGACAGAAGTTGCAGAGAGCAGAGCCTACAGAGAACCTTTTGGGCCAGATGACCTCCGAGTTCAACTATAGCACACTTTCCTTTGAATAGGAATGAAGTGCACACATGCTTCTACCTTCTTCCCACGGAAGCCTCAAAACTTACTGGGTCACATTGTCCTGGACTGTGACTTCAATAAATGTGTGGGTTGGGGGAACATGGAGAAATTTTGGACTTCTGTACTTGTGTCACTGTGAAAAAAAAAAAGCCCTCATTTCTTTCCAGAAAATACCATCAAGTCCACATCCAACAAGTTGTCCTCCTCCATCTTCAGATCCCACATATGGAGCATTTTGTTGTCATTTGCGACCACGGCAAGGTCACTATCAGTCCTAAATTCCAACAGTCCTTTACTAACAAAAATAAAGAAAGCCTGATATGGTCACAAATTGGTGTAGCCAATCAGACAATCCATTAACTTTCACAGTTTTAATTCAAGGATGTAGACTTGCTTCATAAATACAGGAAAAATCAAACAAGCAAACAAACCAAAACAACGAAACTACAGAGAAAGATTCATTGGAGAAAAGCTCTTAAACAGCCTCCAAAAGTAAAGTAAACACACTTATTACATGTTCCTACAATAAGCATAATTGCTAATAGTCATGTTGCAAGAGAATGGAAATATATGAGTAAAATTTCATACAACATGAAAAAAAATAAGATTACCTAGGTTTGTCAAAAGAGAAACGTGCATTTAAGGAAAGATGTAGACGAGGACCCCCAGCCCTTGGGAGGCAGGAGCAGGAGGATCAGAAATTGAAAGTCATCCTCAGCTGCATGTCACGCTTGAGGCCAGCCGAGGGTACATGAGAGTCTGTCTCAAAAATGAAAGAAGAAACGCCATCAAGAAAGCATCAGCTATTTCTCGGTAGCTGAGCTTTTCTATAGTGTCCAAATTCCCTATACAATAAGTGGTTTTTATAATGAAGAAGTCCTCTTGGGGAAGTGCTTTCATGAATTAATAATATGACAAGGGAGAGGGGCAACATGCTCACAGTCCAGAAGACAAGACGGAGGCGAAAATATCAGCCTCACATTCGTTTGAACTTTATTCACACTTGCGTTAAAAAAGAACTTATTCCACGCACCCTGCTAAAAGCCACGGCTTTCATACTCAGTCATAGGGAATAAAAAGCTCACCCAGGCAGACAGCAATGGAGGTGGCTGCTTTTGCATCCCATGTGAGGGACTCTATGCCTCAACCATTCTCCCGACAGATTGAGAGACCGAAGAAAGCAATCGGCCGCTGCCAGAGCATAGAGAAGGAAGGGACCAAGTGAGGGCAACTTGTGTCTGGCTATGACATCCTTCTGTTTTCTTGAGTTAACCTAGGGGAAGAGAACGCCTCCAGCCATTGCACGCAACTTAGAGTGCACGCATGCAAACCCTGCACAATTCAAGGGAGGGACCCTGCAGGCCCAAAGAGAGCGTCTATTTTAGGACTTGTGGTTGTGACCACAGTGTTCTACCTCCAGTAAACTGCACATGTTGTGATCAGAACTTTGACACCAATGGCAACTGGGTGACCAGATACTAATTCTTTTTTTTTTTTTTTTTAAAGAGGTGGGGGTGTTTTGAGACAGGGCCTCAAATGGGTTACACATCTGAGGATGACCTTGAATTTGTGATCCTCCTGCCTCCACCATTCAAGTGCTGAGGTTACTTACAGCCCTGTATCACCGCCAACTGTCTAGGGTATTTGTTCTGTATAGACACTAGATTCAGTAGTAGGAGAGGCTGAAAGTCTTCTGGCCTCATATCCCAACTACCCACAGCAGTCCGTTTGTTCTGCCGGTCATGTCCTGTCTCCTATCTCCGACAATGCATCCTTGTAAGTCCTTCTGTTAAACCACATCGTTTTAGTCTACGGAGGTGTCCCAGTTTCTCCCCAAGCCTTCCGTGGAGGAGCCAAACCAGACAGATACGCAGTCTCCTCTCCATTGTCTTCTGTCTTCGTCGGCATCTGCAGGGGAGATCTAACGCATTCATAAATAGCTCAAAATATTAGAGACAAAGAAAATTATATTACATTTTGCAATCTTTATCACAGGCCACATGAAACAGGAAGTTCCTAGGGCTTTCTCACAAGCAACTTGATAAATAGTATTGGTTTCAGTATAACCTTCAGGTAGATCGGGATTCGGAAACATTCACACAAGATGGATCCAATGGCTTACACAAGACTCTAATACTCATCCCATGAAACCCTTAACATGTGAACAAGAGTCTTTTGCTTTTCTCATGTTTTTGTTTTCTTAGTGTAACATACAAAGGGACCACACAAAGAATGGCAAACTGGATCTGGTTGACAAAATGCCGGGTGTAGACCCTTCTCTCAACCACTCTTAAAGATGGAGCACTTTCCCTTGAGCAGGCATCACTGTGGCTCCACTTAGGGAAGGGAAGAACGTTTTATACTCTAATAGCTGAGAGCAATCCCTTTTGGGAAATGATAGTAAAGGGGAAGCCCTTTTATCTGTCTTCTGTTATTAATCTGCTCCTGGTTCCAATCAATGCTATTTATCACTGCTGAACAAGCATTAACAGAGAGTCTGAAAGGGCTCTAACATCATTTCTAAGATGCTCGGATGTCTACAAACCAAGCTTTCCGATCCTAGTGGGCTTGAGTGAAGCCTTTCCCTCCAAGGCAGATGGTGCTCATACTTTAGGAGGCATGGGTATGAGCTTTGCAAGCAGGCTACATTTCCATTATGAACTAAAAAGCAAGCAAACACAAAACTTCCTGTACCATTAATGTGGACCGCAGCCACACTGTAAGAATTCAAGATGATACATCTTGTGCAAGAGGAGAGGTAGCTTGTGTTATCTTTTCAAAACTTTACAATATAGGCAAAGGAAACAGACCTAGCCCACAAGATCTAAAATGGGGGAGAACTTCTCTTATTCTCCTTCCAGTTCCCAAGTTCTCGTTTTCAAGGGCATACATTTTAATAAATAACCTTAGAGATACTTAGAAATACTTCCCAGTTAAAAAAGCACTTATGTGGGTCATAAAAGCATATACCCTTAATTCCAGCACTGAGGAGGCAGAGGCAGGAGAACCTCTGAGTTCGACCAGCCTGGTTTAGAGAGTGAGTTCTAGGCCAGTCAAAGCAATACAATGAGACCCTGTCTCAGAAAAATCATTTCTGCAGCTAATGCTTGATTGGCCACTGTGGTATTCTGTCTTACAAAATTATGTCTGTCAGCATATTAACTGTCGTATTCCTCTATTATAAAAATGAAAACAAACCATTAAGCAGTGTTGGCTCATGCCTTAAATCCCAGAACTCAGGAGACAGAGACAGCTCAACTAGTTGCATGGAGCTGCCAAGAGTACTCTACTTAGCCGGCTGCTCTAGGTTGGTGGTGCCGACAGGGGAATAAAATTGGTAGAGAAACAAGCAGAACTCAACTTCCTCGGTTCCTTCTGGGCTTAACATGGGTGCGTCCTTTCCTGCATGACACCTGCATGCTCTGTGGCATGACTTCCGGCCAGAGACTTCCTGTATAGGGGCGGGGGGGGGGGGGGAGGGGGGAGGGGAATGGGGAGAAAAAGGAAAGCCAGGTAGTATTGCTGCTTGCCCCTGTTTTTATGCTCTTGTCTGGTGTTTTCTCCTGTTTTCGGTTTTCAGGAGTGTCCCAGGCCGTGGTACTCACTATTCTCTGCTTCCTGGAAATCTCTTTTACCTACAGATTTGCTTGGAAAATTCGAAACTAACTAACATTTAGCCTGATGTTAAGATAGAAGTTAGTCCAGTCTGGTGGGGGGGAAGAGTCTTCAGGGAAAAACAACACCCAAACTCAGTCATATTAAATACCTGAGTGCCCTCATCACAGAATCATAAGTAGATCCGGACACTGGAGAATCATCATTTTTCTGATATAAACATCCTGATTTCATTTGTTCTGCCGAAGAAAAAAAGGCCTCCATTATCTCCAGCGCTGCTGTAGCATCATAGAACTGGTAAATATTCTTTCTTCTGACGGATTAAAGAGCTAACCCAGGGTTTTACGAGGTGTCACTTCGTTTCTAAATTGGCAGAGCTTATAAAGGTGGCTTTAGTGAAAATTTCGACACCAGCTAATGCTCAACTATTTTAGGGCTATTGTTTCTTTCCTTATAAGTGACCTTAGAGGTCACAACCTAGCTCCTCTGTCGTGCGGATAAGAAAAGCAAAGACCACTGTTATGCAGATGAGTGCTGACAACAATTGTCCTCCAGTCGTTTTGCCCCAGCCCTTCCACCAACTCTCTCTGTGCAAACCGCTCTAGCAGGGCTCGGGACTTTCTGTATTTACATTCCCCAAGGATCGTGGGCCTCATATTTGAATAACATTCGGTTTCCTACTAGGAAAGACCCCAAGCTCTATTTCCTCTTCGGGTCAGCGAGTCAAAAGAGCCACTGCTGAGGAGTACCGAAGCTTAGGTGACTGGACTTGGAATCGTCCTGCATTTTGTTCTTTTCCCTCAAACTGTAGAACAGTAAGCAAGTGAAATAGTTTCTTAAAAAAAATACAACAAAACACCTTTTAATGTTTTTTTTTTTCTCACTTGCAATTTTAGTAAATGTAGCCAATTGATACTGAAGCTGCTACCAAATTCTGTTCTGACTTCAGTTTCGGTGATTTGGCTGGACATGTTATAATCTCTAGAACGGCAGAAATTGCAGTGAAGCATATTTAAGGAGATTGTTTTTGAAAAGTCTATTTACTTGAATACATCATGCTTACATTTATTTGGTGGTTTCTATGCTGTAATACAGAGGAAGTTTGGCTATTGTTTTACCAGACTATTCTGGTTTGCACCAGTTGGGGAGATGTTTCAAATGGCTTTATATTTAGGACTGGAGGTAGGACACAGATGTCTTCCTCTGGACCCTGGTAACACGTGGAGTTTGATAATTTTTGTCGGGGCTAGGATGGACAGGACACTTTTAGGAGCAGCCTTGGCTTCTACACAGGCAGCGGTAGCTCCTCCTTCCCACCCCCCACCCCCAATAACGACAGTATAAAATGGCTCTAGACAAGGACAAATGTTTCCCCTACCATCGTGCCCTCCTCTCCCTTGGGTAGAGAGTCTCTGCACTTGTATGGTGTAGGGTTTCCAAGAGAACACTCATGCTACATTGCTGAGGAATGCCATGGTCCCTACCCACTCCTGGCCAACACTCAAAAGATTTTATCTTAATCAGGGGGAAGTATTGCTTCCTATCAAATGAAGGAATTTTGTTTTTCACTACCCAATGAAAGGTTGCCATTTGTTACAAAATGCGGGGTTGCATGTGAGTTTTTACTTGGAAAATCTTTTCTTGTTCTGAACAGGTCAACTCTACCCTAGAAATACAGTGGCTTCCCCTATGGTTACTAACAGAGCCCTCTGACCATGAACCTCAGTGCTATGCTGAGAATGGACCAAGGCTGTTTTGCGCAGTTGGAAACTCTAGCAGTCTGTCTCTCTGTCTCTCACACAGACACACACACACATATGCATGCACGTGTGCACATGCCATCTACCCCCTGCTTCTTGAGCTTTGCTTTCCCCAGGTGGAATCCAAGTGAGTGGTGGATGCCAGGATGGTGGGATAGAGTCTCAGTAAAGAATGGTAACTAAGCGACACAGCAGCTCTTCCTGGTTCAAAGCTGAAACTAGATGCTCAAGAACTCCCTAGCAAAATTCTGCTACCAGGTTTGTTGCTGTTTGTGTGATATTAGATATTGAACCGGAGGCTTCACACGTACTAGACAAGTTCTCTATCACTGAGATACAGCCCCAGCCCTTTATGAATTATTGCCACCACCACCCACCATTGTCATCATTGGGGGTCTTTGGAGACAGAGTCCACTACATAGCCCTGGCTGGCCATAGTATAGCCTTGAACTTGGGAACAATTCTCTTTTGTTTCTATCTTCCAAGAGCTAGGGCAACAGGGGTGTAATGCCTGTATTGTTTGGGACAGTCTTGTTGTTGCCTAGGCTGATCTTGAACTTACCTTACAATCCTTCTGCCTCAGCCACCTAAATATATGAATGATAGGCTTGCACCACCAAGCCCAGCCTGTCCTCACTCTCAGATACTTGGTGACCTTCTGCCACCACTGCCCTCAATTTCCTGAAATATGGGACAAAGAGAAGCACATTTCCAGCCTTAGTGGCAATACCGAGGGAAAGGTTCTAGCATGTCTGGCTTCTGCATTCTTTTCTTTAGCTTTAGAGAATGTCTGACCACAGTACAGATCCAAATCAATAGAAACTCAATAAAACAAAACAAAGCAAACAAAAAGCGTAGCCACTGAAAGATCATAGAGCTGTTTTCTAATCCCAGGGCCCCTTATGCAAGGCCATGTGTAAGTCTGCGGCCTGCCTCTCTGAAAGCAACTTCCTGTACTTGTACAAAAATATTTCAGCCAGTGATCTATTTCTAAACTCTTGTCCTTTCTTTTCCTCTGTTTCTCCCTTGCCCCCCAGACTTTCATTCATTTGATGCTAGCTCCAGTTGTCTTCCTTAAGTAATTCCTTGTGTTTCTGGACTATTCACAGTCATCATTAACATGTTACAACTTATTTTACCTTATAAATTTTATCTATTTACCTGTGTGTGTATGTGTTTGTGTGTGTGTGTGTATGTATGTATGTAATATACATGCATGCATCCACCTATACTTGCTATGGCACATGTGTGGAGGTCAGAGCACAACTTCCAGGAATCTGTTCTCTCCTTCACTCATGTGGGTCTTGGGGATCTATTTCAGCAATCAGCCTTGGTGATAAGCTTCTTTACTGGCTGAGCCATTACACCAGCTCCTTGCAAAAATTTCATGAATAAATGAAGCTTTAGAAAGACTTTTCTGAGGGATGGAGAGATGGCTCAGTGGTGAAGAGCACTGACTACTCTTCCGGAGGACCCAGGTTTAATTCCCAGGGCCCACATGACAGCTAACAACTGTCTGTAACTCTAAGGACTGACATCCTCACAAGCAATAGATGCAGGCAAAATGCTCATAAAATACAAAAGTAAATTATTAACAAAGAAAGAAAGACATTTCTGGAGCTGGGGTTGGAAGTCAGTAAGTAGAGGGCCTCCTAAGAATGAGTCCTCAGAAACCGGGTGTTGTGTCTAACAGGCCTAGAATCCCAACACTGAGGAGGTGGAGACAGGAGAATCAGAAGCTCAAGATCAACTTGACTACAAAGCGAGCTCAAGGTCACCCTTTGAATACAAGAAACCTTGTGCCATAAAAAAGAGAAAGAAAGAAAGAAAGAAAGAAAGAAAGAAAGAAAGAAAGAAAGGAAGGAAGGAAGGAAGGAAGGAAGGAAGGAAGGAAGGAAGAAAACAAGCAGGCAGGAAGAAAACAGATAATGCTGCTTTGTCCCTTGCTCTTAGAAACTAAGTAGATACAGGATCAAAGTAGAAACAACTTTTTCTTTCTTTCTTTCTTTCTTTCTTTCTTTCTTTCTTTCTTTCTTTCTTTCTTTCTTTTCTCCTTCTCTTTCTCCTTCTCCTTCTTCTTCTTCTTTTTGAGACAGGGTCTCTCTGTGTAGCCCTGGCTGTCCTGGAACTCACTCTGTAGACCAGGCTAGCCTGTAACTCCAGGATCTATTTACTTTGCCTCCTGAGTATTGGATATAAAGGTATATGCAATCACACCTAGCTACAACAGTTTTCTTTAAGGTGGTTTCTCTTAATAGAAAGTATTGTATGCTTTTGCCACCTTCTTTATAACTTTTTTTATTACTATTTTTTTAGAGTAGCATGCCAAATAATATATTCCATCATAGCATCTTTATCTAAGTGTGTGTCAGATTAATAGCTCTCAACCCAGATTCCTTCCTGCAGACTCAAAGCTCATGTAACGTGTGATAAAGGAGACTGGTTTTAACTTAAGTCTAAATGAGCTAAGGCCCCCATGGAATATGTAAACATTAGCAGAGAATAAAAAGCCATAAACTTGCTTCTCTATTAGATTTGAGACTTCATTTTCTGTGGCTATTTCCCTCAGTTGATTCGGTTGTAATGTGTAATTCTTTGTTATTTGATTTTGTAGACCTTTTTAAAAATTAACATAAATCAAGCCCAGAATGCAGAAAGTTATTAAAATCCTTTCTCGATGGAGCTGCATTCTAGTCATTGGGGAGGGGAGGGAGAAAGAGAATACACAGAACAAAGCGGCTATGATATACAGTTCACTAAGAAGGAACAAGGTCAGGTAGAGTAGGATCAAAGGAATGATAGTTAAAGGTTGGTGATCGGAAATGGGTGGAAAGAGGGAAGATAGGTTTCTTAGAAATAAAATCTGATCCAAGAAGCGAGAAAGGCAGCCTAGTGGGTGTTGGAAGAAGTCTCTTCCAGTCTGGGGGCATATCCTCAGTGGCAGTAAAATTGTCTGGCAAGCCAGAGGTCATCAATTAGAAGATTGTCAGTGCCCTAAGTTTCTTCCAAGCTAAAGGAACAGTTAGTACAGAGGAGTGAGAGATGACAATGGGTCTGACTTGGAAAGACATTGCATAGAGCCCAGTGTGTCCAATGAAGGAGTAGAGAAAGTTGGAGAGATTTTTTTCCCTTTATTATTTCTTTGTGCGTATGTGGGAGAGGGGCACAGTCACACCACTGTGTGCAAGGGCAAGACAGAGGACAGCTTGCAGGAATCCAGTCTCTCCTTCCACCATGTAGGTTCCTGGGATCAAACTCAGATCATTAGTCTTAATGGCAGACCCCTTTGCTCTCTGAGTTAGCTCACTCATCCTTGAGAAGCGATTTTTAACGTATATTGAAGCATAGGAGCTAATAGAAAGTGACACACTGGGGGAAAGAATAAGACACACCCAAGAGCATGGATGTGGGTTTCTTAGATGTTAGTTCCAGTTAATCGTCTTGATTCGAGCTGTATAAACATTTTAGTGCGTTCTGAAGTTACTATCTTTAAAGGCTTGTGAAGGACTGTAAAAGAGATCAGAGTGGTTTCTGAGGTGGGTTGACTAGGATTGCAAGCTGAAAACTAACCCCCTCGATCACGGGTATGACATGGTAAGAGAGGGTAAACAACAATTTATACTCTTGTCTGTGAGCTTACCTGAAAACTGCAGCTACCCAGCTGGGAGAGAACACTAAACTCAAGGTCAAATAGGTCTAGGCTATGTTAACAATATTATTTTCTGGAGAGATGGCAGTGGAGTAAATATGGCTCACCCATGATCATCCAGTTCCCAGCACCTACCGGGCAGCTCCCAAACACCTGTAATTCCAGTTCTAGGGGCAGTAATGTCTTCTTCTGGCCATCAAGGGCACTTACACACATGTGCATATACCCTTACACAGAGTAGTGCATATTTAAAGATAAAACATAAATTCTAAAACACATCTCTGCCTAAAAGGAATATTGTCACCACATGGGCAACCTTCACAGGGAATGACGGCATGCTGGAATTCCTGAGGACCAGCTGCTGAGAGGCTTCAGCCAAATGCTGGAGTGAAGGGTTTTTCCCTTTTCCTTTCTCCTGTCTTTCTGCCTAGCCTTAATTCAGCCTCCCAAGTGCACCGTGATGTCTTTTTCTTAGAAATTAACCATTCTAAAGTGAACAAGGCTACATTCACAGTATCGTTTAATTCCATCTTTATTTAGTTCTAGGACGTTTTCATCACCCCAAAGGGAAACCCCATACTGCTCAGCTGGCATCCTCTGTCTTCCTATTTTCCCAATACTCAACAACCAGAAATCTTCGTTCTTTATGGTTTTGCTTTTCTAAGACATTTCATCCAGTCTGTGACCTGTCACGGCTCACTTCTTTCATTTAGCACACTATGTTGGTAGCTCGGACATATTGCAGTGTATATCAAGAGTGTACCTCACTCTTTTCTGTGGCTGAGCTCTTTCCATTCTTTGGCTATACCACAATCTGTTTATCTATTCACCAGTTGAGGTTGACTATTATTATAACTAGAGGTTTTTAACCAGAAAAGAGAGATGACTTCAATTCTGTTCTACAAGTATGTATTGGACTGTTTTAGAGCAAGAGAGTTCATATGATAGTTTCAAAATAATGCTTCTCCGGCCTTATTCACTCACCACCCCACCACATGCCACTACCTGTTTGGACATTTAGGATATCACCTGCTCCCAGCAGAGCCTTTTCTTCCACTCGCACACCCCAAACAGCTTACAGGAGCCAGTGCCTGCTGCCATTTGGGCAGCAAACTCAGGTCTTAGGGCCTGTCACAAGTGTGTCTACCTGATGAATTATCTTGCTGGTCCCATTTCTTTAATTCTCAAAATTTATCCATTCTGTTGGTAGATAAAGCCCAGTCAGCCATTAACTGTGTGTCCTTGGGATCTGAAAAGTGAACGTTCTCACCATTTACATAGGGAGTCATCCTGTGAAAGATGGACTGTTGTTGAATAATCCGTCTGCACACTGTGAATGTGATTTACCCTCATTGGCTAATAAAAAGCTGACAGGTCAGTAGCCTGGCAGGAAGCTAGGCAGGAAAGCCAAACTGAGGATGGTGGGAAGGAGGGCAGAGTCAGAGGGGTCATCAGACAGGTGCAGAGGGATCAGGAGATGAACCTGCCATGCTAACAAAGGTACCACCGTGTGGCAGAGAGTAAATAAGGAATATGGGTTAACTTCAAAATTAAGAGCTGGTTAGCAGTAAGCCTGAGTTGTTGGCTGACTTAATAAATAATATTAAGTCTCTGGTGTGGTAATTTGGAAGCAGTTGCCAGGATGGGAGCAGGTGGTCTGGACAGGAAAACTTCTGACTACAATGGACCATGATATTTTAAGACTGAAATGGAAAGAAAATACAGGTAAACTAAATCCAACACTTGCTGTTAGATTACATCCTAAATGGAGAAAGTATGCCCAGGGAAGGCCTCCTTGCTTTTGGAAAGAGTTTCCAGCCTACTGGCTCTTCAGCCACCAAGGAGCTCTGAATGATGGAAATTATTCATGTCAGGAAAATGAGAGCTGTTCCAGGTGACTCTGCCTCCCAACTCTGCATGCACCTGTTCCTGTTGGAAAGGCAAGGGAGGCCCTGCTGAACTCCCAGTTCAGGCTAGAGCTACAATTTTGCCTTTGCAGCAGAGAGCATCCTTCAGATTTCCTCCCTGCCATCACTCTAAAGAAACCAGAGGCTGAGGCGGAAAAAGGTGTGTGGGATGACCAGCCCTGCTGTTCCCCTGTCTCCCGTGCTCTCCACGAGCTCCAGGGAAGCTGTGGTGGTTGCCTTTGTGGTTTCTGGAACATGATGGACCATGGGGCAGATGGCAATGGGAGGCTGAGGAGAAAAGAAAGAGTGAGGCCCATGACAGAAAAAAAATGCTTTATGTCCTATATAGATAAAAATCAATTAGAGTTTTATGGTTCTCCAAAGAACTAATATTCATTATTTTCATTTAGATGGCATCATATGCAGTAGATGTCTTGCCCACATCACAGGCGATTAAGTACTAAGTGATGGAGATGCTCTTGTGGGTGCTCTTTCCAATTTTCAGCTTTGCTTTACTTGAAAACAGTATTATGGTAATCATTTCCAAGTTGACAACATTAATTCTGTAGAGAACAAGTACCGACCAGAAGAAAGCACCATTTTCAAGTCAGAAGCACCTGTGTGTCTATATGATCTCAACCAACAAGGAAACTAAACCTTGAACGGTTTGAGCGACTTCCTTACCCATCTGCTAGGACCAGAATGTAGACATTTGAGGTGGTAGGTTCAGTACTTTCTTTTTCACATCTGTCTTTTCTTCTAAAGTGTCTCATATCACCCAGGCTGGCATCCGACTGCATGCGTAGTCAAAGACAACCTTGAACTTGTGATTCTTCTGTCTCCATGTTCCAAGTACTGGTAGACGAGGCCCATGCCACCATACCCAGCTTTAATTCTTTCTTTACTATCTAACCAAAATGGTTGGTTTATAAACAAATTCTTGGAAAATGGCATATGTATGTTTGGGCCCTGCTTGCGTTTGTCAAATCACGCATCCCTAGACATTTGGGAGCTATTCCTGTATAAATATCCCATATTAGTTTCATAGCATGGGGGCTAGTGTAGCGACAGTCTTAGAAATGACTCTCTGAGGTCATTGTGCATCATCATTTATGCCCTAGCAATGCTTAAGCATGCATGGGCAGCCCGTTTATGGCAGTTTTCCAGTTGTTCCTATCCTGGGTAGGTCCTAGAGCATGTGTTATTGGTCTCCCTGTAGCTGCCTTCTCGATGGCGAGACTGGAAACAACCAGTTAGGTCCTCTGGAAACCTGGGGGATTCAGAAAGGGGGTGGAAAAAGGTCTAGCTGGTCGGCTAAAGGTTACCACACAAAGAGGAAACAGCCTGGCCAGTCGTTCTCATCCACCCAGACCATGAAACCCAGCATGAACAAGTTCAACAACGCAAGCTCTGTCTGAGGTCAGAAGACCTAAATTCAAATTTTGCTCATGTGACCTTTCTCAAGTCTCTTAGCTACCCTATACTTCAATTTAGCACCTGCAGCGTGGTTATCACAATTTTTCCCTTAGAAGGTGGCTGTGGGAATTAAGTTATTTGCAAGATATGAAGTCATTAGGAGAGTTCCTGACTCATGCTAAATGCCAGTGAATGTCAACTTGAAAAGATTTTCATTGGGCCTAGGGAAATGGTTCAATGGAAAAAGCAAAACAGAAAAACCCAAGTTCAGATCTCTCACACCCAGACAAATTGCAGGTGTATGTGGCAACCCACCTGGAATCCCAGAAGCCAATAGGCCAAGATAGGAGATCACTAGATCAAGCTTCTTACTAGAAGAGTCCAATTGGCAAGCACTGGGTTTGAGTGCGAAATTCTATCTGCCTCAAAACATAAAGTGGAAAGTGATCAAGGAAGCTTCAGTAGACTTGTATCCTAGATGGAAAACCCAAAATGTAGGGGATCCAATCTTTTTTTATAAGTTGTCCATAAGTTTGACCTTTTTCCTGGGGAGGGATATTACCTTTACCACGGTGGACCAGGTTTGGTAGATGAAACTAATCTCTGCTCTGACAAAAGGCTCTCCCATTCCTTCCAAGGCTATTCCCTATACAAACAATCCTCGAGAAGACAATTAGGGAGATATATGTGGAGATGGTGTTGACTCAACCCTGCATACACTATTCTGACTGATGTACCTTGCACTCCGATCAAAAGCTAATTGGAAGTGTAGCGTTAAGGATTTGTGAGTCACTCTCCACCTTACACCTTCGAGACGGGTTCTCTCGTTTGGCACAGAGCTTGCCAGTTTGGCTCATCTAGCAAGCCAGCTTGCTCCAGGGATATTCCCATCACTGTCTCCTGAATTCTAGGATGACAGTTGGGCAGCCACACTCACCTACCATTGCAATATCTGCTAGGGACCTGAACTCTGCTCTTTCTGCTATAGTGGTAAGTGCTTTCTCCACTGACTCATGTTGCCAGTCCCAACTAAGATCTTTTAATAAATTAAAAGAATTCTAAAGTCGGGAAATCCAGGAGAAACCAAATTCTTTAGCACTGAACCTAACAGAACCTTCCAGATGCTCATGCATACTATGTACCTTCAGAAAGAAAGAACAGTTTGAAACTGTGAACATTCAGTGCCTCTCCAACCCTTCCCACACATACTTGGAGAACTGTCTGGAGATGTACTTCAATGCTTGAGAACTCGCCATGCATGCATGAGGCTGAGGCTGATCTCTGACACTGAAAAAGGAAAAAAAGAACCACCTGGAAGTCTAGTTAAGAGTTGATTCAGTGGGTCTACTGTAGGAGAAGACATTCTCAATATCCAACGCATTCGAATAAGTTTAATGTGATTTTCAAATGGGGATATCTGATCTAATGTGGAGTGGATGAGTGGAGGGCATAGGCTTCAAGTGGGCTCAAATTTTTCTAAGCTTCTTACAATATTGTCTCCTGTGTTACCCTCATCCTGACTGGCTGTTCTCCACAGGTGATTGCCGTGCACAGAAAGTTGATGTCACATGGCAAGAGGACATTCAGAGTACAAGATTATTCAGCTGCACTTTACCTTGCAGTCATATACCTTAAAATTCTGGTTCCGTGGTCTGTACATATGTTAGCATCCACAGTCTGCTGTCAGCAATGCTTTTTAAACTCCTGCTGGCCAGGCGTCTTCCAGCACAGTAAACAAAGAATCCCCTAAGCTGGGGACTGTAGATTGTAAAAGTCCCTCCAGTGATTCTAATGGAAATTTACCCTTAAACCTCTGAGGGACATCAGTGAAGGAAGTGAAAGTCATAATAGCCGTAAGTGGAGCATAAATCCCCAAACTACACCTGCTTTCTTCTCTTCCGCATCCCTGATGCTGCCACGAAGAACTGAGAGAAGAGAGATGAGCAAGTGCGGGCATTTCCTTCTGAGCATCTCCGTCGCTCATCGCTGTAGCTCATGTCTGGAACAAGTGATTATACTCTTTGGGAAGCACGGAAAACTCCTTAAGTAGGAATTTTGACGAGAATGAAATGAGTTACATTGTATTTGTGATAAGTTACACCCAGCATGATCTCAGGTATTACACTGAATAAAATAATCCTGCAGTGGTGTGCTGTGAAGGTAATATTTCTGGGTTGGGGCCATAGTTCTCTGCAGTGACTAGCAGGGGCACCACAGGGAGCAAGTGACTCCAACGCACTCATTCTAACTTGGTCACATACACAGTGGGGAAAGTGAAAAGTCCAAGGCATTTTGGAGGTGTGTTAGCAGAATGCGATCCATATGAATGAGTGCACACAACATCTAAGATACAGTGAATCTACATAAAGACCTGATTTTATTTTTAGGTTGATTCAATAGCGTTTAAATGTCTGACCCGTAGATCAGTAGCCATATGTGGACTGTTTATTATTTACCTTCAATGAGACATGCTAATTGAGATGGAATGCTCAGAAAATTTTATACTCATTTAGCAGAGTAACTATGTCTATTGAATCTGATAATAAAAATTATGTTCTTGGATTTTGTGTGTCTTTATTGAATTTTTGGAATAATTCATTTTATGAGAATATTGATCCATGAACTGATATTTCACATGCCTTCCTTTATTTTTTTCATAATTCACTTTTATTTTATTTTAGGAAAGCATTTTAAAGATAGGTCAGAGACTAAGCCATTGATTTCATAGAGGAGGCCTGAGCATAGTTGGTTAAATGTAAGTTCACAAACATTGTGTCGTGGGAACAAATGGAAAAGCACTGCATCTGACTTCTTGCGCGGTGCAATAAATGGCCACAAATCCAATGGCTGCAAAGCACACCTACTTGTTAGCTCTCAGTTGACACGTGAGTGAGGAATGTGGCCACGGTGTGCCTGAATTCTCTACTCGGTCTCCTCAGGGCAAAATAAGAATCCTAGTTGTGCTACCATCTTACCCGGAGCTTGGACAAAGGGTTACAAAATTGAGTTCCTGAAGCTATAGGACTAAGGTCCTGCTTTCTTATTGGCTGTCAGCAAGGCAGTGAGGGGAGAACACCTGTAGGTCGTGAAGGGGGTCCATAGTTCCTTGCCACAGAGTCCTCACAGAGCTTATTCAGAACATGGCTGTGAGATATCATGTCTGTCAGTCTCCTAAGACTGGTGTACATGCTGCAATGGAGCAGGTCATGTCCCATCACCTTTGACATATTTGTTGACTGAAAATAAGTTCTTGCAAATACTCCAGGAGAGAGTGTTAGACAAGGATCTCACTTTAGGATGCACCTACCATATGTATGTATATGCATATACACACATATATGTATACACACATATGCATATTATATATACATATATGTTACACAACACACACACATATATAATATTAGGTTATTCTAACGGTTGAACCTTCCAATTTTAAGTTGCCAATCACCAAAGTGAGCAGCAAGAAACACACATTCATCTAGGAGGCATGGATTAGACTCACAGAGTGTTTGATATTCCTAGAGCTTCAGACCAAGAAGTCAGTCTACAGGTTAGTCCTACAATGCTTTTTTAAATAATACACTATACAGGAAGGAAGATTTTCAAAGTTCCCCACTCTAACATCGCTAATTATTGCAATTGTTTCCCGAGGAATATAGAAGCCAACATAATTGCCCTTGGAATGAAGTATTTAACGTTGTGAAAGCTAACGGCTATGCTAGTGATGGTTCCGAAAAAAGACTTATCTCCATGAAGTCCCTGGGACATACTGTGGTAGCTTTGTAAGTGCCTTCATAAACATTTTTTAGAATTAGTTATTTTTTTTTTAAAAAATAGACTATGAGTTTTAAATTTTGAAGTATGTTTTTAAATCCCAAATCTTCACTTGAGTCTATAAGTAAAAGTTTCAATGAGCCTTTTGGTGTCTGCAGGAGAATCGTTCTGCATTTGGTATAACCCTGGTTTGGCAAAACTAACAAATAAACAAAAAAAGTGGACGACAGTGTTTATATCCAATTGGTGGGTACTAGCAGCTTCAAAGCCTTTAGAAAATGCTTCCTGCATAAATATCAAAAGAAGAAATGAGTGTGTGAATGGTTAAATGAGTGGCTAGGAAACATGCTACTTCCAAGGAGAGAAAGCCATCACTCATAGAAAACAATGAAAAATGGTCCAGCCAATAGCTTTGCTTCAGAAGTGGTTTGATCACCACGGCATTGCTATGATTTGACTGTGGGTCCCCTCGGACCTCATATAGAAGTTGAATAGCCAATCAGTCTTAAGAGGTGGCAACTTAAAAGACGATTAAGCCACAAAGGTTCTGTTCTCACAAAGTCCATTAGAAAACAGAGAGTTTGGGCCAGGGAGATGTCGCAGTGGATAAAGGCCTTTGCCACTAAGCCTGATGACCTGAGTTCAATCTGCAGTTTCCACAAGGTAAAAGGATGAAGTTCCAACTTTGGGGAAGGAGGTATTTGTGGGGTGTACATTTAAGTAGTGCAGATACATAACAGATGCATTAACTTGTACTCTGCTAAAGACATAAGGACCTTAATATTATCTAGTTGTAAATTATACCACCTGACCCCTACTTGTTCCCACTTGCTCTTGTCTCTACATCCTTTCCACTCCATTGCAAGGTTTTGAAATCTAGACTGTGCCATCTCTTTTTGTGTTGCTGCAGCCGAATATTCGAGAGTTGTAAAGAGTAAGAACTCATTTCTTACCATTCTGGAAGTTGGGAAGTTCAAGACCAAGGTGCCAGAAGATTTGGTGTCTGGTAAGAGCTTGGTCTCCACATCAAAGATTTCCCCTTGAGGATTTCATCTTCTACATGGGAAGAAATGTGTGTCCAGACACAGCAAAATTGTGGAGGTAGAGAATCAAACTCCCCTTTTCAATTTCATCTATATATTTATTTTCCAATTTATGTGTCTGTGGCCATTTATTTCTATGTCTCAGGCTGCTCGTGGAAGTCAGAGGACAACTTGCATATTGCATATTTGTTGTTGCTGTTGTTTGGGGTGGGAGGGGGAATGAGATCTCACTATGTAGCACTTCGCTAGTCTGGAACTTGCTAGATAGTCTGGGCTGGCCTCAAACGCAGAGATTCACCTGCCTCTGTCTTTCTAGTGTTTGATTAAACACACATACCACCACACCCAGTTCTTGATGTGATATACTTTATTTGACCCAACATATCCAAAATACTAGCATTTCAATGTGTAATCAGCTGCATGTAATGGCTCACACCTGTAATCCCAGCACTCATGAGACAGAAATAGCCATAAGGCTGAGGTCAGCCTGAACTACAGAGTTTGAGGCCAGCCTAGTATACAGATGTAAATCTCTGTCTCCATTTATGAGATGGAAATTATTTTATACTAAGTTTTCAAAATGAGCAACACGTGTCTGGTGACTACTGTATAGAAAAGGAGTGCTATTTAAAAAATGTTCTAATAACTCCTTGGCTAGATTCAAGACATTTAAGTCCCTATGTCGGTACAGTTGCTGTCCATCTAAAAACCCAGGAAAATAAGCTTAAAAATCTAGAATTTCACTGGTTGTTTATAAAACTGTGACCATCAAGGAATTTTTTTTTAAAAAAATGCCTAGAAGGAAATTAAATATCATCAGAATATTAAAGCACCTTTATGCATGCTGCTATAAAATGGATTCTGAGCTCCTAGCCTAAAAATGCAATATTAATTAATGTTAGACACACAAGGACAAACACAGAGAGAGACAGAGAGAGACAGAGACAGATTCACAGACAGAGACAGAGAGAGGTGGGAGAGAGAGAGAGAGAGAGAGAGAGAGAGAGAGAGAGAGAGAGAGGGGAGAGAAAGAACCCAGTCCCTCCCTTATTTCACAAGTTGATTGCATGTGGAAAACTGAAGAACTCCTCATCATAGGGCAGCCTGTATTCCATAGGTGGAAAGTTTAGCAGATTCTTTAGGAGACTATATGGCTTTTGGCCTCTGTTCCTTTTAGCACCAGAGTTCAGCAATTCAGAAATGGATCTTAATAGTGGCGTTACCGGCCAGAGCATGCCTTCATCAATAGTCTCCTGATTTCTTACATTCAAGCTGCAGAGCTGATTCATTCTCAGGAAACGCAAAGACAATCTCATTTTTCCAGAAAAGGTTTCTCTGTCTCTTTAAGATCATATCCTTTCCTGCTTTTCTCTCCCTACCACGGGCCCTCTTCAACTGCATTAGTCTCTCAAAGGGTTTTAAAAGCAAATGGAGGGCCACTGAGATGGTTCTATGGGTAAAAGTGCTTGCCGTAAAGTGCTTAGCTCTTTACCTAAAAGCCTGGTGCCCAGAGCTGGATCTCCAGGATCCGGATGATGGAAGAAGAAAATCAACTATGGCAAGCAGTCCTCTGACTTCCACACACACACCGTTGGCATGTACACACACACACACAAACACATACACACACACGCTTACACGATAAATGTAGTAAGGACATTAAAACTACAGGAAGTGAAGGAGCTGAGGAGGCGACTCGCTGGGTAAGAATACTTTCTGTACACATGTGAGGTGAGTTCAAATTCTCTGAACACACATCAAAGCAGACCAAGTAAGTCGGCCTGTAACCCTAAGTGTTGTGAGACTAGAGATGGGAAGCACACTGGAGCCTGCTGGCCACCAGCCTGACTCCTGGGTCACCGAGAGACCATATCTCCGAAGAATAAGATGCCAAGTGATAAAGCATGCCGCATCTCCTAATAGTGCCACTCCCAATGGACCTGTGGGGGCCTTTTCCTTTCAAATCACCATA
This sequence comes from Chionomys nivalis, assembly GCF_950005125.1. NCBI lineage: Eukaryota > Metazoa > Chordata > Mammalia > Rodentia > Cricetidae > Chionomys > Chionomys nivalis. The sequence continues at coordinate 128,086,859 of NC_080112.1, read as the reverse complement.
GAAGTCTAAGAAAAGTAACACTCTTTTTCCTTAAAGTCAAGTCATAGACATCCTAGTCGGACTTTGAATCCTTTATCATAGCCAAGGATGACCTTGAACTCGGATACTCCTGCCTCTACCTCCTAATTGCTGAGATTACAGGAGTAATACACCATTTCTGTGGTGCAGGGGGTGGAATCAGGACTTCGTGCACATTAGGCAAGCAAGCTACCATCTGAGCTCAATCCAAGCCCTTTGTTCTGTACTTTCAAATTTTCTGAATATCATTTAAATGATAATTGTTCTAATTGTTTTTTGGTCAGTAGCCCTAGCTGACCTGAATCTCTAGAAATATCCTAGGCTGACCTCAAACTCACAGCAGCCCTCCCACTGCCTCGGCTTCCTGAGTGATAGAATTACAGGTGCGTACCGTCATATCTAGAAAATAATAACTTTTAAACTGTGAGATGCTTGCACTCGTAATTTATTCAGTGGTACCCACTTGAATGGTGAGAACAAACAGATGAAGAGAGAGATGTCAGGAAAAACTGGAGATCTGCCATGTTCCCCAAGACACTAGTTTTGGCTTGGCCTCTAAAAGAACAACTAGATAAAGCAGAAGTTGATGGACAAGGAGAAGGTGTTTCTTGCTGTCTGTGAGAAATGAGCCCCTGCCTCCTTAAGCGTTCAGCTTGGTCATCATTTAGCTTCGCATGTGGCTGCTTTCTCTTACATTTGAGTGACGACTGTAACATCCCCAAGCATAGATCAATGGACCTTTTCTGTGGTCATGCGCTTTCTTCTACTTGGGACCTCAGTCCTACCAATCCATCTAGTAGTCACCCTGGGAACAGGGGGCTCCTAAAACATGAGAGCCCTTGGTCATAGCTCATGACAGCCATTTTCATCTCACCTAACAGTCTAGGACCTATAATTACTTGCTCTGCCTCAGGTCTCAAGATCACTTACAGCCTAGCTGTTCTGCCGTTTGCAGAGGTTGAGATGAAATGAAGACCTTTCATTCTCGCGACTTCTTGTGCATGGACCACCATGCGTCTTCCACGAACCTTCCTCTAGCCACTTCCACCACCTGCCTCTTAAGAGGATGACAAATTCTAAGTCCCTGTCCTTGGGGAACACATGACCTGGGGAAGAGACTCCTGCATCATAGTCCAGTAAGATCCAAGAGGGTGGTGTGGCATCTAGCCTGGTTTTCTGTGGTGCTACATGAACAACCCATCAGTCAAAGAGCCTGTTAAAGAACAGAAGCATAGGGGCCAGAAGTTGTGGGGCCAGTCCAGAAGTTGATCTCATTTGACTACAAACCCGCCATAGGCTATGTACCAGGTCAGAGAGGATGCATGGGTCACTTCTGTAACATAAAAGTCTCTTGGAAGGAAGTAGCATCCTCTGGCCCCCATCATGCCCCAGGGGCCATGCAGAGAAGAGGTTATGTGTGGAAAGTCACACTCAAAGACAGACAGACCCTTAAGGATCTCTGAAAGCCAAGATTTCATGCCTTCTTCATTCCCGCTCTCTTACTAACATCCAGTGCAGTTACCCAGGGAGGACGGGACATATAGTTCAGGACTCAGCACGGAACTGATAGGGGAATCCAAAGATCATTCACTCAAATATTAAAGAGACTGACAACCATGTAAATACCATTGCCACTGATAATATTATAGTCTTCAAAAATATAGTTTGTCCATTACTATTATTATGTATTATTATTATTTAGAGAGATTTTCATATCGTCTTAGGCTGGCCTTAAGTTCTCTTGGTAGTGAAGGATGACCTTGAACTTCTGACTCTTCAGCCTCCACGTCCCAAATGCTGACAGGTAAGACCTGGTTTCCGTGGTGCCGGTGATCTAATCTAGGGCCTTACACATGATAGGTAAACACTCTACCAACTGAACTATATCCCCAACCCTGTTTTTATTAATTATTGTTAAAATTATTATTAAAGATCATGGCACATTAAGGATCATAGAGATGGTTCAGCCACCAAGCTTCATGAGGTATGAGTTTGGTTCCTGAATTCCACATAATTGAACAAGAGAACTGACTCCAGCAAGTTGTCCTCTGATGCCCACAAGTGTGCTGTAGCATGTTTATGCACATATAAAATAAACAAATGATAAGAGAATTAAAAACTGGGACATATTGACATGCAACTGGCTTACTTTTATATCAACATACTTAAATTAGCAAATGCATGTAAATGTCCCTGTATTAATTGCTTTTCCTGTAAACTTGGCTTTAGCTCCTTTATGTGTTAAGAAAGATTCCTTAGTAGGGTATGTTGGTGTACAACTATGATCCCAGCATTCAAAATGTAGAGATAAAAAGATCACTACAAGTTTGAGGCTAGATTAGCCAGGGCTATAAACTAGGACCCTGTCTCAAAACAAAAATGAACAAACAAGCAAATAAAAAACAAAACAAAGCCAGTGTCTTTGAGGGGCTCAATCCTAAAATCCTGAAGGAGATTTGAGACCACAATTTGAGGAGTCACTGCAGTGATTATTTCCCCTACATTCAAGCCCAGCACCTCCCCACCACTAGCTTTGTAATTTTGGTCTTGGTTAAGTATGTCTGCACCTGTTCCTTCACCCGGAAGCCGATGGAGTGACATTGAGAATATCGTTGTGAGGATTCCTCAGATAAATGGCTTTAGATGCTCTCTGGTGCACGCTCTGTGTTTAACAAGTGGCGCTGAACACTTCCAAAAATCCAACAAATTGTTCATCCAGCAATCACTCACGGAGCCACTACCGTCCATCAGACACCATGCTACCCTCCTCATTGGGCCCTTTGATGACTATAATGGTGACGTTCTCAGCTTGAGGAGCCGGAGACCCAGAGCATCGGGTCATATTTGTGTGGACTTGACTAGACAAACAGAACTCTCATCGAAGAAGCTTAAACATTTCATTTCACTGAGGTATTGCTGCATCCTGCCTGGCATGGTCCTAGAAACCTAACTGGGGCACGTCGGGAATGGAAAAAGCAAAACATAGACGGAAGAAATCATAGACACTCCTAGAAAAGCTGGTGGGCTCTGCCGGCTGTGATGGAGGGCACCTGAGAGACAGCTTCCATGAGTTTATTAAGTACAACACAAAAAAGAGTTAGCTAATCTCAGTGAGAGGTCTCTGTAGAAGGGCAGTCTCAGGTTGCAGTCACCTAGGAGTAGGAAGCTGTGACGGTTGCACACACTGGTCAGTCACTCCTAAACATGGGTACTTGGATCAGAAGAAGGCTTTGCCAATTCCCTGAGTCTGACCTGGGCGGGGAGGGGAGGGGACTTTGCCATTCACATGACTCTGATGTAATGGGGTCCTTAGCATGGCTCTGCTCAGGTTATCAATACACACTCACTCAGGGCTTCATCCGCTCCTTACACATTTCACTCCGGGCTTCTTCTGCTCCCCACAACGTATCACTGAAACAAATACCTCCAGGAGTCCAGAATGTTCTGAACTGATTGATGTATTTGTCCAGAATGTTTACAGAGCTGAGACTTGATGTAGGGAGGGTTGGCATGGAGTCTGGTTACCAGATACACTCATTTTCTGACTTTCCTTCACAATTTATTTATGATACAAGCAAACATCTGCTGTGTTCTTGGCACTGTGCAAGAACAGAGGGACAGCAAGATGACTAAGATATGCTCCCTGCCTAGAAGCAGTTTCCACAACTGAGACTTAACTCTGATCTTGGTTCAACAGAAAACATATAACCAGTGATGGCAGAGTCACTCCTTTCTGATTTCATTCCATCCTCATACGAACAACACCATAAAACTGGATGTTTCTTTGGGATATACCCTCTAAGTCCTCTGTTCTCGTGCTTTTGCTTCTCCATAAACCCTACTTAGAATTTGAAGATTACTCTCTCTTTAGGGTTACTGTGCTATGGTGAACAATAATGGCCCTACCATGTACATGGAGAAACTAAGAACATACAGGGAAGACTGAGTCTTGCCCTAGTGAGTCTTCCCTTGGAAAACGGAAGAACTCAAAGGTGAACAGGGCTGCAGGGCTCTCTAGAGTTCATGGGAACTGGCTTTTGCAACAGGAGATGAATTTCATAAATTCCTCTTTGCAATTTAAGTTTCTTTCGTTATCTGAGATATGTTCTCACCGACTAAGGCTGGCTTCAAATTTGCTTACCTAACTGAGGATGACCTTGAGCTTTTGATCCTCCTGCAGCTGCCTCCTAATCACAGATGGGCTTTAGTTACCAGAGCCAATTTACGTAGTGCTAGGGATTGAACCCACGACTTTGTTCCAGACCATCAACCATTCCACCAGTTGAGATACACTCTTACACATGGTTGTTTTTGTTTGTTTATTTGTCTGAAACTTAATCTTGCTCCGTAGCCCAGACTGGCCTTGAATTAGCAGTAGCCTCCCAGGCACAAAGATCACCAGGTGTGAGTCACCAGACTCCACTGAGTTGTAAGGTTTAGATTCCCCTACTTGATTATTTCTCGCAATTTTCCTACCCTTACTTACCACATTTTGTCCTGCTAGGACAATATGCACATAGGTGACTTACGTCAACACAGTTATTGCCTTAAACATTTCATTTCTTTCTTTTTTTTTAAAATATTTATTTGTTATGTATACAATAGTTTATCTGTGTGTATGCCTGCAGGCCAGAAGAGGGCACCAGACCTTATTAGAGATGGTTGTGAGCCACCATGTGGTTGCTGGGAATTGAACTCAGGACCTTTGGAAGAGCAGGCAATGCTCTTAACCACTGAGCCATCTCATTTCTTTTTTTTTTTTCATTTCTTAAAGCTAACATTTATTATTTTTTTCTCTTAACATAACGTAGATATGCATTTTTAATTTTAATTATTGTATGTGCATGATATGTCTGTGGGGGTTGGGGAGGTCAGAGGATGACATTCCTTTCCTTTCACAGTGGGCTTCAGAGCTGGGATTCAGATGATCAGACTTGGGTAGCAAGCACTTTTATTACGCCCTGAGCATCTCTATGACTCATAACCTCAAATACGATAGTATTAAATTTTATTTTAGAATTCCTATTTTACCTTTCTTACCTTCTGGTGGCCTAAAATTAGGTAATATTTATCAAACTATGCCAGAACATGGTTTTATTTTTTTTTTTTCATGTACGCAGAAAACCATCTGAGCTGTCATTTATGCTTGCATGGTGAACGTTGATTCTAATTGCTGGAGTATTGCATTTCGAGCTTAAATGTCTACACTAAGGGAGAAGCGTTTTACTAATGCTTTGGTAATCAGCCAAAGCTAAAAGAAATCTAGGTCAGTCAAATAGAAGAGAAGCTGAATGTTGATTTTTGGGTTGTTGCTTTCCCTTTACAAACAAAATTTGTAAATTTAGAAAGACTCGTTCAGAATTGAGTTCCAACCCCCGGGTCATTGACTGACTCAAAACCATGACCTCTGGAAAGCCCCTTTGCCTGTTATTTGCCCGCTTCCCCATTCCAAACTAAACAGCAATATAATCATCCCCAACACTTGTGAGTTTCTAAACACCAAAATCCTCCTAAGGTAAAGTTTTGATGTTGGAAATATTCTATTTCTATGTCTAGCCTGTTTCTTAGTGTTGCATTCTTTTTTAAAGATAGAACTGAATTCCTAATCCTCCTGCCTACGTCTCCCAAGTGCTAGGATTATAGGCATGTGCCAGAAAGGCTGGCTCAATTTTTATAACTTTATTTTCCCACCTCACGTATGTGTTATCATCGGGGAACAGTGAGTTCTACAAAAGCAAAATTTCCCGAGTTCGACACTCTGCCTTCTCAAGGCCTCTGTCTGGCGCCGGGATCTGCACTTCCCCTTGTTCTTGCAAACTGCTTCTAATCAGTCACTTCCCCTTCTTCCAGGCCTGACTAATCAGATAATCTGTGTTCTTGGAATTATTCATGAAATAAAAGCAATCAAGGCCAGAGTCTGAGCCAGTCCTAGTCTGCTTGGAGAATGCATGAACTATTTGACAGCAATGCGTGAAATCTCCAGAACAAATACCATATAACCAAGGAGATAACCGAAGTGACTAGTCTGGCCATTCTGATATCAGTAAATCATCCATTTCATCCTGAAACTATTTATGGGCCCAAGAGCATGGTTCAACTTAGTTGGTCTGACGTTGCTCTCTCAGTTCAGGCAAACTGACCTCTTCACCCTTCCCATGGATGACTCAGCCCATCTATGGGTCTGCCTGAAGCTCAAGACAGAGCCTGACAGCTATGAAAACTGTTTTGTATCCCCTTGCCTCAGAGCACATCACAAGATCACACCCCTTAGGAAAGCGCACTTGATAGCCCCTGCAGGAGGTAGTTTCTGAGAGGACAAGACAAAGGATAAAGATGCTGAAGAATTTGCTGGGAGTTTGCAGCAGACCACAGCTGTAAAATAAGGTCATATTGCCCACACTTGGGCGTGCCTTCAGTGAGAATGGGATTCCCTTGACCCTTTTTGCAAAATGCAGAGTCAAGTCAACCATGGTGGCTCATGCCTGAAACCCCAGCACTCAGGAGATGGAAGCAGGAAGACTGACAGGAGTTGAAGATCAGTCAGGGCTGTAGAGCTGTCTCCAAAGAGAAAAAGACAGACAGACAGACAGACAGACAGACAGACAGACAGACAGACAGGAAGGAAGGAAGGAAAGAAGGAAGGGAGAAAGAGAAAGAGAAAGAGAGAGAGAGGGAGAGAAAGAAAGAAAGAAAGAAAGAAAGAAAGAAAGAAAGAAAGAAAGAAAGAAAGAAAGAAAGAAAGGCAGACAAAGGCTGTGTCGGTAGAATGCTTGTCTAGTAAGCATGAAGCCCTGAGTTTGAGCTCCAGCAGCTCGAGTACTGGTTGCCGTGGTTCCTGCCTGTCCACGGACTCCGGAAGTGAAGGAGGAAGATTGGGAGCTCAGGGTCAATATCAGCTACACATTCAGAGGTCAGAATATGAGAGTTTGTTCCCAGGGCAGAAAAGCTGATTCAGAAGTTCTAGACCTAATCTGGGAAATCTCACTTGAATTTATACCCAGAAGGTCTCTAATGAAAGATTTTTGAGGACAATTTTTGGCAAAAATCAGCTTTAGACACATCAGAGAGTTCATAGGGTACATAGAGCAAACCCATCAAAAGCAGGCTCCCTTAGAAGGTGTGAGAGGGCCCTGTTCAAATTTGCAACAACATTTGTGCAAAAGCCAGAGTAATAATCTTGTTGAAATGGAAAACACAAGTAAAAGAATAAGCAGTGTATACAAATGGAATGTTTTAGTTTCTTTTAGCCTCATTTAACAAGAAAATTCCGAGAACTACCAGATTCACTTCCAGATTTGAAACAACAATACCTTTGTCATGCCAGACAAACCAGGCAGTGTGTAGAAAGACAATTTGGTGGCATACACCTGTAACCCTAGGATTGAGGATGCAAATATCGGAGTTCAAGGTCAGCCTACTCCAAGTAGTAAGTTCCAGGCTAGCCAGGGCTATATAGTGAGACCCTGTCTCTAAGGAGAGTGAGAATAAACAATAAAATACATCTATCCTCTCTAAAAGACTTGTTTTGGTTTTTGCTTGCTGACATTGCAGACATGAGCCACCAATCTCATCCAGATTTAGTTATAACTCTTACTCTAGAGATATTTCTTTTTTTATTCACTCACTCATACATTCTTTTACTAGACAACTAGGTGTTTAGAGAGAACTTATTGCCTAATCTTCGACTTTCAAAATTGATGATCCTTTCTAGTGTGTTTGAGTCATCTCTTTATTGATAAAATACTAAAGGCTCATTTAATTACTTCATCATAAGGGACAAAGTACTAAATAGCAATGGCCTAGGCCATAACTATGACAATAGATTTTTAAAAGTCATAATAAAATGTAGAGTTTAAAAATAAGAAAATACAAACTGGAATGACATGAGAATGAGCAATTCAGCAACAAATCCCGAGATTTAAAAACAGACTCCAAGTGAGTCAGTTAAGTTATTTCAAGACATTTGCATGAGTGAGCATGCTCACAGGCTAACGTGATCTAGGCAATCTGTCATCGAGACTCTTTGCAGAAGATTCTAGAATATGTTAAGAGTATAAAAGGGGAATCTGGACTAAACAGCACCATCGGGAAGCAACTGGTTAAAATATTGTAGAGACCACAATCTGAGCTACTATTAATTAAGGCACATACCGCTTGTAATAATATGCACGAATGCTCACAATATGATATGAGGTTACAAAACATAGGATCATATGTTTAGTATGGTCCTGTGAGGAAAAGAGAAAGAGCCAGGTATGGGAGCACACCCTTGCAGAGCCAAAACTTGTGTGGGGGGAGTGCTAAGGCAGGAGGATCACAAGTTGGAAGTCAGTCTGGGCTAAACAGCAAGACACTGTGAAAAAGAAAACAAAAACTAAAGCTATGTATCAGTTGGTATGTGCTTCTACTCAGAGGCTGACTGAAGAAGAAAGGACCAATGGCAGTGATATTTTATAAGTATGCCAGAAGTATTCTAAAAACTGACACCATGTAAGCTTTGCTCTAAGGAATCGTGCAGAGAATGGGTAAACCATGAGCATTTTTCTCGAGTCCACACTATTTTTAGAAAGAGGAAAATGCTGAGACTATAGCAAGAAGAAAACCCTGATGTACGTCTGTGCACTACTCAGGAAAGTCTTCTGAGTGAGTAATTATTGCTTATAATTAGCGTGATGAATGCATTGTGCTAATTTTGAGCAGGGCTAATTTGCAAAACATAATAACTTTGATTTTGTGAGACTAAACTATAACCTTATGATTTTTATGGTTTACAGTTATCTAGGTAATCACCATGGTGAATACTAACAGCTAAGGATAATGACTGTGTCTCAATCCCTTTTGGTGACAAACTAATATGTACAAGTGAGTATTAGAATCCCAGTTCTTGCCGGGCGGTGGTGGCGCAAGCCTTTAATCCCAGTACTCGGGAGGCAGAGGCAGGCGGATCTCTGTGAGTTCGAGACCAGCCTGGTCTACAAGAGGTAGTTCCAGGACAGGCTCCACAGAGAAACCCTGTCTCGAAAAACCAAAAAAAAAAAAAAAAAAAAAAAAAAAAGAAAGAATCCCAGTTTTTGGAGTCTAAGCAGAATGAGCTGGTGATTTAGAGATAGTTGAGTACTAAATGCTGATAAGATCTATCTGATTAATACTCATTCATTTTAAATCATTAAGAGGTTCATTTTTTGTGAAGAAGCACCTCTAAAAGATTCTATACTGACATGTAAAAGCATTCAAGATGGGCATATTGGTAACTCTCAGGAGGGCTAAATATGGAAGCCAACCTGTACTACTTAGCAAAACCCTATTTCAAACAAACAAGATGTATGACAGCTTTAATATGGAAAAATCTTTCTTTTGTTATTGTTTTGTTTTGTTTGAATCAGAGTCTCTTGGATCTCAGCTTGATCTCAGAAATCCCCTATGCAGCTGAAGATGATTTTGAACTTCTGGTCCTCCTAAGGGCTAGAATTACAGATGTACTCCGCTATACCCACTTTGTATGCTGTTGAAGATCAAACTCTGGGCTTTGTGAATTCTAGGCAAAAGCACTCTGCCAACTTATTAGCTACATCGCCATCCACAGAAAATCTCAACTAAAAATCACTGGAAGCCTGTAGGTGACTGCCTATATTCCTAACTTGTTGATAGATAGTTCACAAAATATGATTATAAAAATATGATTATAGTAATGAGGATAGGCACTCCACCTCAGTCAGCTCAACAACTTTCAGACATATCACCAGATTGCAAAGTTAGCTGGTCCTCTTTTTGTAGTACTGAGGTTATATATGCTTTCATTTTTTAAAAAGAACAGAAAACTTTCTTCCCCCTTGATGTCACTTGTGTGATAGCCTGGGCACAAGATCTGATCTGTGAGGTTTACAGATCTTCATACCCAACAAACACACACACACACACACATCTCTCAGAAAAATGTTGTAAGATATTTGTTCACACATTTCTTTATAGTAGACTCAGGAGACACAAATTTCAGAACGACCACTGGAAAATTCTTGTTCTGTGGACATCTATCTTTGAATACCTTTCAAATTTAAAAATCAGAAAACATAATTTCCATATCCAATGTGGTTCATAAAGGAAAATGTTAGGGTGAGCTGAGCCTAAAGTCTCATATGCAAAAGAGATCTCAGAGAATCTTGTCTTTTTTGAGAGTCTAACTGGAGTGGCTCCAGAGGTTGCTCATCTGTTAGGAGCATGCTGCTCTTGCATAGAACCTGGGCTCAGTTCTCAGCACCCATATGGTAGCTAACAACCACCTATGACTCCAGTTCCAGGGGATTTGGCCTCTCCAGGCACCAGGCAGGCACACAGTACACAAACATTCATGCAGGAAAATACTCATACATACAAAATAAAATAAATATATTTTTCCAAAAGTTTAATTTAAATTGTGACTAAAGACCAAACCATTCCTGACTGCAATGGCCACGTGGGTCTTGACTCCAAACTCAAGCCAACATGTAAATTTCACAGTCTCTTCAGCTGTCTGAGTTCACACAAAGTAATCTTGGATGCTTTGGTGGTCTACAAATTTTTCAGTTCTTCTGTGGATGGCTTTCCCAGAATTCTGTACTGAAAGATGTAATGCAAGTTGACTATAATCCTCTGACTTGGCCCAGCAGGCCCAACTTCCAAAACACTAGCTTTCTCGAATTTATTTGGAAGACTTTCCAATCACATCAAGTCATAGTTGTGAACCCAAGTGGCAAAGGCAGAGTAGCGCAGGAGTAGCTTTGGCTTCAGAGTTACAGTAGCTAAAGGCCATAATCTGAAAACAGAGTGGGTCAGCCTGAGGATGTAGCTCAGTTGGTAGAGTACTTGCTTAGCATGCAGGAAACTTCCCGTTTGATCCTCAGCATCACATAAAACTGGGCATAGTTGTGTATTCCAGTAATCCTAGAACTAGGGAGGTAGAGACAAGAGGATCAGAAATTTAAGTCCAGCTTTGACAATATAGACCATTCAAGACCAGTTTGGGCTAGGTGAGACTCTGTCTCAAATACAAAGAAAAGGGGAGGGGCAGCTGGAAAGATACTCAGTGTTTAAGAGTGCATACTGCTCTTGCAAAACGCTCATGCCTTGCCTATAAGTCAATTTCCAGAGAATCCAATGCTCTCTGACCTACTCAGGCAGCTGCATGAACATGGTACACATAAGCTCTTGCATGTACGTGCACGCACGCACACACATACACACACAGATTTTCATACCCATATGCATATACATACACATAAATAAAAATAAAAAAGGAAGAATAAAGAAAAGAGATGTAGAAAGAGAAGAGTGTGGGCTGAAAGGAAGAATAGGGTAGGCAAGGCAAATTCCAACACCCTAAGAAGCAGTTTTTCATGTTCTAATAGGGTAAATGAGAAGACTGCTGATGTGAAAATATAAAGACACGAGCTGAGCATCAGGACAGACACCATCTTTCCTTTTACCTGCTCTCCCACCACGCCTTTGTATCGTCAACTACAGTTTTAAAAGTACCATAGTGCTATGAATCTTTCCTAATTTCTCCATAATGACTTGCTAAGAGCAATAAAGTCAAAGTTAGACAAGTGGAAATGAATTTTCAGCAAGAGTCTCAATAACATAACCACAACAGCAAACCAGTGGCAGGGAGCAGTGTGAAGAACCCCATGCGGACTGTATTTTGACCCTTTAGCATCATACAGTAAAGCAAACAAAGGCACTTGGAGCTGCTTCGGCTCTAGTGAGCAGTCGCTTTTTGTCTTTGAAGCCCTCTGTGATATTGTTGAAATACATCTTCCAAAACAGGAAACCGTGATTTTGATGTTCTGACAACCTCTCCCTTTCTTGTGAGCTGCCAAGCCAGCCATGAGCTACTAACTCTGATTCACAGTCAAACAGGATAAAGGCAGTCACAAAAGTATTTCCTTTTCGCTTAAATCTTCAGATTTTCTGCAGCCATCACGATACGATGTGCCTTCTCTCATGAAAATGCTCTTAAACATCTCTGAAGCAAAGCCTGTACAAAGGACAGAAGTAGGCTTCCTTTAGTTTTAATTTGCAGCTAGAATGGAGAGAAGCATTCATCTTGATGAGAGTAGAAAGTGTTGACTTCCTTTGTATTAGAATAAATAGGATAAACGGCACTTCAAACCCATCAGGAAGAATGGGTCTATTAGCAGGTCCGTGAGGCACTTCTGCTTTGTCAAAACAAGAAAGCAAATGGCTAAAGACATCAAATGGAGTATCAGATGTTATTTTGTTGTTGTTGTTATTGATGTTCTTTTCTCCATATTTCTGAGGAAGTTGACCTAGAATTGGATTAACTAACTTTCATTAAAGGGGTGAATAGTCAACATGTCTGATGTTACTGTTGCACTTTCTGAACTCTGTTCTTGCCTTTTAAAGGTAGTCACAAAAAAAAAAAAATCCATCAACAAGTGAATATGGCTATGTGCCAATAAAACTTTATTTACAATTGTAAGTGTCCATAATTTCCTGACTCTTCGTGGAGATTATTATATTTCATTCTCTTTGACTTTGAGAATATTATTAGTGACAAACAGAAGAGAAAAAGTAAAACAAAATTGTGGCATGTTCTACTCATTCTCTGACCACTAGATTCTTTTCTTCAACTTCCATCCCAGAAAGTGCTGGCCTTCTCCAAAAAGAAATCTCCCTTCTTCTTCTGCTTGCTTGCCTTCTGTCTACGGCAAGCTGGCCTCCCCATATATGGCAACTCAGAAAAAAGTTGTGCAAAGAACTCTGGTGCCCCTTTGATTCTCAAATCTGGGAGTGGGTATCCTAGATTTAACCTCCTGATCCTCAGAAATCTTCCAATATACTAAGCATTCTGTAACTATAAAACCCTGATCTCTCCAAATCTGTAGACTCAACTTACCAGCTTGTCCTCCTATGCATCCCCATTATGCTACAGACTATAATGTTGGCTCATTTTCTTTCATTTTTACCACAGCCAGCCTGATCCTTTCCAGTTCCCATTAACCATTTTCTCTTACTTTCTTTCCTTAGGGTGAGTTAGATAACCACAACTTCATCTTCCATGATATTTGAGCAAAAACTCTTAATCATCTTTGATACCTTCTCTTTGACCTGTATAAGCTATATTCCCACTTCAATGACTACCTTCACTCCCTGAGTCAGTCCTTGTCACAAATAGAGATAAAATGTTCAAATGCCTGCTTCCATTCAAAGACCACACAAAGCTCTCTTTAAAAACTAAATCCAGGGCTGGAAAAATGGCTCAGTGGTTGAGAGAAATTCTTTCAGAGGACCTGAGTTTGATTCTCAGCAACCACATGGCAGTTCATAATCATTCATAACTCCAGTTATACACACAGTACACAGATAGAAACATGCACAAAACACTCACATACATAAAATAAATTAACAAAAAGAAAAAAATCAAAGCTGGGTTTGTGGTGTCACAAACCTGTAATACCAGGACTGAGGAAGTATAAGCAGGAATATCAAGAGTTCAAAGCCAGTCTGAGCTACTTGGGACCTGTTTTAAAGAATGAAAGAATAGGACACGAAGGAGAAAGGAACAGAGGAAGGAAGGAAGGAAAGAAGGAAAGGGAGGAAGGAGGGAAGGGAGGAAAGAAATTAAAGTAATATTGTGGACCATCGATCAACTCTATTTCTTATCAGAGAAATTCATCCTGTACTCTTTTGTTCAGATGCTGACAAAAGTAGAAAATATTTTTTTAAAAAAATGCTGAACCAAGCATGGTGACACATTCCTTTAATCCTAACACTCTGGAGGAAGAGGCAGGTGAATCTCTGTGAGCTCCAAGACAACCAGGGCTACAAAGTAAGACCTTGTCTCAAAAAAATCTAATCATTAAATATTCTCTATTTGAACTCTTCTATTCTTTTTTAGAAGAAAAAAATCTGTAACATTTACTAACAAGAAAAGAACTATTGATGCAACTATGGAAACTCCATCTGGGGAGTTACTATGCCTTCATAATGAAATGAGAGGAGGCCACAAACATTTTCAGCTACCATTAGAGGACATCGCAATCACAATGAAAACGCTAGCCTTGTCACCTAGAGATCACATCCATTTGTTGCTTCTTCTTATCCTTCACTTTCTTCTTCGATCAGCCATACTTCTCAAGCACAAGTTTATGCAAAGAGCTGTGCTGCATCTGACAATTAATATGGTACCTTCCCTTTGAACTGTGACATTTTGTTTTCTGAAGTTGTCATTCCCACACAGGTGCCTGCATTATGTATAACAACAAAGCTAAGCCATGGTTCTGATACCATAAAGTAACTAATGCTTCTCCTTACGCAGTATCTGGTGGATTCTTGCTGAGCTGGGAGAAGGGAACTGGCATGACTTGGTAAAGTTCATGCTTGAATGTGACCTTCACCCTGAGAGAGGAGAAGATAGGCTTGGCTTTCTCAAATAAGGGAATTTGAAAATCCTAGGGGGTTATTACCAAATTCGTGTAAGATACACATTTATCAGCGATCTGAAGCAACTTGTCTTCAAAATAAAACTCAGCTCTCAAATTCTTAATTAAATATTTAATCTATAGAATGACTATAGCTTTCAAATTTAGAACCTTTAATCTCTCAAGACGGTCAGGAAGACCATTATGCCCTGTATATACAATGTCTAGTGCAAAGGGAACACTTATTGAGTGTCATTTGCCGGCGTCAGTCTGACCTATAACATCAATAGTTGACTCAAATGTACTCTGGAATACATGGGTGTGTAGCTGTTTATCTGAGTGCTGAGTACAGACACCATGTGTCTAGACAAGCGGAAGCAAAGGATTTACTTTGACCAAGAAACCTAGACCCATCTTTGTGAATATGTTTCTGGAGATGCCAGTCATCAAATCCTGTACATTATGTGTGGTAGGCAAGACCTCTACCTCTAAACTTCATCTCCAGCCCTAGAAACCCCAGAGAATCCAGCTAATCGGAAAGCTGCTGTGGACTCAGGTGCCTCAACCTCAGCACTATGGGCGTATGAAATCAGACCTACTCTCTTTCTCTCTTTCTCTCTTTCTCTCTTTCTCTCTTTCTCTCTCTCTTTCTTTCTTTCTTTCTTTCTTCCTTCCTTCCTTCCTTCCTTCCTTCCTTCCTTCCTTCCTTCCTTCCTTTCTCTCTTCCTTCTTTTTCTTTTTTCTTTTCTTTTCTTTTTTTTTGTCATAGTGTCTTATAAAGCCCAGACTGGCTTTGGACTAACTCTATACTAGAGAATGACCTTGAACTTGTGATTCTTTTTTTCCTCTACCTTCTAAGTGCTGAAATTATAGGTGTGCACTGCTATACAAGTTTTATGCAATGTTTAGGGTTGAACTTTGAGCATGCTAGGTAAGCGCTCTACCAATTGAGCTAAAAATTCAGCCATGGATAAACTGTGTGTGTGTGGAGTTAGGGGGTGATGTTCTGTTTACTGTAGGATTTTTGGCAGCATTATAGCACCCTTGACCTTCACCGCTAGAAGCCAATAGCATCCACTCCCCCGTGTGACAACCCAAAATGTCTCTAGGCATGTCAATTGTCTCTTGAGAAGTAAAAAAAAAAAAAAAACAACAAACAAACAAAAAACCCTGCTGCAAATGTAGATCAGTGATTCTCAACCTGTGGCTCGCAACCCCTTTAGGGGTCAAATGATCCTTTCTCAGGGGTCGAATATCAGATATCCTGCATATCAGACATTTACATTACAATTCATAACATGCAGTTAGTTACAAAGCGGCAACACAAACAATTTTCTGGTTGAGGTCCCCACCACATGAGGAGCTGCATTGACGGACGGCTGTATTAGGGAGGTTGAGAACCTCTGTCAGATGCTCTTGAGAAGCAAATGAAAGGCAAGTGAAAACAAAACCGCGGGCCTGAAGATCTGTAACCCAGATGTTCCAGGTGCTTTTCGCGCCCAAGAGAGTTTATCATCCTACCACAAAACAACAGTCCATCAGGTGCTCAGTGGGTAGACCAGCAGCGTAGGCATGATTTGGAATCACTCAGGGAGTCCAGAGAATGCCAAGTTAGAGAGAGGTTCCTGCTCTAAGCCACCATTTCATTCTCAGTAATTGGTGCTTAAGTTTGCCGTATGCTGATGTGGGGAGCAGAGGAAGCCTTAAATGTGTAAAGAATGGACGAAGTCCTCAGTGAATGTGTATTGTTGACATGGTCACTGTCGTGTCAAGGATTAGTGCTTCAAACCCATGGGAAATTGGCAAAACCTTCCTCTGGTCTGAGCTTCAATGCTGACAGTATATGCAAGTACAAATGTCTCTAAAAGATCGAGCAGTGTGTGCAAAAACTAACAAGTGCCTCTTCCTCCTCCTTCTCCAGGATGTTTACCACCCTAGACTGCTGGTCTATAAACACCTCCTACTAAACTAGGTAGCTCCTCCCTCTGTGCTCTTCATAATAAAAGCAGCTCTGAGGGTCAGGGCTGTGTGGTAAGTGGTGGCACTCCATCAGAGTGAGCAGTCCATCTGACCCCAACTTGTCTGTGTCTGTCTCTGTCTTTTCTTCATTCCCTCATTGCTTCTCGTCAGGTTTCCAAGCATCAAGCCAGGTAGTGCAGATCTTGGATCTATCTCTCTACGGGTCAATACAGCAAATCCAGTCGTAGACAAGGAAACATTTGCCAGCAGGGCACTACGTCCTGGATGGCACAATCAGCTGAGACTCTGCTCCTGTGCTAAGGGCATTGTAATGCAGTCTGAGAGACCCCCCCACAAGCCCGTTAGGAAGAGTCCTGCTCCAGTTTCCATAGTGAGTGAGGCAGGGGAGTCTTTCTGAGACATAGGGTACTGTTTGTTTGTTCTTTTTCTCCATCTTTGTACCCTAGGATGACCCTGAACTCCTGATTCTACAGTCTCTTCCTCTAGCGTACTAAATTTCAGGTATGTACCATCATGTATGCTAACCTTTTATATACATAAAAAGAATATATATATATATATATATATATATATATATATATATATATACATACTCTTTTTTTTTTTTGGTTTTTCGAGACAGGGTTTCTCTGTAGTTTTGGAGCCTGTCCTGGAACTAGCTCTTGTAGACCAGGCTGGTCTTGAACTCACAGAGATCCGCCTGCCTCTGCCTCCTGAGTGCTGGGATTAAAGGCGTGCACCACCACCGCCCGGCTATATATACCTTTTATATATTTTTTTCAGGAAAAAGGGTTTTTAAAATTATTTTATTTTCATTTTTTTCTAGTAAAATATCAGGATTGTAGAGAACATCGAAATGTAAATGAACAAAAAGCATTTAAATATCCGGAGGATTATTGGATGAGACTCTCTCACATGGACTATGAACCACCTGCAAAAGCTCAGCACTTTGGCTGTTGAAGCTTAAGTCACTAACTCGGACAACAACAGGGTGTGATGGGTTTTTTTGTGTGTGTTTTTCCTCACATTTTATTGTTAAAAACATCAAACCTTCAGCAAAATTAATAGAATTCTTTAGAAAATACTCAGGGTCTCACCCCCTATATTCTAAAATGAAGATTAAGTGTCCCTTATACAAAATGATTGGGACCAAATGTATTTTTGATTTGGGATGTTGTTTTCTTCAGAATTTGAAATAGGTGCATATACACAACAATATACTTTGGGGTTAGAGCCTGACTCTAATCATGAAATTTATTTTTGTTTGACATATAACCATGTACACAGAGACTGAGCATAATGTTATACAGAATTTTTAGTGTACCTTCATAGGTGAGATGGGAAGTTTTTCTAATATCGATGCTCAAAAAAATCTTAGAATCTGAACAGTCTCAGATGCTGAATTTTCAGATTAGGGATGCTCGTCATGTCCTTGCTTATCACGCACATATCCAACTTTCTGTGCCTCAGTCTTTTGTAAATCAAACTGAGCTTGGGAGAATGAACGTTTTTCAAAAAACGCTATCCTTTCTGCCTTTGTAAGTAGAATTCATTCATGCTAGTTTGTCAGTTCACATCGCAGGCTTGACTTGGTTGTTGGGGGTGTGAGTAGGTTAGGCTTACCATTGTTAGCAGGCAAGTCTCTAAATTACTGTACTGAACCTGATCATTTTTTAGAAATAGCATTGAAATTTGCTTACACACATTTCCTGTGGGCTTTGTAGATAACCTCTAGTGAGAGCAAGAAAGAAAAACTCGCAGGGCCCATGTTCACTCTGATCGTTTTGGTTAGCTCACAAAACCCATGTGAAAAATGCATTTTCAAGTCCCTTTGTTTCCTCCCCCACACTAACTTCAGCCAGACTTCTTCCCTTTATGGAGGCTTGGAGATTTGTATACAGAAGGACAAAGTTGCTTCTTTCTGAGAGAGTTTAAGAATTCTCCTGCCGGGAAAAGAGATCAGTTGGCTCCTCTGAAAATTTAGAAACTGTTGAGGGTGGGGCAGCATTGTTCTAACTCTGACGTTGGGGTCCTGAAAAAAAGTGTCTTGTTCCTATCAAACAATGCCTAATCCTTTCTGGTTCCTTTCTTGCTGGTTACATTAAGGAAGTCATTCTGCAATCCTCATTTGTCTCCACGTGACATCAAATCCCACTTTGATGGGGAATTGTTCCTTGATGTGTCATTCTCTCAGAGGGGGGACAAACGAGACAGCATTGAATTCTTAGCTGTATACCATTAGCTGTGGTGTGTGTGTGTGTGTGTGTGTGTGTTTTCCGTGGCAAGCAGGGCCTGAGATAATACTTCCAACTGAAGTCCTTGATGAAGCATTAGTAAATTGTATGTCTCCAGATGGGCTATAAAGCAATGCCAGTAGCTGCACAGAGCCTTCAGCAATTTTTCTTAACTGTTACCTAGCTGAAGCTCAAAATAGAAGGAAATCTGAGGCAACGATGGCTTCCAATTGCCCAAGATGTTTCACTGGCTCACTTGAGCACCAAAAAAGTGTGGTGAAGTGGGGACTTGCTGTTGCTGGTTGGTGTGAGAAATGAGTTCCTTCTGTGTTCTGAAAACACAGGGCTACGAAGGTGGGTGGCCTTGTGAACGGGTGCTAGCATCCGCCCCAGCAAGGGAAATACCCTGGTCTCACCAGCCAGTCGATTGGTGACTTTTCACATTGCTGCGACAAAATGGCTGACAAAACCGATTTAGGAAAAGAAACGGTTGTTGTTGTTGTTGTTTGCAGCTATAGTAGAGAGTGGTAGGGAAGGTGGTGTGCATGAAGCAGCTGGTCACACTATGCCCACTGTCAGGAAACAGAGATGGAAGAATGCTGGTCTTCCTCCTCTTTATTCAGTCTGAGAGCCTACCCCAAGGACCAGGACACTAACATTCACAATGGGTCTCCCCTCTGTAGACACACTGAGGGGATTTCAGATCCTGTTAGGTTGCTGGGACTGAGCTGTGTATGAACCTGAGACAGGAGCTAGTGTTGGAGGAGGAAACGCTGAGAAACACAGCGACCCAGAGTGTCAAAGTATTCTCTAAGAAAGAAGCAGGCAGAGAAGCAGCCTCTCTCTCTCTCTCTCTGTGTGTGTGTGTGTGTGTGTGTGTGTGTGTGTGTGTGTGTGTGCAGAAATAAAGGAAGAATTGTGGGCACAATGATCTCTGCTCTCTGAGGCTAGACTGCTCACAGTTTCGTATGTGCACTGGTCTCGTCCTCAGTAGAACAGAAAAGATCTGGCGTGTTTCAAATCCCTGCTAGGTTTTGCTATTCTAGAAGGGAGAATGAGGTTTTGAGCCATTTCCTGACACAGGAAATGGGCCTGGGCACTCAGCTAAGGGGATTCTGGTTGCTTGTTTTCTCTTCATGTAGTAAGTCCTTGGGATCCTCTTGGATGCCAAAGACACTTGACTCTATTATGCTCTGGACTCCAGGATTTTTCTGGAGGCCAGACAAGTGAAAGTGTAGACCGTGGCATGAGCACTTGTTGCGGGGAGGGCTCTACGATGAGAGTGGGTTGAGCAGGTGTAGAAAATGAAGCAGGGCATTCAAAAACAGAGTGCTTTTAGTGCCTCCGAATAAGGTTTTCCTGCTCTGTGTGTTTCGATAAAGTAATACAGTTTTTAAGACTGTAAATTCAGAGCTAGGGTGAAGCATGTCCTAGTTGCAGAAAACGATAGGGTACTCTTTCCAGAACATTCTGTCTGGCTCAGGCCCCTGCCATCGATTTTTGTTGGACAAGTCTTTCACTTTGAAGGATCACTGCAGGATCATGTACCATATAATGTGAGTAAATGGAAGGGGACAAGAATGAAGTGCACTCAATTCCAAGGAGCTAAGGTTTAAACAGTGGTGGTTGAACCACTGCTTTTTTTCATTCTGTGTATGTGTGTGTAGGGTGTGTGTGTACCTGGAGCTACAGAGAAAGCAGGAGGCCAGGCTGGAGTATCTGAGACCCTGACTCAAACCGAAATGAATAACTAAATGTAGCCACTTAAAAGAGTGCCAAGTTACCGAATCAGTGTATGTATGTGATTTGTCTCAAATGAATTCCTTCCTTTGGGAAGCTCTGCCGGACCAAGAGTCAAGCACAGATGCAAGTAAGTGTTAAGGAAGAAAACAGGCCTGGTCAGCGCATGCTCCTTCATCACACACAGTGTTTATACCTGAAGACACTGGAGACCCCCCCCCCCCCGCCAGATGCAGAGTCCTCTTGTGACCTGCTCCCAACCCATCCTCTTTTCTCTGCACAGAAGAGAAGACCCTGAACTCCTTCTCAAGGCAGGTCATCGAAATGAGAAGCCCTCTTTCCTTCAGCTAGCCAGCAAGACTTTCTTTGGAGGAGGTGATCCTAAAGAAATTCTCTCAACTACCTTGTTCCAAAATGTCTCAAAAGGTCGCACACCTTCTCATCCCTACACTTCATCTCTGGTGTGCACGCAGACCGTAGGGAAAAAAACAGCTCATTGGTCTTTACAAACACACTACCACCTCAATGTGAATTTTTAAGCTATTAAATTTAATGTTTTTTTTTTTAACCACTGGAACAAAATCCATTAAGACTTTCAGAATACAGCTGATGAGATGGCTTAGTGGGTAAAGGCATTTTATGCTAAGCCTGAAGACATGAGTTCAATCCCCAGGACTCACATGGTAAGAGAGAAGCAACTCCTGAATCTGTCCTTTCATCTCCACACACATGTACACACACACACCACACAAAACCAAATAAATAAAATGCAATATAATTTTTATTTAAAAGATTCATAATATGCAATTTAAAACTTGGGAGGCTGAGATGAGATGATCGTGGGTTCAAAGTCAGCCTAGGCCACATAGCAAGACCATGTCTAAAAGGAAAAAGAATATTCACAAAGGGCAGCCTAAATACTGTATTGATCTTGTTCCCAGGCAACTTAATAAAGAAAGACTCCAGGTGCTAGAACATTTTCTGTGACCATTCAAAGCTAAAAACCTTATTGTTTCTAATCTCTTCTTGTTTCCCGATTCTTTCTACAAATATTGTCTGTATTTCCAGTGTACATATTTAATACGGACATTTTAAAAAGTCTGCCTCTTACTCTATCAGTTCATAATTTGAGAAATAGTTTGCAGTAACATGTCTTTGAATTTCAAATGCCAGCCATGATGAGTTCTAATTTCATCGTGTGCTGGTTTTCTAAGTTACTGGGGTGGGTGTCTTGTTTCTTTTCTAAATGAAAACTAGTTTCTCTTCTGGCAGTTACTGACTTTGCTCGGTGTTTCTTTTGAGGTCTCTAGTCTTTTCTTTGGCTCACCTTCTCTCGCCCTCCCTTATTTGCAGATCCCTGAGGGAGACGAGTTTCCTTTGAATGTCATTAACACTTTATAATTAGCCAGGAAGCCAACGAGAGCACCAAACGCCCCTTTCCCATCACTGCTAAACAGTTTGGTTTTGTCTTCTCCAGCCCAGGCAGGAACTGGTTGAGGATATGACTCCCTCCACCAACGGAGAGTGATTGATTCCACAGAAGCTTCTGACTCGCACTGGCAAGCTCAGAACTGAGAAGGCCTTTCTTTCCAGTCACGTGGCTAAGGCTTTTGTGCTATGCAGTTTACTCAGCCTGCAGCTTCCTCCTGAAATACAACGGGAGAAGACCACGAAATTGCAGGAGTGACAATATCGCTTCTGAGAAGCAGAGAGCAAAAAGCCCCCAGCTTCAGAGTCTGGCGGAACTGAATGCAAGACAAGACGTGGATAGCATGCTTTTCTTTTTCAGCAAGTTGTTGGAAGGTATAATTTCCATATAGTAAAATTCCCCCTCAGGCCTGGTATTTGGAATTGTATTTTCTATAATCCCTAATGGCCAGGAAGTGGCGTTTGAGCTCCCACCCCCAGCCTAGCACTGCCACAGTATCTTTGAACTCTGGATGATCTGTAGAATGTGAGCATGTCATAACAAGTATGGCCTGGGGGCACAAACTTGTAATCTCAGCTACTCTGGAGGCCAAGGTCGGAGAACTGCAAATTCTAGGCCTGCCTGGGTAATTTCGTGAAATCCTATTTAGGAAAAAGAAAAAGACTAGATGGTAGCTTTGTGTTTCAGTACTTTCTTGGCATGCACAGGGACCTAGGTTCAATTCCCAATACCAGGGAAAAAGGTAATCCAATCAATAAAAAAGAATCCTTTTTTTATGTGATACCCATAGTTTTATGTTTCAAATGATTCTGAAGAGTCAGTGAAATGGCTCAGCGGATCACATTGCCTGTTGCCAAGCCTGGTGACTCAAGTTCCAACTCCCAGGCCCACCTGGTAGAAAAGGATACATGCACACACACACACACACACACACACACACA
Organism: Chionomys nivalis; assembly: GCF_950005125.1. Taxonomy (NCBI): domain Eukaryota; kingdom Metazoa; phylum Chordata; class Mammalia; order Rodentia; family Cricetidae; genus Chionomys; species Chionomys nivalis. Next base: position 128,064,100 of record NC_080112.1, on the reverse strand, counting down.
CAGAGAGAGAGAGAGAGAGAGAGAGAGAGAGAGACAGAGACAGAGACAGAGAGACAGACAGACAGACAGACAGAGAGGAGGATGAGAGAGACAGAGACATTCAATAAATGAATAAGTTACTCTGAAACCACTGTCTTCTTAAAAGATACTTAAGAACAAGGTGGTTGAAGGTTCCTTTCTAAAAACAAACCAACAACAACAACAACAAAACTACATTTCTACCGCTCAGACTTCTCTGACAGTTATTGCTAGAGGAATCTCTGAGCAGGTTGGAATAGCCAGTTCCCAGGCGTTTTTCCTGAGCTAACCCCATGCCTCACGCTCCACTGCTTCTGTCAGTCCTGTCTTGCCTTTGACTAAGCACTGGGAACAGGGAATCTTGGAGAGGGTCCAGATCACTGTGAGGAGAAGGACTGAGGGTGGGCTAACAGGTTGCCATTTCTTTGTTCAACAGAAAGGATCTGGTTACACTCTCTCAAATCTGTGTCCTTTTAAAGCCACCAAGAGGTAAGTGTCCAACCTTCTTTGGTTATAGGTTTGGGGCTCTGTTTCGTCAACATTATAGGAGGCGTTTACCTTAGTGAAGTGAAGGTCTAGTTTATTCTACCTTTATTGTAGCTCTTTCCCCAAACAAAATCAATGAATGCTTGCAATGGATGAAGTGCACACACCTTCCTGGCAGGTCTGTGGCTCAACTAGAACAGGGCATTGCCTGCACAAGGTACTGGTCTATAAATACTCAGAAGGTGTTAATCCCACCATAAAATCCTGGCTTCATTTTTCAGTGGAGGGAGGAGACTGGTATTTACCCTTTGGTCCTTCTCCAGGTGGACACAAAAACCCAATAGATGCCGGTGGTGGTGGAGCACACCTTTAATCCCAGCATTTGGGAGGCAGAGGTAGGCAGATCTCAGGGAGTTCGAGACCAGCCTGGTCTACAGTGTGAGTTACAGGACAGCCAGAGCTGTTACACAAAGAAACCATGTCTTGAAAAAACAAAACAACACAAAATAAAACAACCCCCCCCCCAATAGATGTCAGAAGAGGAAGGGGATTTCCAGGGGAAGGATGACCTCATTCCTTAAGTTCTGACCATTCACAGCAGTTTGGTTTCTCTTTTTTCTTTTAAGTCTTGTTGAAAGTGGATCTCCATGGGGCCTTTAGGAATTTGAGAAAAACACACCAAAGTCTGCATCCATTTCAATTTGTGTGACCCTGTTGGAATCCGAGCCGCATCATTAGAATGACATCCGATAGTTATTAAACTATTTCTTTGCTTCCAAATCTTACCTGGCACTTTCTAACAGTCTAACTGTTGTGTGATATTTAGATTGCATTCTGATGCTCCCAAGATTGACAAGAAATTTGCTTTGAATCAGAGGGCAGAGCTAGACAACCAAAATTAATCATAGAGGTTTTGGAGGACTGAGAACGGATAGAGAGACAGGAAGTAGTAGCAGAGTTTAGAGAGGGTCTCAACCCTTTTGGGAGGAGGAAGGAGAGAGAGAGAGAAAGGTCAATGGTCACTTCTCCACCAATGATCATTCTGGTTCTTGCTCTGATATCTGACTACTGAGTTGTTATTGTTAGAAAAAAGTATATAAACTCAGAATCTAACATATATCACTTTTGTTTTATGGTGTTTGTTGTCATTTCTTCTCATTCAAATGCAGGAGTGTGAGAGGTAGGACTTGTATAAAAACAATGATTTGTAATATTACCACCCTCCTCTCCCCCAATCTTCCCATATCATTTTCTTCTATATTAATTTTTATGTCTATATGTCATCTATGACAGTGTCACAGGTGTGTATATAAAATCAAAACTCATTCTAGCACATATTTTAAATATATGCCACTTCTTATGTATCACTTTTGTCTCAATATAGCTGAAAATATGGTGTTTGGGCCATTTCAGCGCACATTTGATTTATGAGTTCATGTTCAATCCCACCTTGGCCCATTTATGAGCGGGAATACTAATGAAATATTTTTTTTAAAAAAATGAGCTTATTTGAGTCAAGTTTTATCCTTTTGCACCTTATTTGCCTTTCTCTTCTCTTCTCTTCTCTTCTCTTCTCTTCTCTTCTCTTCTCTTCTCTTCTCTTCTCCTCTTCTTTCTCTTTTCTTCATGCATGATTTCATGGAGCTTGGCCCTGAACTTGCAAAGTGACTGAGAGTTAGCCTTAAATTTCTGATCCTCCTGCTTTTCCTATTAAGTGCTGGGGTTCTAGGCCTTGGTTTTATGTGATCCTGGGGATCGAGCCCAGGGATTTCTGTATGTGAGGGAGATATTCTGTCAACTGAGCTACACGCCACCCTTACTTTAAAAAAATTATGTGTAAAATCATTTTTACTTAGTGAGCCCAGGGAAGGTATGACTGTTAAGGAAACTCTATAATCTTGACATGCTAAAGGCCTAGGTATTAGGTATGAGTTCTGGTCTTGTCTTCTTTTAGACAGCAAGATTGCTGATGGTTCTTGAAACACCTTTAAAATGGGGCTGATGTAATACCAATCTACATTTACGAAAGCACAGAATTTTATTCATAGCAAGCCATATTTTATTAAAACATCACAAATGACTTGTGTCCAACTTTGGGTAATGGTTTCCTGGATTCTCTATGGTAACATGCTATCAACTGTTTGCCTTTGGGAAGACCTTGGGTTCTCTTTTATTTTGACCATATTATTTTATGTGGCTGCCATTGTCTTTTATTTATTTCAGCATATTGAATAAAGTCAGGGATTTGTGCATATGAGGCAAATGTTTTACCGCAGAACTATTTGAGCAACCCTATTTGAGCATAGGTTCTTTGTTTGTGGTTTTGCTTTTCGAGACAGGCTTTCTCTATAGCTTTGGAGCCTGTCCTGGAACTACCTCTTGTAAACCAGGCAGGCTGGCCTTGAACTTACAGAGGTCTGTCTGCTGGGATTAAGTGCACATGCCACCACCACCCGGCTGAGCACAGGCTCTTAATTGCACCTGCAGTTTTGTTGGTCTTTGGGGATGGTCTTGTTTGGAAGTTTGAGTTTTATACCTTGCCACTTGAATATGTTACTAAGCCTCTGGGGGTTTGTTGGAGACAAATAGATATCCCTGAAGCTGTCCTGCTGACCATATCCTGTACTGCTGCTAATCTAATTACTACTCAAAATATCGCTGGGTCATGGTAGACATTGCATTACTTGTGTTTTATCTAAGCAATGTGGAAGTCTGCTGATTTATATGGAAATACCCAAGTTTCTATATTTAGATCATGAATTTTTTTTACAGCTTTCTTATACAGAAGTTGACTTGTGTCCAAATGAAGCAAAGACATATTTAGGTCGGTTTTGAATCCCTGTAGCCGCTTCCTAGCAATCTAAATAGCATGTCTCAGATGAGAAAGTGGCAACTCCCACTGAATTGACTTTATAGAGAAAAATGGCTTTCTACGCTATTTCTATATCAGAGGACTTCCTCCCCGTCCATCCTTTTCCTAGAATTCTCTACATTATGATCTGCAGAAGACTATGAGATGTACTGCTCCTTGTGTATCTTTTCGTTATTTTTGTTTGTTTTTCTATCAGGGCCTCCTGTACCAAGGCTGGCCTCAGACTCACTACATAGTGCGCATGCCCAAATTATGTGGTGTGTGGGATGGAATCCAAGGCTTCAAACATATCAAGCAAGTACTCTATCAACTGAGCTCCATCCCTAACCCTCTCTTCTTTGTAAAAACAAAGGTTTTGAAAGAAGCTAAAACGGAAGGGTGGAGCCAGTTGTTTTCTGCCAACCCAGGCTCTCCCCTCAATGTGACCAAGACAGAGGAAGCCATTTGTTCCTTCTGGTTGCCAGCCTACGAGAAGGATTGTCTTTCACGTGTCTTAACTAACTGCTCATGTTCATTGTGGGACTAAGCCAGACATGAACTAGCCTTCAGTTCAATGATAATGATTTGCATGAAATGTGAACAGGAAAAAAGAAAAGAATGAATCCCCTCCTTACAAAATACTAAAATGGGCAACACAGGTCTCTCAAGATAGCATCCCTCGTTGAAATGTCTAATGGTGTTCATTTCCATTTTTTTTTTGCTTTTGTTGTTGTAGTTTTTGTTTTTTTCAGTGCTGTTGGTGTTTTTTCAGTGCTGAGAATTGAATTCAGTGTCTTACGTTTGCTAGGCAAATGCTTTAACATTGACAAGAGCTGTAGTTCCGACCTTTGAAGATGCCCAATTTAGTAGGGAAAGGACTAGCTTTGTAAAAAGCTAATGCTCCTGAACTGGGTGGAGTTTAGATTGTCTTTTGCTCAGTGAGTCAGAGAGACCCAGAGGGCATTGTAAACCACTTCCTATCATGGAGGGTGTTCACACTTTCTCTTATAAGAGGACCGGTAGCCCATTCTTCATCGGTGATGGGAGAGGAAATTTCTTGACATGAAGCACTCCAGACTCATCTTTCCTCGCCTATTGTGGAATTCCAAGCTTTCAGATTGGCTACAGAGGAGCTCCTGGCAGGAAAGTCAGAATGAAGGAGTCTACTGAGCAACCAGGAAGACTGCAGAGGAGTCACAAAATGCTAGGGGACTGAGTATAGACTGGGATTCCTAGAAAAAAAGCCACACCTAGTGTGTTAAAGAATCTACAAGGCCAACTAACCGATTAGAGTGCTGATTGTGGAAAATTGAAATGTTGCATGTCCAAAAACAAACCACCTACGATTAGCTTCAGCTTCCCTAATAGCCATTACTGCCAATCTCTGTGTTTACCCAACATCCATTCTTGTGAATATTAGGCAAATCTTCTAAGAATATATTAATAGATTACTAGCTTTTACCAACACAATGATTAAGGTTGTCATCAGATAACATCTGAGGTCTATAGCAAAAATTTTTTTAATTATAATATAAATGCATCATTCTCCCTTTCTTTTCCTTGTGCCAAATCTTCTTATATACCTCTCTCCTTGTTCTTTCAAATTCATGACTTCTTTATTTCTTAATTGCTGTTATATACATATGTCTTTATGTCTATACATATTCCTAAATATAACCCGTTCAGTCTACATAATGTTATTTGTGTATATTTTTTCAAGGTTGACAATTTGGTATTGGATAACAAGCTGGTGTACTCTTCCCTGGGGAAGACTGTTTCTCCTGCTCTCAGAATTCCTTAGCTGCCTATAGGTTTTTGTGTAGGGCTGAGTTTTCATGGACTTTCTCTCATCTAGTTTGGCATGTCTGTTGTGGTCCTTGTTTGGTTCGTGTTTAGGCAGTCATGCTGGTGAGTTTAGCTTCTGGCATTTTTAGGAGACATGATATCAGCAAGCTCTCTGATCTTCTGCCTCTTAGTATCTTTCTACCACCATCTTTTGGAATGTTCTGTGAGCCTCATGCATAGGAGCTGTGTTGTAGATGTACCCACTGGGACTGGGCTCCAAAACTTGGCAGTTTGATTGGTTCTGGCTTTCTGTAGTGGTCTTTATCTATTGCAAAGAGAAGTTTTCTTGATGAGAGGTGACAACTGCATTTGTCTGTTGATATAAGGACAAATGTTTAGAATGCAGTTTAGGGTTATGATAATTTTAAAAAGTAGTGGTTGTAAAATTTCCTCCAAGATCCAGGACTTCATTAGCTCAAAGCAGAGATTGCTTTACTTTGCTCTAACCCACCAACCTGATGTTCCCAAATGTGTTTGAAAGGTTCCTTGGTGTATGGCTTTCTTTTATTCTGTAACTATTTTAAAAAGTTCAAGATACTTATCAGATTGAACCATGGTATTTGGGGAAAGTTTAATAGACATTCTAGGGTCATGGTCACTCATTTTTGGCTCCAAAATAACATCTCATCCCCACCCCCCACTTCAGGGCCTCCTGTATCCCAGGTTGGCCTCAAACTTGATGTGTATCTGGGGTTGACCTTGAACTTCTGTTTCTCCTCCCTCCACCTCCTGAGTACTGTAATTGCAGGCACAGGATATCAAGCTTGGTTTCTTTTTATGTAATGTTAGGAATCTAATTTTGGGTGTCCAGGATGCTAGCTAGCTAGGCAAGCATTGTACCAACTAAGCCACAGACCCCACCCCAAGCATTGTTTTTTCCCCTTTGAAGTGAGGGTTCTGTTTTCCGGTGGACAGCTGCTTGAGTCTCTGTCTACATAACAACAGGCTTAGAAGGCTATATGTTCAATTAAGATTCAATGACTGTGTTTACATGACACCAAATCCTTGTTTTGCCTGTTTCCTTTCCCTTCTATTGAGCAACTATTTGACTGAACCAACCAGATGTGTCTGTAACACAGACACATGATGTGGGATGTCCTTCTGTATATATGTTGCTTTTATTGGTTGATGAATAAAGGTATTTTGGCCAATGGCCTAACAGAGTAAAGCCAGGCAGGAAATCCGAACAGAGATATAGAGTGTAGGTGGAGTCAAAGAGACACCAGTCAACAGCTGAGGAAACAAGACGCTTAGAAATGAAGTAATGCCATGGCCATGTGGCAATACATAGACCCATAGAAATGGGTTAATTTCAAATGTAAGAGCTAGCTAGAAACATGCCTAAGCCATCAGGCAAACAGTGTTGTAATGAATATAGTTTCTGTGTAATTCTTCAGGTCTGGGCTGCCAGGAAACGAAAGTGCAGTCTCTGGTTTACAGACACAGGCGGTTTCATGGGAGAATCAGTGTGTGTAAGGAAGTCAAGCCATGAAATCTGATACTAGCCCAAAATGCTGTGGAACCAGGAATGGAAAAAAGTGAGGGCTGGAAATGTTTCTAGCAGATCTGCTCACAGGCATGTCCAATCTGAAGCCTAAGCATGTGCTCTACCCATTATACGACTCCTTTGCCTTTTTATCTTCTTTTTCTGTAGTGAGAGCTGCGGTGGGCTATGTTCTGGCCACCCCGGCTCCTGCATGGCTAGCTTATGCCCAAAATAATTACATGGAAACTGTATTCTTTTGAACACTGCCTGGCCCATTAGTTCCAGCCTCTTATTGGCTAGCTCTTACATATTGATCTAACCCATTTCTAATATTCTGTGTAGCACCACGAGCGGGCATACCAGGAAAGATTCTAACCTGCATCTGTCTGGAGTGGGAGAATCATGGTGACTGACTGACTCGCCTTCTTTCTCCCAGCATTCTGTCTGTCTACTCCACCTACCTAATTTTCTGTCCTATTAAAGGGCCAAGGCAGTCTCTTTATTTAACCAATGAAATTAACACAAAACAGAAGACTCTCCCCCATCATCTTTCCGTTTTTAAAAAATTCTATTCTATGGCTCCTAAGCAGGAACTTTGTAGAGAACAACTGTCTACTGCGATGTCGAAAGGTCGAACACACCTTAAAGCAAACCTGGAAAAAGTTGAAGATGAAGACAGGAGCATATGCTCCAGGGCTAATGACCCCAGCTCTGTCGTCATACTTGTGATCTTGTCCGGGTTCAAAGGTAGATTGATGTCACCAGTTTAGAATCCATGGGCAGTGGCCAGACTTGTTCCAAGGAATTTTCCATTTCAGGTAAACAAGCAGTTGTTCCTCCATGGTGTTTCCTTTGAAATTACTCTTATCTTTTTTGGTGGCCAGAGGGCAGAGCAGAGGTTACCCTAAAACCGAAAGGGAGCATGAAATCAGACTGTACTGCCAAACTGTAATCCAGGCTTATTCTCTGCACCCTCTTTGGAGAAAATATCCTGGCTCCTCCTCAGTCCCAGGGCTCTCAGCCTTCATGGGGTGGTGACTTCCAGGTTCTTAAGTCCTGGAACAAGAAATTGGAAAGGGATATGTGGCTAGAAGTAGAAGCAGAGACCATTTATTGAGGGAAAAACACAGTTCCAAGGGGGAGTCAAAGTCAGGGGTAAATTTAGAAGCTTGGTGGTCTCTTGTGACCTTTGATGCACAGCCTAATACCATGCCTACCCCCACCCCCACCCTCTGCTGTCATGCACTGGCATAGCACAGTTTTCTTGAGCATCCTCTTTCTGTTCCTCATTACCCAATGGTCTAGGCCAAGGAATTTTATACTTTCCTCTCTATCAACTGGTTTCTTTCATGTGCCCATTCTACTCTCCTGCCCCACTTCCATCCTTTGTTCACCCATCACTTCTACCTGATCTTGGGGCCTGTCATCTGACTGGACCACCAGTCTAGCATTTCTTACCTAATCATATAAGAAAAGCCATAGTTCCCAGCCGTTCATCTTTGTTAAACTATGCCATTATTATTACAAACCATCAGATGCTTCATTCTTCTTCTTCTTCAACCCTCCCACCAGCCACATGTGCCCAAAGAGGAAGAGCCCAATAATATAAACCCTGTAGCCAGCTTGACTAGTCTTCTCTATGACCATCCAGGAGTCACTACAGGTTTCCTGCAACACAGGAAGCCATCTCTGCCCTCTCAGGACCATGGCATTTGCTGCCCTTGGTCTGGAACACTATATTCTTATGGCCCCTTGTCTCTTGTCATCCTTGTCCCAGCTCTACCTTTCTTACTCTACAGCAAGGCTTTCTCAAACCATCCCAAAGAAATGTGTACCCTTCCTTAGCCATATCTTTGGGCTTCATTCTCTTCGTAGCCCTTAAACCACAGTGACAAGCAAAGTTTCTTCGTTCCTTGGTTGACTTGTTGATTGGTCTACCAAAGATCCAGGACCTTATCCAGCTTCCTCAAATTATAGGTGTTGAACGAATAAATGTCAGCACATTGAAGCGCACTACCTCTGGGTGACTCCCTATCATATGCAGGTTTCATTTTACAGATTTTTAGTGTCTAGAAACCTCACTCCCTATGCCTCAATCTGTCATCATTCACTCCTTTCCAATGCCCCACTACCTAGGACTTGGAGATGTATTTTATTAAGTTCTTAGCATGTAGAATGGGAGTGTCTTTCCAGTTCCTTTGAGCAACTTGAGGGTAGGGACCGTCTTACTCATAGTGTTGATCCATAACATATGCTCAATCCATATGCCCTATAATTGCTTGTTGAGTGTGTAAATAGAAGAATTAAAAGAGCTTATTAGCACAGCTGATGGGCTGGAGGTTTCTTTTTCTTTTTTTGCCAAAAAGAATGTTGGCTTATTCATTTTTATAAGTCAATCTTATATGTAAGGAGAATCAAAACAACAGCTCTAAACAATCTCAGATATCTTTACAAAATAATAAACACCATGGAATTGAAACAAACATAGTATTTATTCTCAAAACTGGACTGTATTTATAAAGCTTTATCCTGAACCATTTAGGATATTTAAAAACTAGGTTTTTCAACTATGCATTTTTATAATGCACCTTCTTACTATTGAATAATTTAGTGACATCAAAGAAACGCTTTATAGAATGATTTTTATGCAGCTTCTCTGCACATTTCCAGGAAAACGATGCATAGATTAGTGGAGAGACAAGGAGTCAGATATGAGTTTATATTAGAGCATTTTAGCCTGCACCTAGAACAAGAAAGATACATTTAAAAGTGATTCTGTGAGATAAATTTCATTCAATCGATTATTAATTTAAGATTAGAAATTTGCTCCACTTTGGAAGTCTTGTCAACCAATGTGTATTAGATATAAAATTATTAATCCTGTTTGAAGATTTTTAATTTTAACAATATATATACACATATATGTATATATATTAGTTTAGGTTTGCGCATGTGAGTACAGTGCTTGGAGCTGGAGTTACAGTCATTTACAAGCTGCCTAATATAGGTTCTGGGAACTCTGGGTCCTCTGTAAGAAGAGCACTGTCTCATCACCATTGAGCCATTTTTCCAGATCCTAAAATTATTAATTTTTTAACGTGAGTCCCATTCTTGGGAATATTTTTATAGAATGTCTCACATAGGAATACATTTTACAGAAATGTTTGCTGCAGCATGATAAACGTCCCATAATTCAAAATACTCTTCAGCTCTATCATCTTAATAGAGACTTTAGAGACTTCTACCCTTCTCTTTTTTGTAGTATCTGATCTATGTCCTTTATTTGGGCATGGTTTCTTCCAAACTTTCTCCTACTATGATTGGATACTGTGAGAATTCTTGCAAGGAACACTTATGCAAAATAGCTTACATGAAGAAAGAAAAATGATGGGTTGTATATCTTCTAGCAAAACACACACAACATCAGCAGAGAAGAGACATGGCGCAATTACTGAGTTAATTAAAAATCCACTGCTCACCGCCTGGTGTCTTCAGATAACAGGAAAGGTAGCTCCGGGGCATTGAAAGCCACGCCTAATGAATAAGGGAATCATCTAAGGACTGACTGGGAGTCATGCTAGCTGTGGATCTGTCAGGCACTGATTCTGTGGTAATTTATGGAGAAAAAAAATTTGTCCCCCAACTCTGGTTTTTAAAATGTTCCAGGAAGAAGCGTGTATGGAGGAAACCTCATATAAAAAAGGAAAACCTCACTGGGAGCAGGGGCTCTGCTTGTGGAATTTGTCACCCACATTCCAACATGAAGACTTTAATGAGGTGAATGAAACAGAAGACAACATGTCACAACAAGCCTCTACTTTTACCAGACTTGAGCCACTCATTGAGAAAGAAGGATGAAGAATACTGGAAGACCAAGGCACATGGAAACAGTGGATATGAATTTTGATATTTAGACTGTGAAATCTAACTTAGTAACCTGATACTTAAGCATTGGATGGACTTGTTTTTGTCTCCTGGTATTTTGAATTTCTTTCTTGCTTTTCGATTGGACAGGAATTCTTGATGTAGGCCAGTTTGCCACTTAAATTCATTATTTAGGCCAGGCCGGAACTCATGTGGCCCAGGCTTTACGTCATTCTACAGTCTATGGTGGGCTCAACCTCACAATCCTTCTGTCTCAGCCTCCTGAGTTTTGAGGTTATAGGTGTGTACCTGGTACTTGAGTGAGTGAGTGTGTGTGTGTGTGTATTTGTGTGTGTGCGCATAAGTTTAAAGGAAAATTAGAGAGACTAGTAGGAAGAACTTTTAAATACAAGGTCATTCTTTATTTCAGTCATAAAAATAAAATTTTAAACAGGATCTGCTTAGCAGAAAGTATTATGGTGTGCGGGTGGCTTCAAGATAGTGAGTTTCTCCTTTCTTTTCTCTGTTTGTTTGGTTGTCATGGGAGTCAGTGTTTGTGTGGAAATTCTGAATATATTGCCTACAAGAAGCTGACTCTATTTCTTAGACCAATGTTCTTCTGAATTAAAAATAGCTAGGAGGGAGTGGGCTTACTGAATGGGGAATTAGATTCAACCCTGAAAATGTCTGTTGGAGATTGAAGCACTGCCTTGGGCTTCAGAGAGAATATTTTAATTCTATTCAAATAGGACTTATAATTTGGGAGTCTACCCAAAACCTTATAATTTTGGAAAGCATGCAAAGAATGATTTCCTGACACACCCAGTGAGGCTCAGGAGAGATGAAAATATGTGTGAAAATTGTCATTGCTGGCCTGAGACATCCCGAGTGTCAGGTTCTTGAGAAAACTGAGCATGTTTTCTGAGTCTAGGCAATGGCAAAGCAAGCAGGCCCCCACGTTCCTGCAGAAAGGCAGAAAAGCATATGTATAGCATGTTGGGAATGGAAGGTGCATGCCCTCTGACCCATCCTCTTCTCCCTAAAGTTTTGGGAAGAACCCTTACTTCATGCCTGACACAGAAAGTAGGATCTAACTTAATGGGTAAAAAATAATGACTGATAGAAGACAGGCATTTCTAGAGGACCAGTAGGTGGAGTTTTCCTGTCCCACAACCACTACCAAATAAACACACTGAGGCTTTTATTAATTATAAATGTCCAGTCAGTAGCTCCGGCTTGTTACTCAGTAGCTCTTGCAACTTAATCCATTTCTATTAAACTATGTGCTACCCCCGAGGCATGTGGCTTTTACCTCGATCCCATTTTGTGTGTCTGACTCGTTCTCTGGTGGGCTGGTAACTCCTCTAACTCTGTCCTTCCTCCTCCCATTATTCTCAGTTTGGATTTCCTGCCTGACTTCATCATGTTTAGGTACTGGCCAGTCAGGTTGTTTATTAAGCCAATTATAGCAACATATATTCACACAGTGTACGGAAGGATTATTCCACAGGAAATACCTGGTCGTGTTTTTTTTTTTTCTTCTTGGGAATGCAGAGTGCTACAGAACATCATTTCAACATTGCCCTGCCTCTGTTGAAGACACAATAGGGATGATCTGACAAGAGGGCTGTTTAATTGTACCATGAGATTGTAGCTGAGATGAGTCCCCAGAGGTTTCATCTAGCCTTAGAAGGCTGCGATAATATGCAACTAAGAGAGGAAATAAGGAGACCTTCTCAAGAAATGACTTTCCTCAGCCTTCAATATGAACTTCGTTCAGAAGAAATAAAGACGCAAGTAGACACCATGTGATTGGCCACCCTGTAGCCCCTGGCTAGGCCCTGCAAGCCATCCTCAAAGGGGAGGATCTTGCCTTCCTTATACTTTTCTTATTTGGTGCCCCAAGCTGAACCATGGGGACTCTCCTGTACTTCCCTGCAAAGGAGCTTGGTTGCTGTAAGTCCTTCAGTACCACAAAGGAGGAAATAGTACATGACTTACTGATCTCCAAAGTGTGCTTCGGACTCCATAACCCACCAAACCTTAGATTAAAGGGAACAAAACAGCTCTGTTCTCTTTTTGCCTTTTTGTACTTCCCTGTACACTGTGTCCCATCAAGAAAAAAAAATAGGTCTGTGCTTTCACTTCCAATGTGTTCAGCGGGCTGGATGCTAAGAACACAGCATTGAGACAGAGCACAGTGTGGGAGAAGAGTCCAGCCAGCAGTTCTCATTGTGATTGGCCACAGTGCCCTCCATGTGTGCCTAACTATAGAATCCAGGCAAAGAGTGGCATAAATTCTCAATAGTGACAGCTCCGCAGTGTGAACCTGAGAGATATCCTTGCAAATATGAAGTTTACATCAATCTCTAGCCCAGAATACTTAGGAGCTGAGAGAAAGATGAGTACCCAAACATTAGAAGTGGAGTGATGACTGGATAGGATACAGGAACGCTAAGAGCACAGACTTTTGCTGCTAGAAAAGTGGTACCCCAATATTTTATGTGATAAGATACAAATCATATTTTATATGATATATCATATCAAAATGATATTGAAAACCTGGGAGTTTGGCCATATGTTTTGTTTTGTTTTTCTTTTCTTGTTCTCTCTCTTTTGAGAGCGAGCCTCGTACAGTCTTGAACTTGCTGTGTCACTAAAGGAGTTCTTGAACTCCTCATCCTCCTGCCTCCACTGCTGGAGTTCTAGGAGTACAGATGTGTACCACCATATTTAGGCTCACGTCTACACTTTCCAAGGGCAAAGTTGAGTAGGTTTGTCAAGCCATCTATGTTTCTGGAGTAGGTTGCAAAATTAAAAAAAAAAAAATTAAACACAAGGAAGAAATAGGAAATCCCTTCAAATAATTTTCTTGGAAAAATGAAAACATCAAGAAAATCCAAGTCTGAGGATGGAGATGAAAGGTCCTGGAGACTGATGAAGCTGGAAAGAAGACTATGAAAGGGTTTTCATAAGGCTGGAGCCGGGGAAAGATTGTGGAGACTGTGGAGAACCCTGAATGGTGGCTACAAATGATAACATTCACATGGGAGGGAGGGAGGGAGGGAGGGAGGGAGGGAGGGAGGGAGGGAGGGAGGGAGAGAGGGAGGGAGGGAGGGAGGGAGGGAGGGAGGGAGGGTTGGTTTCTGGGTTTTCAAGCTTTGCTTTCTCTTCTCATCCGCCGATCTGTGTTGTTACTCCTCCGCCATAAATTGGCGTCCATTCTGTTTAATCAAACAGTAATGGAACATTTTATGTTGCCAGGTGCAATTTACAAAGTTCATAAACTGCCTCTCTTAATTCTTCCAAGGGCAAGGCAAACTATGACTGCTTTCCCCATTTATAATAGGGAAGCTGAAACCCACAGGCGTGAATTAACACAGTGAAGACCGTAGAGTCAGGAGACAGGCCAATGTGTATTTGAGCATGGAGCATGATCAGAGAGCCCCACCTCTGTCCACTCACCTGAAGGATCCTTCTGCTGAAAACGTCTACATGTTTTGAGCATTGCTCCAAAGAGATCGCCCTGAAAGTCTCTTCCATTGTCCCTGCCAGGTTAGCCACCCTATCTTTTACTCTCAAAAGGATACAGCAAGTCTCCCATCAAGCTGAGAACATTCCCTTCTCCATTTCCTGGCTGTGCTTCTCTGGAAATCTGCTTCACGACACTTTTCAAGGCATTTGTGGCAAAGTTCTATGATGAGAAAGACAGAAACCTAGTTCTTTTTTTGTCAAGGATTACACTGACTTTTCTAGCCTCTAGCTGTGTGGTGACTGCTCACACATGTGTGGGGAGGTCTCTGGTGGGTGCTTAGCCCTTTAAACTCTTTTAATCTGCACAAAGGCGACCTGCATGTGAATAAAGGATATGCTCACCAGTCGACAATTTTATGCTCAAAGGTATCCCTGCAAAGAGAAACACAAGCTTTAGCCGTAGCTTCGAGAGTCGCGGTCCCGCGTCTACTTCACTGAACAACAAAGGTCATTAGCTGTGTAATATGGAGGAACCAAGGGCGGCTTCCTCATTACTGCAGTCCCCTTCCCCCACAGAGCTGTTATGAAACAGCCTTGAACTTCACAACAGGAAGCACAATCCAGGGCTGGTAAATAAAGCCTTTCCTTCCCTTTAGTAGGCTCAGAACTTCCTTCTCCTCAGTTCCAAATCCTTTTACAGATGTTTACCTAAGAGTTGGGATTTTTCACTCCTTCTCTTAATGCCATTCGCTTCTAGCTTTACATCTAAGAAAGCAATGGCATCCTCGTTGTCAGGAAAGCCTTGGAATCACCAGGGAATAAAAGCCCTTTCCTTCGTCTCTAAATACTTTGAGGTGGGCTCTACCAACACCATTTTGCCCTTGTGCTGGAATTTCCCTTTTCATTCAGTGCTGGCACAACCTGCCCGACGCAGAAGCAGGGAGCCTAAATCAGCCGGCAGAGTTTTGTATATAGTTCTCGGCAAATAGAATAGAAAGTGTAAACGGAGCTCTGTAAACAGCCGCCCGAGATGGGCACTCACAAACCATGCAAAACAAATCAGGGGAAACAGTGCTCCATCCATGATTGTGTGTATCTCTGAAGAGGATCTAAGGGGGCTCCAGAAAAGCTGCGGCTTGGAAATAGTTCGTTCTTCTAGTCAAGAACATGCCATTGTTTCAGAATTGTCTTGGGCAATTGTATTCATTTTTCTATTGCCGCAAGAACAATCACTACATACCAGTCGGCTTAAGGCAACATGGTTTTGTTTTGTTTGTTTCATTTGAGAGAGAGAGAGAGAGAGAGAGAGAGAGAGAGAGTGTTCAGGCATGTGACATGGTATATGTGTAGAGGTCAATACCCAGCTTTCAGAAGTGTGTTCTCTCCTTTCACTAAGAGCATCAGAGATCCACCTCGGGTCACCCCCAGGCTTGTTCAACAAACACTCTTAACTACCAAGCCACCTTGATGGCTCATAACATACACTTTCTGTCTTGTAATTTGGCAGATCAGAAGCCAGACAAGAATCTGAGTGGGCTGAAAGCAAAACACCTTAAGGAGTGCATTCCTTCTGCAGGCTCTTGATGAGAATCTCTTCCTTGTCTCTCCCAGCTTCACCTTCCCTTGTCTAGTGCTGCCAGCCTTCCGTTTCTCCTTTTCCTAGTCACATCTTCCTTTAGAAAGCGAGTCAAGCCCTAGTATGCATCCATCTTGATGCTCTTGACCCAATGGGATGAGCTAGCTGCCTCGCATCCCTGTCATGGTGTCTTCCCTTCTACAATAGACAGTATCTCTTAAAGCCACGAGCCAAAGTAAACTCTTAAGATGTTTTTGTGTGGCATTTTGTCATAGCAATGAGAAAAACAATAGAGCATTGAACATAACCAAGTTCATAAGTTCTGGAGTATAGGATGTGGCTAGGTCTTATGTTACAAAGTCATTATTCTGTCTACCATATTTTTCCAGTAATTCTTTAATATAATAAGATTCCAGTATTGTAGGCTCAGGTGGATCAAGGTCTCCTGGGCTATTGAAGTCCCACTGGCTTCTCTTCAGCCATGAATTTAACAGTGTCTCCTATCTCCAGTACCTTCTTAGCTCCAGTGCTCAGCCACAGAGAGAAGCACCCAGGACTCTCACCCTCCTCTCTCATCCAGTGAGCGCTTTAGATAGAACCTGGAGTCACCTCAGCCTTTCTTTAGTTGCATTTGCCTGCCCTCAGTAGCAGCCCATGCTCACTGGTACCTCTGTTTCCACAGTCTGAGTTCGCTGGTGAGTTTAGACACAAGGAGAGTTTGGTGGACACTCAAAGGAGAAGAGCATTGATACTATATCTTGGCAAACTTGGCATCTGCTCAGGTCAGAAAACTGAAGCACAAGTTTGAATGCGGAAACCAAAACTGAAGAACATTCTAGATAGACACTACCTGAAATCCTACAAGTCAAGATTGCCATTTTTCTGACCTTAACATTCATCTACTCTTGGTGTACACTGTTTTCAACTATGTTGTCTTTCTCTTTAGCGTCTTCCACGTTGTTTTTCTCCTGGCACTGCATTGTGCCTGAATGGAAGTCACACTGCCCTTCCTCCCCCGTGGCTCTTT
Organism: Chionomys nivalis; assembly: GCF_950005125.1. Taxonomy (NCBI): domain Eukaryota; kingdom Metazoa; phylum Chordata; class Mammalia; order Rodentia; family Cricetidae; genus Chionomys; species Chionomys nivalis. The sequence continues at coordinate 128,047,473 of NC_080112.1, read as the reverse complement.
GGTTTTAACTAGGGAAATGAATATCAGTCCATAGCTGCAAAATCTTTTACAATAAAAGCCTGCAGGGCTAGCTCAGGTGGAGAAAGAACAGAGATGCCCACCACCAGCAAAATTATGAAGCAATAAGTTAAGTTAAAGATTTTCTACCTGGGATCTGTCATAGGACATGGTTTGATTTGATTTTGGTTTTGGAGTTCTTGACTGTAAAATGGGACAGTTCAACTATCTGCCACATAGGCAAAGAAAGAAGGGTCTCCTTCTAGTGATCTCCAATTGAATCCCCAAATCATCCCCAGCGGAAGTACCAGTTGTGTAAGCTTTTCCTGGGGACATGAACAAACACCTATTCACTCCAGACGGGATGCAAAGATAGAACAAAGGAACAAGTCCAGCCAAGTTAGCTTGGTGAACTGATAAGATTATTATCAGCACAGGCGATAGAATACTTACAGGATATTTACCTGTAAATGTGCAATTTACAAGTACTTGAGAGGCTATACCACTGGGAAAAGATGTCTTTCTCAGCTTCCTTAGCTTCCTATACATCCTTAGCGAGGAGGGGGAGGATTTATGAGCATCCTCTTCTTCACAGTAAATCTGTCTAAGCTATCAACTAGATTAGCCCAAGTGGAGTTAGAATAAAGCACACTCCTCAATGCAATATAGTACCCTGGATTGGCACATGAATGGAAAAAAGTAGTGGTGAAATTAGGAAAGAGTATAGAGTTTGGAGTAGTATACCAACAATTGTTTTGACAAATGAGGGTAAAGAGTTCATGGCAAAGCACTGTACTGTCCTGGCAACTTTTCTGAAAAGTAAATTTTTTTTAGCTCTGCCTGTCTCTGCTCCTCTTCTACCCTGGGGTTAGCTCATTCCAGAAAGCCACAAATGATCCCATATATCTACTATATCCCATAGTAGTTACCATCATAGGGTATCTACTTGTAACACATCTGGAAACGTGGACTTTTGCAAGATCCACAAAATCTTGTGGATTTTGTTGTGTTGCAGGCTGGGGAAATGGCTCAGTGGGTAGAAGTGATTGCTGTGCAAGGGCAAGGATCCGAGTTTGAATTCCCACCACCATCATAAGAACAAGCCAGGCCTAATGGCCCCTGAGCTATAATCCCAGCACAGTAGGAACAGGAGTCTTTGGCTTAATGGCTGGCAGTTGAGCTCCAGGTTCAGAGAGAGGACTTGTTTAATAAGGCAAACACTGATAGACACACTCTTTCGGCCTCCAAACAATCACTCTTGGGTGTACTCACATACCACACAAGCTCACATACACACATACATAGAAAAAAGCAGCCAAAGTGGTATTTGAAAATGTACTGATGCCTTAGTTGCATCTAAAGTGGCAATGAAAGGGACTGTTGGAATTAAAAATGAAAACTTGTTTTTAAACTTCGCTTCTACTGAATTTATTTTCAATGGTGTTTGTCATGCAAAGATCACAAGAATCTTGGGCCAGTTCCCCTGGCACTACCCAGGTCTCAACCCTGCTGAAGTCACACCCAAATTACCAGAAGCACTATATTAATGGAAAGCTTCTTAAAGCACTCTAGCAGGAGAAGGAGACCTGGGTTGGGCACAGAAGGGAAGGTCTCCCTCCCCCCTTCCCTTCCCCAAGGCTATGCAGCTATTATCAGCCCGTGCTGATATTAAGGGAGGGAACTAATCTTTGTTTTCATGGGTTATGGGAAATGTTTCTAGTAACTGATTAAAGAGTTCCTTCCACCTCTGTTTGCCATTTCTCTGGTTCAACTTTGAACAAAAGAAACCAGCAGAAATTCCCAGAGTGAAAAACAACCTTCTGGGTCATTGATGGGTGGTTCAGATCATCTCATTTGTCCTCCCTGAGAGTTATTTTAAGGTGAAAGAGTGTTTTGTGAAAGATCTTCACTAAAGAAAGAATACCTCAAAAGCCAAACATTTCCCTGGATCCATCTCTTACCTGGTCAAACTGAATCCCTACCTATGGTACAAAGTCTCAGATTGCAATGAAACTCCTTGTAGCTCTAGTCCCCGGTCCTGATAGCACCGCTGTGACCTCCACAAGAGTTGGGAGAACTAGAAAACCTTCATGCACTGAGAGGTGAGGTGTTAAGTTTTTTTTTTATTTTTGTTTTTGTTGTTGTTGTTGTTGTTATTGTTACTTCTTTCCTCGGAGAAAAAACTGAGTTTGCTAAAAGACGTGGGGTATCCAATGACCTCAAGATCAGTCAGGTCACCAGGTGAGGACTTTACTTTTGCCTCCTGAGCTGTTCTCTGCATTCCCGGGACGGGCATCCATAAAGCACCATGGCAGCCAAAGCTGTCTGTCAACAGCCAAAAGTTGCATGGAGATACCTACCAAGTATGCAGATTGCAACGGCACTAGAAGGGAAGCTTGCATGGGACAGCTAAGTGGGTCTACTTTCTACAAATGGGTTTTCTAAGCTGCCCTCCTCTTCTCAGGCGCTTCTTTCCTTAGGGTGACTTGGGGGGCAGTGGCTGTCCCATACCCAGGAAAAGTCCTGACACAGCACCCATTATTTACTATTTTTATTGCACAGCCAAGGGTGAAGCCTTTCATTTGCAGACACTGGCTGAGTCACTCTTGCAGCTAAGATTAGCAAGCCAGAGACTCAGTCTGCAATCTGGTGGGGAAGGAAAAGCTTTCAAAAGTATTTGTACAGTGGAGAGTAAGCCTTGTCCACTTCACTTCTCACCTCCCCAAGTTTCAGTCACAAGTGCCCAGTTTTTGCTCTAGCATATTCCATGTGGTCTTCAGTCCAGGAAATTGATTGTTCCAGCACTGGGCTTGGCTAAACTAACCCCAGCCTTCGGTCTGAGACAACTGCTTTGGCCCAGGTGCCTAGCATTGTAATTCGGGTTTGGTGCTCCATAGCATTTCTTTTGTTTCTGTTGAATTCTTCCAAGGGAGGGGAAGAAGGCAATGGGGAAATGAATAAAGAAAATGCAAGCTTTGACACTGAGGTTTCTTTCTCCATTGGACCAAGAAGACCTGAGCAGAAGCAGTCTGCATTACAAGGGTAGTCTGCAGACCAGGAGACTCAAAAGTGCAGAAAACCCGTCCCCACCCAGACATCATGGGTGAGAATCTGCATTTTGACAGGACTCCCAGGTGTTCCATGGTGTATGTTTGTGTTGATGGGGGCACACACCTTTAATCCCAGCACTCTGGAAGCAGAGGCAGGTGGATCTCTGTGAGTTCAAGGCCAGCCTGGTCTACAGAACTAGTTCCAGGACATCCAGGGCTGTTACACAGAGAAACCCTGTCTTGAAAAACAAAACCACAAAACAAAAATAAAAACAAAAATCAAAAAAAAGAAAAAGAAAGAAAGAAAAAGAAAGGAAAGAGAGAAAGAGAGAAAAGAAAGAAAGAAAGAAAGAAAGAAAGAAAGAAAGAAAGAAAGAGAAAAGAAAAGAAACTGGAGCCCTTTGTTCCTGAATTGGTCATCACCCAGAGCACTGAGGGCAGTGGGAATGCTTGTGGCTGTTTTCTGACTACACCGTTAACTGAGTCAACTCTACATAACTCCTCTTACATCACCAGCAAATAGATGAACCCTTTCTGAAAACTCGGTTTTCCTGACGGCCTCTAGAGGCTGGTCAGAACTGCTGATGGACCATTCATTTTTCATTTATCAGAGAACCATAAACCTTGATTGCAAAGGGAAGAAATGATAGACTTTGAAATCCAGCTGCTGCAATCCTTTCCCAGGGTGGGCATGCCCAGAGCTGAGGCAAGAAGAGAGAGTACTAATCTTCAGTCAAGAGAGCTGGTTTTTATTCCTGGTGGACAGTTAGGTAGCTGGAGGATTTGAGGCTAGTCAGTTTATTGCTTCCTCTCTTTGGTACTCCATCTGTAAAAAAGAAGACAGACTAGACATAATGATGCTTAGAACCACAACCTATAAGCCAGGCATGGAGGTAGGTTTACGCAGGAGACGGAGGCAGAAAGATCACTGCCTGGGCTATGTAGTAAGACCATTTTTCAAAAAAAAAAAAAAAAACACACAACCAAGTAAAATTTCATAACTTGCCACTCACCCATGACCCATATGTTCTCTGTATCCTATACCACTTTTACTTTTCTCCAAAGTATTTATCAACATCTCTAGCATATTACATATACCACACACACACACACATACAAACACACACAGAGTAAAAAGAAGTTCCGTGTGCACAAAGACTCTGGGTTTTAGTCTTTGTGTATCTCTAAAACCTGAAATAGTTTCATCTGTGACAGAGGAATCAGCCTTGTCCATCTCTAAAATTTCATTCGAGGACCACTGACCTTTTTTTTTTAATGTTCTAAATGTTCCAGAATGTTCTAAAGCCAATATTACTTTAGATTCATATTCCTTTTCTGATTCTCTAGCTGTATACCGTTCATTTCCCCCACTTCCTCCATGAAGTCTGTCTTCCCCTGAGTGTTTCCACGAAAATGTGTACGATGCATTTTCTTTAGATTCTTTCACACTGCTGATGACAGTTCCAGTTTCTCTATAAGCATAATACTCCCTTTCCTTATCTATCATTCTCTGGGAAATAAATACTTTATCATGGGTCCAATATTTAAACTGAATTTTTCTTCTACCCTCCCCTAAAATCCAAGGAAAGTATCATTCAAACAAGACATTCACAGCAGATAAGTAAAAAGTAAAAAGTAGAAAGTAAAAAGACACAAAAACTGTAGGCCTACACCATGTTGACCCTTGTAGATTCTTTATTTTTATATAATGTAAGAAAAAACTCAGAAAAATAACTTGAGTTAAATGGTTACAACTGTGGAAATTTGGGAATGTCCAAAAAAGGGAAAATTCCACCATAATAGTGTCATGTTTTCCTTCTCAGTTCCTCCTCTTGTCTAAGTCCTTGGCACGTCCCTGGATAGTTTCTTTACACCCCCGAGCTACTTTTCTGACTTCCCTGATTCCCTGACAGATTTTTTTTCTCTTTCATTTAAAGAAATAACAAAGCCTTATCCAAACTCATCCAGATGACCCTTTGCCTGGAATGCATCTGCTAGTCAGGACTCACAGGGCTGTGACAGTAGCAAGCATGCGCAATGTAGGCAGCTTGGACTCCCTTAACCTTGGAGGAGGCCCTGTGAAGCAACAGGGCTGTACCTTGCTTACTTCTGGCCCCACGCTGTCTAGCATTCCAATTCACCCAGCCCAGGAGGCTGCTTCCTAGGTGCTGTCACTGCTACAACTAGCTGGCTTTGAATGCCTTTGGGTGATTGACAGTGCTGGGGATCAAACCTAGGATCTTGCACTTGCTAAACGTGCACTCTACCACTGAACTTCACACCCAGCCCAGTTTGTGAAAGTCTGGGAGCCAATCTCTCTGCTTCCAAGGACTCAATACCCACTTATATCCCACTAAGTAAACTGATGTATGCAGATGCAGCAACATTGGAGCTAGAAGAGTTGACCAAGGCCTTATATGTACTCACATGCCACTACCTTCTTTCCCCTCTCTCTTTCTTTCTCCCTCCACTGCCCAACCTCTCTCTTTGACACTGGGCTTCAGATTGCTCTTGGTGACCTTGAACCCAACCTTGAGATGCCGAGATTGCAGGCACATACCACCAGGCCTTGTGCTTGCTAGGCAAGTATTGTACCAACAGAGCTACATCCTCAGCCTCCCCCACGCCCCACTCTGTTTTCTCCTTTGTCTTAGGTTTTTTTTTTTTTTTTTCCTGGCACGGGAGTTTTGAGCGGCATTCTGTTTTGTTCAGAATAAGCGTTGCCAACAAAAAGGGGGTGCCCGTTGCTCATCCAACCTGGGGTTTTCTTTTTGTAGGCTGCTTCTACCCACTCACTGTTTCATATGGAAAGACATTTAAATTCAACCCTCACGAAGTCAAACCCGAAACGATGTGTGTTTCACTTCTCTCTATCCATTTGCTCTTCTCAAAAAATGAGGCAGGGAGTCCTATTTGCTGCTATTGTGAGCATGACGAGCATTGGGAAAGCGTCTCTGGGGTGTCGGGATGAAACCACACTGACACAGCTGGCCTTTTCAGTAGAGACCTTCGGAGACAGAAAAGACCGGGAGAGGCCTGGAAAGAACCTAACCCAACTATGCCAAAATCAAATGAGAAAAATCGAAGCCAGACAGAGTGACCTGGCCAAAGTTAACATGGGTTACTAGAAGCCAAGAGTATCTATGTACTTTGGGTGTATTTGGGCAAAGTGACAACTGTATTCCTAAACTTGAACCTAGAACTTCCTAGAAAAGTCAGAGAGTCGTGAAATAAAAATGTCAGGAACTGGTAAGTGGAAACCCTCCACACCATCACTGATTCTTTTTTGAGACTAGACCTCCTACGGCCCAGACTGACCATGTATTTTCTATGTAGTCAAGGATGACCTGGAACTTCTGATCCTCCTGCCTCCGTCTTTCAAGTACAACTGTTTACCACCATGCCTAATTTGTAGAGTACATGCTATTAACCCGGTGTTTTGTGCATGTTTGTCATGCATTCTACCAACTGAGCCGCGTCCATAGCACAACTATGCTTTCTTTGAAAAGGGGATATTCCAGACGCAAACTAGAGTTCTTGACTCTAGTCAAGAAACTAGAGTTTCTTTTAAGAGTAAAATAAGATATGATTTCCCAAAAAAGTCTACAAACTACACTCAAGGGTACTTGCACTCAACATCTGGCAACCTCTTCAACTGAAGCAGTCATTCAGTTTTGGAGGTGAACTACTTGAGAAATTTTCACCAGGGAAGTGAGCTTCTGGGGTCATTATCATTTAGATGAAGCCACTTCTACAAAGGCAGGAAGAACACATGATGTCATTGGATAAAGGAGTCAGGATATTCAAAGCGAGTTTACACTCCCCACATATAAGAACCACAGAGCAATTTGTGTGCTGAGCACAATAGATTCTTTTCCACAGTGTTTAGAGTTGACTTGTTGACAAGATGACTGTAAAAACAGGATGAAATGACATTTGGAAAGAAAAACTATTGGCAAGCAAGATGGAAGTAGAGGTCTTAAAGGGGGCAAACAAGTTCAGTTTCCCTCCCCAAACACACCCTTCTGATACTGGGATATTGGGTGTCCTGGAAACCCAATGATTTCCAAAGCCATGCTAAGCTAGTGGTTTTCGGGCTTTATCTTAAGAATTCAAAAAATGAAATTTATTGACTGCAGAGGGTGAGTTTTAAAGGAAAAAGTTTTATTTATTAGTATGCAGGAACTCAAGAGAAAGAGAAAGCCATGCCATTTAAGTTAGTCATCGGGGTTAGCCGTATAGCAGACAAGCAACTGCATGGCAGAAAAAGAGGTAGGGCTTCAGAGAAAGAGTAAGGAAGCCCACAGTACCAGAAAAAAAAATATACTTGGGCTCTGTGTAGTACCTAAAAGAAAGAAATAAAAGAGAAGAAAAAGGGGAAATTGGGGCAGACTCAATAGAACCTCTCCAGCACCATGTCCACCCATACACGCTTCCCTGTCATGATGATAATAGACTGCCATGTCTATTATCCCTCTCAAGGTGCGTGCCTTTAATCCCAGCACTTGGGAGCAGAGGCAGGTAGATCGATCTCTACATTTGAGGCCAGTCTGGTCTACAGAGTGAGTTCCAGAACAGCCAGTAATTCATAGAGGAAACCCTGGCCCAAAAATCAAAAATTAAAAATAAATAAATAAACAATGATAATGGACTAAACCTCTGAACTGTAAGCAGCTATCCCAATTAGATGTTTTCCTTTATAAGAGTTTCCACCGTGGTCATGGTGTCTCTTCACAGCAACAGAAACCCTCACTCAGACACGGACCCGTGAGCTTTCAGCGATTTAGTCTCTTGTCTTCACTTCTCATCTCGCCATACTTGCCTGGGGATAGCAGACATACCGCTACTACATCCCAGCTTTACTCGGGTCCTCATTCAAGCACAGCAAATACTGAGCCATCTAGCTCCTTGTCTCCTAGAGTATCTTGTGGGAAGATACAAAAACTTTAGGCTACCAAGAATGATCACTCTAAAGCGAGGAACCATAGATATGAGCAATATAAGCGCTAACTCCATAATAAGGATATATGAAAGGAAAGACTATGAAAACCAGGCTTTTCATTATTTCCTTAATTTCCTTATGGTCTTCTCTCACTACAAGTATTCAGTTAGTTACACAGTGGAGGCTTAATTAGGACAGCAAATTTATAAAACTAAGGTCCAAAGGAAGTAAGAATCATCAAAGCCTATACAGAGAGTTCTTGCCAGTTGAAGTGAAAAGAAAATTTGAAATTTTTCTATTGCAGTATATGAATAATTCAGAGAGCAAAGCACCGCCACAGCTCTGGGGCCTCCATTTTCTAGTTCTGAAATGAGTACACTGATGGCAGAGTCTTCCCCAAAGCAGAAGGACAACTTAATTGAATTAATTCTCAGATGTGGGGCAGGTTCGTTGGCATTCTTAGTTGTGAAGGATTCTAGAATGCAAATGGTTAAGAGGAAGGAAGGGAGCTATGGCTGCCTGACCACCATGGGTAAAGGAAGATTTTCTCAGCACATTGCCAGAAGGAAGGCCTTTGAAATACACAGTCTTTACTGCTTCTCCCTTTATCCTGGTAGTATCAGTGGTAGCATGAAACCAGGGCACATGGGAATTTAAGCCTAACAACAGAAGACACACGAATTCCGAACCCCAGCACTGCCAACTGTAGTAATCTGGACACAGAGAGGAATAAAAATCACCCTCAATGCTCAAGCTCGGCTTAAATTTAACCATCTTTAAAGTAGTGAGCTAAGGAGGGGAGTGAGCCCTTCAAAACTAGGAAGAGGAAACCCCGGAGCATGTGTACTTTATTTGGGGGAGCAAGGTCTCATTATGTAGCTCTGTCTGGCCTGAAACTTGCTATATAGACTGAGCTGGTCTTGAACTCAGATATCCACCTCTCTCTGCTTCCGAGTGGTAGGATTAAAAGTGTGGTCCACCCTGCCTTGTTTATACATTTCTCTTAAAACACAGAGTCTCATGTGCCCCAGGCTGTCCTTAGACTCACTATGCAGTCAAGGAGGATGGCCTGTCCTCTTGCTCACACCTCCCGAGTGATGAGATTACAGGCAGGCGCTGCAGTGCATGGAACCCAGAGCTTTGTGCAAACCAGGCAAACACTCTACTCAGTTAAAGGCCCAGCCCGTTAGGTGAACATTTTTCATTCATTCTAGTTTGTCTTTAAAAAACAAACCCCTTGCAGTATGTCTACAAAGAGCCCTGCAAATGGCAGCGTATGCATTCTTTTAAAGAACCAAATAAATTCATTTAAATCGGTGGCTTTTGAATTAAAGCCCGGAAACCTCGTTGTTGATCTGGGCATGGTTGTCTTGTTCTCTGGAGATCTTGGTTTTTATTTGCATGTGTTTCTGTCTAGCTTGTCACCGCCTCTGCTTCTGCTGGTCACGGCAGGAAGAAAAATCAACCAAATCTCTCCGTAGTTGAGAAATGGCTGAGCTGGCTCTTAGGACAGGGTCATGCTTCTAGACTACAGCGGGCTAGCCAAGCTTGTGATCACAGGAACCACAGGGCAGCTATTTCGATTGCCAAGTTAAAAGTTGCTTTTTCTGTTTTCATTTCTTAGCCAAAGGAGTAAAACAGGTACACTTCTTGCCCGCATAATCTTTAGGGAGGTATGGATGGGCAGGCACTTTTGATTTGTCTGGGGTAAAATACCAACAAATCCCACCAGAACAGCACACAAGAGTAGGGAAGGTTTCACTTCCTTTCTAACCTTTAATGAGCAGAAAAAGCACAATTAGAAAACGCTATCTCTGGGGGTGTAGAGTTACTTCCTGGCTGCCTTTGTCAAGAGAGCCCCTGCTGTCTGACATGTCTTCAAATAGAATCAAGAAGCACAGTTTATTACACCTTTCATGGGAACATTTAAATAATGTGGGATTTTTATTTAAAAACCCTTTCTCCAACATTTCAGGGACTCTTGTAGTAGAAAGGATGATGTAGCCTTAGCTAAAACGTGCTTTTTCTATGATGTAGTCAAACTGCTTAAGTGATCATAGCATTCAGAAATTAAAAACTTAGCCAAAAACTGTGGTGCATGCCTGTCATCCCAGTACTTGGAGGTGGCATGAAGAAAATCAGGAGTTCAAGGCCATCCTTGGCTATATAATGAGTTTGAGGCCAGCCTGGGTTACATGAGACTCTGTCTCAAAAAAACAGCAACAAAAACAAAGAAATAAAAAACTAAATTTTCATCAGGTTCTATATGGAGTATTCTTAGCAGTAATACCACAGTTGGTACAAATGTATTACATTGGTTCTTCCTTTGAGGAGAGCTGGAGAGAGCCCTGGCAGTGGGTTCTTTGAATTGTCATAATGTCGGAGGCTAAGTAGGACAAACAGACACAGGCAAGCTTCCTCCCTGGGGAGGCTGCTTAGCTTGCCATTTCCACAACCACAGATTCACTTCCTAGTTATTTTCCTGACAAGAGCTAAGCAACCCTTTGGTGTTCAGCCTAGAGGTTTGATCAGCAGATATTATCTTTGGACCAGATTGAACCATAATTCCAGAAAATGAATAGGTGAGCCAGTCCTTGCCGAGTGTGAACACAATGGATTCCAGAATCCTGCACAGAATCATTATTTTTGGACAGCCCAGTCTACAAAATCTAGTGCAAGTGTTCTCTTGAACCTGGCACTGTGGAACAAAGAACACTATGAACAATGAGCTAAGAGCATAAAACCACTTCAGGAGTTCTTGAGGACCTGTGCTTCATGGCCGAATACTCCCCAGCATCCTGCTGAAGACATGACAATTGTAACATTATAAGGCTACCCCAGTCTCTACTATTATCATTGATAAAAATAAGCATTCCTAAATCTCTTCATTCAGTTCTTCTATTCCCTCGGTTTTCATTGTTCTACAATATAGAAATTATTGGGAGGCATCTGACGGCAGAAATATTTTACACACTTAAAAGAAAGTGATCAAAAAGATAAATGCTACAAATGGAGCTACAAAGAGAGGTTAGCTGGTAGATGTACTACTTGCCTTGCAAACACAAGGACAAGCTCAACGCCCCTACAAATAAACAGCAAAGCGAAACCCTGTGCAGGACTCCGTGGTTGCAACCCCAATGTTGACAAGATAGAAACAGGTCTCCAATGTTCTTAGGCCAGTCAGCAGAGGCTACCTGACAAGGTCCAGGAAAGTGAGAGATAATTATCTCACCAAAAAAGAGGTAGATGTTTTAAGCAAAGGTGACTTGAATGGTAAAGCCACCTGTCACTAAGTCTGACAACAAAAGTTGGATCCCCACACCAGAACCTGCTTCTGGAAAGCTGTCCTCTGACCTCCATACACACGCATGTGCACACTTATATAAACAAACAAGCAAATAAATACATACATGTTAATGCTTTTTAGAAGGTTAATGGTGCCTGAGTAATGATACATAACATTGATTCTTGGCCTACACACATACACACATACACTCACAGGCACTTGCATCTATACATGCATACACAGAGAGAAAGAGAGAGAGAGAAAGAGAGAGAGAGAGTGAGAGAGAGAAAGAGACCAAAGATGCAACAAACATACAGAAGGTGGAAAAAAGAAGCCCATAGAATTTTACTCAACAAATTTGAGAGAAGTGGATAACACAAGTTATCGGTGCTCAGCTTTTCTAAGCATAATCTACAATATGTGCTGTCAAAAATGAACCCCTGCTTACGTCCATCACATCTTTCTCTCTGATAAATTTACTGAACTGACCTCCTAGATTTTTTTAAAGACACACCTTGACTGCACTGCTGAGCTTCAATTAATACATTTGTTAAACCCTGTTTTCTCACTGATGGTTAGGAATGACATGAGATGAATCAAATGGAGAAAAACACGGCAGCCTAACATCGGATGAGCCGAGCACCACCGCGCAGGAAGTGTGTAGGTGAAACCAAAAGTTTGGTTCAGAGAAGCAACTGCTTGTGGCTGGCTGCTGTCAATGCTGCCTTTCTGAGAACAGTTGGGCCGTTTGTTGTCTCCTTGTAGCAGGCACAGAAATGAGCCACACAGAGAACTCACTTGATCCCAAGAAGCCATTTATGACTCTTGGTGAACTAGACAAAGATTTAGCCACACTTGTGGATGAGACGGATCAAACAGTGGAATTGCACTCTTGTTCTTTTCTAGAACTAGTCAACCCACTTAGTATATTGGATTCGTTTTTCTGAAACATGAGAGAGTGTTATAGCTGTCAGAGCAGCTCTGAGCAATGTATGCTTCAAGATGTTTGGGTTTTGTGGTAGACCCAATAGCCTCTTAGTAAGGCCAGGGCTGCTCTGTGATTCACCTGTATGTCTTTCATGGTGTCATAGTCCCTGCTTCAGGAGTGTGTTTGGAATGAATGAAGGTAACCTGTGGTATGCCCGTCTTCCCTTGAATAACTACATATAAAATGAATGGCTAAACAATTAAAACTAAGGATACAAAATGAGCCCATGTAAAACCCACCCAGTTTCTGTCTCTCTCTATATGTATTTCTACATGGAGAACATTTAGATGCTTAGAAGTTTCTGGATAATTGTTTCTATCATACTGCTTTCTGTCATTATCAATGATAAGGCATAGGAATATGGAAACATTATTGATAAGGATTGCAAGCTTAGGTAAGGCATGATCTACCAGCCCAGAGTCTCTTGCTTCCCACCGTCCTCCAAGAACTTTGAAATTTTCAAATAAAATTTAGCAAGATCCAGATGTCACTGTCATTTTGGACAACCTGGCAATGCTGTATGTGATAGAAGAACTCAAAATGCTGTTGTCTGCTGATGCCATTACCTTGCTTCAATGAGCCCCCTCTCTCTCCCTCCCTCCCTCCTTCCTTCCTTCCCTCCCTCCCTATCCAATGTCTCACTTCCCTTTCATAAAGCCTTAGAATTGTTATCATTTGGAATCAATATGACAGAAACTCCCCAAATCCCTTTTCAGGAATTCTGGGGAGATTTAGTCACCAGAGCTCAAAGACGGTCCCAGTTCCCTGGAATTTTCCTCTCCCAGGTGCCCCAGACACCACCCACAGGCACAGGAGTCACTCAGAACAGGCTTTCTCAGCAGTCAGGCGCTCTGCCCATCACCCGGCAAGAAGCCATTCTAAGAGACTAAGAAGACAATAGACAGAAGACAAATCCTTCTCTGTACCAGCATTTCTGTCAGCCCCATTGTTTTGAGAACAAGGCAACTTGGAGCTGTGCATTCTCTGCATAGCAGCAAGTCTGCAACTAGGGTTCTGGAATTGTTTCTTTTATTTTCCAAAGACACGAACAAATTTAGGGTGATTTTTTTCTTTTGGTGGGGAGGGAGGCTTCTTGTTTGGGGTTTTTCTTGTTTCTTTTCCCCTGCGTAGAAGAAGAGCTACGGCAAGCTTTCCCCCTAGAAACTCGGTGGGCGAGAACAATCCGTCAGTGCAGAAACTGCAGGTCCTGGATCTGATATTTGTATTTCTCCACTTAACACCTCATCAAGATCTTTGCCAGCTGTTTTTACATGTCAACTTTATGGGTTTCATATTAACAGACCTTATCGGAGAGCAGGGAACAAGGGACAGGCTGCTTGGGCAAACTGAATGTTTGTCATGGTGAAACAGTTCTGTGGGCAGCTCTAAAGGGAAAGATCACTTGGTTAAAGAAATGGTTTGCCTTTAAGAGGAAGATAATCAAGTAATTGAGTAATGACTCAAGGACTACTTTCCAGATCTAAATTGAGCTAGTGCTTACTAAAGGTGCAGTATCTCATACTATTTAGTGAACTAACTTGAGTAAAGAATCCCCTAGACTTACTTACATTCTAAATTCCCACTCTGTTCTGGCCACTCTTGGGGGGGGGGGGGGGAGGAAGGGGAGGAGAGAGATCTGGAGATGTTTTATATTATTTTTCTATTGAGTAAATAAGATACTTGTGTACATACAGATGGAAATCTAATAAATAGAAACTGACATATATTTGACATTTGCTAGTTACTAACGTTATACCTTTTACAAGCATATAGCCTTGTTTAAGGTGTCAGAGGTAGATGACTAGAAAAACGCTAGAATGACTTTCTAAGCAACAGTTTTGGAGGTACTGCGGCATGTAAAAGTGAAGTTACTTGTATTGTTACACAGAACATGTGAGAGCTAAGACCAGCATTAACTCCATTTGCGGTTTTTTTCTCGTACACCAAAATGGTGCCCGTGACAGCTAATTTTCTGGTCAACTCGAATGGATTTGGAATCATCTAGGAGACACACCTCTGGGTGTGCTCGGGAGGGTGTATTGAGAAAGGCTTAACTGAAGAGGGAAGGGAAGTACCATTCCTTGTAATGGGGTCCTGGACTGAATAGGAAAGAGAACTAGCCTAAGCGTCAACACTCATCTCTCTGTCGCAATGTGACCAGTCACGTAGAGCTATTGCTACTGTACTTTCTCCACTGTGATAGACTGTACCCTCAGGCCTTGAGAAAAAAAAAAAACTAATCCTTCCACCTTCAAGTTGCTTCTTGTCAAGAATTTTATCACAGCAATGAGAAAAGTAAGTAAAGCGATGCCCAAGATCTCCGTATCCTGCTGTTGTGGCATGCTTAGTTTATGATTTCAGTAGAGTGTATCTCAGAGCAAGGGTGAAGAGATTTTTGTGAACACAATTGAGGTCCTAAATTAGCTGACTCTGAGTAATCAAATGGGGATAGCCTTTAAAAGAGGGCTTAGATTTGTTACCTGGGCATAATGGCATATGCCTGTTATTTCAGCGCTCGGAAGGCTGAGGCAGGAGGATCATGAGTTTGAGGCCAGCATGGACTGCATTACGTTAGAAGAGGACTGACCTCAAACTTGTAGATTAGAATGTAGTCTCAGATGGCCATTTTACTGCAGTCTTGTGGAGCTCTGAAGCAAAGATTTAGCTAAGACATTTCTGAAACCATAATGGTTGAAAACTTGGAGATCGTATAGATGCTGTTTCAGTCACTTAGTCTGTGATCATTGTTATGAAGTAATATATACTTTTATATAATTGAGACTAAAAATAACCTCAATATCTACAAAAGGGGGAAGCAAAAGACAGACATGGCTGACACCATTAGTTCCCAGGGACAATACTATTCTGCTTCCTAATCGGTCTGCCAGAAGAACTGAGGTATAAAGGTCCGACAACAAGAAGCACTGGCGAGGATACCGGCAGTTTCTTTAAAACTTACACCATCAACCGTCTCATAATACAGCAATGCCAATCCTAGGATAAGAGGAAAAGAAATAAAAACATACACCACAAAAAAATTTCAGAATTAGATAAAAGAGGGTACACATGACAAAATGTTTCCTATAGGAAAAGAATGAGGTGGTACAGATGGCTTCATTGCTGTTGTTTTCTTCGTTGTTTGAGTCTGCAGCCCAGGCTGGCTTACCATCCCCCACTCGCCAGGATCTTGCTGCCTCATCCTCTTAAGTGCTAGGATTACAGTTACAAGCCACTGCACCCAGATTTTATCAAATCATTTCTAAGCATTCATTGAATGAAGGATTCAGGCTGGAGAGATGGCTCAGTGGTTAGGAGTATTCGGGGCTTTTGCAGAGGACTCAGGTTTGGCTCTTGGACCCCACCTGATAGCTCACAGGCATCTGTAACTCTAGAGCCGAGGCTCCAATGCCCTCTTCTGACTCTGTGAGCACCAGACACACACACAGTTCATATACTCACACGCTGGGCGAGCACACATACACACAATCTAAAACAGATATCTTTCGAATTAAAAGAGAGAGAAAGATGCAGGCTGATGAGATGCATTGGGTGAAGGCACTTGCCACAAATCCTTTCTATCCCTGGGACCCACAAAGTGGAAAGAGGGAACAAATTCTCCCAAGTTGTCCTGCAACCACCACATGCAAACACACACACACACACACACACTGAATAAATATAATTTTAAAAAAGAGAAAAGGCTGTACCCTTAAGTCAGTGGTTCTCAACCTTCCTAATGCCTTTTAATGAACTTCCTCATGTTGTGGTGACTTGCAAACATGAAAGTATTTTGTTGCTACTTCATAACTGTAATTTTCTTACTGTTACGAATTGCAATATAAATATCTGATATGGAGAATAGCTAGCATGCAACTCCCAAAGGGGTCCTAAGCCACAGGTTGCAAGCCACTGCCTTAAGCCTTTTTATGGGACCTCCAAAATCTGTTTATTGTGATAGACTAGATATTCAAAGTTCATCCTCGTTGTTTTTCTTCTGATTAGAATCAAAGCTAGATGTCTGTTCCCTGGCAGGCAGTCGGCAAGGGTTCAGTGATCAAATGCTGGCCACCACTCTGCTTTCACAAAGAGATTCACGCTAATCTGCACAGGGCACATTCTGGCAGTTCAGAAAACAGGTTTTCAAATTTCATGTTCTATTCTTCAAACTTCACCCACACTCAGACTTTTGACCTTTTCGCTCTTGTTGTTTGCTTGTTTTGCTTTGCTTTTAAATTTCCCTCCAAACCTTTGTTTACCCCACTCAAGTAACATGCTCTGTTAAAATTGTGTCATGCACAAACTAAGCATATTTAGTTCCGTGTTAGCTCGCTGTGGTGATTTCCGTGTATCTACTTGTTCATGTTATGCCTCTGTCTTCATGAAGCAGATTTGTCTAGTTCAGAAAGCAGCAACCACTTTCTGGAACTGATCAGACAGTGAATATATTTTTGTTGTTTTGTTTTGTTGTTTGTTTTTTTTCAAGACGGGATTTCTCTGTGTAGCTCTGGCTGTCCTGGAACTCACTCTGTAGACCAGGCTGACCTTGTATTCAGAGATCTGCCTGCCTGTGCCTCCCAATGCACTGCACTGGCCCAATAAATACATTTTTAAAAATGCAAATAGCACTCTTACAAGAGACATTCTCTGAATCATCAAATTAATCATACACTGTTTTTCTCTTTAGAACAAAAAGTTTTGGTGGAAAAACAGTAGAAGCAGGAATGTAGTTATACATTAAATTAACAAGAAGTATTCTTATAGCAATCCAATTAGAAGATCAGGTCATACTTTCAAAGAAAAGATTAACCCGAATTTTGCTTGTGAAACTGGTTCTGTGGGCATTTTTCATTTAATACAATAAATCCAATAATCTACAATGTACCTCATGATACTTTTTTCCCAAAAATGTTATGTTCATTGGTACTTTACTGGCATGTATATTTTGTGTAAGGGTGTCAGAAACCCTGGAACAATAAATATAGACAGGTGTGAGGTGCCATTTGGTGCTGGGAATTGAATCTGGGTCCTCTGGAAGAGCAGCCAGTGTTCTTAACCACTAAGTCATCTCTCCAGCCCCACTATAGTGATGTTTTGTTTGTATTTTAACAAATAAAGCTTGCCTGAAGATCAGAGTGCAGAGCTAAGCCACTAGAGGCCAGGCAGTGGTGACATCATTGTGTTAAAAAGTGATCAAATACAGTTTAAAATGATATTAAAGACGGTAATGTTTGCATATTCTTAGACCAAAAAATAAAATCTCTTTGGCAAGTAGGAAATGGTAAGTGGCAACCTCATCTATAGCAAGTGGGCACTAAACATAGTAATTTAGTATAGTGGTCATGCATGTAGTAATGTGGAATTTTGTCATTTCTAAACATCAACATCAAAGGAAAGATTTTCATGAGTGTTCTAGAACAAGATAGAAAAAAATGTTCTCATTATCATGTGTTGTCCTAAGGGGCTGTCAGAGGGTTAATTGGGGCTTGTTTCCAGCATTTTTATGCCATTGTATCTATCATAGTGAAATACGTTGATGACTAATGAAGAATTAGGGTATCCACTTGGGCGGTCTGGCAAGAATTCAGTTTAAAATAAATACGAGTTCTCTCCAGATATCCGCCATGAGGAATGTTCTTTTTAAAGCTCATTGTTTGTTTAATTTAATAAGGAGCAGATAAAAACTGAGGAGTGGGGTCTATAAAGAGAAAGTACAAATATTAAGACTGGGCAAATGGCAAAAGAAAGACAGGGAATGGACTGAGAAGCTAAGTTCAGTTTTCCAAGTCTCTTGACAAAAGTCTCACTAAAAAGGATGAACGCTCACCTGCCTACAATACCATAGTTTAACTAAGACTCAACTGGAAATCAAATCAGTTGGTATACATCCTTTATTATCTTTCAAACACAATTTTTCTATTTTTCAATGTTCTTCTATTCTTCTTTATACTAAAGTGCTATTTGATTGTGTGTTTGTGTGTGTGTGTCTGTGTGTGATTTGTACAAGTGTATGTAGATCATATATGCATTCAGTTTGAAGTGTAAAGTACTAAAAGGAATACATAAATAGGGCTGGGAAGATGGTTCTGTCCTTTGTCAGTAAACAGCTTGGTGCACAAATAGGAGGGCGTGAGTTTGATCTGCCACACCCACATAAAGAGAAGCAGGGCAGTGGGCTGAGTGACTGGAACGCTGGTGCTGGAGAGATGGCGATGGGAGGATCCCTGGGACTTGATAGGCAACCGACCTTGCCTACTAGCAAGCTCCTAATTCAATGAAAGACCTTATCGCAAAACCAATGTGAAGAGCAGCTGAAGAGAACAAAAGACACCTTCCTCTAGACCCCATATGTACCTGCATAAATGCACACACACACTAACACACACATGTGTGCGCACACGAATATATGTGTATATATATATATATGTGTGTGTGTGTGTGTGTGTGTGTGTGTATGTGTGTGTATGTGTGTATACATACCATTAGTGGTAACCACTGACTTCTGTTTTAAAGAAGTCTTATTAAAGAGTATTGTTTACATTATTAAAAACTCCAACCTTTTCTATTGGAATACACAAGTGAGTTTAATAACTCAACTATCTGTCAAGATTTGGAAATTCTCCTCTAGAAAAGTCATGGAAAGACCCAGATCACCCAGAGTCTCCTATTTGCAATCAGTCTAAGAATTCAGACTTCTAGCTCCTAGTACCATTCACAAAGAGTAAATGAGTTCAGGTGACAGCCATTAAGAAGAAACAGTATTTGCCACTGGCCCTAAAGGAGCTGCCACTTTCAGAACATCAGCTTCCTTGAAAACGGAGACTTCAACAGTGAAGAGCTCATGCACATTAAATTCTGTACCAGTCTAATTACTGAGTGCAATTCTAAACTTATCCCCCAGAGGTTCAGGCGTCACTACCTTAATTTACAGCAGTTCTTTACTTTTGCTCATCAAATGAAAGTTTTAATTAAAGTCAAGTTGCTCTTCATCCCGAATGACAGTACTGCTGACTGACCTTCAACAGGACAAGTGCTTTCAATTGTTTTCCAGGACACAGTGAGTGTTTACTCACACCGATTCAAACATTCAGTCATTTGTTATACACAAATGCAAAGTTTCTCTAGACAAAGATGAGGCTGAGACTCTGTCTATGGAATCACACAGAATTCACAAGCTGGTGTCAAACATATAATCTTGCTTTTAGCTGCATTAAGCACTCAAAAGCCTGTCACATCATATTCCAAGTGGAATACAGATATTTGACTCTATGAAAAGTAGGTCTGTACCATAAAAGGATATGAAAGCTATTGAATTAGGAGACCAAATCTATGCTGTACTTGGTATCTGATTAAAGAGAGGATCTTTTGCTGTTGTTTCATTTCTTTAAATAAATTTTATTTTAGAATTCCTCTATATTTACAGAAAAGTTGCAAATATTGATTGGTTCTTCATCCATCTCTTACCCAAGCTTTCCCGATTGTTACCATCCTACATCAGTGTGATGTGCTTGCCACGACTGAGAAACTCACAGTGATATATGGCTATTAACAAACCTCAAGAATTTATTCCAGCTTCATCCCTGTCTCTGTGAGATTTTCCTCCTCTGTTGCAGAATTGTAATGGTCCCAGACTGCATGTAGTCATCCTGTCTTCTTAGTCTCCTCTGGTCCGTGGCAGGTTTGGGTGTTGTATTTCTGTCTTTGTTCATGACCTGGTTTGTTTTCAGAAACAGTCTCTCAGTTTAGACTTGTCTAATCCTTGCCACCTCCTCCTCCATCTTCTCCTCCTTTGTATATATGTGTTCACATGAGAATGTGTGTGTGTGTGTGTGTGTGCATTTGGGGACCAGTGATTGACATGATTGACATCAGAATGTCTTCTTCAATTGCTTTTCACCTTATTTTTTTTTTTTTTTCGAGACAGGGTTTCTCTGTGGCTTTGGAGCCTGTCCTGGAACTAGCTCTGTAGACCAGGCTGGTCTCGAACTCACATAGATCCGCCTGCCTCTGCCTCCCAAGTGCCGGGATTAAAGGCGTGCGCCACCATCGCCCAGCTTCACCTTATTTTTGAGACAGCACCTCTCACTGAATCTGGAGATCATCAATTTGACTGAGCTGTCCGGCCAGCGAGTCCTAGGTGTCTCCATCTCTCCAGTGTTGAGATTCTAGTTGTATGCCAGTATGCATGGTTCTTTGCCTGGGTGCTAGGAATTCGAACTCAGGGCTGATGCTTCCATATCATGCATCTTACCAGCTGAGCCATCTCCCATTTCTTCACTAGACTGAGGAGATAGGTGTTTGGAAGAGAGGACCAGGCTTTTTTGCCCAAACATACCAAAAGGTACCTAACTTTTCATGCTATTCCCAGTAATGGTACTTTTCATCATGTAGTTAAGGAGGTATATCCTAAATTTCTCTACAGTAATTGTATTATTTCCCCATTCAGTTTCCATCGTTAATTCTTTGGAGGTGAGATACTAAATCCAATACACTGGAGTATGTATCAAGGGAGTGAATCATATTTTCATATGATTATTGACTAATTATATGAATATTGACCAATTTTTTTTATCTAGGCAATGCATTTATTAGAAAAAATTGTACTGGTATTTGGTTTGCTTTTTTCCATCATCTACTTGCATTTGGGGGATGGCATTTTATATTGTGTCAATAGAAACGTGAAGTCCTCAGAAGGGGCGAACAGCAGTCACCATTTGATAGCTTAGCATTTCACATAGAAATCAAATAGGTGCGAAACCAACCCCAATTGCACAGAAAAGGTAAAATACAGGGAAATGATTTAGGCTGTGCTGTGTTTTGAGTGTTTATTACCTTCATTTTCCATGTAACATATCCGAGTTTTGCTTGGTTTGGGTTCTCTGTTTATTTTAAGATAAGGTCTCACTTAGCCCAGGCTGGTCTCAACCCTCTATTGAATCTGAGAATGACCTTGAATTTCTGATCCTCCTTCCTTCAGTTTGCATAGCTTATGCATAAGGCTTTGGGTAAGCTAAGCAAGCATTCTACCACCGGAGTGCTACCCCTAGCCACCATATGCACTTCATTGTAAGCTTATATAACTTAAGTTTTAATGGTGACTTACCTTTAATAACTGGTTCTTGTATTTCTAACAAACCTTCTCAATGGTTCTTGACTCTAATGTGCTTCTTAGGAAACATCTTGCTTCACATAAAACAGTTCACAGTAGCTGTGACTAGAAAATGTTTTGGAGGTTAGAAGCCCCCTTTTCCGGTAGTCTATTCTATACTGGTAGATTTATTTGAAATAAAAACACATGAATTATTCTTATCATGACAATTTTGAGATTTAAAAAAGAGTAGAGCACATGTACCCATCCTGAAGCTTCATGATCAGGTCTTCAGCACCTGCGAGAACCAAACAAGGGGCTATTTCTGGAACAGGGAACAGAGAAGAAGGCTTCTGCTCTAGCTTGGAAAATCAATTGTGCCTTCCATTTTCTGCATTATTTATTATTGCATATTGGAGACTTCGAGAACAAGTCTCATCAAAATAGTTGTCTTTTTCCTGGTTTCCATAATAAAACCATAATCAAAATGTTTTCAGACTGAGTTGGAGGGTGACGCATTGTCAAGATACGTAGCTGTGTTAGCCCAGGCCCCCGGATGTAGATAACCTAAGGAACAATTGTTGTAAGCAAACACCAGCACTTGGGTGAAGACATTTTTTTCCAAGGGAGAAAATGGAACAGGGCCAGACATCCTTGAGGCTCTCAACCTTTTTTCTTCCCTTCCTGCCCTCGGGCTGGGAAAGTGTGCTTGACCAGGAGAACAGGTGGTGTTTGCTTAAGGCTTACTGAAATGTTTGCACTCGAAGGAAGCCAAGCTCGCAGCTCTGAAGGAAGTTCTCGGATTCTCCCAAGCAAGAGCCTTCTTCCTGTGTTTCAGTGGCAGAAACAGCCTCACTGCAGGCCGCATCTAACTGTTCTACTTCTGTTTATAATTTTCTCACAGTGCAAAAACCCTTATCTAGCAGGAACCTGAAAGGCTCTGCTTCTCTCTACCCTTTTCACTTCAGGCCCTTGCTGTAGTCATGTCATGCAAATTTTCTGCCAGATCATTAGCTGAATAGTATTTGTGGTTATGGAAATAAATGTTAAAGAGCTAGTGTAAGCTGAATGGGATTACACATACACGTTTGCATTTTGTTTTCACTTTGGTTCCTCTCTCCTATCTTCTCTCTCTCTCTCTCTCTCTCTCTCTCTCTCTCTCTCTCTTTTCTATGACAAGATCTAGCTAACTAGAATAAACTAGTCTTGAATTCACTATTTTAATTCAAGCTGGCCATAATTTGGCAGTCATCTTCCTGCTGCCCAAATTCTGGGATTATCAGCTTGTGCCACGATCCAAACAAAACCATGGTCTTAATCTCCTCCTAGACTGAACATCCCATTCTGCAGGGAAGCTTGTTAAGCCAGAAGGCAACCAATTCCAAATAGTTTCAGGAAGTCCCGGAAATGGAGGAGATTCACTAGGCCCCCTCCCTCTCAAGAGTAAACAATAAAGACTGCTGAGACAATCCCACCACAAAGGAGACTCTGAGCAGACCGATTGCCTGGAAGACAGACCAACTGAGTCAAATGGAACCAGCACTCTCCAGACTATTGAGCTCCCTGGAGGCTGCCCCAGATTCCCAGCTCTTGTGAGCTGCTGGTGGTGGCTGTGGGCTTTGATGACAATAAAACTCATTCGTTCACCAAATTGGACTGCGGCGGGATCTGTACTTTTGTCTCTTGTGTGTTCTCTAACTGGGATGAGGAGATATATTTGTAGCATCTCCCCAGGAAAAGTCCTGTTGCACAAAACATAAAAATCCACCTTTTAGCAGACCATCATAGAGATACCTGATTCTCACAAGACTCTTCAATAAATACAGAACTGTCTGTTAAATTTTAAAAGAGGAACAGCCTTGAATCTCAAATCTGCTTATGGGGTTATAAATGGGGGAAATGACAGGTTTATAACGAAGAGCTCTTGTGGCAACCACTTAAAGTGAGCAAATTAATCACCAGCAAATAGGACAATCTGATATTGCATGCCTCCTGGTGCTTCCTACCCACAATTACCTCACTCTGGTTATATGAACACATTGGCGACCATTTGATTCACATTCAAAAAGCCATCAATGTCTTGAAAAGCAAACAACTAAGGGATTATTTCAGATTACGGAGACATAATAACTAAATTCTGTCCATGAGTCCACACTGGATCCCAGACGAGCAGGAAGAAAAATGTTATGAATGACAACAGAAGTGGCAAAGCTGAAATATGAACTTTGCATCAGATATTAATATCATCGTGCTAATGCCACAAATTCCTGCTTAGATCATTGTACTGTTGTAAGTGAGAGAATGTCCTTACTTAGGACACAGACTGATGCTATAAAAGAATTCAAGGGAAAAAAGAGGAGAGAAAAAAACGTGATAAAATGCTTTAGAATGCTTGTCATCAGCGATTGGGGTTGAAGGGTTTAGTACATTCTTTTGAGTATTCTTGAAAATTTTCAATTATTTTTTAAATTTTATGTGTATGCATGTTTTGCCTACATATATTTATGTGCGCTGGGTTGTCCGGTTCCCTCTGAGGTCAGAAGAAGGGTTTAAATCCTTTGGAATGGAAGTTACAGACAGTTGTCATCATTGGGGTGTTGGGAAATAAACTCCATCCTCTGCAAGAGCAGCAAACTCTTAACCACTGAGCCATCTCTCCAGCCCCCGCAATCATTGTGAAAGTGAATGGCACCGGTTCTGGATGAAGAGAGTAAGATGAGGTTCTAAAGTCAAGACTGTAGGCCATGTAAGTAAGAAGGCATATCGTGGAAAGTGAGCGCTTCTCTTGGGTTCCTGCATTTCAGAGACAAGAGCTCAGGAGTCAAAAAGTATTTGGAAATGAAAGGACTGTCTTCCATTTTCTAAGGCGAAGTCCAGCACCAAAGCAATAATCTTCAGGGGTTCAGAGAGAAAAGGCAGCCAGAAAAGCTGATGGAACAAGGATGCAGACATTAGAGGCTAACAGGCGGTGAGAGAAGAGAGGGGCTAAGAAAGTAGGGTGTGGCCAGTGCTGTCAAAAGCCAACAAAAGGCCAAGCAAGGGAAGAAATCGGTGTGGTTTTTGAGAGCTAAGAGGGTTGCAATTAGAGGCCATATATTGAGCATCTGTTATGTACTTATTTCTTTCAGTGTCCTCAGCAACTCCGTGTGTGACGGCCACCTTTCTTACACTTCATAGATGAAAAACAGAAATCTCTTGGAAGTAGTGATGCTCACACAAATAGGATAAAAGTGGTATTATAGGAAGGTCTATCATTGTACCTGATAGTGGTTGAAAGTTTGGCTGAAGATTGGTAAATACACCTGGATTTAGGACTGTGGTATTAAGGCCAGCTTTAACAGAATGTGGACAGAGTGGGTTCAAATCCAGTGTGAGGTGATTGATTAGAAATCTAAGCCAGATTGGGGGTAAAAAAACGGAATGAGGCTTTGGAGAGGGTAAAGGCTGGGAAATGGGAGCCATGCCAAATGTGACTGTGACTCATACTGAAAACATTTTACGTCACAGATCAGCACACACACATACACATACGCACGTGCACACACACACATACACACTCCTACTCTGTAGTGCATAAAGAATTTACAGGAATTTAATTCAATAATTCTTATGGTTTCTTGGAGCAAAATCTGGTTAACTTGTGTTCTATCTTTCTGCAGTGATTTGTTTTGCCTTGTTTTGGTTGTTTGTTTTGTTTTATATCTTATTTTTAATGTTGATAAGAATCAGACATACTTTGGAGTGTGGCCTGAAATTTATAGAACTGGGGTCAGGGGGCTGAGGTTAAGATGGTAGTCAGCTGGCTCCAGCAGCTTCCCTTAGCTAGGCATGGGCCCTCACATTTCTGCTTCACCTGTCCTGTGACCTAAAGCATTAATTCACTCTCACACCCTAGTGGCTCTTACCTGGGCACACCTGTGATGTAAGGAACTGCAGAAAGTCATAACTTAACTGTCCTTGACCAAGCAAAATGGCTAAGAAATTCTAGATGTACAAAGATGGCTTTGTTCTTAGGTGACGGCTTCATGGAAATGGGAAAAGATAAATTTTCCATGTCAAAAATTCATTTGTGTGTGTGTGTGTGTGTGTGTGTGTGAGTATGTGTGTGTGTGTGTTTGGGAGGGGTGCCCACAGAGGCCAGAGTGGAGCATTGGATCATTTGTAGTTGGACTTTCAAGCAATCATGAGCCTCTCTACATGGAAACTGGGAACTGAACCCCAACTCTATGAAAGAACAAGTGTTCTTTACTGATCAGCCACTTCTCCAGTCCCCTGGGTGCAGTTTTGGAGACGGAGTCTCATCATGTAGCCCAGGCTGACTTTAAACTCCTTATCCTTCTGCGGGGCACATGGCTTTTAATATCTGCTATATTCTTTTGACCTTGAATCTTTCCAGTCTGAAGAATGCATTCATTGAAACCCTGGCTGCAGCCCTCAATCAACTTTTCTGTTGATCACTGTCTCTCTGCTGGGAAACTTCTCGGCCTGCTTCAGAGGACAGTTCCTCAGAGCATGGAGGTGCAAAATAGTAGATGCTAATATGTTGAGTCTCTGTGACTCCATCTTGTTTCATTTTGTCTTCTTCATACTGGGTCTCTCTATATAGCACAGCTGGACTTAGAGCTGGACGCCTTCTTGCCTTCTCTACCCAGAGCGGTGCTCATTCTTGATATGTGTATGTTTCCTTACAAGCAATTATAACAGAGAACCCATGGAAAGGCAACGGAACTTTAGAGGAATACTTGAGGCCCACACATGGGGCTTAAAGCACTTATGTTTATATAGTCCTGGCTATCCTGGAACTAGCTCTGTAGACCAGGCTGGCCTCAAACTCACAGAGATCTGCCTGCCTCTGCCTCCCGAGTGCTGGGATTAAAGGTGTGCACCACCACAACCTGACTTGAGTTTACATTTTTTTTTTACTTTATTTATTCTAGTTTAGGTTGGTCTTAATTTAGGTAAGCCTGGGCTCTTCACCATTTTCCTTCACCTGATCCTGCATCAGAAACCCTGTACCTCACTCCTGCTTTTAAGGAAACCCTATTTGCAAATGTTTATTTATGAAAGTATGCACATACTTATCTCCCAGGTGGTAGTTTTTCCATCTTTGGTGATATTTTAATCTACTCTAACAGTACAGTTGTCTCCTATGAGACCTGTGTCATTCGTGTCTGTAGTTACAGTCAACCGAAAGTCTTTGATATTCCTTCTGTTCCATTCCCTTTGTCGCCACCGAATGACAGTTCCTAGCAGTTTTTATATATTATCCCTTAAATGTTGGAGTCATTTGTCACTTAAAGCGTGTTGTGGTTTAGACATGAAATGGTTCACATAAGTTTGTGCTTGAACACTTGCTTCCCCGTTGATAATTCTGTTTTTAAAAGTTACAGAGACTTGCGGAGGTACAGTTGAGCTGGAGGAAGTGGTTCACTGAGGCCCAGCCTTTGGAAGTTAGAGTTGGATCTAGTCTGATTCCTTTGCTTCCTGATTCTGCCAAGATATACCAAGCAGTGGCTCCACACTTCTGCCACCGAAGGCCCTTACTGTCATGCCTCCCTCACCGTGATGGTCCGTTTTCCTTTAAACCACGAGCCAAAATAAACCTTTCCTCCATTAAGTCATTTTTAATGGGTGTTATGTCACATAATGGGGAAAGTGACTAATACAATATGAAGAAAAGCTCTCAGTTTTTGCCTGTTCTTCCACTGACCCACTTATTGGATCTTAATTGGCTCACAATATTAATTTCTTTTTTTTATTTTGTTGTTGTTTGTTTGTTTTGTTTTTTCGAGACAGGGTTTCTCTGTGTAGCTTTGGAGCCTGTCCTGGAACTAGCTCTGTAGACCAGGCTGGCCTCAAACTCACAGAGATCCACCTTCCTCTGCCTCCCTTCTCCCTTAGAGCCGTTGAAAAGAGCTCGGCACAGGCACACCTTGATGTCAAGCTTTATTGCCTCCAGGACTTGGAGAACGTACATTTCTGTTATTGCCATTCATTTGATGCTCTGATTTGTTTGTTTGTTTGTTTGTTTATTTATTTATTTTTGAGACTGGTGTTCTGTGGCACAAGCTGGCCTTTAACTTGCCGCATAACTGAGGATAACCTTGAACCCTGGAAGCGCCTGACTCCACCTCCAAAGTGCTGGAATTGCATGTGAGCACCATCACACCTGGTCTATGCCGTCCTGGAGGATCCAAACCCCAGCTTTGTGCATTCCAGGCAAGCAAGTCCTCTATCTCCAAGCCCATTTCTGCTGTTCTAGGGTCTGAAGACTGTAATATTTGTTGTAGTAACGTCAAGAGCCTGATACATGATTGAAGACTGCCTTTTGGAGACCTGATAGACAGCAAACCTTAGAGACCCTTCAACTATTTCTTTTCTGTTCATATCATTCTAAAATTGGCAGCAAATGGACACAGAAAAAATGTTTCTAATTTAGAGACGTTACAAGCTCACACAGCCACTAAGCAATCGCAATCAAAGTAAAATGTATTGGCTCCTTGTGCCAGTTCACTGTAACAAGGTGATCTTAATCAGCTTCTGGGATGACAAGTATAGACTGTTCCTTCTTGCCCAGCCTTCCTTGGGCCTACATAACAGAACAGAGAGGGACAAGCTGCTTCATGAGGATTCTGAATTCACCGCTGATATCTCCCCATTGCCTAAGGGTGGTTTTCAGACTCCTTAACCAGGTGTTCTAGCTGTTCCCAATCCAGTTCCAATTCCTTTCCTAGCCCAGCATCTTACTGAACAAAAATAGGAGCCAATGGAATAGTTGAATGTGCACACACATGACTTACACTGTATAGGACTGACCTCACTAACATAGGGTCCGCGTCTTACATCAGTCCAGTACCAGGCCCAGGGTTTCTTTATGTTCGCAACAACTAGGAAAGAGTCAAGCATACAGTGGGTGCTCAATAAATGTTTGTGAAGAAAAGAATGACTTTTTATGACCTACAAGCAAGTCAGTATTTTAAATAGGAGCAAATACATAGCACCTGACATTTTACACACACACATTAATCTTGTGAAATATTTTGTTTCTAAATTGAGAAAACACTATCATAAAGATGGTGTAGGCAAAGCTATCAGCCACTTACAGAGCTGAATGTGGTAATGAGGAAAAGCATAATTTCCTGTGGTTTGACAATACTGTGACAGGAATAGTTCCTGCTGCTTTGAATAGATTATGAACATAACTTGACCCTCTCCATTGATACTTGAAGCGGTGGAATCTTACTAAGTAAATATGACCCATCCCTCAGCCAATCAGCTACTGTACTTACAAATAGCATTGAGCACTCATGATCTTGCTACATTCTCTGAGAGTTTTCAAAAATTGAATCTCTGTCTCTCTGTCAGTCTGTCTCTCTCTCTTTGAAAAAGAGTCTTGCTATGCAGCTTTCGCTGGTCTGGAACTAGATGTATATAGACCAGGCCGTCCTAAAATTTGTGGTAACTTTCCTATCTCTGCCTCCAGAGTTCTGAGATTCCAGGCATGTACCACCTTACCTGATTTCCAGTGAGCGGGTCTGTTCCCAGCAATCTTATCGTCAAGTTTGAAACATGAGGTAAACAGAGGAAGGATTTAGCAAGAAATATTTCTCCGGGAAATTCAATATAGTGTGTGTGTGTGCGTGTGTGTGTGTGTGTGTGTGTGTGTGTGTGTGTGTGAGAGAGAGAGAGAGAGAGAGAGAGAGAGAGAGAGAGAGAGAGAGAGAGAGACATATTGTCAGTCCTGTGGCAGGCACCTTTACCTTACCCTTGTCCGCATGAATGAGGCCATCTCACCAGACTATTCATTATTTACATATTTAAGACAGGGTCTCGTGTATCTCAGGCTGGCTTCAAACTCACTATATAGGTAAGGATGGCTCTGAACCTCTGACCCTCCTGCCTCAATCTCCTGAATCATGGGATTTAGAAATTCAAGGGAATGATGTCTGTATATTCTCCACTCAGATGAAAATGGAATCCTCTAATTAATGGAAGACACACAAAGAAAGAGACTATGAATGGCTTTTACTTATGACTATTATATGTCTGTGGCAAATAAAATACTCAACATAATAGACAACCAGTGGATATTGGTAGAATAAACTACCAATCCATCACTCTGGCTTAATGTGGATTCTTATGTCACTGGCTCTAAGTGCAGATAAAAATCAGTTTACGAAGGGCAGTGGCAAGTTAGTATTCAAACAAATCTCTCTGAATATATCCTTTCAAAAATATCTTAAAGGTCCAGCCATGGTAACGTTTCTAATCTCACTTCTGGAGAGGCTGGAGCAGAGAGATCCCGAGTGATGGGCCAGCCTGAGCTACATACTGAGACCCTGCCTCAATACAAAACAAACCAAAACACTGTAGAAGGGACCCTGGAGCTTCCCAGCTCAGAATGGAGCAGAAAAATTAGGAAAAGATGAGAAATGACAGAGTTTCAAGGCAGATCAAACACTTAAGGGCAATATTTAACTAATGGTGGGGAGTGTAGAAGAAAGTGTGACCACTAGAGAAATTAGTGAGGAGACATATGAACAGATAAAATGGATGATTCCCATGCTGTTTGTCTGGCAACTTAAAGGATTTAGAGTTGACATAAACAAATAATTCATCCTATGGTAGAGAGAGAGTGGGAAACAAAAGGAACAAATTTTGTACAACTATCTCTTTAAACGTACATGATATTCAGTGAGAGGAGCCTACATATATTTTGATATTTAAAATGACCTTAGGTTTCTTCCACTCTGAAAGGAGTTGATTTGTAAGAAATATAGAATTTGTTAAGCTAAAAATGTCATTGTTATTTTTCTCCAAACATCTAATAAGCATGATTCCCAGGCTTTCTTTCTTTCTTTCTTTCTTTCTTTCTTTCTTTCTTTCTTTCTTTCTTTCTTTCTTTTTCTTCCTTCCCTCCTTTCTTCCCTCCTTCCTTCCTTCCTTCCTTCCTTCTTTCTTGAAGGGTATTTTTGTTTCCGATTATTGTCTTTAAATTAAACTTGATGTTTCCCCTTCTCATAAGACAGCACACATACATATAACAGTGTGTCCAGAATACTAGTCTCATGTTCAAAAGTACTCCCAAGTAAGCACATTACATGAAGTCTCCAATTAAGGGACAAAGCTCAAACTAAACAATAATGCTCTAGTGCAAAATATTTAGGCATGGAAGACGACACAATACACACCCAATAAAAGTAGCATGCACAGCTCTAGTCACAGGATTGAGGATATCCATACCCAGATAATGTGCCTAGAGAAAGAAAAGACTATACAAGCACGCAAGGGAAATATAAACTTATGAATGCAGGTCTCTGTCTTAAGTTTGCAATTGTGCCCTTTTTCACTACATGCAAATAAAATATAGATGAGTCCTCAAATGGTTTGTTTCTTTCTCTTAGATTACAATGTCATCTACAAATAATTTTTAAAAACATAATATAAAAGTGAGCATGGTGCGGTGAAGGCCAAAAAGGTGTTTTGTTTTTCTTATTTTCATACTAGGCCCATGAAGGTTACTATGGAAAATAAAGCATTTGGTGCTCTCTATATTACTGAAAAGTGGTTTAAATGTATGTGCTTGAGCTAAGAAAGACACACAGTTTTTTTAAATTTATTTTTTTGGCTGTAACACGGTTTCCAAAATGCAAGGTTCTTTCTAGTAAGCATGAATAGCTCTCATACTTTTGGAAATATTAAAAAAAGAAACAAACTTCTTTTTGTGTCTTGAGGACTTATGCTTCTCTGGGGGAAATTAACAGATTCTTCACATGCATGTATAGGCAACAAAACTGAGCTGTGACGCTGAGGGCTGGAAGAAGCCTGGTAAAGCTGAGAGACTCTGAGCATGTGACACTGTCTGCCCACATGCCTTCTACTTCCGCGCTTGCTCAATTCTTTTACACACACTCCAGAAGCATGTCATTCTTCTGAAAACTAACTTTAAAAGTCCATCCGCTAGAAGACTGGAATCCACATAGCTAAAATAGTTGGGAATTTAGTGAGATTTGGAAATACCTCCAATCCAGGGGTCTTTCCGTGAGCCTCTTATTTTCTCCAGTTCTGTTTTACTCATCTTGATTTATTCAATGTTTACAGAACTGCAAAACTCTGTGACTGGTTTTTATTTTATTCTTTTATTTTACAGACAGAGGTTTTGATATAAGGCCCAAACTGGCCTGAAACTTACATTGATCCTTATTTCTTATCCTCCCAAGTTCTGGGATTCTCAGCAGAAATGGCTAGATCCAAGGTGCCTGCAGTTTCCATAAGCTCCTCATTCCTTCTGGGAGGAGTCCAATTAAAGATGCAGGAGCAAGGGTCTCAGGCTGAAATGTTCTCTCTCTCTCTCTCTCTCTCTCTCTCTCTCTCTCTCTCTCTCTCTAATAATGATAAACTTAGTGTCTCCTTCCACATCTCTGAAAATACTGGCAACCCAAAGTGCTCAGGTAGCAAAAGCATAAATTCCTATACTGATTCTTAAGTACCTCCAGTCCTTCAGAAAGAGTCTCTCTTCAGAAGAATACAGAATGCTCCATCAAAGATAGAGTTTAAAAATAATAACAGTAGTAATAACTAGCAGCAAAAAGTCACACACGCTACCACCATCACAACAGAACAGCAATCGAGCACCATCGTCTATGCCTATGCAGCATTTTACTTTAATTCCAACATCATGTGATATGAACAGTATTTCCGACTTGACACCCATTTTTTCCCTTCAAGGAGCCAGCATTCAGTCATTTCTAAATGTCTTCATTTTTATTCTTTTGAGACAGGGTCCCTTGTATCTCAGTGTGGCCTCAAACCTCCTATGTAACTTCTGATCCTCTTGCCTTCACTCACCATGCCAGTTTTTTTTTTTTCAGTTCTAGCAATCAACCCTTGTGTTTCATGCATGTTAGGCAATCACTTACCAATTTAGCTATATCCCCAGCCTTAGATTTTTAATTCTACCTTTTGTCTAATTCTACCCACTATATTTTGTCTTGGTCATTCTGGAACATAATGGACATCTATTCTGTCACTGACCTTTCTTAAGTATTCTTCTCCCTTTCTTCTTTAAACTGAGGAACTCTGGAACTGTGCAAATTAACAAAACAAAACAAAACAAAACCCAACCGTTCATCTTGTGTTGTTCAGAAAATGCACACAACAAAAACTTGTATGGGTCTGGTTTCTCTTTGTGGTTTGGACATTTTCATTGAGCCTATACCCGGCCTTGTAGGTCAGTAAAGAAATGTCAAGGCTGGAGGATTCCCCCACCCAGAACCTTTGTGCTGGCTCCTTCTGCCTCTCCATAGGAGGAATGACCTGTGGCCTGACACGTCCACCCATCCTACCCCAGACAGGCAGATGAAGGTCTGTTCACTGATGCTCTCCTTGATTGTCTAAACCACAGGTCCGTGGTTTCATGTGCATTTCTCAAAGGAAGTGTTGAGCAAAGAAAATCAACTGGCTTCAGTAATACACAACCCCCTCCCTGCCCCCACTGCAAACCGGTGTTTTCATGAGCCAGTTTTAGGGGAAAAGTTCACTGTGGACATTTGCCCTGTATATTTTATCCTTGCTGAGATACTGGGAGAGCTGCTGATCTTAAATATTGCCCTCTGTCACTTAACGAACATGTACCCTTCATAAAGAACAGAGCGATCCACCAAGCAGCTCCAAGTACATTTATTTTACTTTTAGAAAATAGCTCATTTTTCTTCTTCTTGCTACATGTTATGGCCCAGCTGAAACAAGGGCTTTGCTTGTACCCACCAACGAAAACATGTAGCTCAGATGATGGAAGATTAGGGAAGACTCCAGAAAAGACCTGCAGGTAAGCTGATGGTTATCTGCTGCTTTCAAATTTGGCCCAGATTTCACCTGTCCTGAATTTGTCTTTTAAACCCCAACATTCCGTTTTAGGATTTCACCGAGTTCAAATCACTCTTTCATGATAAGTGCATTTCCTTTTCTAAAGCTGATTTTAAATATCGAACTTTGATTTCAAGCCAGCCATTAGATGAGGACAAATTCAGAATTCCTTTCTAAAGCACATACTAAAATGTGGTCTTTAGTTTTACCTCAGAGGATTGCCCTAAACTGAACTTGTTGGATACTAGGTAGTCGATCAAGTTCATTCTGCTACCTAAAGCCAATGTGCTGAACCACCACCCTTTATTTTGAGTGATGTGCAATAAATTAAATGTAGATTAAAACCCATTAAGTTTCCCAGCCTCCTTCATCCAACAATGGAAGCTGCTCCAATGCAGATATTTTCCTTAAATCTTTCATGTAACCCGTGAGGAACTCACAATCACCTTCAGATGACCTCCCAATCTTTTGCTATAGATATTATGCATACCCCAGTGCGATGATGTCAAGGCTCTTCATGTTTGTCACAATCTATGTCCCAGTGACCAAGAGGCCGGCAGTTTTGCAGAGGTTGCAGGACCCATTCAACTAATCCCTCCAGATACCAAACAGACACGCCAGTCAGGTTTTAAAACTTTTTATTTGCATATTAAAAAAATTGTGCATTCCAATAATTAAAATCATTTGAACAAAAAAAAATGGCACTCTGATTAAACTGCAGTTTACATCCTGTAGGACACCTTGGACCATCTTGAATTTTACTCTATATTTCACCGCCTCCCACCCAACTTTTTCCTTCGCCAACATGCAAGTTCTTTTCCCTCCCTGCCAGCCAGCCAGCCAGATGGGTGGGAGAGGCAGGGGAGGCCTTCCTGGTCAGTAGTTCTGAATCTGATGTGAAAGGGGCAGCACAGTCATTTAAACTTGATCCAACCTCTTTGCATCTTACAAAGTTAAACAGCTAAAAGAAGTAAAATAAGAAGGCAATGCTTGTGGAATGTACAGTGCAGATTGGCAGCGCTCGTCTCATTACGATTCGCCAGCTTGCTTCTCCTGTTCAATCGCTGAAAAAAAAAAAAAGATGGAGGCTTAGCGCACTCTACAGAAACACGATATTTTCATTTAAAAATCTCTTTTCATGTTATAAAAATTCTAGGTTACATAGGTTGCTACGATGAGGAAGTCATTAAATAGAAGTACAGTTATTCAATAAATGTATTTGCATAATATGCCTATGAAATATTCCCTTATTAAATCACTAAAGCCCAGCGTTTGTTGGCTGCAAAACAGTTTTTAATTAACCTTTGCAGGCCATATTCATCATCATCAAACTGTCGGCTCCTCCCCTGCAACCCCCCCTCCCATCCTCTCCGCTGCCCCTCCCTTCCTCCTACCCGCCCGCTCCGGCCCAGCCTGTTCTGAAGATGGGTGGGGGCGAACAGCTTACTTTCTTTTGAAGGCAGAGGATTTTTCTCTTGCGTTTCTGTCTTCTTCAATTTCGACTTATCGAATTTCTCGATCTCAGCCATATCGGGTTTGTCAGACATGGTTGCCGGAAGGAGCTGCAGGTAAAAAGCCAAGACCAAGGCTAAGAAAGAGCCACCCGCCCTTGCCTCTCCCAGCTACGAAAGCACCTTTTCCTACCCCGACCAGAGGTTCCAGCTTGAAATCCCCTTCCTTTCCTCTTCCATTTCTGACTAAATACCTTCAGCTCTTTCTACAGGGAAAAAAATATCTTCTCCCTTACTGTTCCCAATGTGAAAAATCAAAGAGCGAAGGTGGCTCTCAAAGGTATTTCTGTACAATGAAATTAATCATTGCGGGATGTTAACTGCAATGTTGAAATATTAAAATCGAGTTAGAATGAAGCTACTTCCAGCTTTATTAGGGGGAAGTCGAGTAAAAACTCTTAAAATAGAGTCAAGGTCGCAAAACGCACCTACAGTTTCTAGATGGGCTTGCTCCCCAAAAAGATGCCAGGCGGCCCAGCTTTCTCCTCCGCACAAAGGCGGGAGCTGAGGCGAGCAGCCGCCGACCACCGCCCTACTCGCTTCCTCTCCTCGCTCTAGCCCAACAATGCAGCCGAGGCACACAAAGCTGCCTTCCCCACTTTTCGCAATTGCATCCTGATCTGCATGCAGGGCCCTTCGACCCTCTTTGCACACATTTCTCTGCAAGGACTTCCCAATTTTCAGGTTACAGCTCGGGTAGGTTAAGCCTGCCAGATAACAGCCCTCGAAGCCATCAGGCGTTCAGGAGACTACAGAGCATTAGAACAAAGGATCTATTTCTGATTAATTACAGCCTCCGAGACCAGGAAAAAATACTTTAGGGGGTGAGGGTCGAGGAGAGAAAACAATTCCCCTCCAAACTGCGCAGCAAAATGCCCGGTTTTGTGATTTTTAAAAAATCATCAAGTTCCCCTTTCCCATTACTCAGCATCTGGAAGAGTTTAGCATTTCCCCCCCAAATCCCCAAAACAACCTGGGAGTAGTACCCCTTGGACTCGCTTTAAGGATGAGGACGAGGGGCAAGTGCCTGCACTGGAGAGCAGGGAAGCGGAGGACAGAAGGAGGAAGGGGCCCTGGGGCTCACCCGAGCGAGGAGCGCGAACAAAGGGAGTCCGATCTGCTCAGAGGCTGCAGCCGATTGTCGGGAGGGGCGCAGCGCGCGCGGCTATATGCGCGCTCCTATGTAAATGAGGTGATGTCACTGGCAGTCCCGCTTAACTCCTTCGCGCCGCGTCTCCGGAAAGGCGTTAGGAGGCCTGTCGGACCCTCCCTCCCCCATCCCATCCACCAGGGCCCTCGACCCACATTGATGGCGGAACTAGAAAAGGAACAAACGCCTTCAAAATGCCCACGTGTATTTTATTATAACGAACTTTTGCAACAAACGCCCAAATCTGTTCTGAAGGTTAAATTCACGATAACTAAGGTGCCTGGGTGGCACCTAAGGAGACAGGCATTCCTTTACTTCGAAACTGGCTTTGTCTGCAGCCAACGTTCCCCGAGATAGGGTGCGGTGTCCCTCACACAAGGGCTGCTGGGGTCTGATTGCCGTGACTCAGCTTTTAGACCAGTGGACCGCACTCACCCCACCCGGCCCTCTTTGTCTTCTTCGGCTGTCTTCCCCCCTTGATTTGAGAGGGCAATAAAGGATCCTTGAGTGATTTTTTTTTTTAAAGAAAAGTTTTAGCATTGAAGCATCTGTATCGTATGCGATAATTTTCGTGAGCACTCAAGTCAGATAACTAATACTTGCTCATGGTAAGGTAATTGGGAGTTTTATAGAATCCACAGCCTCCTCAAAAATTAACTCAAATTCAACTTCTGCTATTGAGCGACAATAAGGAAGTTGATTTCCTTTTTCTTACTTTCATTAATTAGAAGGGATTGCTAATGAGAACCAAGGATTTCTGAAGACGACAATTCCACTCGCTCCTGCTATCTGAAGACTGAAAGAGAAGCGCGAACTCGGTTTTGAGGGGGAAGGTTTCGGCAGTTCGTGTGGATGAGACAGGTAGAGAGGTGTGGGTTTCAAAATGGCACCGGAGTCGGTGAGTACCAGGGACTTGCTTGCTACTAAAAAGTAATTACAGGTACCAAGCTTGGGTCTCCAAGAGTGGGTGACAGGAGGAAGCTACACAGGTTCTAAAAAGGCATTGTTGGGATTCTTTCTGAGACACAGAAAACTACAAAAGATTCCTTCTCCTTTTCTGTGCCCTGGGGTGGGGGTATTTCCAGAAGCCCGTTGCTAAGCATTTTTATGATAGAGGTTTTGCCTCTCTGGGAATGAGTCAAGGGTTATGAAGGAGCCTAAACTGCCTCTGCTCCAGCAGCTTGGACTTCTCCATTTCTTCATCCACTTCCCTTTTACTGGGGAGGAAGGAGATGGGGCTAGGCAGGGGAAGGTGACCCCTCTGGTTTCCCAGTTAATGCTCTGCTTGGGCTTGTGCGGCTGCCTTCCTGCCTTTCGAATGGGGGCCCTGGACCTGTTTGAGCATGCATCAGATGTCACCTCTCCGGTAACACAGCCCCTCCTGCCCCCTGTTCACTTGCAGGGAGCCCACTGCATTGTTGAAACCCAGAAAAGATCTTGCAGGGTGCATTCCTGGCCTCTTCTGCTAGCAGCTGCAGTTACCCCAGACACCAGTTCTGTGGGCTGTTTGATTCCATTTCCCCTCCCTCAGCTGCTGTCAGAATTTCTCGAACTCTCTTTCCTCTTCAAGTAATCGACAAAGGAATGCCACAGCCCGACTCTTGCTGCCTCCTTTGCCTTAGGAAAGGTTACAGAAGTCATCTCGCCAGAGGAGATGGGAGAGTGGCATCTGGAAACATCTGGAGTTTCCTCCTTTGTTAACAGGCTAGCAGGCAGCTGTTGTTTGTAGCTGTTGCTGGAGAAAGAGCAGGTGGGTGGTTAGAGAGGGAAGCCACGGGCTGTGGGAACAGAGTTCACAGTAATGGGCTTGGCTGGCCCACCTGACAGGAACATCGGAAGGGAAGGGTGCTAAGGAGAAAATGAAAGGCAAACGAAAAGAATGGTCTTAAAAGTGGTGGACTCCTCGTGTCAATCATTCTTTTCGGAACTCCTCTGTAAAGTGGACAAATGACAGTAACTAGCCATTAGAGTTGTGGGAAGACCAAGTTCTTGGGACCAAGCTTTACAATGGCAATCACTTTATCCTGTTCTTATTTAAAATGGAAAGTTGAGAAGAAAAGAAAATAATAAATGTTTTAGTGTTTGCCATTAACAAAAACCTCAGGTGATTTGCAATTACTTCTCTTATAAAGAGACATTTATATATTTCGTTGTATATTTCTACATAACTAATACATGACTATATTACTTCTCTAACAAATTACCAATAAAAATGAGATATGTTGTTATTTTATAGCAAAATAAAAATAAGTCCAATTCTGGAGACGTAACTCAGTTGGCAGAGCACCTGCCAAGCGTGCACCAAGCTGTAGGTTCAGTCTCCAGCATGACATAAACCAGGCGTGGAATGACATGCCTGAATTCTCAGCATTTGGGAGGTAGAGGAAAGAAGATCAGGGATTGCAGGTCCTCCACAGTGAGTTTGAGGCCAGCCTGGGTTGTAAAGCAGAGTGGTCCTTGAGTCTTAGAAGATGGTATTTGCTCAATAAACCAGGCTCGCACTGCTTTGGTTGCGTCCTCAGTACTTGAATTCAGTTCCTGAACCGAAAACTCCAATAACCATGTTTACATCTCAGACAGTTGAATCTACTTAGTATTAACTTCCAGATGTCAGGGATAATTGCTGCTTCAGGAAAGGAAACATTTATAAGTAGATTAGCATATGCTGGGCACAATAACCACTGAGGTGGGAGTTTTCAATTCCAATTAAAGTGATGGAGACATGGTGAGGGAAAAAAAAGATTGCTTTCAAAGGCACTGATCACTTCAGCTGCAGGGTGCATTCTGACCTCGGGGCCCTCCAGGGAAAGGCAAGCAAAGAGCCCTCCTGGCAACTGCCTTGCCTCTCTCATCTACCAGGCCATGGCACCCTGTGAGACAAGTACCAACAAGGTGGCCCCTGTCCAAGGCCATGCCCCACAGAACCAGGAAGCAGCGTGAGCAGAAGCTGTGTTTTCTTTTGCTTTCCAGTGTAGGCCTGGGCCAAAACTGTGTGTATTTCCAGTGATGGAGAAACAGCCATTGAAGTCTGAGCTCATGAAAATGAGTCCTGCAATTCTGAATTTATGTAGTTTGGGGCGGAGCGCTAGTCCGAAGGAAAAAGAGGAGGAGCCTTACAACAGGGAATGCAGCTAGGCTCTCAGCTTTTTGCTTGTTCAAACCCCACTCCTTTTGTCTGGTTCAGGGCCTCCTACCATCTGCCCCACCTGCCTGCAGCCCACACCCCCCTGGGGTTCCTACAATTGCCACCTTTCCTTTAAACTCTCCCTTACAGCTAACCCCCGCCTCCCTTGTACCCACGAGAATATAAATCCCCTTGCACAGCCCGGGGTCCCTTGGTAACAAGGAGAAGAAAAGACAAAGGAGGGAAAGGATCTTCAAAATCTCGTCCTAGCTCGATTTTGTAGCTCCTGGAAGCCTTTTAGAGTAGGACTCAGTTCTCATCCTTCGCAGCGGGTATGGACTTCCTCGTTTTGAAACCGAGGCTCATAGAGTTTTAGCAATTTTCTCTGAATCAAACAACCAGTTTGAAATCTATGTCCTTCCCTTGCGGCCCACTCCTGTCATGGGGTTCACTGAAAGGGATCTTTCTCCAGCATTTTCCGCTATTCTTACCCACAGCAGCTCCACGTTGTGGCTCCAGGAAGATGGAACAAAGGGCTCCCCCTGCCAGCGCGAGAGAAATCAGTGGAGGAAAACCGGCAAGCACAGACAGAACCAAGAAGCCCCAGTGTGTGTGCAGCCCTGCTAATTGCCCTGCTCTCTCTATGGATCTGATTGAGTTTCTGTGCCTGCTTCATTCTGCAGCTTGAGTTTGCCTCTACAACATCCTCTCCAAGTGGTTATTCAGTCTCTAAATAGTCAGGGGAACCGGCACAGAAGTGCAGAAGCTTTGAGTCTTGCCCAGAGCAATGAGTCGTTTGGTTTGGCAAAGAACCTGCATAGGAGGCAAGACAGTGGCAGGAAATGTTGAGAGGCAGGTAGGGACCAGGCTGAAGAATAATAACTGGGAGCGTGGCAGCAGTAATAATAATATGATATAATCATATGATAAATATGTGTCATATAATAATACATACATACACAATGTATAATTTATAAATATATACAAATATCATAATGATATAATAACAATAAGAGCAGCAGAATGAGCCAGCATTTTCTGAGTGTCTACTTTCTCTTGGGAGCTCTCCCTGCAGTATCCCACAAGACCTCCTTAGAGGCCCATTATGTCCCTTACATTGTAGAGAAAGGCCAAGATCACACAGCAAAACCCAGTGATGTGGTTGAGATCCAATGGAGGAGCTATCTTAGCAATGGACTCATTTAAATGCTACAGTTTTCTAGCATTCCTAAGGTCCTCAGGCTGCCTTTGTAGACTAGCTAGGAATAAAGCTATATCCTATCTCAATAAAGCCTTCGACTTAACGTACTTAAGGCTTTGGTAGAGGGCTCAGTGGTAGCTCATCATTAGGGTGTATACGCAGCATGTACAAAACCCTGGGTTTAGTCCTCAGTACCCCAAAACAAAAACAAAAATAGCACACTTTAAAATATAAGAACTTGGGCTGGAGAGATGGCTCAGCAATTAAGAGCATTAAGTGGTTGTTCTTCCAGAAAACCAGGTTTAAGTCTCATAAGCCTCATGTTGACTCGGAACTATCTGTAACTCCAGTCCCAGGGGATCTGACACCCCCTTCTAGATTCTGGCATCTGTGGGTACCAGACATATATATGGTGCCCAGACATACTTGAAATTTAAATAATTAAATTGTAGGTACTATGTAAGGTGACAGTGGTGTCACATGCCAGTGATTCCAGCCATTGGGAATGGAGACAAGAAGATCATACATTCAAGGCCGTGCTCAGCTATGGGTGTCAAAACTTTGCTTTGCCTTTTAGTTGTTGTTGTTGTTGTTTTTCTCATGGTGCTGTGATTTGAACTCAGGGCCTGACACATGCTAGGTAAGCACTCTACCACTAAACTTCACCCTCAGCCCTGGCAAACCTTTACTGTGAAATATATTCCCCAGGGCTCATGCATTCAGCAGTGTGCTTTCCTTGCAAGCACGAGGACCTGAGTTCAATTCCCACAGCCCATCTGAAACATCAGGTATGGTGGTACTTACATGTAATCTCAGAACTGGGGAGGTGGAGACAGGCAGATCATGGGGGAGCACTGGCTAGCCAGGATATACTACTTCACGAGTTCCAGGCCAGTAAGAGACCCTGCTCAAAAAAAAAAAAATAAAATAAAATCAATAAAAACATCAATCAAACACAAATAATGAATTAGG
The DNA here is from genome assembly GCF_950005125.1 of Chionomys nivalis. Classification (NCBI taxonomy): domain Eukaryota; kingdom Metazoa; phylum Chordata; class Mammalia; order Rodentia; family Cricetidae; genus Chionomys; species Chionomys nivalis. Next base: position 128,006,302 of record NC_080112.1, on the reverse strand, counting down.
CAGTGCAGCCAAAAGTTATCCTTTGCACACCCACAGATGCATGGACCTGCATACACTTAAACACACACATACACACACAAGAAATATAATTCCTGTATTTCTAGCAGAAGGTGGTTAATGGCTTTATGATGAAGAAACCAAGTGCAGGCCTTAGACAGCTCTTCAGATTTGAAGGGAATGCTGATGAAGGAAGGCATTAGCTTCAGGGCTGGCTTTCCAGGTCTGTGGCCTGTGTGTTAGACTGGGCTCTGCACTCATCATGATCTCATGCATAGTACTATACTGCCTCCATCTTGACATTCTTCCTGATCTTCCACAGAGGTCGCACATGTTCCTTCTTCACAGAGTCTCCTACATTATGAAGTCAACCCTACTCTTTCAGATTACAGATTCCTATGTGTCTCCAGTGCCGCTGCCTTGCTCTGTATCTAGCATGGGTCCACGTGCTCTTTTGACCCTTTTTTTTTTTGCCTCTAGTGACCTGGTCACAGCCTCCAGTGTTGCCCAGCTGCAGAAACATCCTGTTCTTGCTGGTTCCGTTCAACAAGTAGTGGTGATTTGCAAAAGGATGACTTAGGAAAGGCAAAGAAAACACATTTGAAAGCACAAGAGAAAAAAAATGGGCTTCTTAAACACAGTGAAGACCAACACACACTGAATTGGTCGCCACAGTTTTAGAGGTTACATGATGTTGGTGTCCTTACGTCCAGTCTACTTGGGAGGAGTGTGGGACTGAAGCTCTTTAGAGCTGGTGGCACCAGTGCCACCACTGGGGGGATTCTTCATTCTTTTCACCTTTTGATTTTCCTCTCCTATTGAAGAGCAACTTTGCTGGCCTAGGGCTGAACCACACTTGTGCATCACATACAGCACATGTGCAGGCACATGTACAAACACACACACAAAAACATACATGAATGCACTCTCTGTCTCCGTCTCCCTCCCTCTCCCTCTTCCCTCTCCCTCTCTCTCTCTCTCATACACACACACACACACACACACACAAACACACACACACACACACACACACACAGCCCACTCTGGAAAATCCTGGTCTTTTGATGTCTATAAGAGAGGAACTTCTCTATGTGACTTCCAGGGGTTCTTCTGGGAGGTTCTTGGGCTGCCTCACCAGGCTTTTCAATTCAGATCATCAGCTTCCGAAGGTTTCTGGGACACTGCACCTTTCACCCATTCTCTGATATTGATTGTAACAGGCTCAGCCTTTCCCCTCTGGTCAAACCTTAAGTCTAGCGTCATTACCCTTGAAGCTAGTGGCGTAAGGCAGTCATTACTTGTCCCCAGGGTTTGTAAAGTGCGCACATAAAGCTCCCTTCCTTTCTGCTGTGTTATACTTTTCCTGTCTAAGGGTGACCTGCAATTCTCAGCTTCCCTGTGCATGGACATTGACTGACGTGTATGGCTAATGAGAGAGGAAACCTTTCCTAGCATCTGGATCTCCATCTCTGATTCTTTCTGATATCGGCTCTTCCTTCCCATGGGAGGTAATGCTATCTTACAGTAAGTAATTCATGGTGGCATTTGACTTTGTATCTCAAGTAGAAAGTATAAACCTGAATCTTACCCACTGTAAGGGAAACCACCAGGAAAATACCACTTGAGTGTCTATACTGTAATGTATAAATTAGAGCCTGGTCTATATAATCTGTGAAATCAACAGAAATAATAATCCCCAAATTTCACCCTAATAGGTTCAACTAAAGGTTTAAGATGAAACTTGGTCTTCAAATGTTAAACACTGAATTGCCATATGATTTCAGGAATGCTGGCATATACCTATGATCCCAGCACTCAGACGGTAATGATAGGAGTGTGAAGGCATCCTTAATTACATACTGATTTCAAAGGGCCAGTGTGAGTTATATAATGAAACTCTGTCTCAATAAATGAAGAGCTGGTGATATAACTCTTTATAGGAGCAAGGCCCTGGGTTCCATTTTCATTGTCACAAAGAGAATTCAGTATTAAACCACACTACAACATAGAAGAACCTTGAAGATATTGTATAATGTGAGAAAAAAAAAGTTAGTTACAAAGACCCCATATTGTATGGTTCTATTTAAATTAAAGACTCAGAGTAGATAAGGCCAGAGACAATATGTGTGACAGTGGTTGCCAGGAGCTAAGGGTTGAGAAGGATGGGGAATGACCTTGTAGTAGATACAGGGCTCACTTTGGGAGCAATAAAAATGGTTTAGAACTAGGCAGAGGTGGTGATTATCCAGCATTGAAAGTCTACTTAGCAACAGCTGTGTACTTCAAAATGGTTTCCTGTTACATAATGCCACATACAAAAAATGCTTTGTACAAAAACTTTCCATACAATTTTCCAGAGTAACAAAAAGAGTACCAAAAAGCTGGTAACCCAGAAAGGACCTTCAGGATAAAGGTTTCTTTGGCCGCCACTTCCACACAGAGAAACGACCATTGGGCATGGCATTGGTAAAGATCATTATGCGACACCCACTGGACACTGGATGGAAATCAATTGCATGGAAGAGATTTAGACTGTGCAGCAAGGGGAAATTGAAGCAAACACACTGGATTCTCGCTCGCGTGCACAAAAAGGCAGAAACTACCAGGAAAATGAGAGCTAGCCCATGGAAATGGCTAGGAAGCACTTTGTGTCCAGAGAGAACTGATGCTTGTAAATTATTATTACATTTACTCTGTGTGTGTGCACACAAGCACACCAGCGCATCTGTGGAGAATCAGTTATCTCCTTCCATCACTTGGGTCTCAGGCTTGGTGGCCATCTTGCACCTCTGTGGTAACATGAGGGCTGGCTTGTTTGTTGTTGGGGTTTTTGTCCCGCCTGGTACCCTACAACTGTTTAGACCCAAAGAAAATCACACATAGGTCTCCATAAATTATAAGCTGATTGGCCCATTAGCTCTAGTCTCTCACTGGCTAACTCTCACATCTTGATTAACCCATTTTTCTGATCTATGGTAGTCATGTGGCTCAGTACCTTTTTCAGTGAGGCAGATCACATCCTGCTGCTTCGGTGGTCTGGACAGGAGTGGGGGGAATCAACTTCCTCCTTCCCAGAATTCTCCTGTTCTCATTACATCATTTCTACTTCCTGTCTGGTTTTCCTGCCTATATTTCCTGCCTGGTCAATCAGTGTTTATTTAAAACATGATTGACAGAATACAGACAATTCTCCCACACCATCTGTCACTTGGTTTCTTTCACCTTCAGTGTCTATGGTTTTTTTTTTTAGTCTGGCTTCTGTTGGTTTGTTATTTGTTTGCAACATAAACCATGATTGGAATGACCAGACTAGGTGCAAAATCATCTGGTATAATTTCAAGCAGCTTCAAAAATAATTAATGACCACGCATTCTTCACCCAGGACCTCCAATTTTACTATTTTACTGCTTGGCTTTACCCTTCATTTTGTCTACCTACCTGCCTGTGGATGTTTAAAAATCCATTTGAGAGTAAGCTGTGAATATGAAACTTTTTGTCACCCCACCTCCCACCCTTAGATGTGTGTTTCCTAACAATAAAAGGACTATACAGCATAGCCATTGGTATGATTATCTATGTCAGGTAATTATCTGTGCTATAGTGCTATGATCTAATCTACGGACATATTCAAATATTTGTCTGATAATGTCCTTCTAACAATTTTTGCCTGGTCCAGATTTCAATCCAGGATCATGCATAACATTTAATTGCCATATCCTGTTGGCATCATTTTATTTAGAACTTCCTTGACCTTATTGGTTTTCTAGGATACTAATATTTTTGATAATAGGGCAGCTGCTTTGCCGAATTCCTTTTGAGTTAGTTAATAGTTGTTTCCTCATGATTAAATTTGTGTGCTTTCTTTGGGGACAGGAATACTGAATGAGGAATGCTGTGGCCTTCTTGGTGTCTATTATCAGGAGCAGAGTGATGCTGGTTTAGTTAGTTACTTGGAATGCTAAAAAAAAAATAACATTGATCACTTGATGAAGGTGTTTATTATATGCCAAATTCCTCACCAGAAAGCTAAATGATAAATAATTTGAGATACACCTTTTTAAGTTTATTTTTGTAAAGATTTATCTATTTTTATTTTATGAATTTGGGTGTTTTGCCTATTTTATGTATTGTATCCCATGGGTGCCTGGTGCCTGAAGAGGTCCGAACAGGGCATCAGAGTCCCTGGCACTGGAGTTAAAGATGATAGTGGGCCACCATGTATTTGCTGGGAACTGACTCTGGCCCCCTACAAGAGCAATGAATGGATCATTTTAACCCATGATTCATCTCTCCAGCCCCAAGATGTGTACTTTTAATGTCTCTATTTCCCATTATGATGCCGTGTACTTTTAATGTCTCTATTTCCCATTATGATGCTTTCACTTCCAGCAGGATTCGTTATAACCTTCACAACCCCCACCAAGCACCAGTACCAGCAAGATGGTTTATGAGAGCAAAGGCACCTCCATGATAGCACCTTATGAGGGGACTTAGCTACAATCTGACAGCACACCAGTATTCCCAGCGAGGGAAAATCTTCAAAGGTCAAATGTGGCACAATTTACTCTGAAAATCTTAGTTTACAAAGTTCACCCATGGTAACCACCCTCAGGAGCCTTTCGTTTCTAAGGAATCACTAGAGTAATAGGGCTGTTGAAGAACTTTTTAGAAGACACTAAAAGCAACAGCTGGATCAACAACCTGTTTGCTGGGCAAAAATGATCTCATTTATCTTAAAAGTAGACCATAAGGTCAGTGGATACAGCTCAGTAGTAGAGTGCTTCTCAGCATAGCATGCCACAAGGCCTTGGGCTCTTTCCAGTTACAATGCAACTATATGAAGGAGGAGGAGGGAGAGGAGGAGGAGAAAGAGAAGGGGGAGGAGGAAGGAGAGAAAGAGGAGGAAGAAGAAGAGGAGGGGGTGATAGGAAGAGGAGGAGAGACAGGAAGAGGAGGAGGAGAGAAAGAGGAGGAAGAAGAAGAGGAGGGGGTGATAGGAAGAGGAGGAGGGGCAGGAAGAGGAGGAAGAGGTTGGAAGATGCTCTTCCTTTGTTTTTCGTTTGTTCCCACCTTCAGTGTTTGTATATTCAAAGGGTTTTCCAGTAACCTCGCATCTGACTGGTGTTCAGAAACATCAGTCTTAGCTGGGGAGACACTCCTTGAAATTTCCCCTCTCTTCTTTTAGGGAAAGTAGATACAACAGTTTGGGAAATCATGGCTAAAAAGTACTAAGACCATTTAGAAAAACTGGAGGGAGCCAGGCCTTTTGAATTGACCTGATGACTACTTGCAGGTAGGTGGTGGGTGGAGACTGGAAGCTTCCTGGAGTCAGTCTAGTCAGTAAGTCAGCTCCGGGTTCAGAGAGAGACCAGCCTGGAGGATTAAAGTAGAGAGGAATTGAGGAAGTGACCCTCAACCATCAACCTCTGGCTTCCATGTGCTCATGCATCCCATGCCCTCAACCCCCACAAGGATACAGGTGTGTGTGTGTGTCTCAAGCACATGTACCATATGCGGAGGCCTGAGGACAAGTGGTTACTTGTAGGAGTCGGTTCTCCCCTTCCATGATGTTAGTTCTGGGGTTCCAAACTCAGGTGGTCGGGCTTTGGCACCAAGCACTTTGCCACTGAGTTCCCTCACTGCCTCTGGACAAGAGACTCTCAAGAACTATTAACAATTTGCTTCTGGGCAAAGGGAGTAGAGGTTCCATTTATAAAGCAACGTTTGTACCAGAAACACATAGTATTACTTTTATGCTGATTTAAAATATTAGTTTTACATTTTACCTTTCATGCATTTAAGAAATATTACTTTTTTTCCTAATCAAGAAACTTTCCCCAAAACCCACCCAAAAGTAGTTGATAGGCCCATGAAAGCAACAGAATGTGACCCTGGTTCTTGGGGTGTAGTAAGAAAACACCTTTGGAAGGAAGTGAAAGGCACCGCCCAGAGGCCCAACCCAAGGAGGGGGACTTCCTGCTTTTTTGCAAGTAAAGGAACTTGTGTTCTTAAAGGAAAGGAAGACAGCTCTTGTCATATCTGTGGCTCTGAACAATCCTAAAGTAAATGAACCCTTGGACCACTGTGCATCAGACTCCGTTCTAGAACATACCTTTGGTACCCACGATTGAAGCCATCTAGACCCCATTAACAGCATCCTGATTTCAGCAGTAACTCCTTAGATGGCTTCCTGTAAAATGGAGCCGATCGCTACGTTTGCTGAACTGCTTCCTATTTTCATTGAGGTGGGGAAACTGTTCCTGGGGTCACCTAGTGTGTGTGTGTCCAAATGCTCTGCGAGGGCTTTCTTGAAGTAGAGGCCCTGGCTACCGGGCTTCACAGGGGCACATTCATCGAAGTGTTTGGTTTTGTTCATTTTTCATTAGTTTGTTTCTGTTAACTCATTCGTGCCCCGTGGCCCAGAAAGCCTTGAAAAGGTGTCACTAGACAGCCAGCATCTTACCTGTAAGTGAGGAAATGTGGCATATGATAAGTGATTTGTACAAGGACTTTAGGCAAACAGTGAGGCCAGAAATAGGTCCCAAGCTCAGCAGAAGGGTTCTGGGTTGGTGGCCCCACAGGCGAGGGGCTGCGGTTTCCATGGTTTCATCATCTCTCAGTCAGCCCTCTCAGCTAGCCGTTTATGTAGAAGGAAGTTTCCACAGACTTCTACACCTGCCCCAAGTGAATGCCAATGAGGTGCTGAAGAAGGGTGCTGTAAGGGAGGGACTCACGTGGAAGGGGGAGGCTGGCAAAAGAAGTGAAGCCCCAGGGAAGGGGTGCTATTTCCCCTCCCTTCCTCTGAGCCACGCATTCCTGCTTCCCCGCCTTGTACAGCTGGATGGCATGGAGGATGAAAGGAATCCCATGGGTTCCAAGCGTGAAGCACAATCTTAGCCTCGCCCTACTTGGGAACTCTGCATGGTCTCATTCAGCAAAGCATTTCCAAGAGCCCTCTATGGACCAGGCAATGTGCTAACAGGCCAACTTGTGGAACTCTGCTAGTCAATTGGACTGAGGTTAAATAACATAAAACAAAATCCATCCTTCTGTACGTGTTCAATGAGTGTTGAAAACCCTGGGGCAGTCCTCACACGCCAACACCTTGGAAAGTCTTCTGTGCTGATAGCTGTCCTTCTTGTTGCCATGTGTTGTCGATTTGCTCACCCTCTCCCTGTTGGGCCAGGTTTCCTCGATGGTAGGCTAAGTCTTAACAGTGGTTGGTGTCTCTAGGCAACAGCAACATCCACCCACCATCAATGATGCTTGTTGACAATGAAGCAACTAACTGAACTGAGACTGCAGGACTTGATCCTTAAATTATGAAGGGTAGACTTGTTAGTTTAGAGAGATCCTTTTAAACAAAGGTATAGACATGGGTCTGCTGCTCTTTTTGAGTGGCTTCAGGCTTCCCACATTCCACCAGAGATCTTCTGGGTAATATCGACAGCAGCATGGAAGGCCTGTGAGCCCTTCTTTCTAGGCTTCTAGGGAAGTCATGATGCTTGGACCCAAACTGACATTTATGGTGTCTTCCATCCACCTTGGAAAAAGATTAATAATGGGATAGTTGTATACGTAGATGCTACTGAAAGTTATTGAAGGTCAATGTAGTAAACCCGGAGAACAGGATAATAGCTGGTGTTTACGGTCTGCTTACTGTACTCTGGACGCTAGTTCAAGCATCCCTTGTCTCACCTTCAGAAGCAGATTGTGTGATGACTGAGACTGCCATGCATGAAGGAAACTTTGCTACCTACATGCCCCAAATCCTGGACAAACTAGGAACTGGGACTTGAAACCTGGCTGCTGGGTTTGTGATATTCTGCACCCTTGTCTCCTATCTAGCTTTAGAAAAGAGTCTTGGAGCTATTTGCAAAGTTAATTTTCTTTCTGATTTTGTTTTGCTTAATAGCACTGTTTGTTTCTGTCAGCATTTCCCATTGTTATTGTTATTATGTGATATAATTATATGCAAGGAACAGAAGCAGAGAACTGATTATGCCTCTGAAAATCAAAAGGGGATATTTGGGGGGAAAACCAAATTGAGAAATGTCTGAGTTTATGGCTACTAACATCTGTTCTTTTAAGGAACTTCAATTGGTATTGTATGTGTGTGTGCGGAGGGGGGGAGTTGGTGGGTTTTTTTCCATTGTTTCTTTTTTTTTATTTTGTGTTTGTTTTCTTTCCAAAGATTTTTTATTTCCAGAAGATTGTTACTGCCATTGCCATGTGAAAGACATAGCCTGTATGTCATGGATGATATCCCCAGACAGGTTTCATCTTCTCCCAGACAAAGATGCAAGGCAGCAGTGTTATGATAATGTTCCTTCCTCCCTCGTCCCCTATATCCAGAGCAGAGGCCAAAGTCATTTTCACTGGCTCCAGTGTGTGCCCATGTGTCCTTTTCCCCATCTCTACTCCACCAGCTTCCTTCATCCACCCCTGGGAAGCTCTTTTAACAACTGACTCCAAGGGGCCCTTGCTATAACCAGCTCTGATCCACACCGCCCCCTAGGGCTACCTCCCTGACTTGTGTCTTGGCCATACCTTGCTTCTGAACGTAGCAGCACTTTTGCCCCAAGAAGCAGGACAAAGAAGGATTTCTGGGGCCACTGGTTGCAGCCAGTACTATGTGAAAGCACTTCTACTTCCTCTAAGTAAGCAACACTTTAGCCAGGAGGGGTTAGAGTTCCTTCCTCCTAATTCCTCCGCACGTCTCCATTTCCACAGTGCTCTCTAGTCTAGGGCTGCATTACCCTACTTTCAATTTCCCCCAACGTTTACCAAGCAGCCAAAGGGTATTCCTATAAAAGTCTGGAGCCAGACTGGTAAAATACATATGCTCATTCTGCCCAGGAGTGGCTTCCTAAGTGTGCCACTTACATAGTGGCTTAGCGCCCAAGCTTAGGAGGGCTCTGGGCTTAGTAAAATATTAAGCTGCCACTGTTCGGATATTCTTTTTTTTAAAATGATAGTATGCATTATTTGTACTATTTTCAGGAAATCCAAGGTATATAAATATTCATAAACTAAATCCATATCCTATACTATATATATAAAAAATAAACTCAAGCAGTGAACATCAAGGAAGAGGCAGCAGACAGACTGTATGAGGTAAGAAGGTGGGGAGGAGCGCTGTGACACACAGTCCTCTGGACTTGACGATGAACCTGCAAGCTGTGGTTAGTTGTACGGTCCTGCCACAGGTGGGGCCGACGATCTCCAGGCTCCACTTAGCACTGAGAAACTATTGACAGTAGGTAGTTGCTAGGGGACGAAGACTCATTCCTTTTTAGGATGTGGCTACAAGCAGATTTCCAGTGCCCCAGTGGATTCCCCGCACTCATACAGATGGGCAGCACTAACTGCACTTGGTAAGTTACTTTAAAAAAAGATGTGGAGCTGGTAGGGGAGCAATTGAGGAGGATACGGGGGAATTTGGAGGGGGAAATGGACCTAAATGGGACATTTCGTTGTATACACATGTAACATTCTTAAGAATAAAGAAAATTTACGAACAAATACATTGCACACATAAATATAATATCACAAAACTTGTAGAAGTAAGCATAACAGAGAATCTTTTCGACTACACACTAGACTAATAGTTCTGTCTTTGTTTGTGTGTGGAGTAGTATCATTTATTTGTTTTTGACATAGGGTTACTCTCTGTCACCTAAGTTAGCCTGGAATTTGTGATCTCCCTGCCTCAGCCCCCCCCCCAAAAAACCCCTGAAATTATAGGAATATACCGTCACATGCAGCTAGCAAATTGTTACTGAAATCACATCCCATAAAAGAAAACATTGAAAAGTTCAGTTTCAAAATCAAATACTTCTGTTCCTGAAAATGGCATTGGTGAAAAAATATAAAATTATGGAATAAGGAATATTTGCAAATGTATATCTGATATAGAATTTATCCAAAATGTGATCAAAAGGACAGTGTCTAGCCATCACTAGACAAGGTGGTACATGGCTATAATTTTAGCGCTTGTGAGGCTGGGGCAGGAAGGAGTATTAGGGGATAGCGACCTAAGGAGATACTCTAAGGAAAAATAATGTAGGTCCAGTAATACAAACAAATACATTTTTGAGAAGGTAATTCACACAAAAAAAAATTCAAAAGAGGTATGCACACAAGCACAGCAAGATGCTCAGTGACATCCAATGCAAATCCAGCTGCTTCTGCCATCTTGAAATCCTGGGGTTTTGGGGAAAGAATGCCGCTAGAACAGGGTGAGTGACACTGGAGATGGTCCCTAAATAAAACCTCTCATCACCCCCTTTCTGCTATTTTCTTTTATTTGACAGGGTCTTGATTTATAATTCAGGCAGGCTTCGGGCCTCCAGTTGGTGGAATTTATAGGCAGGAGCCACCACCTGGCTCCAGGAAGCAGTGGCTCCTGAGTTGATTGTGTCCCACAGCTGTCACATGACAGAAACGGCGACGTGATTCACTTTCGCTTCCCATGAGAATGTGAACTTTCCCAGTGGCCCTGCCCCTTCTTAGCACGCGGGCACATCTGCTGGCCAGGGATTATGTGGCAGGACTCAAAAAGCCTGTTCTCACATCTATTGTTCCTTTCCCAACGTCTTAGTAGTAAGCCCAGTCCAAGGCTTCTCCCACTTGATAAATGAGAAGAGTAAGCAAGCAACTGGTCTAAGGGCCCAAATCCAGTTAGGAGCTTGACTGAAACCAAGATGCCTGCAGCAGTCTGTGCTTCCTGGGACTTATCCATCACCTGTTTCCTTACCAAAGAAAATGCTAACAGAGGCACAGCTGGTCTCTGAGGGGAGGGCTGCTTCTGCCAGCCAGCCCTGGTTTCCGCTTCAGATCCCAGGATGCCTTGCTGTAGGGGTTGGGTAGCCCCTATGCTACCAAAAAAAAAAAAAAAAAAAAAAAAAAAAGCTGCTTTACATTGCTCTGCGGCGTTTAGGGGCTGGCACCCCATTCCTGGTGGCAAGGCACTGCCTTGCTGTTGCTAAGGGCAGCTTCCAATCACCCCTTCATTTATTCCCACAGGCATACATTCCAAATCTAGTAATTTTGCTGTGATCTCGAGAAGAAGGAAGTACGGGGGTGGAGAGAGATGCAAAAAAAAAAAAAGTGACAGAGGTATTCATTTTATCCTTAGGGATTAGGGGAAAGGCGGAAAGCTTTTCAGAGAGTCACAATCATAGGGGAAGTGCTAAGAGCCAGGTGTGGGAGCCAAGGAAGGGAGCAAAAACCTGGATAGGGCAAGAAAGAGACTGGCCCTCCAGGAGAGGGCAAGGGAAACTGGCAAGCGCTACCAAACAGGGCTTCTCCTCACCCCACCATTTCTCCTCAGGTTTAGCCCTCCATTAGGAAAAACCATCCGGGAATGTTTTATTTTCCTTGATAGATAGCAGAGGGGAGCAAAGAAGCTCACCCCGCTTTTGAGCGGGTGGCCACCCGGTGTGGTCAGCTCGGTGTACCCGCAACTAGCTTTGGGCTTTCTACCACACCCTCCCAACCTTTTCCCCCTCTTGGAACGCTGACCACCTCTAAAGGCTCTAGCTAGTTCAACTACCCAGGGAAACCCTGGGACGCAGCAGCGAATTCAACTGCAGCCACTAGACTATGGGAGCTGGAGGGGAAATGGCACTTTCAGTGCGGCCAGGGGAAATGGCACTTCACCAGGCTCACCTGGGGCACTGCTGACCTGTCCGAAAGCAAGTGTGAAGCGCCAGCTGCGCGTGGAAACCATGAATTCTTCCCCCTCAGCTGTGGAGGTTTAAAGGGATTCGGTGTGAACAATGGCCAGGTCCTGCAAAAGTTAAAAAAAAAAAAAAGCCACAGGACTTCCTCTTAAAGACCTGCAGGTCTTTGAAGACAATCAGACACAAATGCTCTTTCAGAAAGGGACAAAGCAAATATCAAGCTGACCTTTTGGGAACAATGTAAATCGTGGCAGTTTGGGGCAGCGGTGGAGGTGGGGTGGAGACAAAAAAGACTTTGCTTGCTACTGTGTAGCAATCAGGCTTCTATTCTCGCCCTTGTCTAAAGCTGCCTTGTTAAGGTTTGCAGTTTATTTTAAACGTGCCCGAGGTGGAAGTAATCTAAAATGGTTAGTGGGTGAGGGGATTAAATGAACCCAGGAGTCAAGACAGAATGCCTGGAACCTCTCGGGTTTCTCAGAACCAGCCCAGGACCTGGCCGCCAGGACCTGGGGGGCAGAACCGGTATCAAGAGAGTGGCTTAAAGTTACCCCGGGGTTGAGTCCCATGAAGCCAAGGTGAGATCCATTACTGGCCAGTGAATTTTTGCCTAACCCTTGCTTTGCACTTGCAGTTCTTAGGCCTTCTGGGTGTGTTGGGACAAAGCTGTGTACTGTGTTCGGTTACCGTGGAGGCCCTGGCCTCCCAGAGAGGCCCCGGGGTCCAGGTGGGTGTTGCAGAGAACAAAGGTTCCCCACACCTAGAAAACCAGTTCTCCCAGCCTTCCAGCCACAGCAAGTGACATCACCAGGAGCCAATCGAAAATTCGCGCTTGAGTTTACTTGTTAAGGTCTGAATTGATTCCATGTAGCCTGCATAGCTGACCGTGTAGAGCCAGGTTCCCAAACAGCGCTCTGTTTAGGAGCGTGCTGATTCACGGGGGAATTTGGCTTTTATGCAGATTTCTTAGGCAGGTGAGGGGCCAGGTTTCAGATTCAACACTGAAAATACCACACCCTGAGCTCCGGGCTAGCCCAAAGCCGGAGCGCCAGACGGGCCTGTACTGCCATCTGCTGGTCGTGCTTGGTATTGATTAGTGAGAGTGGCAAGGTCTTTCTGGGAAATAAAGCCTGAATACCCTAGGTTGTTGCTCCATTTTACCATAGTCTCCGTAGACAAAAAGACCCCTTCCAATATATCAAATAAGGTAGCCATGAGAGGGAGACACTCTGATCTGATGGTAGTGTACCTTGATTTTCGTCCATATTTATCTGAATCTGTTCGTTTGGAGACTGGTGTCTCATGTAGCTCAGGATGGCCTCTACCTCACTCTGACGATGACCTTGAGCTTCCCACCCTCCTGCTTCCACCTCCCAAGTGCTAGGATGACTGGCCAGTGCCAGCACATATAGTCTCCGTGATGCTGGGGATGGAACGTTTGTGCATAGCCTTTGATGATGGAGGTGGTTCTTGTATCTTATCTGTTGCTTTCATTGGTTAACTAATAAAGAAAACTGCCTTAGCCCATTTGATAGGCCAACCCTTAGGTGGGTGGAGTAAACAGAAGAGAATGCTGGGAGAAAGAAGCTGAGTTAGGAGTCGCCATGATTCTCCCACTCCAGACAGATGCAGGTTAAGATCTTTCCTGGTAAGCCAGCTCGTGGTACTACACAGAATATTAGAAATGGGTTAGATCAATATGTAAGAGCTAGCCAATAAGAGGCGGGAACTAATGGGCCAGGCAGTGTTTAAAAGAATACAGTTTCCGTGTAATTATTTTGGGTAAAGCCATGCGGGCAGCCGGGTGCTGGGGACGCAGCCCCTCTGCTCTTATTACAACAGAGTGGCACCCAATGTGCTAATGAACTCCACGTAAAACCTGAGAGGGCTTAAAAAGGACACAGAGAGAGAATTTAAGACAGCTTTTTGCTGTTTGTGGGTTGCGTGCGGCAAAGAAATTGTCCTGACTCAGCAACAGGAAAAAATTGGCTGTTTTAAAATGCCGGCTTTCTGGGCTGTGCTGCCATCACTATCTCTGTCTGGCTCCTGCGGGAGACAGAGCTTTTGAATGGAGCATTTGGAGTAAAGTGCTACAGCTTGCTTTATGGCAATGTGGACTGCTGTGTGCCTGGAACTGTGAGTGGCTCAGTGGCACCAAATGGTTCTGAGGCAGGACCGGCTCAACTCCGCCATGCTGAACTGTGCTGGTCTCAGGCAGGAACTACCGTAATTACTGTAATAACAACGCACTTAAGGTTTCGACTGGGCAGGACACAGGCGGTACCATATTACCCCTACATGGTGCAACTTAAGTTTTTAAGAAGTGCTTAACATTTTAAGAAATGCTTCTGGATAGTAAAAAAATTACAGATTCACAATAGAACTGATTCAGACACTGTTGGATGAATGTACGTAGGCTTGAGAGAGAAAAAAAAAAAATATATATATATATATATATATATATAAAGAATAAAGTTGGCCGGGCGGTGGTGGTGCACGCCTTTAATCCCAGCACATCCCAGCACTTGGGAGGCAGAGGCAGGTGGATCTCTGTGAGTTCGAGACCAGCCTGGTCTACAAGAGCTAGTTCCAGGACAGGCTCCAAAACCACAGAGAAACCCTGTCTCGAAAAACCAAAAAAAAAAAAAAAAAGAAGAAGAATAAAGTTAATGGTTTAAAAAAAGGGTAAAGTCTTTAAAGAGACAGACTACAGATAGTTATAGATTAAGAGAAATAAAGAAAAATAAGCCACGTAAAAATGGAAAATTCACAGAGAGTCTGGATTCTTTGTATTATGTTTTCTTTAAAATTTTTGACTGTAAAGGAGCTAAGTGCAGAGAGACATTTCATTATATGGGCTGCCAAGCTAAACCAGAATGGATACAAGGGTATTATGATTTCAAAATATGGGTCTAAGGATATGATGCTTTGGAGAGGGTCTTCTTTTGTTTTCACAGAGGACGAGACTCTGTGGATTGCGTCTATACCAATATGGTATGATAGACCACGCCCTCCTGAAAGGTTGCTGTGAACACCTTCAGAAAATTACTTCACTCAACTGCCGACTGAGATGACCCTGACACACAGGTTACACCATGAAAGATCTGAATACAGCGCCCCCATTCAGCAGGAAGCAGTTTGGAGAGAAAAAACTGAGCCCATGTTCCCAAATATTGTTTATAAATGTTCTTTTACATTTAAAGGGGGATATGATATAGATATGAATAATTTGCATTGGTGTGGATTTGAAGGTCAATTTTGTTATATGTATATGCATATTTCTAATCTTGATTAAGGTATTGTGATTGTATAGTTCATTTAAAAATGTAATGTATATAGGTTGTTAATGGATAATCATCGATAATTGTCAAGCTTTTAGTCATGTTAGTTAGATTTTCTAGATGTGCATAGATATATTTCAGCTAAATAGGCATTCTTCATATCTTTCAAAGACTGCAGAATATGGCATTTAATGATAATATGGCTTTTCATGATAATGAGACACGTCTGCTCCTGGCAGCACCAATCTACTTCAAGAGGAAGATGGGCACCGAAGAGGCTCCTTAAGGAGTTTGATAGCCATTTGGGCAAGAAACTGCTCTTGCCTGGACTGTTGCATAAACTGGACACAGAGAACCCTCAGAAAGAGGACTGCTGAACTTGCCTAAAGGTGAGATGGTTTTTTGGGGTTCCTGACTCAGAAAAGAGTCTGTGAGACATTCTGCATGACACAGCAAAAAGTGACTCAACTGTCTTTGGAATTTCCTGCTTGATGAAAATGTCTGCTGGATACTATGGGCCTGAAGGCTGAAGATGGATGCCCCAACAGTACAAAAGAACTTTGGGTGACTGTCCAGGCAGTGAGATGTCTCTGTCATTTCTAGAGTTTTGGATCTCTTGTTTGCTTAGGTAATATTATATCCTTCTGGAGTCTTTGATGGAGTTGAAGAATGGTTAGTTTTAGTTATAGTTTTCCTTAGTTATGATAAAAGATAAAATAGATATAAATATTATAACTGTAATTCTTGCTTGATAACTGTTTTGCTATATGTAATCTTACTATGTTAAAGTGAAAGCCTTTCTTTTTTGTTTAAACAGAAAAAGGGGAAATGATGGAGGTGGTTCTTGTATCTTATCTGTTGCTTTCATTGGTTAACTAATAAAGAAAACTGCCTTAGCCCATTTGATAGGCCAACCCTTAGGTGGGTGGAGTAAACAGAAGAGAATGCTGGGAGAAAGAAGCTGAGTCAGGAGTTGCCATGATTCTCCCACTCCAGACAGATGCAGGTTAAGATCTTTCCTGGTAAGCCAGCTCGTGGTACTACACAGAATATTAGAAATGGGTTAGATCAATATGTAAGAGCTAGCCAATAAGAGGCAGGAACTAATGGGCCAGGCAGTGTTTAAAAGAATACAGTTTCCATGTAATTATTTTGGGTAAAGCCATGCGGGCAG
This sequence comes from Chionomys nivalis, assembly GCF_950005125.1. Taxonomy (NCBI): domain Eukaryota; kingdom Metazoa; phylum Chordata; class Mammalia; order Rodentia; family Cricetidae; genus Chionomys; species Chionomys nivalis. The sequence goes on along the minus strand of NC_080112.1, from coordinate 127,990,166 downwards.
CCGGGTGCTGGGGACGCAGCCCCGCCGCTCATATTACTACATTTTGAGGAAGGCCTTTACCGACTGAGCTATGACCCCAGCCCCTATCAGTTTTATAAAGCCCTATCTATCATCCACGGGAAGAGGCAGATATGTGATGAACTTGAGGATGCCCTTGATGGAGTCCTGAGTCTGAGAGGTTTATTGTCCCCCACTTTTCACTGTAGATGTGGTCTTTACAAAGGCCTTCATGATGTTTTAGAGAGTTTTCAGTTTATGTATGGTAACCTGTGAGTACAAACGGGCTTCGCTGACTGCATGTGAAAACAGCAGTCCACTAGGTTGATCCAGACTAGTAGACTTTGCATCTGCAGAAGCATCCACATGTCATCCCCAATGACTTTCTCCTTCTCTCTCCTAGTCAATGTAGCCACTTCAGTTGGAAAGAGACCATGCATAGTCCCCTCTTGTAGTTTCAACATGTTTTAAGGCAAAAGGAGGCAATTCTCGTAACATATAGCCATCAGATACAGACTTCCATGCTAAGAATTTAGTATGTTTTTCTTCTATATATTGTACACAAGGGAGGGCCCTACTGGCCATGCAGCAGCAAGGTTGAAATGCTGTGGAACACCTTAAAATGCATAGGACAGTTCTTTCCAATCCCCAACAAAGAAGAATGCCACCCAAGAGGTCAACAGTGCCATGGTAACAAAGTTACCCTAAAATAGCTCACCAACACCTCAAAGCCAACATGTCAATGATTATGACTCTGGACTTGTCGATTTCTACAACTGATGATGTCCTCTGGTTCCCACATTTATCTGCACACACTCGTGAACATTCAAGTGCACACACAACCAAAACATTTGTGTAGAAATAGACTATTGCTACCCCATGCTCTTATTTCATTTTTACATTTATTATTACGATTATTATTTAGTTTTATGCATATAGGTTTTGCCTGCACATATGTCTGTGCACACCTTATGTGCCTGGGGCCCACAGAGTCCAGAAAAGGGCACCAGATCCACTGGAACTGAAATTACAGATATCTGAAAGCTGCCATATGCATACTGGTAATTGAACCCTTGGCCTCTTCAAGAGCAGCAAGTACTCTTAACCACTGAACCATCTCTCCAGCTTCTTGTATTTAATTCTTTTAAATATTATTCCTTCCGTTTATACTTACCAGGCAGTTAACGATGGCCATCTTCATCTACAGGTAGACACTTATCCATATGAATATTTGCTACATCCATATACATGTTTCATGTTATTTTTCCAATATAAATAACATCTCCAGAACATCCAACTTTAGTTGGATCCGATTTACTGTTTCAAAGGGGGAAATTCTTTCAAGATCAGAAACAAATTGCTTCAGCTATTCCCACAGAATTCAATGACTTTGAAAGTACAGTATTCCCTAGTAAGTCGCCTGATACCTTCTTCAGTTCCAGCAAAGGTGAGCCTAGTCCATGGCAGAGAGTATTAGGATTTTCTTTCAGTCTGTGTTAAGTGTTGGATTTATCCAATCTATGACTAATGGTGTTAATGTTATTTGATATGAATGCTAGTCTCTTCACCCTGTACCAAAGAAGAATCTATCATAGTTACTCTTTTATTATTCTTGATTTCTGAAGTATGGCCCACATTACTGTCACCTGCCTCTTTGGAATAATGCCCCCCCCCCCCCCGGAAAGCTAGTATGCTCGGAATATAAACAGCTTGAGGAATGTGGCCTAAGGTCGTCCCCCGTTTTAAAAACACAAGCATGCATGGCTTAGTAGTGACCATCTCCATATGCCTGGGACCATTTTCGAGGATTTACCAGGCTAAGGGGCTCTCCATTGGGTCTTTAAATGAACATTTTGGAAGAGAAACCCTTGATTTCAGTACATACCTTGTAAGCCTGCCCCCATTCTTTTTTTTTTTTTAAATCCACACACAAATGTTTAGGAAAGCTGTGTAATTCCCTTTCTGCTGCGGGAGCTCCTTTAGCCAATAGCCTTTAAGAGACCAGCCCACTTGGGCGTGGTCTCTTAAAGGCTATCTTAAAGGCTATTGGCCAAAGGAGCTCCCGCAGTAGTTCTCTTTTGGGGTTCACAGTGCAAACTAGAACCATGTGATAACCAAGTGCTTCCCAAGCCAATTGCCCTGAAGAAGAGTTGTGTTTTTTTGTTGTTGTTGTTTTTGTTTTTGTTTTATCACACTCATTCTGCATATGGATGAGACTATGGGAACCTGCCATCTTCTGCCCTGTTATTCTCGACTCTCTCTTTAGATCCCCTTCTTTCTCCAGACATTCCCTCTTTCTACTTTAAACATAATATACAACCCAGTGAATATGCACACACTCCATAAGTAAAAGGAAATACAGTATATTTGCCTTTCTGAGTTTCACTTACTTTACTTTCTTTCTTCACTTTTCTTTCTTAAACTGCTTTCACTTAATTTTCTTTCTTTTCTCTCCATTCATTTTTTCTCATAAATAAAATTACTTCATTTTTGTTTATGACTGGATGTATTGTGTATATGTACCTCCTTTTCCTCATTCATTTCTATGTGGATGGACATATAGGCTGATTTCACATTTTGGTTGTTGTGGCAGTATACCAATAAACATGAATATTTGAGTATTTTTTGTGTTATGCTCACATAAAGTCTTTTGATTATATACTCTGGGGTGGTTAATGTGGATTGTATAGTAGTTCTAATTTTAAGATTTTTTTAAGGATTATTTTTCATTTACAGTATTTGTAACATGCTGTGGAATTAACTTGGGGGCTTTGAATAATGTCATAAGACCTGAGAACTCCATGAGGAAGCCGATACTAGCCTTCCACATCTCTGAATCCAGACTTATTGGCATTCTACACATTTGTTTATGAGCCATCAGGCAGTCTCCACTGCACAGGAGTTAGACTTTAATAGTTTATATAGTTTAAGAGTTTACAGTCAGCTCTGTACGGTTCGGGTCCAACTGCTAGAGAGTGGGAGATATACATATTACTCTTAGCCCCTTTATTTTTGTCATTTTGTCTCTACAACCGTCCCTCATGTTTTGCCTCTTGTATACACTCCTCCCTGCCCTTCTGCTTTCTCCTCTGAGTGGAGGTGACATAAAGATCTCACTAATTCTGGTCACTGATCTTGGACTTTCCAGCCTCTGAAACAATGAACTCAAAAGTTTCTTTTATTATTATGAATTCCCTAGTCTCAAATATTTTGTTATAGTAAGAGAAGTCAAACTGAGACACACAACTGATGCCAGGAACCTGGCATTTCTATAAATATGTAGATATTTATATACTGTAGATATATAGACATGGCTTTGGAAGCAGCTCACAGTAAGAAGTATCGAATATGGAGAAGCCTAAGCAAATTCTAGAAGGCCATAAACACAGCATTAATAGCAATTATGATGAGGGTTCCCAGGTCAAGAGGATTGAGTGATTTCAGAATCATCTTAGAAGTTAATCAAGTGGTTATTGTAGCCTATGCTATTCTGCTGTTTGAACCTGAGTCCCTTAGAATCTGTGTACTCCCCTGGGAAGAATGCCTTGCTTGATCTGCCCAATGAATGCTACAAGCAAGATGTTTCCTCTCCTTCCTCAGCGAACCAGCTTATCTCACTCAAGGGCTTTAACAAACAGCCTCCTTTTGGCTATGTGACCTTCTGTGTCCTCAGCACATCTGGTAACAGTGATGAGAAATGCTCTGTATGTTTAGCATTGTTTCTCTGTCCCTGCTTTGAACCCTGAACTATCTTGGAACAAAATCTTGAGAGATGCCCAGCAAAGGGCTCTTAAGCAGCATTGTCTTGAGTGCCCTGATTCTGTTGAAGCTCAAATTCACTTAGATTCTTTGACACTGGTCACTGAAGGGGCTGCAATAGGTTATGACCAGAATGCTGATAGAAACGTGGACAAATAAACTCCATTCAGATGAGATGGTAGGTGGGAAACAGGAAGTCTTAATTTAGAACTAGAATAACGGTTATTTTTATTACACAGTTGCAAATAATTTGGTTGCATTGTGTTCATGCCCTTATGTCCAGGCTTCTGGAAATGCAGAATTTGTCTGTTTTTTTTTTCCCCAGGGTTCTATGCTGCCCTAGCTGGACGAGAGCTCCCTATGTATACCAGGCTGAGCTCAAATGTGCAGTAGCTCTCTTGCCTGTCTGCAGAGTACTGGGATTACAGACACACATCAGCACACCCGGCCTTCAGAGGTGTATCTTAAGAAGGATGACTAGGATATGCAAGGGCCCGAAATATCTAAGCAGGAAAAAAGGCTGAGGCAGCTGTGCTGTACCTTTAACCACTATGACAGTTAGTGCTCATACTCAACTTGACAGGATGTAGGAGACACCTAGGAGACAAACTTCTGGGCTTATCTGTGAGGGAATTGCTAGACTGGCTTCTCTGAGGAGAGAAGACCCAGCCAACTATGAGGGGTACCATTTCTTGGGCTGGAGTCCTGAACTGAATCAAAAGGAGAGACAGAGCTGAATGCTACACCGTTCTCCCTCTCCTCTCCTCTCCTCTCCTCTCCTCTCCTCTCCTCTCCTCTCCTCTCCTCTCCTCTCCTCTCCTCTCCTTTTCTCTCTCCTTCTGACTTCAGATGCAATTTGCCCACCCGCATCAAGATTTTGCTGGCTGTCAAGCCTGTCTTTCTAACGGTGACAAGTCCACCTGGAAGTGCAGGGCAATCCTTCCTCCCCTGAGCTGGTTCTTGTTGGGTGTTTAGTCACAGAGCAAAGAGAAAAGTAACTAATGCAACTGCTTACAGCAAGACGAGTGTGGGATGGACTGACCTAAGACAGAATTAGAATGGCAACTAAAAGATCAGCAGAGTATTGAAAATGGAAAATTTGCAGCCTGTCTATAAAACAAACAAGAAACAAACTGACCCCGAGATGTTCTGTTAGAGTATTGACAAGCAACCAGTTAGTAGAGAGATCAGCAGGGCTATAAGAGAGCCAGGTGCCATGCATCAGAACAAAGACATTTTAGAGGGTTTGAAGGTTGTCCCTCCCATCCCAGCAGCATTTGAGTCTTTAAGGGCAGAATAGGCTCCCTGCCCAGGGCCACCTTGGACTCTGCTCCCTGCTTTTCAGCTGTGGTGCAGGTGCGTTCATGTGCAATTCAACCATCACTCAGAGTGCACAGGCAATAAGCCTTGGCAGAGCCCATGTGGCGCTCATTCCGCAGGTGTACAGAATCCAAGCATCATGGAGGCATGGCAGCCCCCTCTTAGATGACAAAGGATCTAGTGGACTGCTTGTCAGACAAGGCAGACACCTGATGCAGGGCTGGAACTACCACAGGGAACCTCCACTAGAACAATATCTACGAGAGCCGTGGGATACTATCTCATACTGGGAAAGCTGCAGACAGCAGGGTGCAGCTCTGACCGAAGATGGCAACTATGTGAACTGAGCCTCACAAATCCACAGTGGCAGGGCTCCTTATAGCTGGAGGAATCTACCTCTTTGCTCCAATGTGTCCAGAGAGTGGTACCTGGAATTAAAGTTTGTCTTTGTTTTCAGAGATGATGTCAACCTTTCTGGTGTAGACTCGCTTGGGGTCTACACCCTACTCCCTCTTCTTGGTTGCATTCTCCCTTCTAAAAAGGGGATGTCTTCTCTCTCTCTCTCTCTCTCTCTCTCTCTCTCTCTCTCTCTCTCTCTCTCTCTCTCTCTCTTGCCTATCAGAAGTGAATCACTTATTCTCATTTGATAGGTCTGATGCTGGAAGGAAATTGCATCAAGTCTCAGATTAGAGTTGGGACTTTTGAGCCAATGCTGGAATCATTTAAGCCTGGAACTATTGATACAGAATGAACACAATTTGCGTGATCAAAAGGTCATTAATATATGCTTAAATCCTAATTTCTCAGTTTAGCAGTGTTGGGAGGTTAGGCCTTGTGGGGGAAGTGTATAGGGTGTGTGAGAAGAGCTCTTATGAACAGACACTTGGCTCTCATAAGTGAGTTCTCACTTTTGTGAGAGTGCATTGCTATAAAGTGAAGCTGCTTCTTGTGTTTTCTCTCCTGTACTTGCTTGTGCTTGCCCTTTCACTACCAACCATGAACCAAGGCACCAGGAAGTTCTTGCCACCTGCTCCAGGACTTCCCAATATCCAGAACCATAAAGCTGTAAACTGAAAATAGTTCCCAGAAAATAGAAAAATCACACCTGTGTTAAAGAGTCTGCAAGACCAAGTGACTGCACATCCCATTAGCATTATGGAGTGCTAAAATGTTCAGACCTTGGGTATTTTTAGTCCCTTTGAAAATTACTCATTTCTCACCCCTATGTTAGACATCTTTGTGATCAAAGACCTTTAAAATGTATTCTTAGCAGACCACCAGCTCCCACCAATCCAAAATCTTAGAATGGTTCTGGATAACATCATACACTTGTAGCAGAGTTTTACCGCTTTACTGCAACCCACCTTCGTTTGGTATCCACCAATGTATTTGCTAAATGCCTTGGTGTATAGCTTTCTTTGCCAATAAAATAATAAACTAATAAAATCTAATATAGCTTTCCATAATGGAACATATCTTTCAGGGCAGCTGGAGCCTGTGTTCCTGGACCATGGTTACTCGGATTTGGTTCAAGAATAGTTATTTAGCCGGGTGGCGCACGCCTTTAATCCCAGCACTTGGGAGGCAGAGGCAGGCGGATCTCTGTGAGTTCGAGACCAGCCTGGTCTACAAGAGCTAGTTCCAGGACAGGCTCCAAAGCCACAGAGAAACCCTGTCTCGAAAAACCAAAAAAAAAAAAAAAAAGAATAGTTATTTATTAGCTTTGCGGTGAAAATTTTGCTTCTCTGTCAACAAACTACCAGGAACCTCTCTTCTTTTGAAACCATCATATCTTCTGTATTCAATTATAGCAACAGAAAATTGACTAGGGCACATATCTGCCTGTGATAGAAAATACGATTTAGAAAAACTTTTCCATCTGCCAAAAAAATTTCTGATCATGGATGTCATGGCCACATCGACTTGATATAAACTCACAATTTCTGTATTGACCTCATCACAAACCAGGAATATTCAGTTCACTGATCTTCAGTTGACTCTTTAAGTGTCATTGCTCTGAAATTATTTTACTTTCAACATGTGTATATAAACACAAAGAAATAAGTCTTATGTGATTATTTCCAATGGCAAAATATTGGATGCAATCCAAGTGGTCAGCAGTAAAAGAATGGGAAAATACATTATGCTGTATTTATTAAAGGGAATGTTATATACTTGTTGAAACTTTGTATGCACTTTGAGGGATAAGAGAGATGGCTCAGTGGTTCCAAGCATGTGTTGCTCTTGCACAGTCTCAGGTTCAATATCCAGCACCCACATGGTGCAAATACACAATGCTGGCAAAACATTAAAATGCATGACATAAAAATAAACAATTTAAAAAAGCTTTTAAAAAGTCTACACTTTGAGAAATATTGCAAGCAAATCCAGACCAAACTAAAAAGGAAACGTGTTCTTGTTTTTTCTTTTATGGTTGAAGAAGAGATAAAGGCTTAGATGTGTACTGAAAACTAGAAGTTGTGGCAGAAACTCTTAGGAGTATACTAAATCTGTATTTCTTTTCTTCCATCATTATAACTTTGCTTAGTGTATTTCCTAGCAGATTTAGTAGTTAAGTACAGTCAATTAGGCCTTCACCGATGGACAAAGACAACATGTCATAGGTGAGACTAGATATTATGACTATACCATTGTAGTTTGTCTTGATTTTTGAGCCCTTGTCACAATGTGTGGGACATTTTGAATTGAATCTAGTTGTTGTGGTAAGTTAGTACAGGCCATGCAGATGATGCTAATTTTCTAGGGCACAGCAGTATAGCAAGAGCAAGGGAACTTGGACGCCCATGCAGAGTAGAGTCTTGATATTAACTTCAACTGTCTTTATTGGGTCAATCAGTGCTGGGTATGATGGTTAATGTTGATCATCTACTTGACAGAATCTAGAATTGCCAAAGAGTCAGACCTCATGGGATGTTTGTAAGAGAGTTTCTGAATTAGGGTAGCTACCGGTTATGCCTACGGGGGATTCTCTAGACTAGGTAAATGGAGGTGAGAAGGCCCACTTTAACTGAATGACCCATACCTTGGCCTGAGATTCTGGACTGAATAAATGAATATCAGCTTCAGTTTCCCTATGCTTCCTGACTGCAGACACAATATAAAAACTTCTTCAAGTTCCTGTCACCATGCCTCCCTAGCCACAACAGACTATACCCTCAAACTGTCAGTCAAAATGAACTCTCCCTTCTTCAAGTTGTTTTCATTGGATATTCTGCCAGAGCAACAAGAAAAGTAACAAATATATTGTTACAGAGAAAGAAAAGTATTTATTGAATCTCTGTGCTGTAACAATCTAACCTTTACAATTTCTTATAATACAGAGATTTCTTGGGAAGAAAAAAATGAGCTGTGTAAAGATTTATGATTCATTGTGTATCTTCCATTTTAACATTTGAAAATTTAAAACCCGTTTGTAAGTACTAGCATATATACTTTTAAGTTAATAATAAAAATAAGAGCAATGGTAACTTTTTCATCAGCAAATGTCAAGTCTGAATTTCTCATACCAGAAATTTGAATGATGAATTCACTTTCTCCCCTTTCTAAGTACACTGGCTAAGGAGAAAGTTAAACTGTTTGTCCCTTTCCTTAACTCTTGATTCTGTCAACAAATTGTTCCCAAAGAGCTTATGTTTCATATAGATCCTTCCCGACTTCCCGCATTGGTTTCATTTCTCATCTCTGTGAGAAAAAAGGCCATAAAGAAGTAACCTGTCATAAGTCACATTTTGGGGTGGCTTCTGTCACCATCCAGTACAAATGCAGGTTTGTATGTTCCAGGGTAAGGGTGTGTGTATTAGAACCATTAGGTAGAAGGAAAAGAGATAGGAAAGAAATACAGAGACACAGGATACTGTATACTTAGTATATACTGAATACTGAATCTGCATGCATTTATTTTCCATACACTTTTATACCCCAATACAGAAGTGGGGGAAGAAGGCAAAAGACTGCTTTAACATGACACAAAGGACAAGCAGAACAGTTCTTACTTCAATACTTGAGACATCAAGTCATTGTTTCCTGATTAAAGCATTGGATGTTTTGGGCAGGGCATGCAATGGATAAACTCTGAACCAAGTAGCTTGTAGGCAGCCACTCTCTATGTCAAACCTCCTATTTTAAAATGAAGGAGCCGGAATAGGCTTGAATTCCCTACCCTTTGGTCAAGGTGGAGTGGATTCACCCCCATGGGCCATCTTAATGTCTAAAACACCAAGTATCTACGCCCTAATCCAGGATTTGTAGCCACACCTGTTGTCAACAACTTTGAGAGAGCTGACAGAAGCTCAAACTCTCTGACCTCAAGTCAAGGCAGAACAGGCTCACATCTGTGGGTCCCCACAGTCATTTAAGGGAAGAAGGACTTACCGTGGTACATAGTTTGAGGCAATAACAGTCTGTCTTGATGGGAGAAGACATTGCAGTAGGAGGGATCTCAGCTGGGGCATGAGGCAGCTAGTCACCCCATGTTAGTAGTCAGGAAACCTACTAGTAGTTAGAGAACCTGAGCTGGAACTGTGTCAGACTGTAAGCCATAATCCCCACCCACATAATTCGATGTTTATTATTTAGGTCTCATGTCCAGAAGGTTCCACAACACCACCAGCTGAGGACCAACAGTTCGAACACATGGGTCCGTGGGGGACATTTCCCATTCAAACATGACAGTAACAATGTCTAGTTAATTTTTTATCAAAACTATTCGGGACTACAAGAAAAGCCTTTTTCAGTCATGAAGTTAAAGCCATGAAAACAGGGATACTATAGACTGACTTGTTTGTGCTAACTTAACTTCACCTCTTGAAAGCCTAACCCCACTAGTATGGCTGCTAGGAAGGGAAGCCTTCGGAAAGTTATTTGGCAGTGAAGCTACTGTGTAAAGCGCCCCCCAGTGAGCACTCACACTGTAATGAGCATGTGAAGAAGCAGTCAGCAATACAGCAGAGAATCCTAACCGCAACCCAGTCATGCAGGGGTTCTTATCTCACATTTGAGATCTGCACAACTGGTGGAAACCCGTTCCAATCATCTGTAAGCCAGCCAATCTGTGCTGCTTTGTACCACAAGACCACAGCCCAAAGCGACCAAGACAAAAGACAATCTCTGACTGCCCTCCTCACTCTTTGGTGGCTGTCAGTTTGGTAGAATAATCTTGTTCTTTTAGATATTTGTCCCTATGCCACACTGGTTTCTACAAATGTGTCACAGTCACAAAACAGGTCCAATGTGACAAAGTTAAATTGTCTTTGGCCAACTTGTTCTAATCTTTTTGCCCATATCCAATAATGTTTTGATATACTGTTTTGGTGAAGTCCTTAGAAATGCATATTTTAGAATATTCTATCCTGCAAGGTTAAGGTTAACCAAAGCTGTACTTAACAAGGTTAATCTAAACTGTACTGAAGGCAAGATGGTACTTTGAAGATTCTTCTTCTTGACACTTAAAGGGATTCTCTCTCTCTCTCTCTCTCTCTCTCTCTCTCTCTCTCTCTCTCTCCTTCCCCCACCAGAGTGTAGCTGCATGTGTTAATGTATGTGGAGATAATTTTGGCGTCGTTCTCCTGGGGAATCATCTACCTTGACATTTTGCGGTGGGGTCACTCACTGAGACCTAGGGCTCCCCTGATTGTGATAGGCTGGTTGGCCATCAAGCCCTCTTTCTACTCCCCCAGGCCTAAGATTATAAGCACATTCTACCACATCTGTTTTTTTTTTTTTTTTTTTTTTTTTTTAAACTAGTGTTAAGAGGACTCCTCATGAAGCAAGCACTTTACCAAGGGAGCTGTCTTCTTAGGCACCTATGTTCTTATATTTGCATAATCTCCAGTTGTTCTCATATAAATTTCATGACATGTTTCATGTTGATAAAGGACAGAGGATGCGATAAACTGACCAAAAGAAGCAAGACACATTTAGATACAGTGAGAAGTGTCAAACTTGTTCTGTTTGGGAGAATTAATAAAAGATACCAATAGACATTTGGATTTTTTCTTCTGATACTGAAATAAGATAGAATTAACTCCTCTATAATAATCTTCATATGAAAGCTGCATTTTGATTTTCCAGGAGACTTTTCAAAAAAGAAATCTCAAAAGTAATCAATGTAGATGATAACTTTTATATTACAATTCTAATTTCCTGCTATAGATTTATCACACATTTGTCATGTAAAATGAAGAAATTTTAATCATTCATTTTAAGATGTACACCAAATGGGAATTAACAAACACTCCAAAAGCTTTTCATTTAAATGGATGCCTTTAAAATTGTTAAAAAAAAATAAAAGGAATTTAAAAAAAATATCATTTTCAGTTTTTAAACTTCATCTAAACCTTAAAAGTAAATATCATAGACAGCATTTGTAAAAGTTGGAGGGAATGCGTGAGAGGGTTTGGAAGGAGAAAGGAGAAAGAGGAAATGTTGTTATTATATTATAATCTCAAAAATATTTTAAAAAGTCATTGTAAAAGAAAGATTAATGCAATCACATTGTAACGTAACTCTATAGCCATGTCTATAGCATCAATTTCACCAGCATCTTAATGTCAAATGTTCTTAGGAATTGAAATGTAGGTAAAATCAGCTGCCTACTGATTGCCCATGTGATCTAACCCTCTGACACTGATGATCTGTGACAAAGATGGCAGACTGTCCCTGAATTTCAGTCCAAGGAAATGGTTAATGACTGACTCAGACAATCACTCATCTTGGTCAGACTATTTTCTCTTAGCTGAGGTGTTCCTAGCTCTGTTATCCTGGTTTTCAGTAGCTTTCCCCAGACCTGAGGTACTTGGTGCCTGAAGCTGGTAGTAGCTGTGGTTGACTTCGATGAAATAGAATACAGCTGCAGTGGTAGGCTATCAATTACCCAATTAACTTCCAAAAGGCTGACTCTTGTAAACCTCTCTGTCCCCTCTTGTTGATTTTGATGAAGCCTTGGGAGAGAGGTCCACAGAGCAGGCAGCTGAGAGCAGTCTTTGGCTAACACACAGGAGAAACTGAATCTTGAGGACAATTGCATGGGTGTGAACCTGGGAATGGATCCCACAGGGAAGTCTCTGAAGTTACTCTCATGTCCACCTTTTCCTCCCTCCCTCCCACTGTGGCCAACCCACCCTCCTCCCTACAAGGGTCTTTCTCACATTCGGTACTCCTGTGCAGGCCCCTGCAGGCAACCATAGGTGTTATGAGATCATGATCACAATGGCTGTGTCACGCCAAGAAGAGAGCATCCTCAGCCCTTTTCGATGTCTTCCAGCTCATACATTCTTTCGACTGCCTCTTCCACAGTTACCTGAGCCTTAGAGGGGCTGATGAAAGTCTCCTGTTTAGGGACGAGCAGCACCTTGAGCAGCCCTGAGTTTCTGCACTCACCACAGTCCTTGACAAAGAGAAGCTATGTGTTTTTAAGATGGTGTGGAGTCATGACTTCCCGGTATCAATATTGTTTAATGGATTCAGTGTAGAAATTGTCATACCGTGAATCATTTTCAGTCAAGACCACGTTTTTCAGACTTTGCCAAAACAAGTTTTCTGCTTTGGGGTTGTCAGGCCACTGGAGGATGGAACTCTTACAGATTCTCCGCCGCAGCCTAAGGTACTGGGAATACTGCAACACGGGTTCCAGGAGGATGAAGATAATCACGTCCATGTTCTCATCCATTAGCCTCTGTAAGGCCAAGTAAAAAGCTGTTTTAAAGTTCCAGCTCTTGGCATATTTTTTGGTTAACACAAAGATTGTCTTCTTGCTCTGGTTTATGCTTTGCACGAGGTTATCGATAATGGCTAATCCTGGATCCCAATCCCTTTCCTCTAAGCAAAGGAGGACGTTTTTGCCTTCACTCTCTTCAAGGTGGTAGCGCAGTTCATTGATGACCCAGTCGGTAACAGACACATCTTTGGTGTCGTAAGAAATGTAAGCATCGTAGAAAGTTCGGGTTGTGGCCAAGGACCTGTAGCCTCTTAACTTAGCTGAACACATGTGATAGATAAACCAAATATCCCAGTAAAACAGATGGTGACCCAGGGTGGCCAACATAACCGTGGCAGTGATGAGGAATGTGAGGGAAAACAGGATCACTGCAGTGGTATCTGAAAGACACGTCATGAGCTCTAGACTCATGATGCTCTTCCCCTTTTGATCCCCAGGACTGGTGCAAATAACATCTACTAATCTAGGAACTGTAATGTGCGTGTTTTCATCTAGCCAGCTTCGAAAATCACTTGAATCGCATGTGCAGTCAAAATGGTTCCCACTCAGTTCCAGAACAGACAAATTTGTTTTAGTTTTGGTTTGCAGGGAGGACTTATTGATCATCTTTATCATGTTGAAACTTAGATCCAGGTGGAACAGACTACTGGCTTCAGAGAGGAAGCCAGGAGGCAGGTGAGAGAATTCATTATGGCCAAGCAGCAATGTCTTCAGGGAATATGTAAACTTAGATAGGCAATTGGTTAGAAAATACAGCTTGTTTCTCCGTAAGTCCAGTAAATGGAGCCGAGGAAAATACTGGAGGGAGGTCCAATTAAAAAAACGTAACCTGTTCCCATTGAAACGCAGCTCTTCGAGGCTCTGGGGCAAGCTGAGGAATGCTTCATTGGGGATTTGTTGAAGGTTATTGTAAGATAAGTCTAGGTGTGTCAGACTCCAGAGACTTCTGAAAATGGTCCAGTAGCTGACGTCATCTGTATTCCACAAAAGGTCAAGGCGGTTTCCGCTGAAAACCAATTCTTTCAGAGACATGCTTTTCAGCTCTTTGTCCTCTGTGAGTGTGTAAATGCCATTGTAGCTCAGGTTTAACACACTGAGGTTCATTAGGTTCTGGATAAATCCTAGGCGGTGTGTTACCCCTGCTATACTGAAATAGTGTTCATTGTGACTCAGGTCGAGCACTTCCAGGTAGCGAAGTTCACTGAAAGCATTGTTGTCATCAAAGTCTAGTCTGTTGTGAGATAAATCCAAATATTTGAGCTGGGGCATGGCTGAGAATTCTGTGCCACTCAACACTTGATTGTTAGCATTGAAGGACAGATTTAAGCAGGCAATGTCCTGAAAAGGTTCAAATTGATTTTTCTCAATAAGGAAAATATTGTTTAAACTTAAATCCAAGGCTTTGCCATAAGCAGCACACTGTGGCTTTATTAAAGGTTTGGTGCTGTGATAAAAATTCGCGTGGGGATCAAACTTGGTGATCGTTGAGCCAGATTTAAGGAGATGGTATGGCAAAGAGGAGTTGTTTGTGTGATCTACTATGGGTGTTATACGGTTCTCTGACAAGGAAATAACTTTCAGATTGGGAAAATCTTGGAAAATTTTAAAATCAATTTTCGTAATAAAGTTAATGCCCAAGTCGATAGTTGTTAAGTTTCGAAGACTCTGAAGGGGTGCAAAATTTTTCTGTTCAAGTTTGTAAAATACATAGCCCTTTAAGTGCAATTTCTTGAGAGAATGAAGCTTAGAGAAGTTCGAGGAAATATTAATAGATGGTAAATATTTGCTTTGTTGAAAGTTGAAAGATAGATCAAGGATTTGTAAATTGGGCAGTTTCGTTAAGAATTCCCCTGAAGCAATTTCTTGTAGTAAATAGTTGAATTCAAGATGGAGTTCCTTCAGATTTGTCAGATTGTCAAACCACGTGGAAGTAATGGACTGGAGAGAAGTGCTGGAGAGGTTTAGATATTGAAGTTTGGTGAGACCTTGAAAAGCAAGGCGATGTATGGTGAGGGACAAGTTTTTCTCACAAGGCGTGCATTGAAATGGGGCATTGTAACACCTCGGACAGTTGCCACTCAGATCTAGTAATGTTAAGTGTTCCAGTCCCTTGAAGTCTTCCTGCGTGATAGTCATAATCTTGGCATTGCTCAGAAAAAGTTTTGTTAGGGAGCTTGGTAGTTTGGGAGGCACGTGGAAAAGCCTGTTGAAAGATAAGGAGAGCACCTTCAAGTTCATAAGGTTTTGAAATGCCCCATCTTCCACGCTAAAGTTTTGATTACAATAAAAATAGCAGTTCCAGCCCAAATAGAGTCTCTCCATGTTCCGAAGCCCCAGAGTGTTGTTTTTAGTTATCGTAATTATATTGTTTTGAATTAGGCTAAGTTCTCGCAAAGACTCAGGCAAGCCAGTAGGCATAGCACACAATTGGTTGTCTTCAAGCAGTAACACCTTCAGATTTTTTAGGTTGAGGAATGCTCCATCTGTAATATTCATACCATTTTTATTTTCATTTGGGTGTGCTTGATTGGCATTGTGGTTCAGATTTATTTTAGTGAGGTTTCGCAGCTCTCGAAAGGACTCGTTTGTTACATGCATGATGGAATTGTCAGACAAGTTTATTTCTGTCACATACTGGCCTATAGTTTGGGGAACTTCTTGTAGTCGGCGATCATTGCATTCTGCAATCACAAGGGCATTTTTCCTTTTCTCATCACAGGGATAGCTTCTGGAATAATTTGCTCTGAAGAAGAACTCACCAGTTCCGGAGGAGAGCAGGCACAAGTAAGTCAGAATCCATGACTGAAGGGCCATGTTTCCCTATGGAAAAATCAAAGGTGGAAGCACAGTATTAGAGCGGCAACATCTGCTGGGTGTTTCTTGGCAGAACTAAGAGTATTCCATCAAACTTATATGATCTTTGAGATGTGAAATGTTACAAATAGTTTAATACATTTCATAGAAGGAGTTTCAGAATATTTATATGTTTGTAACTCCAGGGAACTAAAAGTTCAAGCTGAAACTCTCTGAGATATGATGTCAGAAAGTTTTTGAAGAGGCATTAATCAAGATGCCCCCCATGTTGAGTCTGATGGAGCATGGCTGTGGGTAACACAAAGTCTATAGCACGGCATGGCATGTATTTTTAGCAACAAACTATTTGTATAACCACTCTTTTGCATGTGTAGTGTGCGTGCACGTGTGTGGAAGCCAGATGTTAAAACAGGTTTTTTCTTCAGTCACTGCCTGTTTTATTTACTGAGGTAAGAACTCCCATGAAAACACAGGGCTTACCAAATTGACTTGTCTAGAGAGCCAGCTTGCCACAGAGATCCAGCGTGTTTGCCTCTCAAGACCTGGGATTACAGGTAGGCCAGCACACTTGACCAGTTCATATGTGGCTTCTAGGGGCTCAGAACGTGGGTCCTCGCATGACACAACGAGTATGTTATCCACTGAGTTGTTTTCCCAGCCCTTCTTGGCCTAAGCCTTGATAAAACTTTGTCCAGTCCCTAAGAAGAACTCAAGGCTGGCATCCATTTTCGTATTCTCTAAAACACTGAAGTCAAAGGCATCACCCGCTTAGCATAGTTTTTGCAGTTATTTTCTCTGCTTCTTTTGGTCTTCTGTGGTGATGATGCATATCATTTTCTCATAGTTCTTTACACTGCTTGAAACAACAATCGCTATAAATGATTTTTCCTAATATTTCCCCTCTTAAATTTATGATTTTATTTCCTCACGT
This sequence comes from Chionomys nivalis, assembly GCF_950005125.1. Lineage (NCBI taxonomy): Eukaryota > Metazoa > Chordata > Mammalia > Rodentia > Cricetidae > Chionomys > Chionomys nivalis. The sequence goes on along the minus strand of NC_080112.1, from coordinate 127,973,610 downwards.
TAAAATATCTCTAGAACTATTAAATATCACTAGAACTATTTTGGCATAAAGTGTGAGAGGTAAACTCTTATTCTTTTCTTTTTTGTTTTGTTTTTCAAAGCGAGGCCTTTTCTGTGTAGCCCTGACTGTCCTGGAACTCACTCTATAGGCCAGGTTGACGCTGAACTCAGAGACCCACCTGCCTCTGTTTCCCAAGGGCCAGGATTAAAGGTGTGCACAAACACTTGGCAAGGTATTCTTTTCTAAATGGAGACCCAGTTGTCTCAGAATCACTTACTGAATCACCCGATCGATCCCTGCCTTGTTATGCTCACTGTTCCACTTTCTTGTAGATTTGGATCCATTTTTAGACTCTCTGATCTGTTTCATCTGTCCATTTATATTTAATATGGTCTTATATAGAATCTTCTTATAAACACAACTCAGTAGAAACAATGGATCAAAATATACTAACATTAAAAACTAAAATGTGAGTAGATGTTTATGTGTATTGATGTTTTGTCTGCATGTACATCTGTACCATGTGTGCTTGGTACCCTTGGAGGCCAGAAGAGGGCACACTCCCTGGGAACTGGAGCTACTGATGGCTGTGAGCCACGATATAGGTGTGGGGAATTAAACCTGGGTGCTCTGGAAGAGTTCTGTCAACCACTTAGCTATCTCTTCTTCCCCTGGGAATACTTGTTAAGCACGGAAAAACATATTCAGCTTTATTCAATAAGTTACACCGATCCTAGTTTGAAACCAAATCTGTTGTGCAGCTAGACATGTGAAGCAGGAACTCTCATGTTTTGTATTTTGCTGGTAGAAATAGAAGTTAACGCCACGTCTAAGATGCACAGCAGTTTTCTACACCTTTAAAAAACTAGAAATGTAGACTTGGAATCAGAAATATCAATTCTAGAAGTAGATCCTAGGGACCTTAGCTACACATGCCAATGTCTACATAGAAAGATGTTCTAAGCAAAACTTTTAGCAGCAGCCAAAGTTTGGAAACAATCTAAATGTCTGTAGATAGAGGTCTGGCTGTAGTGCTATCACAGAGTCCGGTGTAGCAATGGGTAATACATAAGATAATTTTTATATTCATCCATTCAACAAATATTTATCGGCTGTATATTTCATTTCAGGAACTGTTTTCAAACTCAACACTGGAAGAGAATAAATGAAAATATCTACCTATCTGATGTCTATACTGAAAGGTAGAAAGGTAGATAGAACATTAGGTAGGAAGACAATAAAAATGAGAAGGGAGATGGTTATGAGGAAGGTCCTTCAGTTGGAGTTACATGACATTTTTGTTATGATTCAACGGGGTTATACATTTGGGAAGAAAGAAATGCATAGAAGTACAGTGTGTCATTCTAGCGAGACCAAGACTACATGCTATCAGCATGGCTTTCCCAGTTGATGCAGATCTTGATCATGTCCCTGAGAGAACGTTGGTAAGGTTTCTATTACAACCTTTAATTACAGAATAAAAAAACACATTAATTTGTAAAGGGGACTATGAGGAATACGTGTCATGGTAAAATCATATCCCAGACATTTTCCTTTGCAAAGGAATAGAGCTACTGAGAGGTAAGACATCCTTGGTGAATCAAGAGAACGGGCTCCATCTACTGTGCTCCCACTTCCTCAAATTCAGATTTCTACACCAGTTTCAAACACAAGTATGTATTTCATATACAACAGAGCAATTGAGCATGAAAAGCTCTACAAACCATTTGTCAGTAACAGAGGAGGAGAGTTGCTCGATGTTCCTTCAGGATGAAAGCAGTCTCCCACACACTTTAAAGTAACTGACTTTGAATTACGGGTCATGGAAATGAATAGAACTGACGGATCAGCCTGAAGTTTCCAACACTAGCCTTCTAAAATGCCACCGAGACAAAAGCACAAGTGAAGAAGTTCCAAGTAGCCGGTCTTTGAAAAGTGCAGCAAAAGATGAGCAGTGGCCAGCAGGGAAGTTGAGGAGAAATAGCTGATTGACCAAGGCTCAAGCCTTGATCGTCTACACAGGTCCTCACAGTGTTTCTGTTCATTACTGTCTTAGCTACTGTGGATTGCTTTGAACAGAAACCATGACCAAGGCACCTTATACAACCAAAGGCATTTAGCTGCAAGCTTGCTTGCAGTTTCAGAGGTTTGGTCCATGATTACCATAGTGGGGAACGTGGAGGCAGGTAGGCCGGCATGATTCTGGAGCAGTATAGTAGCTGAGAGATCACATCGGATACAAAGCTGGAGGCAGAAATAGGGCATGTGGTATGTTCTGCCAGGGAGTGTTTGATGATGTCAGCTGAGTGCCTTGGGAAATAAGCATTGGCAATTGTGGCGGTTTGAATGAGAATAGCCCCCACAGCCTCATAAATTTGCGTTTGCTTCCCAGTTGATAGACTGTCTCTGAAGGATTAGGAGATGTGCACTTCTTAGAGGAGGTGTGTCACTGGGATTGGTCTTTGCGGTTTCAACAGCCCAGCAACATATGGACCAAAATATATTTGCTTTTTCCTATTCTTCTTTCTGTCTTCCTTCCCCAATTCTCCCCTCCCCTCCTTCCCTCCTTCCATTCTCTTCTCTCTCCTCTTCTTCCTCCCCCTTCCTCTCTTCTCTCCTTTCCTCCTCTTCCTTAATCCTTTCTTGTCTCCTCTTCTCCTCACCCCCATTCCCTTTCCCCTATCAACATGTTGGAGATGGAGTGCAGGGCCTTGTGTGTTCTGAGACAGGTGCTCTACCACAAATTCATGTTTGCTGGAGTATAATCAATGAAACACATATGAAATGATGACTATGAGAAGAAAATAGAGAAGCAGCAATTTTTGAGTAAAATACCTGAATGCAATATTGAAAATAAAATATATAGAGACAGACACATACAGAGATGGAGGGAATTCTATGGAGCAGTTTGCACCATAGAATCCTGGGAAGGTTTGGGAGCTGGGAAGCAAAGGCATCTCAGGGGAGGCAGGCCAGTGGATTGGTTGAGAGTCTGAATAAGAAGTTAAAATGGGTACTAGAAAGTGGGCCCAGTAGTTAAGACTGCTCGTCCAGAGGACCAGGGTTAAATACCCAGCACCCACATGGCAGCTTATAGCTGTTTCTAACTCCAGTTTCGGGGGGTCCAACACCCTCCTCTGGCTTTCATAGACACTGAAAGAAAGTGATGGACAGACATACAAGCAGGCAACACCCGCCCCTGTCACACACACACAACTTTATGTATGTTAGATTGTCCTTGTTCCACCCCTTACCAAGACACAAGTCTGGACTGGTGAAATCCAGGAACCTTAGACACACGTCAAGGCCAGGATGAGCTACCAGAGAGAGAGAGAGAAAAGGAAAGATAGAGGGTTAAAGAATGCTCTATTGGTAGAGCTTAGGACACCACACTCATCCCAGGCTTAGTTCTGGGAAGCCTGGCATCTGTCTCACTAGTGAACATCCTCATCAGCACCCCAGGCAGGAAGCTGCACAGACTTGCTTTGGGCGAGCAGGGCCTGGATCAAGGTGAGGCTAGGGGGACAAATGCCATAGCTGTAAAATGATAGGGGACTTGAAAACAAAACTTGACCAATGAAAATCCATGGTGGAGAAAAAAAATATCTTTAATAAGAGCCTCATTTGCTCCCCTCAGGCTGGCTCCAGTTCCAAGACAACTTTCTGCACAAAACAGGTATGGATTGAGGGCTGAGGCTTCCTAGGATTTTTAGTTTCTTTCGGTTTTGAGATAACTTTTTACTTGGTAGCTCAGACTGGCTTCGAACTCATGATCCTCCTTAGTTTCCTGAATGCCAGGATTATGCTTGCATGCCATCGCACCTGGCTGGATTTGTAATTTCAGTTTTTAAGATTTGTTCTAAGTTATATACATTTGTGTGTTGTGGGGGGACGGTACGTGGATGCGAGGGTAGGTGCCCCTGGAGGCCAGGCCAGGACATCAGCTCTTGTAGACCTAGAGTTACAGGTGGCTTTGAGTGACCCCACATGGGTGCTGGGAACTGAAACTCTAGATCTTCTACAAGAGCAATGCATGCTTTTAACTGCTGGGCAGTTTTTCCAGTCCCTGGTTTATTTTTAATGATAGGACAAAGAGATGATTTATTTCGAATACCGAGCTTACTGGTGCCCTGTCCTTTCTTAGGGTTCTCTTCAGAGTCCCCACAAAGGATTGAAGTCTGCCTAGCATGAGGATTTGGACTGTGGTAAAGCAGTGTAAGCGTGTATTTCTGCTGTTTGAGCGCTCACGTTCGTGACACTTGGTACACGAAAGCGGGAGTGCTAACATCCCGCGATTCAGTGGACCCCATCACCAGGACAATCGATCCAAAAAGCTCTCTGTACAGTCATGCCCTTGAGCTGCCAGCCTAAAATCCCGGAGGAGGAGAAGGGAACTGCAGGGCTCACGTGTGTTGCCTTGGTCAACCGGAGAAAACCGAAACTCATTAATTTAAGAAAGTCCATGAATCATAAACACCAACCAAAAAAGTAACAACAGAAAGAAAACAGCTTAACTTCCCCTCTGGGTACCAAAAAGCAGCTGCTACTGTTCTGGAAGTGATTTCATAGCTTCTTTTTTTTTTCTATTTTCTGTGCACGGAGCTGTATATTGGTTGATTCCATGGTACATAGCCTTCAGTTCTCTTGAAGGCATCAAGCAACCCAAGGAACTCTGCTTCAGTCATCTCGCACAGATCTTTCTTTTCTTGCTGTGCCCTGATGGATAGCTACTGAGTCCTTTGGAAACACTGCTATAATGAAAAGAGCAGTTCAAAAAATACCCCGTATGGATCATGGGCAGGCTGGGAGCCACCCTGTACCGGCTGGTCCAGTGGTCTTTAGACAGGAAAACTCTAGGTGTACCGTGAACCACAGCACCTCTAGGCGAGACCCAAGTGAAGACCACACAACCCACAATGCAGGCCTGGCAGCAGGGTGTAGAGTTAGTTACACCCTTTTTGCATTCATTTTGCACAGGTAACTCCTTCCTTTACCCTCTGCGAGGATTCCGTCATGACAAGTTGGACTCGGAGGCAAGGGAATCATGAGATGGAGATCAACCCGAGTAACCTCGTAAGAACCTGCCTCAAAATATAAAAAATAAAAACCAAACCACACCGACGAACAAAAACACAAGGATTTGATAGTGTAGCTTAGCAGATGAGTGCTCACCTAGCATGCCACTGGCCTTGAATTCTCCCCCTTAGCCATCCAAGAAAAACAAGTTTGATTTTCCTTTAAAATGCTACAATTTGCCTCAGACCAGATGTACCCCTTTCTGGAAATGGTCCTGCTTAGGCCTGATAGCTCCAAAGGGCCCCAAAATCCTATTCGTCATTATATACAACAAATTGACTCACTTAACTATTCTGGCACCACGTGGGTGGGATTCAAGAAGAGCTGAAAATTTGCTAACCTGAAGTTCTTCCTTACTTTGAATGGTTTCAGATTAGTGCTTACTTGATAATGTTGATCGCTGATTAGTTATGCCACTAACTAATTAAGGAATAGCTATTCAGGGGCTTAAGATATTGTTCAGGAGTTAAGAGCACCTGCTGCTCTTGCTGAGAACCCCGATTTGGTACCCATATTGTGACTGAGAACAACTTGTAACTTCAGTTCCAGGGGATGGATCTGACACTGTATTCGAGGGCACCAGTCATGCATGCAGTGAGCTTGCATACATGCAGGAAGCACTTATATACATAAAATAAGAAATAAATATTTTAAAAGGAAATAGATACTCAAATATGATTTATCATCTTAGTTGAAGTTAGTAGCAGACTCTTTATTTTGTCTGGTGGATTCATGCATTGCCTTGGAGAACAAGAGAAAACATGGTGCCAATCAAAAGCACTTGATGCTGAAGAGATGGATCCTGTGGCCAACACACTTAAGGGTATGCTCAAAGTATGCCTTTAGGATTGTGGAGAGGTTTGCCATCAGAGGAGTACAGTGCATGTATCTGTTTATTTTATCCTCATAATAAAACAAGTCTGTTTCCCAGACTTGGAACCTAATGCTTTGAGGGGTTAATTTATCCAAGGTTGCTCCAATAGTAGGCAGCCAAACTGAAACAGAGCATAGATATGCTTAGATGGTTTCATGAGTTAGGGCTGGAACCTAAGGAAAAAATTGACAATGACCTGGCTACAGTGACGAGCAAAAACATCTTAGCTAGGGGCTGGAGAGATGGCTCAGTAGTTAAGAGGCTCATTGCTTTTGCAGAAGACCTGGGTTCTGTTCCCGGCACATATTTCTTTAGCCATTTTGGACACCTATTGGCGCCAGGCACACAGATGCTACAATATTCCCATGCAAGCAAAACACTCAAATAAGTAAAAATTAACAACTCTCAAAAATAATAAACTATCATATGTTTTACAGCTCTGAGATACAAACACTGGGGGCAGATATTCTACTCTGCCTTTCTGTGCTGATTCGGCCGCCACAGAGAACATGCCTGACATTCTGGATCTTCTGAATTTCAATAGGATGGCACTAAAGCTACTGAGATTAGACATAGGTACCAATGAGCAGCTCTCTTGTCACCTGAAAAGAGTGCACGACTTGCATTTGCTAAGGCCCACACAGAACCGTAGGCTTTGTGTTAACATATTCTCTTTCTTTACTTCTCCGAATAATTGTACTTTTGCGTCCATAGTTTAAAAACAGTTAAATCTGTAAATAGTAAAAAAAAAAAATAGAATAGTAAAAATTTTATCTGTTGATAAAAATGTTGCTTTGAAAGCACAAAGAACTGAGTTTGATCTCCAGAACCACATTAAAAAGAGAGGGGGTGGGGGAGGAAAGAAGGAAGGAAGGAAAAGAAAAGAATAGAAAAAGAAATAAAAACCTAGGTATAGTGGCTGGAAAGCAGAGATAGGTTTATCAGTAGGACTCATTGATCACCTGACATAGCCTCTTTGGCAAGTTCCAGCCAAGTAAGGAACCCATGTTACAAACATTACAATGGACAGAGTCTAAGGATTACACACATATACATTTGTTTCTGAGCACACAGGAGCATACACACACATGCACACACACACACACAAACATGTAAAAATATCAAAATTTTCAACTGTATTTAATATCCAAGTTGAACTTAGAAAAGCATTCCTTCATAATGGTGATGTCCAGAATAGACACGGTGGGTATCATAAAGATGTACCTGGAGATATTATCTAACTATCTATGGGTAATGACTTCCTCTGCCATGACATTCTCTCTGAGTCTGGGCTTCCCACAAGTCTGCCTTCTCTCCCATCAATTCTGCTGGTTTTAGGATTATCACACGGAAAGATAAGAAGCAGTGATTGAAAGAAAAGGAACTCCATGTTGGTCAACATAATTATATCATAAGAAAGTAGAATACAGAAAGAAGAGTGAGAGGATCAAAGTAAGCTTGTAAAACTACCCACCTTATTCCCTTTGGTGACAGGTGGGAGTCAAGGACCTCTTGATGTGAGTTAGAATCATGGAGAGAATCTTGGGGGTCAGCACGCTCAGGCTGAGCTCCAGATACAATACTAGATTCTTGGGTTATGTCTCGGCACTCAACTGCCATCATATTAATCCAGGACCTCTGCTTATCAGAGAAGTAAGTAGACCTTAAGTCATGATTGCTAGTAAGCAAGTTTCTGGGCCTTCTGGAATCTTCCCTCCCATTCCCAAGAAAATACTGTGTTCATTAACGAAGAGACCAAACCCTTCATGTGTCTTCGAGAACGTAGTGTTTTACTGTGGCTACACATTGGAGACACAAAGGGATTTCAAAAGCTACCAATGCCTAGTTAGAAATAACCCCCTTTTCCCCTTAAGGTTCTCTCCATGATTCTAATTTATACCAAAAGTTCTTGTCACTGATGGAGATGAAGTGGGTAGTTTCGCAAACTTATTTGGATTCTGTTACCTTCTTACGCTACGGCCATGTTGACCATCATAGCAATTTACCAAATAAAAACTGGACAACTTGAATTGCAATGTCACATGTGCTGTTGTTGATCTACTGAGGCCAATCCCACATAGCCCTGCAGTCATTTGTATTCATCATAAGATTTTGGTGCAGAATAAGCTGATATTCAAGATCCATAATAGACCTTAAGTGAGCATAAAAATTAATATCCAATAAGTTAAATAGACATCAAATTATTTTTAAAAGGCACACCAAGGACTTAAATAAGCACTAAATGGTTGGGGAAAAACATATGGTCAATTTTGGATGAAATTACTTTCCAGTCAGACTTCCCAATTGATCTTCAAACTTCCCTAAAATTTCTATAAAATGCATCATTTAGAAAGACGTGTGGTTTCTTTGATTTTCAACCTGATACTTTCTGACATTGATAAAAACAGATCACTTACTGTATCTAGATAATGTAGAGCAGCAGCAGAAGAGGTAGTGAGAGGTGTGTGTTAAGGCTGCAAATAGGAAAAGCAACTGTTGGTACTGAAACTCAACCTTTTCGTAATTAAGTTCAGTCATCACTAGGGTGCAGAAACTGGTCCTGCCTGTAAAGCAGGAGTTATCACTTCATGGGTTGCGACCCTTTTGGGGTCACCTAAGACCATGGAGAAACACAGACATTTACATTACAATTCTACTTAACAGTAGCAACATTACAGTTAAGAAGCAGCAACAAAAATAATTTATGATCGGGGGGTCACCACAGCATAAGGAACTGTATTAAATGGTCAAAGCACTTGGAAACTTGAGACCATCGCTATAAAGGGAAGGAACTAACTTACCATGATCTACAGCCAAAAGAAGATAAAAATGTTTGTCTCCTCCACCATCATCTCCAACCCTGTTGTTCCAGGGGAAAATCTGCTCCTTAGCAGGGCCAGAAAATAACAGAGCAGCTCAAATCCTATCTTGGAAGGGTCTTGCTTTCCTGTTTAAAATGATATGATTATCATCGCATTCGACTTTCAAAGTTTACTCTCTAGTTTATACTAACATCCACGCCAGCTCATCAGACTGGTGATCCTCCCAGCATGCAATTTGTGCTCTAGATTCCTTTGACTTCTGCTGTTGCTTTGTTCATTTAGTATTTTCTTTGTTCACATCAGTGGCCACCAACCCAGACTTCTGGATGAGCAAACATGTTTTGCTTGAGATCATTGAGCCAAGATCAGGCCCAGCTTACCTCTTTCCGGCTGAGATTGCTTCCAGGTATTCTTCCAAGAGCTGTCAGTAGCAGTGCAGCGTGGCTCCCTGTGTACAGTAGGTGTGCAGAGAGCAGGCATTGGCTAACTTCTGAAATTTGTTCTCTTTAGCATCAGCAGAACCTAGCATGAAATTTGCAGAAGTTTCTATGGGAAGACAGGAACTTGTGATTTCTTAACGGTTACCAAATCACTTATTGGCCACACTTCAAAATTTCGAAACTTAAATCAGAGGAAAAGTCATTTATAAAATTATTTTCATGTAACCCACACAGCATATTTTATGAATTGATATCTACTTATGTTTATGGCTTTCTTAGGGTTTTGTTGATCAGGATTAGGGGAAACGGGTGATAAAACACAGAGAAAATACCATTTTAATGGAAAAAAGATGTAGTAAATTCTTTTAAAGCAAGCACCTTTACCATAAATGTGTATCGACTTTGGAATATCTGAAACACATCTTTAGTTCTTTATCTCACAAATGCTTCTGCTTTCCTCCACACATTTCTAAGGCTGCCACACTGTATAGGTGGCCAGGGGAATGCCCGCTAAACCATGCCTGGGATCCTTCTACTTCATGTAGCACCTGGCATGCACTGTACGCTCAATAAAAGTTCATTCAAAACATAAGGTAAGTGTTCATTGAGTGAATGAATCGATGAGTACACAATGAGCATTCTAGAGGCTGGGAATTTTTCCTTCTCTGATTTGACTGGACAAAATTAGACTTGTAGCTTCCAGAGCCGGGGGCTTCCTCAGGTTTCCCCTAGAAAGGTGTCCACAAGTCCACAATCAAGAAGGGTGGAGCCAAATCCGACCCAGAAGGAAAAATGAAATTTTGCCCAGGAACATTTGGCAATTTAACATGCTGAATAAGACCACTAGCTTCAATTTCTAATTATAAAAATATTATCACTCTCAGAAAGTGATTCTATTTTTTTCTCATCACTAAGCAGATAGTTTAGTGCCCCCAGCCGTTATTCAGTTTTGAATTTTATAAATGAAATAACCGTGGGAGATTGTTTTCCTCTCACTATATGAGGACACACATGATAATCAGAAATTTGCCTCTTGTCCTGTAAAGCTGACTCTTTACAGAAAGAACTTGCTGGCCTCTGGAGGAAAAAAGTAAGTCTGAGTGAGATGTTTTGTCCTACAGTATCCTCTCTCACCAAATAAAAGGAAACCACACTGGAGTGACATTCATTTATGTGGCCTGGTTATGAAGGAAAGCCTTGCAAAAGTTACAGAATGACTTGGGTGACCATTCCTAGATTGACTGACCTCTGAGGATCAGTCCCCGAGGAATTAAAGATTTGGCCATGACTGGGGAGAGTTTTCCAGGACCCAGGACAACAGGGAACATAGACAGCTCAGGCATTTGTGACATGACCAGACTTTTTTTTAAAAGAGTATAAATGTTTATTTTAGCTCACAGCCTAAGAAATTATACAGTTCATCACCACGGGGAAGGCATGGACTTAGAACCAGTAAAACCTCAGAAATCAAAGACTTCATTTGGATACCTCTCGCTTTCGTGATTTCGCCGGAAACATTGTTCAGAGGTTCCAGCAAAGTATGACGGTGCACACTTGTAATCTGAGCACTTGGAAAGTAGAGGATGAGCACACATTTGAAAACAGTTTGAAACCCTCACGGTGAGATCCTATTTCCAAAAACCAACATGCTAAACAATAGCAGCACCAACAGAAAAGCAGTAGGGTGGCTGAGCAGGCTATCTTGGACTAGATAGAAGATGTGCCTCTTGTGGTCTGTGTTCAAAGTTTCAAAAATATTAATTAATTATAAAACAATTAATTGGAATCTTATAAAACATGATTATGCACATACACATACACAGGCTTTATCTGCCAGGAAAATGAATAAAGTCTTCTGTTATTGTTCCCAATCAATGATGAAAACGAGAAGAGCATCGACATGAGGGCAGATAGGACCCTGAAAAGAACTTCCATCTAACACACAGAGTGGTCACCTGACCCTGCTCTCTGGTTGAGCCCAAGAGTGAGCATTGGTAACTGCTGAAAATTCTCTGCATTCCATGACTTCCCTGGCCTGGCCTGCAAGGTATAAAGCTATTGGGGACCTTGTAAACACATCTTTCCCTTTTCTCTACCAAGCCACTTAAGCCTTGACTCATTCCCAGTGTCAGTGGTTGTTTTCCATCTGTACACTCATCCCTCACTTCAACTCTCAGCTCACAGCGTTCATCTATACAACTTCTCAGTGCTCATTAGGAACTGATGAGCTCTCTGGAAAACCAAGTTAGCCAAAGGCACTCTTCTATGAGAGGTGATAGAGTTCCAAATCAGAGAACAGAGCTAGGTGAGAGGAAGGATGGCTAAATGACAGGCGTACTTGACCATATGGATGAGAAGTAGGATAACCTTTGTAAGGACGTACAATAGTGCATTTGACTGTGATGGAGGGGGCCTGTCTCCTTCCAATTAGTATAACTGCACAGACACAGAGAAGGCAAGATCCCCACAATCCTCTGTAAGTGTTTTGAAGTCCTAGAGCTAAAAACTATCTGAAAAGCCTGGTCTCCCTCCCAGTTCTCATTATTTTTCTTTATTTCCTTAAGTCAGACTCTTCCAAATACTGACGTGTGGTCCCACAAGTAACCACAGCCTTTAAGAGCTAAAAAAGCGTCCTCAAAACTTCTGAGTAAAGGAACTGAAACTAAAGGGCAAGGGTTTAATAGTGGGAAAGTAGGTATTAGGACTCTCGCCACTCACGCTCTGCTCTGGTGTGTTTCAAAGTCTCTCTTCATGAATGCCCCAAATGAAAGGCTGGCTGGCATCAAGTATTCTGTCACTATTTTGAGGAAAGGCTGTTTATGAGTTTTCCATGTCTTCCAACCACTGTCCTGTCCTTACTTCCTAGGTCCTTTATAAAAGTCTCATCATAATCACCCAGTTTCTCTGCATTCATATACAAAAATTTTAAGATTTAACATTTAATATATTAGTGTGTGTGTGTGTGTGTGTGTGTGTGTGTGCGCACGCACGCACATGCACCATGGCTTACATGCCTAAGTCAGAGGATAGCTTTTATAGGTTTTTATTTCTTTCTACAGTGTGGATTCCGGGGTTCAAACTCCTGTCGTTAGGCTTGGCAGCAAGTACCTTTACTCACTGAGACATTTTGATGGCTCTATAGATAGATACTTTATTTTTTTTTTTAACTTTTGTCTGTACAATGTGTATGTGTGCATGCATGTTTGTGTGTGTCTGAATAAGATCATATTCACACCACCGTTCATATATGGAAGTTAGATGACAACCTTGAGTGTTGGTCCTCATTTTCCACTTTTGTCTGGTACAGAGTTTCTTTGACTTTAGTCTAGCTAGTCCATGAGCTTCTGGAGATTTTCCTATCTCCACCTTTTATCTCCTTGCAAGATGTCTGAGATTACAGATACTTAGGCCACCGTGTCATGCTTTTACATAGGTTCTGGTGGTTTCAACTCAGGTTCTCAAGTTACCGTGGCAAGTGCTTTTACCCACTGAACGGTATCTCCAGCCCTCATTACAACCATACAGTTCCTTTCTCTAGTGATGGGCTAGATATTTTTCTGGTGATCTTTTGTGCTCTTCCAGGTCCACTAGAGAAAACTGAGGCATGTATAAGTATTCCCAACCTAAATGTATTTGCCAATCAGAGAAGCATTAGAGGGTGTCTATGCACGACAATAACACCCTCTCTCCAAGTATGCCCTCCACCTTGACATCTACAATACCACAAATAGACCGTCAGGCAGTTATTCTGTGAGAAAGGTGGGAAACTCAGTAGATTCAAAGAAAAGGAAGCAGTTTCTAAACGTAGAAGCTATATGGAAACTATACAGAAAGGAATAGTGGATCATTCCATAGACAGAATGAATTGGGTCTGCTCTGGAGCAAGTGGGCTGCAAAGAGAAATAAAACACAGAAAGATGCTGTTGTGTGTCTCAACAAAGGGGAGGGCCAATGATTAGAAGTTCGGGATCAGAGTGTACTTAGAAGCCCTGGTAAGTTGTGAGACTCACAATAAGAGGAAATGGTTACTTGACAGTCCATTTGAGTCTGAGAAATGATAGTGTTTGGAATTTTCCTCACCACCACAGAGTGGAAGCAGAGAAGGCCCAAGATTCCTCTGGGGCAGATGCGATGAAGCTCCGACCCAGGATGGATGTAGGCTAGAATCTTCCTGGTAAGCGCACCTTGGGGTGCTATACACATTATTAGAAATGGGCTAGTCCAGGTGCGAGAGTTAGCCAAGAAGAGGCTAGATATAATGGGCCAAGCAGTGTTTAAAAGAATACAGTTTGTGTGTTGTTATTTTGGGGCATAAGCTAGCCAGGCGACCAGGAGCTGGGGCGGCAGGAACACAGCCCCCAGCTCCTACTACACTGCAGAGAAATAGTGAAAGGTTTCTGGAAGATTCAATTTCATATCAAGTCAGGTCAGGAGGCCTGTGGATGCCAGCAAGGGCTGAGGGCCACAGCAAACAGGTGGGTTGATGAAGCAAGACTATTCTGTAGCTTGTTGTTGTGTCTGAAGTCATATGGGAATTCTTTATAGCTTATTACATTTTAATGAGCAGCCTTCGCTATCAACAAGTAAAGGGAGGAGGAGATAATGTCTTTCTAGAGTTGAGAGGCAACAACGGCAAGTGGAGCCCAGGGGGCTCAGTGGTCATAGGCCAGTGCTAAGGCTCCAGCAATAGGAGGACATGTGACCTACAGTTCCGAGGTACCTTTTGTCTGAACTTGATCCTATTAGCCAGACTGTTCCCCTGAGACTCTACTCATGTTAGGTGGTTGTAGGTCACGCCTCCTCTTCCTCTCACTACCCCCTGATGGAGGCATTCCTTTTGGTTATATGGCCCTGAGTCCTCACAGTAATTTCCTGTACCAAAGGCACAAAATATTTCACGGAGGATTTTTGATGCGCCACAAAGTTCTAGATGACAAGGATAAGAGGTGTTGAGTAAGGACTTCCCTGGGAACCAAGATGTGTGACTTTTGCTTTTTGCCTTCTCCATCAGAAGATACATTTGGGGGTCAACATTGTTGCAGATTGTTTGCAGAAGGTTGCTCACAGATGGGAAGTGCTGGCTTCAGGGAAAGGAACACATTCATGAACACGTGCATATGAAACTGAGCACTGAGTGGAAGAGTCTTCACCAGAGAAAAGAAGCCCTTCTGGTCAGCTGACTCTTGCTGGCTGTTCCTTTGGGTTATGATATTGTTGAAGTTCTTCTGGGTACACTCACAGACACACCTGCCACAACAAATCAGAAAAGAAGGGATGGGGAGAAAAGAATACTTGTAGCTTGGCTCATGGGAAGGTTTGGGTCCTGAGAACTTGTCATTTCACAGCATCTTCTAATGATTAGCCTTGCTAGTACTGGGAGATGGCTGAGACTTTTGATTGTTTTGCAAGTCTATTTTACTTAATTTTTTAGTGAAAAAATCCACTGTCCAAAAGAAAGAAAGAATGAACGAATGAAAAGAAAAGGAGAGAAAAAAATGTCCTAACCAGAATAAAATCCCAATGGCTAGGACTGGGGAAATACTCTAAAATATAGGGGATTACATCCCAACGTATGAAACAAACATCCATGATTTCATGCAGAAATACATATATAAATAAATGATTAAATGTAGGGTCGAGAGAAGAGACACCTTCTGCATTTTAAAGAATTACAAAAAGTTCATGGAGATTCCTGTCCCATCCCACCAACTGCCTACTGCTTACATGGGCTGCAATTCATTTTCAAAGAGTGCATCATGGAAGTGAGGGTGTTATTACACAGTCAGGAATTCTAAGCCAGGCATGTGACCAACAGTGCCATGTCCAGCTGGCAGAAGATGCTTCTGAGAGGTATGGTATGGTGATTTGAATGAGAATGACCCTCATAATCTCATAGATTTGAGTTCTAGGTTCTTAGTTGGTGAAACTTAAGCCTTAGGCGTGGCCTTGTTGGAGAAGGTCTATCACTATGGTTGAGCTTTGAGGTTTCAAAAGCCCACTCTAGACCTAGTCTCTATCTGACTTATGATTATTGTCTTAACATGTAAGCTCTTATTTTCTGCTTCAGTGCCATATCCGCCTGCCTGCTGCCACATTTCCAACATTTCCTATGACCCTCTGAAACCATGAGCAAGTCCCTAATTAAACACTTTCTTTTCATAGTTGCCATGGTCATGGTGACTCTTCACTATAGTAGGACAGTAACTAAGACATGGGTTGATTGATATTTCATCTCTCTGTGGGTGTCTCATCTCAAAATCATCATGGTCCCAGTTTAATCATGAGACAATCATTAGACAAAATCAAACTGAGGGACATTCTACAGAACACTTTATCAGTACTCCTCAAAATCAAGGACATCAAAAATAAGGAAAATCTGAGCAATTGTCATAGGAACCTAAGGAGATGGAATGAGCACAATAATGTATCTAGGACATTATAAATAAGCTACTGCCATTGATGGAAAGTTGCTCGTTTGTTTCCTGACCTCCCAGACATGAAATAACCACTCAGAAACTGTGTTAATTACAACAATGCTTGGCCTATTAGCTCACATTTTTTATTGGCTAGCCTTATATCTTAAATTAACCTATTTCTATTATTTTATATTTTAACACGAGGTTCATGGCCTGCTGGCAAGGTTCCAACTGGCAGCTCCCAGCTTTCTCCACTGGCAACTACATGGTGTCTTACTGACTTTGCCTACTTTCTCCCAGCATTCAGTTTAGTTTTCCTGCCTAGCTCTATTCTGCCCTATCACAGGTTAAAGCAGCTTCTTTATTCATTAACCAATAAAAAGAACATATATACAGAAGGACTTCTCACAACATTTCTCCTTTTCTGTTCAAATAAAAAGGAAGGTTTTAACTTTATCATAGTAAATTTGCATATAACAAAATAGGTATCAAGCAAGAATTATAGTTACAATGTTTATATCTACTTTATCTTTTATCATAACTAAGGAAAACTATAATTATAGATATCTTTCCTTCAACTCCATCAAAGACCCCAGAAGGATATAATATTACCGAAGTTAACAGGAAGTGCATCATAAGCAACTTCCAAAATTCTAGAGACATCTTGCTGCCTGGACAGTCACTCAAAGTTCTTCTGCACCCATCTTCAGCCTGTAGGTCCATAGTGTCTGACAGACTTTTCCATGGAACAGGAAATTTAAAGATCTCTTATGCCTTGTATTGGCAAAGTTCATCAGTTTCTTTTTGTGTGTGTGTCCTGCAAAATGTATGGCAGACTATTTCACGAAGTAGGAACCCCAAAGGACCTATATTGGTAGTTTATCCGTCACTATCTTCTGTGTCCTGTTGAAAGTCTGATAGACTCTTTCATGAAGCCAGAAACCTGAAGGACTATTTCACCTTTGGGCAAGTTCAGCAGTCATTTTTCTGTGGGTCCTGCATGTACAGCATAACATCAAGCAGTCCAGGCAAGAGCAATTTCTTGCACAAATGACTAACAAACTATATAAGGAGCCTCTTTGATGCCCATTAACCTCTTGAAGTAGATTGGTGCTGCCAAGAGCAGATGTGTTTCATTGTCATAAAAAGTCTTAAGTTCTTAAAACACTTTAAATGCCATATTCCATAGGTCTTTGAAAGATTTGAAGATTATCTATCTAACTGAAATATATCTCTATATATCTAGAAAACCTAACTAACATGACTACAAGCTTGACTATTATATATGACTATTAACCTGTATTTCTTAATTATACATTGCATTTTCAAATGAGCTGCACAAACACAATGGCTTAATCAAGAACAAAAATATACATAAACAAAATTGACCTAAAGTCTGTATCAATAGACCAAGATCCATACCAATGTAGAGTATTCATATCTATAGCATACTGTAATCTGAATAAAATGTAATGAAATCAATGAAAATATTTCAATATCAGTTCATTAATTGTGACTAATTTCTCATAGTAATGTAAAATACTAACAGTAAGAAAAAACTGATAGCAACATTTCTGAAAGTCTAAAATTATTCTAAAGTCACACAAGTATTTACTTCTTAAGAAAAAGATAGATGAGGCCTGAGATATGACTCAGTGGTTGAGAGTTCTTACTGTTTCCTGAAGACCTAAGTTCAATATCTACAACCTACGTTAAGTGACTCACAGCTGCCTATAACTTTAATTCCAGGGCATGTGATATCTCTAACCTCCAAGGGAACCCACACTCACTTGTCCATACCCTCCACACAAACATAATTAAAACTAAAATAAATCTTTAAAAGGTAACAATATAATAGATGGAAAGCCCACCTGGTACCTGTATGTCAGGCAGACAGAAGACACCCACATGGCAGCCTGGGTCCTCACAGTCTGGACTGCCTGAAGCATCCACAGACCAGTCCAGTACCACAAGTCACCAGGTGGTTAGTATCAATATGGTGAATAAGTATATGGTGGTAAATTCTGAGAGATGGAGCAGCTGAATGGTTCATGTGCTGTTGTAAGAGGCAGTTATGAAGAAGGGAGGACTGAGGAATGGGCTGATGTGGGTGGCCTGCTTGCCGTCCAGGACCAGGGTGATGTCTGAGCCTGGGCTGCTGCCTACAGCCATATCTGGGTCTGCAACATCCAGGGTCTATATTGATGTCTATGATCCATGTTTCCACCAAGGCCACAGGGATACTCGGGTGTGGACAACTGCTTGTGGCCATTGTGGTATCCATGGGCTATGCCACCACCAGGGCCATGTTGGTCTGGGTAAGCTGTGCTGCCACCCAGGGAACATAATAGTATTGAACCTGGGTTGTTGCCAGAGGGCCATGTCTGGGTCCATTCCCCTGCAGCAACAAGGACTATGGTGACATTCAGGCCTTCAGTTACTACTAAAGGCCGTGCAGATGGCTGGGTTCTAGTCAAACACCTGAGTCCATGTTGGTCTCCAAGGGACATTCTTCTTTTGGGGCCATGATCATCTGGATGGCCTTTGCTGGCACCCAGGGCAATGGTAACATCTGAGTTTGGGCTTCATCGAAGGGTCATTTCTTGGTCCATGGTCCTAACACAGTCAGGGTTTGTGATGTCTGTGGCCTGTGGTACCACCAAAGGCCACACAAATGCCTGGAGTTTAGGCCACATTCTGTGGCCATGTTGGTGTTTGAGGGCAGTCCTGCCACAGGGACCATGGTGTCTTCTGGGCCCAGGCTGCTCCTGAGAGCCATGTCTGGGTCTGTGGGTCTATCATAGCCAGGGTCTGTGCTGATGTCCATGGCTAATGATAACATTAAGAGCAATGTCGATGCCAAGGGTCTGGGCTGCTACCTGGGACCATGTCGGTATATGAGGTGCCACACTGCCCTGGGACCATGCAGATCTGAATAGCTTGCAATGCCATCTGTGGCCATGGTGACATCTGAGCCTAGACTGCAGCCTGAGACTATGTCTTGGTCTGTGGCCCTATCACAGTTGGGGTCTGTGATGTACATGGTTCAGGGTGCCACCAAAGGTCACATGGGTATGGGAGAGCTGGCCCTACCCCTCAACTCAGGGTGCGGTCCCAACGACCCAGACTGAGTAGCTCAACTACCACCCAGACCCACATCCTGGGCCTTGGGTGGTCCCACCCTAATAGCTGCCCCACCTTTGACCTGCTGGAGTGCACAAGTGGCCTAGTTCTACTAAACAATAACCACAGAATCTCTATGACGCAGGGCAGCAGCAGGATATCTGAGAGGAATTCGATGAGGGCCAGGCTCAGTGGTGATGGTGTACCAGAAACCAGAGACCTGGAACCAGACCAATGACTCATTGCAGTGAACATTTTGAGGTGTGGCCTATTGAACAAAAGGGGTATACTGCGTGACACGCCACAGCTCCCCATGCCACTAGGATCAATGAAGAGGGGTTGGAAAAATAGAGAAGCAAGGTGGGTTTTTAATTCTTATGGTTGTTGTGTTTTGCTTTTAATTAATTTGAAGGGGCATACTGCAGGGGTGAGGAGCAGATATGGAGGGACTGGGAGGTGAGCGGGATTGGTTGCATGACGTGAAATTTCTAAAGAATCAATAAAGAATTATGTTTTTAAAAAGAATACACTCACAGAAATCAAAAATAAGATAAAACAGATGATTTTGCAAACTGAGACTGAGAAATGTAGCCACTATGAATGTGTGTATGTATAATGCAAGTATATGTATAATAAAATGTGAATTTCCTTGCTTACAACGAATAACAGCAACAAAAATCATCGTGTGAGCTAGGCACAGAGGTGCAGGCCTGCAATCATGAACTTGGAAGGAGGATCCAAGTTCAAGTTCATCCTTGGCTACATGGTGAGGCTATGGTCAACCTGGGTAACATGAGGCCCTGTTTCAAAAAAACAAAGCAAACCAAACCAAAAGGTATCAATACAAAGAGGGGAAAGGTTTTCCCAGAATCACCAAGGAAGAAAGTGTGAGTACTGGTGGCATGTGAAGAAAGCAATGGTCTTGCCATGGGCTCTGGCATGTAATAATAACTCCATGAAAAGGAACTTTTCATTAATTTTCATATATTTATCTATTTTTTATGTGCTTGAGTGTTTTGACTACACTACATGTATGTGAACCACATGTGTGCCTGGTTTCCTCAGAGGTCAGATCCCCTAGATATGGAATTGTAGATGGCTTTGAAATACTATGTGGGTTCTGGAAACTAAATCGAGGGTCTCTGCAAGAGCAACAAGTGCTCTTTACCACAGAACCATTTATCCAGCCCAAAAATGAGGGCCTGGCCCTTACTAGGAAGGTGCTCTATGACTGAGATAAATCCTCAACCCCACAAAATGCACTTTTAAAAATTCAGTGTCTCGGGGCTGGAGAGATGGCTCAGCCGTAAAGAACATTGCCTGCTCTTCCAAAGGTCCTGAGTTCAATTCCCAGCAACCACATGGTGGCTCACAACCATCTGTAATGAGGTCTAGTGCCCTCTTCTGGTCTTCAGGCATATACACAGGAAGAATATTGTATACATAATAAATAAATATTTTAAAAAATTCAGTGTCTCAGGTAGACCCATATAGCTTCAAACTCACTGTGTGGCTAAGGATGTCCTCTTGACCTTCTGATTCTCTTGTTTTCTTCTCCTGGCTTATGTGGTGCCAGAGATCAAACCCAACACTTTTATGTATGATAAGCAAGTGTTCTACCAACTGAGCTACAGTTCCAGCCCTGAAAATTTACTGATGAATCAAAGTTATGGGAGCAGAACTGTCAAAACAGCCAGTCAGAGAAACCCAGGGAAGAAGACAAACCAGGACTGAGCATTGTGATGGATGTGACTGTGTTTTGCGACTGCTTCATGATGCCACAACTTGTTTGGACCTGCCTTACTCCTGGCTTAATAGAACCTCCTGTTTTAGGGTCTCAAAGGTCTAGTCATCCTCTACTTTCTCCTTTCAAACTCTTAGCACTCACTGATCAAACAGTGAAAATCACTCCAATTTCTCCATGAAGGCAAATGCTGTCCATTTAACCCATTGTACGCAGCCCTGCTGACTCAGTAGATGCTTCTAGAATAGAGGGGGAAGAAAAGAGAAATTAAAAAGGAGAAGCTGTTATGGATAGCTATGGCTATTTCCATTTCTTACAGGAAGAAACTTGTAAAGAAAAGTTGGGTCACCCTGGCTCCTGAGTTTGTGCTTTTAATCATCTTATAATAACGCAATAATGCCAAGGAGTACAAGAAACTGTAGAAGTCATCTAATTGACAAAGAGAATTTCACCCATGACAGTCAAGAGAGTAGTCTTGACAGTATGAAGGTAGAATTAAGTCTGGTTGTAGGTTAAACAAGGGCATAACATGACAGATGATGTGGGATGTCCTTCTGTATGTTGCTTTTATTGGATAATGAATAAGGCTGTTTCAGTTAATGGCTCAGCAGAGTGAAGTCAGGCAAAAAATCCAAACAGAGATATAAAGAGGGAGTAGGCAGAGTCAAGGAGATGCCACGTAGCTGCTGAAGGAGAAAGACGCCACCAGAACCTTTCAGGTAAGCCACAATACACAGATTAATAGACGGGTTAATTTAAGATATAAGAGCTATGTAGGAATACACCTAAGTTATTGATTGAAACAGCTTTATTCATTATCCAATCAAAGCAACACATATACAATAGGACACACCACATCAGACAGCAGATGTGGTAGCTCTTTCTAGTCACCACCAAACTATGTGGCACCTTCTAAGGTGCTGCCCAGATTACTACTGTTGCAACTCACACACTGCCAAATGAATGGACTAGTGAGCTGGTAGTCAACTTTCTCTACCATGGAGAGCTAATGTCTTCCCAACCATTCCTCACAGTACTCCAGAATCTCAGTTCTTGTGGCCACCAATGCTCCATGCTCCTCTAAGTTTTGGCCTTATCTTTATTTCTTATTCTGGAGGCTTCCACTTGACCCTAACTTTGTAAATCACAAGGACTCACATTCTGTGATCCCATGAGTGTCTCGGGCCATGAGCATTTAGGACACAGTCTGTCACAGTGCTGTTCATGTTACTGTCTTTTTCTAGTGAATATGGACTCTTTGAATTCTATCTCCAAGTGCCTGTAGATCACTCATTGGTCCCAGGTAGAGATTAATGGCATCCACTGTGCCAGGCACCCACCCACCTGTGACTCTTCCCTTTCACAGCTCACATGCGTCTTTTCTTGTTATTAGAATCTCCTTTTCAGAATGAGACAAGCAGGCTTGATGAGAATCAGCAATTTGCCTATGCTTAGCTGCTAAGCTGGGACTTGGACTTCTCATTGCCTGCTCTAGATTCTCTTTTGTGGGTCCACCTGACATTCTGGAGCATATCGTAAAACATTTTGGAGGGCTGGAGAGATGATGGCTCAAAAAAGTAAGTGTAAGCACAAAGACCTGAGATTGACTCCTGGGGCCCATTTAAATAACTGGGCATGATAGTATGCACCTGTAATATCCTGGGTCCCTGGGACTCGCTGGCCAACCATCCTAACTTAATCAGCGAGCTCCAGGCCAATGAGAGACCCTGTCTCCAATTACAAAGCGGTTGGTTCTGAGAAACAAAATCTGAGCCTGACCTCTAGCATCCACTTACACACACACAAATATGCACAGTTACAGGTGTGTGTGTGTGAGAGTGTGTGCACGCACATGTTTGCATAAACACACACACCTACTTTATTTTATTTTGAGATAAGGGCTCTTTGCAGGTCAGGCTGGCTGCAAACTCACTTTATAGTCCTGACTAGCCTTAAATTTTCAATCCTCATTTCTTGGCTTCCTGAGTGCTGGGATCATAGGCATATGTGTACCACCATGTCCAGCAAGACTGTAAAACTTTTGAGACCAAAGAATATTGCATGTATACAAGTCAGTCTTACACAATCGTCAGTAAAATGAACTGGAGATACAGAGAATGGCATTTATAGAATCTATATTATATATATGATTATATTATTATCTAATATAATTAAAATATAATCATATACATATAATTATATTATTATGTATATATAGTATAATATCATTCCCATGTGGTGCCAAGCATTTAAACACAAGAATGGATGTTTGTTCTTCAGGGTTTTTCCTATGTGTATATTGTCATATAACTGCATACAAAATTCTTTGGGGAAAATGGATCACAGGGGTCAGAGATGTGGCTTAGTAGGTAAAGGAACTTGCCATCAAGCCTAACAGTTTGAGTTAGATCCCCAGAATGCACACTACAGAAGCAGAGAACTGGCTGCCTCTGCAGACACAACAAAAATAAAGAAGCGTTTTAAAATGTGCTATTTTCTAACATTTTTGTATGTTTAACAGTTCTGTTTTAGATAAAGATTTGTTTTCTTTATTTTAAAATTTAATTAATTTATTTGGGAGGTTTTTTTGGGAGGGGGTTGTTTTGTTTTGAAACAAGATCTCTGTCTAGAGCCTAGGCTGTCTTCAGACTCGTAATCCTTCTGTTTTAACCTCTTGAGTGCTGGGATAATAATCTGATTTTAAAAATAGTTAATTAAGAATGATACATTGATATGGGTGTAGCATTTTATTTCACACATCGTTTCTTGACCAGCATCAGTGTGTCATCTCCATTTTGAAATGGCACACAAAGTTAGAAGGAAGCTAATTGGGAAATAAGGATGTTCCTCCGAAGAGGAGAAGGCAACACTGAGGAAAAGACTGATTCCCCAACAGATGAAGCAAAGGCAGAGTCAGTTTACAAGTGAGGAGATCAGGTTTGGGAAGGAAGCCAGACAGGAGGGTGGGACGGAAGTGGGAGGGGGGGGGTTGGAGAGGGTGGAAACATCTGGTTTCTGTCAGATGCTGGGGAAGATGGTGACAGAAGACATTTTGCTGTAGGGTCGGGTGGGGGGGGAGTATTTGAGGAAGTGCTTGTGTACTCTGGGAAAGACTGCCTGCCTGGAAAGGCCAGTATCAGAAGCTGAAGAGGCATGGGAAGATCCTGGGGCCGGTGAATGATTTCAAACACACTAAGAGAGTCTGGAAAGTGCAAGAGCAGGTTAGAGACGCCGAACATGGTGTGGACATGGTATGAAGACAGCGACGTGTGAAGGGGACGTTTCTCTCAGTTTTCATTCTCTTCAAGCTTTTCCTTTGTTTAAGGCTTCACACGTTTCCCTTCTTTGGACATGTTTTTCTTTCCTCTTTCAGTCTAGTTCTCCTTTTCAAGTTAATAATTCTTTTCAAGTTTATAATTCCGGAAGTGCTGCTATGTACCCTGGTCAGAAATGACTGGAAAACCCTGCCAACTGAGAAAGAACTAATAATCATTCTGCCACCAGATGGCGCTCCCCACCCAATATTTGGGACATCTTAACCAGCTGCGGCTCTGTGTCTTCTCTGGTCGCTTGGATGCTTGGATCAAGATCATCTGGGTAGGGCTTTTTTTTTTTAAATATTATTTAAAATATAGACAATAAAAGTCACATTCAGAGATACTAGTCCATGGACATGACAGCAGGACCTAGGAATGTGCCCAGGGAGGATTTCTCCACCAGGGAACTCTAAGAAGCACTAGACAAAGTAAACTGTGTACTAAAAGCATCCTCTGGCCAGTGGCTCTCAACGGTCCCAGTGCTGTGAGCCTTTAGTACAGTTCCTCACGCGGGTGGGTCGCCGCCCACAGGTTGAGAACGATTGGTTTAGCCCCAGTTCATTAGAGGTGCAAATACCTGAGTTCCGTCTCCAGATTCCTTCCACCACAAACAGAAATTTGAATTTTAACAGGTGATGCTTTTATTCTAGCGTGCAGGGTCAAAACCAGGGCCTTGAGCTTTTCCATTGAGGGCCATCCTTAGGCCTCCCGGGTGATTCTGATGACTGTTTACGTTTGAAACCTTTTGCAAAATGATTGATGGATCGGAAAGTGGTGCTTTTTTTCCTCTTTGCCTGCTGATAGGAGTCCACCTCACCTTTGAAATCCAAAGCAGAAAGTCGTTTGAGCCAACTAAATGGGAGCTCGCATAGTGCATGGGATGCAGACATGCTTTGTTTCTTTTTTTTAGCTGTCTGGGTAATTTCAAGGTGTAGACAAATTTAAGAATTACTGTAAGCTGGGTGGGTGTACACCTTTAATCCCAGCATTCGGGAGACAGAGGCAGGTGGATCTCTGTGAGTTCGAGGCCAGCCTGGTCTATAGAGTGAGTTCCAGGACAGCCAGGGCTACACAGAGAAACGCTCTCTTGAAAATAAAACAAAAGAAAAAAGAATTACTGCAAAAAAGAAAAAATGGGAAAATTATGGCTGAGGTTTATTGGGATTCTCAAAATAAAGAAATACCCCTTGCTTGAATGTTGCAGCTTTATCTACATCCTAAAACTTCCTGTGGCTGTAACCTTTGTTATTGGTTTGACAAAGTTCTCTGCCGCTTGTGTGCTTACCTGGGTTTAAAAAAGATTGAAAAGCACAAATGAAGATGAACCCAGGTCAGTTGCATTCCCACTGTTGAATTCAGACTGGATGTACCAGAAACTGGAGCGATGGTGCACATACATACATACAAACCAAACACCCACACACTTAAAATAAAATACACACTTAGAATGCACAATACGCTATAATGACCACCCTCCTTCTCTTCTCCCTTTCCCTCTATGAAACAGGATCTTGCTTGGTACGGAACTTGTGATCCTCTAGCTTTTGTTTGCCAAGTGCTAAAATTACAAGGCTTTGTGACACTATGTCAGGCTCAGTATTCTTTCATGAATGCCCAAGAGTTGTTAGTGGCTAGGTAAGGGAGGAACCCTTATAGGGGCAAACTCATATATTATTGTACTTTCAGGGTGTGTGTGTCCATTTGCTTTCTCCCAAAATCTTTTTTTTTGGGGGGGGGGCGGGAAGAATGGTGAACATGCCCAGTGGTATTTCTGTCTGCTGTCTTTATAATGCAGCTAATCATGCCCAAAAGTGTTCCCGTCTTCCATCTTTTAACCTTTTGAATGTGTACTCTATGATTTTATTTCTCCATATCTTTTTTTTTGCTTTATTGAGCTCTACATATTTCTCTGCTCCCCTCCCTTCTGCTCATCCCACTTCTACCCTCCTCTAAGGTCCCCATGCTCCCAATTTACTCAGGAGATCTTGTCTTTTTCTACTTTTCATGTAGATTAGATACATGTATGTCTCTCCTAGGGTCCTCGTTGTCTAAGTTCTCTGGGATTGTGAATTGTAGGCTGGTTTTCTTTGCTTTATGTCTAAAAGCCACTTATGAGTGATTATATATGATACTTGTCTTTCTGGGTCTGGGTTACCTCACTTTTCTAGATCCATCCATTTGCCTGCAAATTTTAAGATGTCATTTTTTTTTCTGCTGTGTAGTACTCCATTGTGTAAATATACCACATTTTCCTTATCCATTCTTTGGTAGAGGAGCATTTAGGTCGTTTCCAAGTTCTGGCTATGACAAACAAAGCTGCTATGAACATAGTTGAGCACATGTCCTTGTGGCACAATTGAGCATCCTTTGGATATATACCCAAAAGTGGTATTGCTATGTCTTGAGAAAGGTTGTTTCCTAATTTTCTGAGAAATCGCCACACTGACATCCAAAGTGGCTGTACCAGCTTGCATTCCCACTAACAATGCAGAAGCGTTCCCTTTACCCCCACAGCCTCTCCAGCATAAGTTGTCATCAGTGTTTTTGATTTTGGCCATTCTTGCAGGTGTAAGATGGAACCTCAGAGTTGTTTTGATTTGCATTTCTCTGATGACTAAGGACGTTGAGCATTTCCTTAAGTGTCTTTCAGTCATTTTAGATTCCTCTGTTGAGAGTTCTCTGTTTAGGTCTGTATTCCATTTTTTAATTGGGTTATTTTTTCTTTTGATGACCAATTTCTTGAGTTCTTTGTATATTTTGGAGATCAGCCCTCTGTCTGGTGTGGGGTTGGTGAAGATCTTTTCCCATTCTGTAGACTGTCGTTTTGTCTTGTTGACCATGTCCTTTGCTTTACAGAAGCTTTTCAGTTTCAGGAGGTCCCATTTATTAATTGTTTCTCTCAGTGTGTGTGCTGCTGGGATTATATTTAGGAAGTGATCTCCTGTGCCAATGCTTTCAAGTGTACTTCCCATTTTCTCTTCTATGTATTTCTTCATATCTTAAGCCAAGCACACCCAATAATACACCTACCCTCTTTCCTTCTTCAACTATGACCTTAAATTGAGCATGCTTAGCAATGCACATCTTAAACTGAGCATGCCCAGGAAGGTGCTGGCCTCCGTGTGCTTTCTTATATGAATATTATATGCTCCCTGAATAAAATCCTGGTGCTTCCATTATCAGAGAATGATGCCAGTACTCTCTTCCCCTTTCTCCATTCTTTTATCTTCTGCATGTGCTTATTGACTTTGCACTCACGAGGAGGAGACGCCACTGTGGCGGTCATAATTTCAAATGTGTTTGCATATTTCGTAGGCATTTATTTTCAGAATAAAAGTATCAACTAATGAGTATCTTTGAGACTTTAACAAAATTATAAAAAAATACATTTAGCCAGCATCTCAAAAATAGAAATGCAATCAGAGTTCTGATGTCTGAGTTCGTAAATCACACATTTTCCTTTTTACAGAGCCAACATGTTCAGCCGTATGTGAGCCTTTTAAATCTGTGGAGAGTGGCACATTTAAGGCACTCACGTGCAGCAAACCCATTGGGTAAGGGCAGCTTCTTCCCTCCCCTAAACAGATTTTCAAAATTGCCCATTAGTTGAGTTTTCCAACATCTAATGTGTTTTAATCACCTGGGAACTTCAGGCTCATGTGAAACTTGAGGCAGATTGTGACTTTAGGTTTGGGAATCTGTTTCTAAATTCTGATGCTGTTCTCCGAGGACTATATTAAATCCCAAGGAACCCACTAACACCGTCTCAGTTTCCACGCCTCCTACTCATTCTCCAGCTGGACTTTAATTTCTCCTTTCTATGAAGAGACCTTATTTTGGGTCACCAGTAGCTTACATTTCTCTAGATAAATGAACATGCTACAGCTCACATCTTCATTGTTAATGTCTGCCTGTGTGTATCCCTCACTCTCTTAACTTCTGTTCTCCTGGGATTCCTCCAGCCTCCAATCCCTTCTCTTTAGCCTCCTTTCTAGGCTCATCCACAAAGCATGGAAAATGAGAACAATTCAGGACTCAGCTTTTCTCATCCCCTCCTCTTCTTCCTTATCCTGTGCCTATCCAGTTGTTGGCAGATGTTAGAAGTTTTGGTGTATTCTCAAGGTGATATTTGATATTGTCTGAGCTGTCAAAATTTGGGGAGGAAGGGATACTGCTAGATATCATGGAATGCACAAAAATGTCTTATCCCACCGCAGCAACTTGGTTGTAAATGTATTATTGAATTGGAAATGTGATTCAGAGGGAGTCTTCTCTTTATTTCAACACCAATGCCCATGAGGAAGGATTGGTACTTCTCCCTGATTGTCCCCTCCTCCTTATTATGCTTCTCATAAGAGGTGGAGTGTCTTGTTCGGTGGGTGACAATGGGGAAATGGTCCTCTCAACGTTTCCTCAACAATCCCCTGGCTTCAACTCTCCTGGGGCAGCCTTCCCAGAAGGAGAGTGCCTTGTCTCTGCTTCTGCTGCCCTAGATAAGCCTGAGGATCTGGAGCCTTCGCTCTGCTCTGCATGAAAGGCTTGCATTTCTCCTTTACCACGCATGACTGAGTTGTGGGTCATCTCAATTGAGTGGACAGATTGGAGATTCGCAAGATGGCATTTCCAAGTGGTCTTTCAAATTTAAAGAATACTAATTTTTTTTTCTGGTCAAAACAAAATTTCACTCTTTTTTTAAAATTGATTTTTATCGAGCTCTACATTTTTCTCTGCTCCCCTCCCTGCCTCTCCCCTCCCCTTCAACCTTCTCCCAAGGTCCCCACACTCCCAATTTACTCAGGAGATCTTGTCTTTTTCTACTTCCCATGTAGATTAGATCCATGTATGTCTCTCTTAGGGTCCTCATTGTTGTCTAGGTTCTCTGGGATTGTGATTTGTGGGCTGTGAGCAGGAACACTTGGTTTTACTTTAACTCCGGAGGGGGGGGTATCTGGCTTTTCCTCATTGGCTGGTGTCTGACCTCACAGTCCTAATGGATTGGAAAGTCTGGGGAGAATTAATGCATAAAAATGTGGGAGGGAGGGGAAAGGGGTCCCCACTCTCAGGTGGGGAAAAGGGTCACTGCTCCAGGAATCTAGGAACCCTGGAATGCAGCAGGCTGCCTTTGTGTAAACAAAAGTTTTACTGGCGCCAGTGGGGGCGGGGTGGGAATTAAAAATTTGCATTATAGTCTTACAAGGTGAGGAAGGTAAATACATTGTCCTAAAGACAAGTTTTGTAGTATTTGATAGAAAGGACTCATATTTAACTTCTTACAAGTCCTTCTTCTTATTTTCTCTTCAAACCGATTAAGAAGTCAGGCCTCCTTTTTGTCTTGTCTTGGAGCAAGAAAATTCAATAGGGAGAACGTATCTTTTGAGTAATAGCTGACTCAATAAATGAGTCAGGCCTCTACTCTAAATAATTAGTTATTCATCGCCTTGGCATGGTTTTAGGTGAGCACAGCTTCTAGGGGTGGTTTCTCGGACAGGAGATTGATTGAACTGGACTCATTGGAATGTCAGCTCTGCACCCAGACTAGAGCTCCTATTCTCGTGATCAAGAAGAGCTTTCAAAGAATACTGACTCTTATTTAGCTTCTCTAGGATCACGAATTCTGAAGGTGAACCCAAAGAAAAACATATAGGCATCCTCCTGAACAGTAACCTTCATCAGGCGATGAAAGGAGACAGATACAAAGACCCACACTGGAGCACCGGACTGAAATCTCAAGGTCCAAATCAGGAGCAGAAGGAGAGAGAGCACGAGCAAGAAACTCAGGATGGCGAGGGGGGCACCCACACACTGAGACAATGGGGATGTTCTATCAGGAACTCACCAAGGCCAGCTGGCCTGGGTCAGAAAAAGCATGGGATAAAACCGGACTCACTGAACATAGCAGACAATGAGGACTACTGAGAACTCAAGAACAATGTCAATGGGTTTTTGATCCTACTGCACATACTGGCTTTGTGGGAGCCTAGGCAGTTTGGATACTCCTCTTACTAGAACGGGATGGAGGTGGATGGTCTTTGGACTTCCCACAGGGCAGGGAACCCTGATTGCTCTTAGGGATGACGAGGGAGGGGGACTTGATTGGGGGAGGGAAATGGGAGGTGGTGGTGGGGGGGAGGAGACAGAAATCTTTAATAAATAAATAAAGAAAGAAAGAAAGAAAAAAAAAGAAAAAGAAAAAAGAAAAATAATACTGACTCTTTACCTGTCCCCAGCATGAAGTGTTCATCTAGAGGGAGGTGTGAGTAAGCAACTCCCTCAAATTCCAACAACGTGGAAAATCTCAATCTGCTAAGCACAATTCTAAAGTCCCAAATAAGCTTTATTGAGATTCAACTTGGCACAAGCATGGATGCCAACACCACCTCAAAGGATGCAAAGCTTGCTTATCACCTTCTTGGGCGAAATTGCTTCGTATTTTTGTGCATGCAAACCTTGACACGATGCCCCTCAACATTGCATTTTAGATGAAGCTAAGAGAAAAGGCTACATCTGGAAGAACATAAGCACACATTTAACAGTGAAGAAGACTACTTATATCCAGAATCAGAGAAAATATTAGGAAATGGGAGAGCAAAAGAAGAATAAGACAGTCATTTCTCATTTTTTTAGTATATGTTTCTTGCTTAATATTTCATTTCTCATTCTTAAGAGTAAGGAATCTTCAACGTGTTTTTGCAAACCAACATTTGGCACTACTTCACACTTTTATATCTTCCTCCTCCTCTCCCTCCTTCCACTCCTCTTCCTCCTCCTCTCCCCTCCTCCTTATTTTTGTCACAGGAATCAGGAGAACTAGAGAAATCTGGGACCTGGGATCAAGAAAAAGGGACTTTCCTCAGATACGCTTTCAGCAGGAAGTAGTTGGTTTTATGGTAGATGGAAGGTTATGGAAAATGAAAAAAAAATGTATTTAAGAAAAAAGTTTGCAGAGATAATCTCTGGGTATCTGGCAGAACTAAAAGCAAGACTGATCAAACCATGCTTAAGAATATATTTTGAGAATTGGACAGTGGTGGTGCATGCCTTTAATCCTAACACTCTGGAGGCAGAGGCAGGCAGATCTCCAAATTTGAGGCCAATCTGGTCTACAGAGTGAGTTCCAGGACAGCCAGGGCTATACGAAGAAACCATGTCTTAAAAATCTAAAAACCAAAAGCAAAGCAATGGAAAATAACATATGTATTGAGCCAAGTGTGGTGGCACACACATTTAAACTCAGTACTTGGGAGGCAAAGGAAAGCAGATATCTGAGTTCAAGGACAGCCTGGTCTACATATTTCCAGGCTAGTCAGGGCTATACAGTGAGAGTGTGTCTTAAAAACAAAACAACAACAACAGAAAACTATATATATCAAAGAGAAGAGCTAAGTGATTGTTGTCTTTTAAATTTAGAATTTAGGGACTGGAGAGATGACTCAGCAAATAAAAATAATAATTTCTGCTCTTGCAAAGGATCTGGGTTTTGATACTGTAGCTCTAGTTTCAGGGAATCTGATGTCATTTATATACATACAAGCAAAACACCCATACACATAAAATAAAAGGAAAATCTTAAAAAATATAAATTTAGAGTTTATATAATGTATCAATATACTATATAGCATTTTGTATACAGTACAAATTATTAGTAAAAATCTTCCCAGGTACAGTTTTCTAAAAGAAAACAAACTTTAAAAATTCACCTTATGAAGAATATGAAATTTACCTCTTGAGGTGACTAATTTGATCATAAACCCAAAGCAAAAGAATAAAATTAATCATTAATACTTAACAAAGCATTTGGTAGATAATCAAACCCTGTACTGAATATTTTAATAGGCTATCTCATTTTGCCCCACAACTAACGCATGTACAAGGTGGGTTGACCTTATCAATATTTATAATATCTGAACAGTAAGCATATACATACAAGCATACATGAGCAGACATAGACGCAGAAGAACATTGTGTGTGTGCGCGTGCGCGTGTGTTATCAAGTGTGCATAGCATCATCTTTGACTCGATTTCCTTTCTGGAAAGTTATCAACCTATTCAGCATTATTTTTTTTATGAACTGACAGTCAAGCAAGGGGAATGGATGGCTAATTCTCAAACTATGAAATCAAAGCAAGTTTGAAATGCACCTTTTGTAGACGGTGGATAACTAGCTGTGGGAGAGGAAGGATACTGGATAGATCAGAAAGATGAGAGATACAAAGTGGATGAAGAGAGAGATGTTAGGAATATTTCCTAACGCGAGCTCTCTGCCAACGCAAAAATCCCAATCAAGTCAAATCACAACAAGCTGAATTAAAGGAGGTCCAGGTTTAAAGAGATTTCTCTGCTCTCAAGTGGTCCCTGAGGGGAACCAGGAAGCTGCCAACACGACCACCTGGGGGAAAGAGGGAAGACCAGGAAGGGACTCTCCAGAGAGCAGTTTAAATAGACTAGGGGAGTGGTCAAGGTTTGGCAAGCTGCCTTGTCCCTCCACCAGGGGAGGGATCAAGGTTTTGGCAGGCTACCCTGTCCCTCCTCAGGGCGAGGGGCCAAGGCTTGACTGGCCTCCCTGTTACTCCTCCAGGGAGGGGTCAAGGTTTGGTGGACACAAGTATAAAAGGTGGTAGGAAGCTGAGGTGATATTGTGACTAACATTTAGGCTCTCTTTAGAAAGACTCAAGTCTGACTACTTTCTGTGGGCATGAGATGACGTGGGGAAGGGGAGAGCTGTTGGTGGGTCCACGCTCAGAGAGAGGTGTGGCTGGAAAGGCATCCTGTGTACTGTCATCCCAGAGACGCCAGGCATCTGTTCTTTGGGGGAGGTGAGAAGGCAGGTGGCATGTGAGGTCCTGTCCATTGAAGTTCGAGAGACCTAGAAGCTAGCTAAGGATATCTCGACCCAGTAAAGGTACTGGGCAAGCAGGTATCACTAAGAGAGAATGAGAGAAAACTTGTCCCACAAGAATGTAGGGTCTCATCTTGAGACATTAAGGAAAAGGCAACAGGCATAAAGGCTTGTGATGGTTTATATTGATTTTCAACTTGTCAGCATCTAGAATCATTAAGGAGCCTTGTTTCTGGGCATATTTATGAAGAAATTTCTAGACTGGGATAACTGAAGAGGGATGAACCACCCTAATCGTGGACATCATGTGGGTTCTTTAAAAAAGTTATCTGAGCACCAACATACATCAAGCTCTCCTTCTTGATTATAGATACCATGTGACCAGTTGCCTTCCACCTCCAGTTTACATGGTCTCTCCATCACTATGGACTGCTCTCTGGATCTGCTGACCAAAAGAAACCCTTCCTTCCTTCCTTCCTTCCTTCCTTCCTTCCTTCCTTCCTTCCTTCCTTCCTTCCTTCCTTCCTTCCTTCCTTCCTTTTGTCGGGTATTTTGTTACAGAAATAAAAAAAAAAGTAACAAATACAGTGGTGGAAGCAGATTTGATACTCTGTGCTTTTATTTTTATATGGCCCTTGTACTAGTAAACAATGCTTAACACATACCTGACAGGTTGCTGCATGAATACACAGGGTATGTAAAAATGATAGCCACAAATACATTTGAAGATGATTATACATTTTTCTCTTTTTTTCTTATTTTTCTTTTCTTTTTTTCAAAAAGTAAACAAATCATACCAATTTTACATACCAATCCTAGTTCTCCCTCCCTCCCTTCCCATTCTTTCCACCTACCCCCACCCCACGCCCATCCACTCCTCAGAGAGGGTAACGCACATTACTTTGGGGAAGGTCCAAGGCCCTCCTTACTATATCTAGGCTGAGAAAGCTGTCCACCCACAGAAAATGGGTTCCCAAAAAGACAGTACAAGCAATAGAGATAAATTCTGGTGCCACTGCAGTCTGCCCCAGACATACAACTGTCACACACATTCAGAGGCTTCTCCAGCCAGCCAGCGGGCAAGTTTCCTGCAGGTAGGCTGGTCCAATACCTTCATCCTATCGATCGATGGATTGATGGACCCTGTAAGCTACAAGTCCCACTCTGCCCCCAAACCCTCCTACTCCCTGCCCTCCCCCCCCCCCCGCAACCTCAGAGGAACTCTGAAACACGGGCTACACATTCATGAAGAGGACGAAAAGACCAGATACCATACTCTCTAGGCCCTCCATATGAGGGCAAAACCCTGGGCCCCTCCCACACCTGCCTTAGCTCCTCTACCCATCCAGCACGCAAACTTCCTGCAGGTAGGCTGCTCCAAAATCCCCATCTTGTATTTGTTTTTATATGTTTCTTTCCACTTTGGAGACCCAGCTAAGGAGCTCAGAAACAGGACAACAGCACCCAGGAGGGATGTCATACTCCACTAGATGGCACTCTCTGTCATACATATGGAACTGCAGTTGGCACCTAGGTGTTCAGGAAGATATTAGAATTATAGTAAACCTATCTCGCCCTCCCAGCCTCCTCACACACAATTTAAGTAGCAGTTTCATTGACCAGGCTGAGATTCTATTAACTCAAATTTGTCCCAATACTCTTGTTCAATTTTTTTCATATCTTAGCTCTGAGCAGAACTGCCACCTCGAGAGAAAGTATTTCTCTACCCCCAAATAGGGCCTAGTGGGGAGTTCTCTTTGTGTGTTAAAGTACAGCTCTAGTCACTGGGAGTGGGGGAATCAAGGGTCATACACAGAGGAGAAGGAGCTTCTGTGCACCTCGGCCTCTCATGCTTTATTTATTAAAGAGATCCACTTATGAGCAGCTGCTGGGGGCTCCTGAGGAAGATGTGCTTCCCAAGTTTCTCTGTGGGCCAGCTTCCTCACCAATGTTTGGGTTAGTTGCTGAAGTGCACATTCCTGGGCCCAAGTGACCAGAATTTCTGGTCTGGTCTGGCCTGGAATGCATCTTGTTTCCAAGCTCTTTGGGATGATCTAGTCCCAGATGAAATGCAAAGCAGCCCTGCTGGTTCAAGATAATTCTGTTTTGGGTGGGTCCGGGCTTCCTCGATAACCTTCAGCAGTCACCTTCACCTCTCTGGTGGGTCACTCAGCAGTCCTCAGCTCACCCACTATCTTCAAGATGAAACCATTAACCCTAATCTCATAGCCTGAAACCATGATTTAATGGAATAAATGAAGCTCCTAGTTTGCATTTGCTGCTTAATAAATGTAACTTCTTTCTCTCCCACCCCACCATTGGAAAACAGTGTCGGGGTGCCAGCGACTTCATCTTGTAGCCTTCTTCCAAAGATCTTAATCATTTTCTCTTTGCCTGCCAGTCCCTTTTATGGTCCAGCCTTCATGAACGGGAACAAAAATAGAGGGTATTTTAAAACCCATTTTCCAAGAAGCAGGCATGTTGACACACACCTGTAATCCCAGAATTTAAGAGGCTGAGGAAGAAGAATTACTGCAAACTTGAGGCTGGACTGGGCTACATAGAAATACCTTGGCCCACAAAAACTGAAACAAAACCTAAAGACCCAAACCTCTATCCCAAGCAAAATGCATTCTCCTCTTTCATTAGTTAGTTTAACCTGGAATGTTGCTCTTCTCAAAGATTCTGTCGTGATCTGTCAACAGGCAAAAATAACTGTCGACCGCCTTGACGGGTTACTCTGTCTAGGGTCTGTAACCTGCCTGGCTGGTCAGTTATTCCAGGGTCATGGAGAGGTACCACCTGAAAGACATGGGCTGATGAGAAGAAGGAGGCTAGGCAGATTTGTCAAAGCCTCCGTTTATTAGAGTCATTGTTACAGCTTATATAGCCCCTGGATGAGGAGCTTGGGGGGCTGGGGCACGGGATCTTGCAACGTGGTCCACTTCGGTCTCATAGGCCAAGAGATCACGATCGGTCAGGTCACAATTCCTCTGCCAGGAGTTTACAAGTTGACACACCTAGTTCTCTAGATAGTTAGAGTGTGAGGCGGGATCCGCTAACAGATAGCTCTCTATTAACAGACAATTTGGGTGTGGGATAGGCTTTGTCAATAAAACAATTCTCAATACAATTGGGAAGTGGAGCCCTCTGCAAACTTCTCAGGGCAATGATCCCTATAATATTTTTTTGGGGGGGGGACATGGCTCCTGACAAATAACAATGTGTTAAAACAGTCCCTTGTGGGTTATGTTACCCAGGAATCACAGCCATAATGCCTCAATCTAAAGGAAACTACACTGTGGGAAATGCAGGCCTAAGAATAAGACATACGAGCTTTAACCTGTCTTATTTAATTAGTATCACTGGGTAACTGTCTTAGTTACTGTTTTATTGTTGTGAAGAGACACAATGACCAAGAATGAAGAAAAGAAAACATTTCACCAGAGTTTGCATGCATGGCATGTCACTGGGGCAGTAGCTGACTAGAAAGTTGGAAGCAGAGAACAAGAGACTAGGCCTGGCATGGAGTTTTCAAACCTCAAAACCCACCCCCCAGTGCGACAACTCCTCCAACAAAACCATACCCCTACTCCTTCCCAAACACTCTACCACGTGAGCACAAACATTGCAATATATGAGTCCACGGGGGCAGTTCTTATTCAAAACATCACAGAACGCGTTCCCTGGATGGTGGGTATCCATCTGGACCTTGTCCAAAGATATTGTTCACTGTGACCACAGGAGAGCAACCAAGTTCCGATTAGATACAGAGCTCAGGGATCTTGGACCAGAGTGGCCTTCCTGAATAATGGGCCACAAATATGGGCTAATGTAGCTGTCAATATCTTTTTTCCACCACAAGATGTCAACTCTTACAGTTTGTTGCTACATAAATCCCTGGAAAGTTCATTCCACTGATAGTGATATCATGTGCCAGTGTTTGGCCAATAGAAACAAGACAGTGGCCTTGTTATGCATCTCTGCGTAGTCTTAGCCTTGAGAGTTGTGTCCACCTGGAAGGACATTAACAGTTATTTTCTTTCTGCGGAGGCAGCTGCCTGCCTCCCACTGCCAGCTGCTGGGTTTGAGGACTGTCTTCTACAAAGCCACCAGGACTTCCTCTTTCCCTGCAGATTCTATCAGATGATTTCTGGAGAGTATTCATTTTGAAACACTGTGACTCAAACCTCTTCAGTCATTTTAAGTCTAGGGTTTTTTTCCCCAAAAGTTTAAATTAATGTAAATTATCAAGAAGGGACAGGGATGAGCATGCAAAGGAATGCAGTTACTGAAATGCCATAAAATGTATCAGAAATGAACTATTATCTGAAATTCAGGTAATCTTCCAGGCGGAGTACCTGGTTGTATCTAATTAGGTTGGAAGTTTAGATAAGAAGAAAGAATCTGAGTCAAGTGTGGTTGTGCCTGTCTTTGGAGGCAGAGATAAACAGATTTCTATGAGTTTGAGACCAGTTTGGATGACAGAGAGCTAGTTCCAGGAGAGCCGGAGCTGCACAAAGAAACCACATCTCAAAAAACAAACAGCAACAAAGAAGGAAAGAAAGAAAAGAGGAAAGACTCTGTATTTGGTCGTGACAGAGCACGATATCACTAAGCCAATTAGAGACAATCGTGCTCACTCAAGTAGGGAAGGGAAACGGGTTTTAACCCCACAGTCGCATATAGGTAAATGGCCACTGAAGAGTCCACCTACAATCCTGGCTACCTTCTTCTTTCTCAGGAATTCCTAGAGGTTTTTTGTGGGCTTCTGGAATCAAAATGAAACCAAGAGGAATGGAGAGATAAAAGAAGAACAGAGAGAAAGGAAGGAAGGAAGGAAGGAAGGAAGGAAGGAAGGAAGGAAGGAAGGAAGGAAGGAAGAAGTCTACTAGTAGGAGAGAGGATGAAATACAAAGTGAATGTACGTTATTGACATGTACATGGCCATGTCAAGAACTCCAATGCCTTGGACCCTTAGGAATGGCAAGGTCTTTCCTGAATGGAAGTATGGATGGATATGGATGGCATGTGCAAAAAATATGAAGCAAAGCTTCTTCCTCCTGAATGACTGCAGCCTGAGATCACCCCTATCCTATAGAAGCTCCCTGCTGGGATTAGCTAACCCACCTCCTCCTCCTTTGATCTGAGTTTCTCTGCTGCTGGTGCGTCTGCATCAGGATGCGTAGCCCACCAAATCCCAGCTTTTTTTGTATGTGTGTCTGTTATAGCTTCATTCCCTGTTGTCCCAGTTAGGTTAATATCAAAGTCATGCAGGTCAGGGCAGAAATTAGGGTGTGAAACTGTCCTGTTGTAATTTCAATCTCACTAGAACCTTGGCCTTCTTTGATCACCAGGGATCACCACTATCACACCTTCTGATCAAGAGTTTGGAACCTTTTCTTCTTTCTGCCTTCACCCTCTTCTGTAGTGGCTTCATAATATCTTTTTGCCACATTAATTCTTTGGTTTCTTCCTTCTCATACTGTTGGCTATTTGGCCTTCAGTTTGAACAAAGAAATTTCCAACATTCCTTAGCTCAACTTTCTATCACAGGCATCTGGCGGTGTATCCCAGAGCCTGACAACCCAAAACTCCAAGAAGAAATGAATAATTCTACTCAGTTGTGGTACCTATGAACTATAATATTGACCAGCAAGGCACAGTTACCCTAATGATGCTACAGTGGCATTCATCAAGGTGTTCACTACTTGGACCTACAGCCAATTCAACATGAGGAAACTCTAGCCTGGTACTAGAAAGTTAGCCAACTACCCCCAGCTAGTGAGGTCATAGATTTTAGAGGAGAATCTACTACCAAACCACAATTGCTAACCATACTCTAAATATTTATCTGGATATCCACAGATGAATATAGTTCTCACCCCTCATTAAAGAAACTTCTCTTTGCAACAGATAAGAGACCATTACAGAAAAGCACAACTGGTCAAAATGTAGAGAACAAGTGACAGTGTGGTACCCAACAATAATTGATACATCTATAACAGTACTCTTGCATCTAATGCTCAGAGAACATCTTGAAAGTGGAGGTAGAAATATTGTAAAAAGCCAAAGGATCAAGGAATCTGCTCTGAGATTTTGTGTTCTAGAAATGACAGGGAAGCTTTACCCATGCTACGTCAACAATATGGCTGCCTAAAGAAGGCCTGAATATATTTATAATTAATAAAAGAGACCTCCTGAAACAGAAGATTCTGTAAGGCAAAGGACACAGTTAATAAGACAAAACAACAACCTACAGAATGGGAAAAGATCTTTACTAACCTGACATTTAACAGAGGACTGTTCTCCAAAATTTCTAAAGAACTCAAGAAACTAGACACCAAATTACTAAATAATCCAGTCAAAAAATGGGGTACAGATCTAAACAGAATTCTCAGCAGAAGAATTGCAAATGGCAGAAAGACATTTAAGGATTTGCTCAGCATCCTTAGCTATCAGGGAAATGCAAATCAAGGTAACTCTGAGATACCATCTTGCACCCTTTGGAATGGCCAAGATCAAAACCACCAATGATAGCTTATACTGGAAAGGATGTGGACTAAGGGGACCACTCTTGCATTGCTGGTGGGAGTGAAAACTTGTACATTCACTTTGGAAATCAGTGTGATGATTTCTCAGAAAATTGGGAATCAATCTACCTCAAGACCCAGCAATATTATAAATCTATATCTATATATCTAAAGGATACATCTGAAGGATGGACATATATCTAAAGTATACTCAATCATACCACAAGAACATTTGCTCAACTGTGCTCATAGCAGTATTATCCATAATAGTCAGAACCTGGAAAATGCCTAAATGTACCTCAACCAAAGAATGGATAAAGAAAATGTGATACATTTGCATAATGAAGTACTACTCAGCGGTATAAAACAATGACATCTTAAAACTTGTATGCAAATGGATAGATCTACCCCCCCCCAAAAAAAAAACCCATCCTGAGTGAGGTAACCCAGACCCAGATAGACCAACATGGTATGAAGGCGCAGGTCATAAACAAACCCACACCAGTTTGGAATTGTGATTAATAGGGTGGTATTTATTTAAAGGGGAATAAACTTACAGATCAGTTGCCGGAACCAGAGCAGGAAGTAAAGAGAGTGAGGAGGGAAGTAGCCGCTTTTTTAAAGGGAAAGAGACCACGCCCCAATGGGCTGGTATCTTAGCGGCTATTGGCTGGAGGAGCGGAAGGACCTCCCGCAACAATGGTATGTACTCACTCCTAAGTGGGTCCCAGAAAAGCTAGGTAACAAGGAGTACCCTAAAAGAGACACACTGGAGTCCCCAGGGAAGGGGAAACAGACAAGATCTCCTGAGAAAATTAGAAATGGGGGGAGGAGGAGGAAGAGGAGGAAGGAAGGGAGAGGAGAACATGAGGAAATGGGATGCTCAAGAAGGGGGAAAGGCAGAGGGAGAGAAAGGAAAAAATATCTTGATTGAGGGAGTCATTAAAGGGCTAGAGAGAAACATGGCACTAGGGAAATGTCCAGAAATCCACTAGGCTGACCCCAGCTAAGACTCTAAGCAACAGAGGAGAGGACACCTAAACTGGCCTTTCCCTATAATGAGATTGATGGCTACCTTAAGTTTCATCATAGAACCTTCATCCAGCAACTTATGAAGAAGATACAGAGATCCACAGTGAAGCACTGGGCCACTACCAGAGACCAGCCCAAGAGATGGAAGAGCAAAGGGGTCAAGATCACGATGGTGATACCCACAGAAACAGCTGACCTGAGCTAATAAGGGCTCACTGATTCTGGACTGACAGTGGGGAAACCAGCATAGGACCAAACTAGCCCCACTGAATGTGGAGGACAGTTGTGTAGCTTGGGCAGGCTGTGGGGCCACTGGCAGTGGGACCAGGACTTATCTCTAGTGCTTGAACTGGTGTCTTGGAGACCATTCTCTTTGGAGGGATACATCACTCAGCCTAGATACAGGGGGCAGCACCTTGAAGTGAAGTGTCAGACTTCCTTGACTCCCTGTGGAAAGCCTTACCCTCACTGAGCAGTGTATAGGAAGGGGGTGGAGAGAAGGGGGATGGGAGGAGGGGAGGGAGTGGGAATGGGGATAGGCATGTAAAATGAGAAAAGACTGCACTTAAAAAATTCTTAAAAAAAAGGAAAAAAATTTAAAAAAAAAGTCTGAAAAGAGTACAACGCCAATAGACATGCTAACATGGAAGTGGAAAATCTCCCAGGGTTTTGTCTCCTTAGACAAAGATCTACAGGCAACTAAAGAATCCTGAGAATGAGAGAAACTGTTCTCTGCTTAGAATGAGCCCCTGACTGGTTATGCAACACCAAATGGTCATCTGTGAAATCATATATACACAACAAGTAATGCTCAGTAGGCCAAGCAGGTTGTGTGTGTGTGTGTGTGTGTGTGTCAGAGAGAGAGAGAGAGAGAGAGAGAGAGAGAGAGAGAGAGAGAGGGAGGGAGAGGGAGAGGGAGAGGGAGAGGGAGAGGGAGAGAGGAGAGAGAGAAGAATAATTTTAAAAGGCAGTGACATCGAGAGAAAGCAAAGAGGGATCCACAGAAGGAATTAGAGGGAAGTAAGGGAAAGGGAAAATTATGTAATTATATTTTAAGTTTTGAAAAAGATTTGTTTCAGCCGGGCGATGGTGGCACACGCCTTTAATGCCAGCACTTGGGAGGCAGAGGCAGGT
Organism: Chionomys nivalis; assembly: GCF_950005125.1. NCBI lineage: Eukaryota > Metazoa > Chordata > Mammalia > Rodentia > Cricetidae > Chionomys > Chionomys nivalis. The sequence continues at coordinate 127,932,263 of NC_080112.1, read as the reverse complement.
GGATCTCTGTGAGTTCGAGACCAGCCTGGTCTACAAGAGCTAGTTCTAGAACAGGCTCCAAAGCCACAGAGAAACCCTGTCTCGAAAAACCAAAAAAAAAAAAAAAAAAAAAAAAAAGATTTGTTTCATTTTATGTGTATGGGTCTTTTGTCTGGATATATGTCTGTGCTCCACATCTGTGCAGCACCAGTCTGGCCAGAAGAGAGCATCAGATACCTTGGAAATGTATGTAGTTAAGGATGGCTGTGAGCTACTTTGTGGATGCTGGGACTTGAACCAGGATTCTTTGACAGTACTTTCAACAACTCTTAACCCTGTCTCCAGTTGTAAAAGGCTTGTTCTAAGATTGAGTAACATAACAGGTTTGACCTCAAAGAAGTGTATGCCCTCATCGTAACTTCTTTTGTAACGATTTAAGATGTTCACATTCTCAGATCACTGCATTCTTTTATGTACTCCATATTCCCTGACCACCTTTAGGAGACCTAAAAAGGTTCTGATAGATAGAACTGCAAGTTTATAGGATGCTGAACCCAGAGAACCCTAATCACGGACAGTGTGCTACAGACTGAAGGTGTTCACTTTGTCTTTTCTCAGCCATATCATATGCTCTGTCCAATGCCCATTTCTGGGATCGTACAATATTGATCCCAGGTCAAAAGACGTGCCCTCATCAGGGCCATAGTTTCAAGGAACTAGAAGCCAAATCTTGATGGAGGAGTGAGATTTATGGAGAATCTTCAAGTCCTTCCTGAGACACAGCCATTAGATCAGCAGAGAAACTCTTTGTTGAGAGCCTTCTATGGAACCAGGGAGTAAAGTTCTCAAGGTAGTCTAAGGCGGTGGCTTTGTTCTGTGTGCTCCATCGACAACCCTCCTCCTATGGACCCTCACAGAGAACCCTGAGGTCATTAAAAGAGTGACTCATCGTGACAATAAAGGGAAGTAACAATAACCATCTGTTGGTGTGTTCTGAGGTGTTAGCCCACATCAAACCACTGTATATCATGTGCAAATATACTGGCTTATGAGTCATGGTATTTTTAGTTTCCCCTCCTCTTAATGCTTTTTAGAAGATACTTAAGTTGTCTCGGAGTGATTAATACTTTATAAATCATCAAGAAGCATAAATTTATGAATTTATGCATGTTACTAGAAGAAACTATATAGCAGCTAAGAGCTGAATTTTTGTGACATTATCTGTGTTTTCACTGAAGCAGAACACCATTTATTAAATACAATGAAGCTCAGAGAAATTGTGAAATGTCTACGTTTGATTACTTCTCTGCTGTTTTCTGCTGTTCCAGAGGTTAGTTTGGAATTTTGTGAAACTTCTTACTAGTTTCCTTTGGAAACAACTTATGTACTATCTCTTCCTAGCTACTCCTAAAGTGAGCCTTTTGGTATTTCCACAGGTGAGAAAAAAATGTCCTTCCACTAGGCTATCACTTCAGGTTTTGAAACCTGTACACATTATTTCCCCCAAATGGCAACTTGGTCATATTTCAAACTTCAAACCCATGTGAATTTATACCAAATTTATCTTAATAATATCTGAGTTCTTTCTGTTATCTTTGGATAGGAAAGTCAAAAATAAAAGTGTTGTTTTCAGGCTGAAGGCATGGCTCAGTCAGTAAAGCACTTGCTTTGCAAGAGTGAGCACCTATGTAAAAATGCCAAGTTTAGTGCCAGACATTCTAAGCTCTGAGGCTGAGACAGGCAGATCCCTGTTCAGCCAGTTCAGCTTAGTTGTTGAGTTCAAGGTCAATAGGAGAGAACTGTCTAAAAAGGACTGGATATCATTCCTAAGAAGGATGCCTGAGTTTACACACACACACACACACACACACACACACACACACACACACACACTCCCCTGATGATTCCCTACTGCTAAGCTTATTTAACCTCTATGATTTTTCCCTCTCCATTAAAAACAGAAATCAAGTTATACAATTGAAATCCATCTAATTTGTCATCCCTGATAATTCAAAAATACATATTCTTTCAATTCCCCCCTTTGGTTTTATCATGGAAACCAGGTAATACTGATGCACCATGATTGCAGATACTTACAAATATCGGCACTAGTTCACAAAATAACATTAATTACCACAGATATCTTTAAAAAATGTTTTACTTTGGAAACAGTATTTGCCATGCACATAAAACGTATTTCAGCAGATAATTGTCATCAAATGCAAAGAATATAATTTTTCCTGAGGGGATATTTTTTCTTTCCAGTTATAAATTGACCATGTCCATGGATGGCAAAAATATTCCTCTATTTCCCCACAGAGCCCATCAATGGACCCTAGGGAAATGAATAGGAGGCACTGAACAGCTCCCAACTGTCCAGTACCAGCATTTGGTGTGTGCTGGGGATGCCGCATGGCGGTGACACAATTGGTTGAGAAGTTCTCTCTGCTTTTATTTCATTGAACTTTGGTTCAGTTTAGTCAGAGAGACAGAGCTTGACCACTTTTTATGGACTACTGAAAATACTGGTACTTTTAAGAGCAGACGTGAGGTTCTTCTCAATGGCATGCAGACACATCAGAGCCTATGCTTCTTCTCATTGGCATGCAGACACATCAGAGCCTACGTTTCTTCCTAGGCACTCTTCTTCCCAAAATATTTTCTAGATGAACTGGGGAAGATATTTGAATACGGATGGTGCCACAAAGAAAGAAGAAAGCTGCGAGCCTGCCAATGTCTTTTTTTCTGTTTTCTCTGCCATATATTGATGATTTCCCACTGATCTGAGCAATGGCAGCTGTTAGAAATTTTTTCAGACATTCTTTTATTGAAACCTTTATGAAAAATTCAGGCAACCAGGCCTCTTGCCACATGTGACCACATTCTGCAAAGAGCTAGACTGTTTCCTTGAACACCCGACTATAAGCTACGTGATTGTCTGTGGTCAGAGCATTTTTCAGACACTGCCAAAAGTATGGGTGAGCCTGTGGATTTGAAGGCCACTCCAGGACAGAACTCCCACAGAGTCTCTTCCGGAGCTGAAGAAACTTAGACTTCTGCAGAGGTTTCTCCAAGAATATCAAGATCATCACATCTACTTTTTCATCTATGAGCCTCTGATGGGACAGATAAAAGGCTACCTTAAAACTCTCAGTCTTTGCGTATTTTTGGGTCATCACAAACACTGTCTTTCTGCTGAGTTGTATGCTCTGAGAAAGGTTTTCTAGAACTGGCTGTCCTGGTAGCCAGTCCCTTTCCTCTAGACACAAATTAAAATGTTTCTCTCTTGGATCTTCCAGTTTAGCCACCAGCTCCTGCAAAACCCACTCCGTCACAGCTGAATTTTTAGTGTCATACACAATAAAAGCATCATAGCAAGATTCCATGGATTGCAGACGCTGGTAGCCCTTTATCTTGGCTTTCCAGAAATAGTAAATGTACCACATATCCCAGAAAAAGAGATGACTTGTTGTCATGACTACCATCAAAAAGAGGACTGAAGAAATGGAAACTGAGAACAGAATCAGGTTCGTGAGATCTAACTCACACGTATACAGATCCAGGGATATGACACTCTGACCTTTGTGTGCTCCTGGTCCGGCACAAGTCACTTCAGTGGCCAGGTGAGGAATGGTAACATGTGTATGATTAACCCACCAGACAAACCACACAGCATCACAGTTGCACAGAAAGTGATTGCGATGTAAAAGCAACATATTCAAATTATTGAGGACATTTTCTGGGAAGCTAGTCTTCTGAATGACCTGAATCTTATTTAAACTGAGGTCTAGATAACGCAACTGAAAAGCATCTTCTAGGAAGTAATTTGTCAAATGCTTGATATGATTTTGCTTAAGAATCAGCTTCGTGAGATTTTTGGAACAGTCGGCTAACCTCTTAGGGACAGTCGTCAGCAGGTTGTGGCTGAGGTCCAAATTTTGTAGATGTTTCAGTAGCTGGAGTTTTTCCCAAGGGAAATGTTTGATACCATTTTCTGCCAAGGAGAGGGTCTTTAGATTTGGTGGCATTCCCTCAAACACCCCATGAGGCAAGGAACTCAGCGAATTCCTGGAGATATCTAATTCCTCCAATTTCAACAGATTCTTGAAGAAGGCCAAGTATCTGTTATCACCATCTCTCCATAGAACATCCAAATGATTGCCTCTAAATTCCAGAATTTCAAGAGAGTTGCTTTCCATGGTCCTGCTGGCAGAGGTAGAGATGTCATTGTCATTCATCATGAGTTTCTTCAGAGACCGTAGTTTCTTGGTGAAGTTCAGCATGTGAGTAATTCCTTCTGCTTGAAAGTAGTGACTGTTGCTACTTAAATCCAGAACTACCAGTTTGTGGAGCTCCTCAAAGGCTGTGGAGTAGAGTAAATCAAGTCGGTTGTTGGAGAAGTCTAAGTATTGCAGCTCTCTTAAGGGCTGGAATTCACTGCCATTAAGAGTTTGGCCAATGGTGTTTCCTGACAAGTTGAGGCATTTAAGGAATGAAAGATGCTGAAAATCAGAGGGCTTGATAAAAAATATATTATTTCTACTTAGGTCTAAGGTCTTTCCATCTTTGTGGCAGTCTTCATTCAAAGGTAAGTAAGTAGGCAACTCTTTGGTTTTGTTCCTGCAGCTCCGTGCATATTCATCATACCGGAAATAATGCAAGGTCTCAAGGACCTGGGGCCCATGGCGGTCTACAGAAGTTCTGGCATTAGGACAGGAGCCAAGTTCCCTTGGCTCTTCAGAAGGGGATATTTTATTCATCGAAAGGTCTATGAGTTTGAGGTTTTTAAACTGTTTGAATATCTTGAATATGTTGAGGTCAGCAATTTTTATGAAGTTAGTGCCAAGGTCAAGAACTTCGAGACTGGAAACATTGTGCAATGCAGATAGGCTAGAGTTTTTCAGCTCTTTAAAGACATAGCCCTTTATATGCAGAATTTTTAAGTTTTTCAGCAATGAGAGCGAGTGTGGTAAAGTTATAGATGCGTGGTAGACCTGCAGCTCATAATTGAAAGACAGATCCAACTGGACAAGGTTGGGGAGAAGCTTCAAAAATTGGGCCTCTTCAATTTCTTTGGCCAAGTAGTTTTGGGAGAGGTCTAGTTCTTGGAGGTTTTTCATGTTTCTAAACCATGCTTGAGGCACATGCTGAAGAGAGTTACTGTGGAGACGTAAAACTTTTAATTCTGTCAATGAATTGAAAGCATTGTCATGGATCTGCAAGGGGGAATTATTTTCACACGGTGTACACATATATGGGACATTGTAACAGCGAGGGCAATTTCCACTTAGGTCAAGAATTTGCAATTGCTTGAGGTTATTAAAATCGTCTTCTTGGATCTTTGTAATGATGTTGTTATAAAGATAGAGTTTTATTAAATTAGATGGCAAAGTGGTGGGGACAGCTGTGACATTGTTATCTTTCAGCGAGAGAACTTTTAAATTTTTCATAACGAGGAAAGCATCCTTTTCGATATAATAAGAAACATTGCAAGGATTGCGATAATAACAGTTTTGACCCAGATAGAGTTCTTCAATGTTGGCCAGTTCTGTTAGATTCTCCTTTGTGATGGAGAAGATATTGTTGGCCTCGAGGCTCAGAAGCTGTAAGCTGGATGGGAGATCCTGAGGTATCTCTAGAAGTTGGTTTCCGTCCAGATACAGGGCTTTTAAGTCAGAGAGTCCACTAAAACTTCCAGGTCTAATCTGAAGCCTTTTGGTACACACATTGACTTTGGACCCCAGTAGAATAGGTACACAGTTGCATCTGAAATCAATCTCTTCCAGATGGGTCAGCCTACGGAAGGAGTCTGGAGAAATGCTTGGTATGTGGTTGATGGTAAGGGTGAGGTTGGTGGTGTTAGTAGGAATGCCCTCAGGGATTTCCGTCAAATGCTTGTCTGTGCAGTCCACGGACACATAGGTCATTGTGCTATCTTGACTGACATCACAAGGTAGAGTTTTGGGAAACCATCGAGACCCAAGGACTCTAGAAACTAAGGTCATATTTAAAAAGATAAAGATTTGTCTCTTTAGTGTCCTTACTGGAAATACCTGAAAATAAAAAAAAAAGAATAAATTACTGTTATAAAATATACTGAGAAACAATTCAAACGTCCCATTTGCTTCCTCTCTTTTGGCAAATTATAAAAATGAATAGCATAGGTCTCTTTTGTTATAGTGTAAACAGCATCTCTGGCCCTGTGACCGTCCTTATCAAACACTAAAATTTTCAATAAATTGGTTTTATGTATTGCTTGTAAAATCTCAGCTCTCTAACAAAATATCTTAGAGCACTTTTTTTTTACATTTATCTATTTATCTTGTGTGAGTGTGAATATGTGCATATGCATGCGGTTGTGCACACACCACGGCAAGATTGTGGAGGTCAGAGGACTTGTGAGAGTCTGTTCTCTCCTTCCACCTTGTGGGTTTTGCAGATCAAACTCAGGTCATCAGGCTTGTTGGCAAGTAGCCTTACTGTTTTAGTTACTGCTCTATTGCTGTGAAACTCTATGAGCAAGACAGCTTATCAAAGGAAGCATTTAGTCAGGTTCCTGTTTATAATTTCAGAGGGTTAGTCTGCTCATTATGGCAGGAAGCATGGTAGCAGGCAGGTAGGCATGACAGTGGAGCAGTAGCTGAGAGTGTTCATGTGTGATATGTAAACAGCAGTCAGACTGGCACTGGCATGGACTTTTGAAACCTCAAAGCCCACCACCAGTGACACACCTCTTTCAACAAGGCCACGCCTCCTCCAGCAAACCCATACCTCCTAATTGCTCCCAAAAGTTCCATTAACTGGGAACCAAATGTTCCAACATAAGCCTATGGGGCCATTCTCATTCACACCACCATACTTACCCACTGAGCCATCTCCCTTGCTGTCCAAAACAGTTTTTAAGATTCTATTTGTTGCTACATAGAGTGCTACAACAGAGAGGCAACAAACTAGGAAATTTGGGGGCTAAGGGATGCTGAAATATATATACACTTGAGTACACTTGAGGGGAACAATGCACTAAGACTCCAGTAGAACTAATGCTTTCTTGCTAAACCTTCCTTGGAATATATGCAAAAATGTTTCATGATTGTCAAGTCCCATAATAGTCCAAGGACGAAAAGAAAAAAAACCAATCCATTCTCTCTCTATTACAAATTCAGACACAGCTCAGTAATAGTCACGGGTTTTCGTAATGGCTTCCAATTATTAAACATGTGCTTCTGCCATTCTGTAATCCGGGTCTCCCCTCGCATTCTTTTTGGAAGTCACTGCAGAAACCACCTCCAAGATGCTTTCTCCTGCTTTCCTTGCACACTGGGGTTTGTTAGGATTGTGAGTTTGAGACACCTAGTTTGAGGGAAAAACAGTTACATAAACCTTCAGGCAAAGGATTGCTTCGAGCTGACCATGCATTAGGATTTGAAGGAGAGCGTTATCCTGTTTGGAGAGAGTGGAGCCCGATCTTCGAAGGTTCTTTGTGAGAGAATCGGGAGAGAGGAAGGTGTACCATGGGCCCAGGATTCACTGACATCACCATATTAGATTAGAGAAACTTGTTTTTTTCTTTTGTAAAAAGAAGATGTTTCCAAGGAGGATGTTTGAAACGTCTTAAGGGCATTCTCGGATAAGGGGCTTCTGGAAGAGCATTGGGTCTAGTTCGTCTGTGATGTATCTGGTGGCCACTTTTCCTGCCTGTTAGCCAGACTCCTTTTAGGGCTGTGTTGTCTGGAAGAGCCCATTTACAGGAAACTGAGGAGCAGAGAGATGTCAGGGGAGGAAGGCTGCAGCTGAGTGTGACCTGTCACCTTCCTATAGTGGCTGGGCTAATCAAGAAAGAGACCGTACCTGGAAGGCATGGATTCTACTATATACTTTGGAACGGTGTGTATAGATAGCATCATCAGGGCACTGCCTGGGTGAGCCATACTCACATCAGCCACACTACTGGTAGAATAGAATGTTTAATAGGACTGAAGGAGACCATAGCTGATCATTGTGCTAAGACTAAACTAAGGACCTCTCAAGCAAAATGGAATATATAGACACCCATTTCGAAAGGCAATGCTTGTGAGCATTTCAATATAGCACAGGAGGTTTTCTGGTGATAAGTGAGAGTCACTGAAGAGCTCTGTTGATGCACTGGTACCAAGGCAGAACGGGTTAAAGTATGCATGGTCTTGATCTTGTGTTTCAGGAGTTTGTTAGTAGTCTACTCCTGAACTCTCTTTCAGATTTTCTAATACTTGTCCATGGGACGATGCAGTCTGCTTTTCTATGAACAGACTTCTAGTTCAAGTATTGATTTTGTCCTACGTTTGACTGAGTCTGACAATCTATTATTAGTATCATCTAACCAACCAACTATTTATATGCCTTAATTCCTCTGATAGGGAGTAAACAAGCCACAAAATTTTCTCCATCTTTCTCTTCCCTAACATGGGATCAGTGACTCTCATTCTGTGGGTTGTGACCCATCTAGGGGTCATATATCAGATATTTACATTACGATTCATAACAGAAACAAAGTTATAATTATGAAGTAGCAATGAAATAATGTTGTTGCAGCATTAGGAGGGTTGAGAATCACTACACAAGTTATCTCTCTCTTTTTTTTTTTGTTTTTTTTTGAGACAGGGTTTCTCTGTGGTTTTGGAGCCTGTCCTGGAACTAGCTCTTGTAGACCAGGCCGGTCTCGAACTCACAGAGATCTGCCTGCCTCTGCCTCCCAAGTGCTGGGATTAAAGGCGTGCGCCACCACTGCCCGGCTACACAAGTTATCTCTTAAGTATCTCCTAGGGCATTTTGTTGTTGTAGAGGTGGTTTGTGTTTTACTCATCTTTACATATCTAAACTTTGTGGGAAGTTGTGTCCTCCGCTTCTCTTGCAGGGCCCTCTGCTTTCTTCCCCATAATTAAAACCATTCATTGGAAGGCTGGGGAAATGACTCATTGATAATGTGCTTGATATACAAGTATGGGGCCTGACTTCAGGACAAAGGCTGATCCTTGGAGCTCACTAGTCAGCCAGTCAGTCCAGCCAGTCAGTGAGTTGAGGATTTAGTAAGGGACCTTCTCTCAATAAATAATGTGGAAAGCAATAGAAGGAGACAATGTTGACCTCTGACCTTGACAGGCATGTGCCTGCTCATGGACAAACACACACACACACATACATACATACACACACAGTGAGTTTGGATGAGCTCATTCTTTTTTTCATTCCTTTTTTTCATGTCTTTTTCAACATCCTGTTTGCTTTTTCATTTTTAGAGTATTTATCTTATTTTTATTTTATGTGTATGTGTGTTTGGGCTACATATATGTCTGTATACCATGGGTGTGCCTGATGCCTGCAGAAACTGGAGATGAAGACAGTTGTGAACCGTCGTGTAGGTGCTGGGAACTAAACCTGGGTCCTCCGGAAAAGCAGCCAGTGTTGTTAACTGCTAAGCCATCTATCTTTCCAACCCATGTTTTCCCAGTTTTACTGACACAATATTAGATATGACTATTCCAAAACGTTGTCTCTAGGACCTTATTCTTTTAACCCACATTACCCAACAAGCTTTCCAACCTTCAACCATTATCCCACTGTACAATGTTTCAAATGATTTTCTTTTCTAAAATATGAACTTAGGATTTTTATTATGGACCAAAATATTGCCTGCATAGATTAACTTTTTAAAGATTTCTCTCTATCTCTGCGTCTGTATCTCTGTGAGTGTGTATGAGAGAGGGGGGAAGGAGGGAGGGAAAGAGAGGCAGAGAGAGTCAATCTGTCTTTCCTTCTGTGTGGATTGAGTGTCTTCTTAGGTGCCTACAGAGGCCAGAAGAAGGCATTGGATTCCATGGAGCTGTTTCAGGCTGTTGTGAGCCTCTTGACTATTTCTAGCTTTGATATTTTATCTCATCCCAGTTAGGATGGTCAAGATCAACAAAACAGCTGACAGCAAATGCTGGCAAAGCTGCAGAGAAGGAGGAACCCCTCATTCGCTGTTGTTGGTAAGGCAAATTGGTACAGTAACTCTGGAAATCAGCATGGAGGATTCTCTAAAACGTAAAAACTCATCTACTATATGACTCAGCTTCTTCACTCTTGCCAACATTCTGCTCCACAGACAATTGCTCAGGCTTGTTCATTGCTATCTTATTCACAATAGCCAGAAATGGAAACAACCTAAATGTCCTTCAGCACATGAACAGACAATGAAAACGTGAACATGTACACAATGGAATACTATTCAGCTGCGAAGAAAAGGGAAATCAGGAACTTTGCAGGCAAGTGGGTGGACCTGGAAAAGATTATATTGAGTGAGCTAACCCAGACACAGAAAGACAAGTGCCACATGTTCTGTCTCTCACCTGAGGCTCTTAGCTCCAAATCTTCAGGTGTGAATATATCGCATGGAATAACCACAGAAAAAGGTACCATAGGTGGGCTGGGTGGGAGGGAAGTATCAAGATACAGGTGATAGGAAGTGACAAATTGAATAACTGGGGAGGGACTTCCACCGGGGAAGGAGAACAGTCAGTACAGAAGAAGTGAGTGAGAAATAATATTATACTTGTTTGAAAAAGACTCAATAAATCATATTATTATATACTTACTTGATATTATAAACTATATATGTGTCTATATATGAATGTATGTCTATATATGAATATATGTGTTTGTGGTGGGTGTATATATATATCCCATTTTGGCTGACTATGTTCCCACAATATCTATAGGTAAAAAAGCAAACCAAACAACAACCCAGTACCCCAAACATGAAACCTCCTTTCAAAATATTGGTTAAGGTAGCCTATAGGATACAGGTTATTGATGTAGCCGATGGTTGCCTTTCAGGGGTTGAAGGAGGACCCTATTGCTGAAGACACCACAGACTTAGGACACATGACAAATATGACTGAAGCTAGATCTGATGTTAAAGTCTCTTTTCTGCAGTCTAGCTTCCAGAAAATCCTATGCAAACTGCCAAGAGAGGGAAGCAATCAAACATCCCTACCCAGCTGCCTATGAATCATGACAATGACCAGCCTGGCAAGACATGCATACAGGAGCAATAAGTGACAATGACATATTAATGGCAACCAACGGCTGTGTAATTGGACTAATGAACCACTCAACAGGAGGGAAATTATGCCTGGTGCTGAAAATCTAGCCAGCTTCCCAAGGATAGCAAAGTCATGACTGTTAGAAAATATCAGTGACCACCACTTATAGCTAGACAGCACAATCCCTTACAATATTTTGAATCTTATCCTTACACCCTCAAATATCAGATCAATGTAGCTAGCACCCCTCATCAGAGAAGCTTCTCTTCATAGCAAATGGAGCCCATCACAGAAAATCAAAACTGGACACAATGCAGAGATCAACAGATAACTGGGAGCCTGACCAAAACTGGTACATTTCCATGACAGCTCCTGCATCTATGGCTCAGGGAACACTGCAGGAGAGAGAGTAGAAAGACTCTAAGAGTCAGAATACTTGAACAGTCGACTGTGAAATAGTCTTTACCAGAAAGAGTTGCACAGAAAAGAGCAGAACAATGGCAATGTTAACATGAAAGAGAGAAAATTGCCAAGAAGTAAAGGTGACTATTGATTCCTGGGAGAAGGAAAATTAGCCTCTTCCTGTGATGAGTCCCTTATTGATTGTTTAATGCAAAGTTGTCAGCCTGAAAGCCACATACACAAAACAACCAAAATGAACTCAACAGGTTGTATTTTTATATATTTATAATACACATAGGTACATAACAAATATAATTGAAGAAAAAGTGAAAGTTTTCAACTTGAGAGTGGGCAGGCATGGGAGGGGTTGGAGGAGGAAAGGAAGAGGAAGTAGTATTGGTCTGTTTGAAGCAAATACATTTTTAAAAAGAAAAATCTCTCTAAGGAAAATCATAGACAAATGAAGTCAGGATTTCACAAGTGGTGGACTGGTGTTTAACAACCAGCTCCCCCCATGTCAAGAATACTCCCTCATTTGTTAAGTCTTGATTTGTTAGCATTCTCAGTTTCTTTTTTAAAAAAATAATTAGTTGTATTTTATGTGTGTGTCTACACCACGTATGCAAGTGTAGCAATGCATGTCCACACTGCAGTAAGTACAGTACCCATAGACACCAGGAGATGCTATTGGATCCCTGCAAGTGGAGATACAAACATGAAAGCTGCCATGTGGGTGCTGTGATCTGAACCCTGGTCCTCTGGAAGAGCAGATATTGCTGTTAACCACTGTGCCATCTCTCTATCCAAGCATTTTTAATTTCAATCATGTAAATATTGCCACCTGGCCTATCTTGGGCTACAAGGATGATGTTACTGAGTGATCAGCTGGGGATGAATCCATAGCATTGCTCCTGTAATCCAGTATTTGTTGGGTCTAGCTAGCCACTGGGCTTAAAACATACAGAGACAATGACTGAACTGCACCTCATGGTGCCGACATATTACAAACTCCAACGCAAATTTGATCAGGAAGCCTTTCCTCCGTCATTTCTCAATTCTCTCTACCACCTGCCCACTCTTCTCTACTACCACCTCCCCTTTCCGATTCGTCATTTGCGCTCATGTGGACTCTGCAATGGCTGCCAGACTCCTCTTCCTGCTTCCCCTCTTCTCTAGGATTCTTTCATCAAAAAGCATCAGAGCAGTCAGCATGAAGCAGATCAACTCGAGCGATTGCTAACTGCCCATTGAATAAAATACAAAGTCGTTCTCATGGTTTCCATTGCCCAGGGCCCGAGTCTAGTAGCCTGCTCTGACCTTGAATCCTTGCTTCCCTTTCACTGCTTACCAGCCAGCTGGTCTGCTTTCTGTTCCACATTCAAGCCAAGCTGATCACCATGTCTCCTTGCCACCTGCTCTTTCCTTTTCCTGACATTGTCTTTCTCCTCTTCCTGTGGTCAGGTCATTTCAACTTCTTTGGTATCTGCTCAAGTGACATATCTTCAGAGAAGATCACCAATGATCTATGTACCCTCCCATGCCATAATAGTGATACTTATAGTACGAGTAGTTAACTTAGGCAACCCTTAGCACAGACTAGGCAGCACTGAAGTGTTTGCCAGCGAGAGATATACACAAGTCTTCAGTCTTTTATTTAAAGAGATTAAGAGTAGGAAGGTCTTCTGAATTTTTGACACTTTGGAAAGTAACGTGGTATTGCATGATACCTATTAAGTCCTGGGGGCAACAACTCCTAATTTAAAACATAAACATGTCTGCTACAACACACAGGGTTTTCTACTCTGGGTGGGATTTAAACAAGAATAGGTAGCTTTCCAGTTTAGGTTAAGATTCTCTTTTACATGGATTCAGTTATATGTCTCATTGCTATGGAAGTGATTTGGGACTCTATATGGCATCTCTGTTTTGTGGATAAGTCAGCTGAGACACAGAGGAGTGTCTGTGTTCTGTATTAGATTTAATGGCACTTAACACAGTGAGATTTTCTTGCACTTAACTAGTGCTCCATTGTGTTGCTAAATACACAAGTGAAACAATGAACACATGAAGAAATTAATGAATATCAAAGTAAACAAAATATTTTTTTAAAAAAAGACATATTTCCTGGTTAGATGGAAAGATGGCTCAGTGGTTAGAAGCACTGGTTGCTCTACTAGAGGATCCAGGCTTGATTCTTAGCATCCCCATGACAGCTCACAGTTATCTGTAACTCCAGTGCTAGGTCATCTTAGACTCTCTTCTATACTTTGTGGGCACTGCACACATGATGCACAGTCATACATGCAGACAAAACACCCATACAAATAAAATTATAGAGTAACCAAAGGTCTCCTTAGAGAGTTCCTCACTGCGTATACTCCCACACTCAACATAGGTTTTCTTCTATCTCTTTTATTTGCCCAAGTCTTCCTCTTGGAAAAGGATTAAGAAGTCCTGCTTCTGAAATGCCCCATTCAAACCCATCCTCTCACGTCCGGTTGTGCTGATTTTACATGGACCTGTGGAGGGTGTCCTGGATTATAAATGAGAAGAACTGACTCCTGGTCCTGGTTTCATTGTTCATTACCTGTCTTTGAGCCAGATCCTTTGCTTAGGAGACCTCCCACAAGACAGACCCAGGAACAATGTAATGCATGCCATGTACCGAGCCTACACCTCGGAACCAACACAATGGGCACAGAGTAGGCTGTACTTCAAGTGTTCCTTAGTTAGTGATTGCCCCACGTATTCAGTGAGAAAAAAATTATGGGCAAATATTAGGATTCTACCTTATTAGCTACTTAAAAAAAATCACTGTGGCAGCTGAAGGGGGGTGATTTCTTTGGGCTTGCAGTGACAGTGGATTTCAGTTCATCACAGCTGTAAGTGCATCTCAGTCCAGGTTGGTGGGAGTATGAGGCCACTAGTCATATTGTGCTTGCAGTCAGGAATTAGAGGGGATAAGAAGTGGGGTGTGTCTATAAAATCTCAAAGCTCACCTGCTAGAAGACCTACTTTCTCCAGCAAGGTTCTACATTCTTAAGGTTATACTATCTTCCAACACAGAACCACCACCTAGTGACCAACCCATGAACTTGTGATATACAATTCATGCCCGAGCTATAATATCCACTAACTCACATAATTCTTCCATTTCTGGTTATGTATTAGTTAATAGAAAATACACAGTTTGTGTACTTAAGAACCTCAAAATGTAATGGAGTGAGGAAAAACTATACAAATCTATAATACAATATAAAACTCCATTAGTTTTTCCAAACAAGATGTTGACCCTTCTGTTATAGTTTAAACACTTGTTGTTCTTATTCTATGGAATATTTTTATACTGTCAATTCCTTTAATTATTCTCAAAGTCTGAAGACATCTTTTCCCACTTTTCCATCTGACAGTGACAAAATTCGCATAACAATGTGTTAATTTCTCATTAAGTACCCGGAAATCAGTAATTCAGAGCCACCATGTCATCTCCACTCGATGAGGTCACAAAAGAATGGATTTAGATATTCCGGATCACTCACTCTCTTGTCCTATAACCACAAACACATATTTCTCATTCGCTCCATCAAAGATGGCTGCCAGCAACAATATCCATGTTAAGAGAAATCCTGTGGAAGTACATGGAAAGAAAGGGAATAATCTCCATTGTTTAAGGACAAGTTGCAGAATTTGAGTGAGTGTCTGCCTTCCTCTAACGTCCTGTTGACCAGAGCTTGGTAACATGACCTCATGTATCTGCTCTGTTAAGAGTAATTGAATTCTGTCTGCACACATGAAAACCCAATTTGAAACTATAGGGTTTAGAAATAGGTCGTGACGCATGATAGAGCTTGAATTGTGGAATTTTGGCGTGGTCAGGCTGTGGAGGCTGAAAGGCTAGTGGCTCACGTGATGTTGCCATGCATGGACACTTGATAGAGCAGCTGTCTGTGCCATGTTGGAAGGCAGGATATGTGCAGATGATGTTCACTCTTAGGGGGAAGGTTCGGCAGTGGTCACAAGGACAGGGTGTGCAGGAGGCTTTCTCACTCTGATTTAGCAGTTCTGAGTGTGAAAAAAAAGTCTAAGACAGTAGGTGGCCAGTCTTCAACAGGACTGGAAAGAAATAGAGCTTTGTGAAGAGAGATTTTTGTCTTTCTGCTCTCCTGAGTGCAAAGTCGATTAAGACTTTCTTTAATTTGGAGCATGGTCAAGTGGAAAAAGCCAACTACTTTACCACAAACAAAGACAGACATAATAGATAGAGAAAGTAGCGCCTTAGAGGAAATGAATGTCTGCTGACATACATTGTTTTGAAGTGCTTTCCATTACGCATTGCTAGCAGACAATGAAAGCCAGTTCGGGGTAGAAATCTGATTAAGAATGCTGTCTTGCCTTTGACTCACACAGCCTTAGGATGGATGATCCATTTGAGAGAGAAATACAAAGCACAGAAAGAAGACAGGACAGGGAGTCCTTAGGCTGCAAATGGTCTGGAACTGCTCTAATGTGATAGCCACAAGTCACTTTGTGGCTATTTCATTTTAAGTTGATCAAAATTCAGTTTCACAGTCACATTAACTGTAATTGAAGCCCTACCAGGCTTGTGGCTACTGTACTCCAGGACACAAATGCAAGACAGCTTCATCATTGCAGAAGGTTCTGTGAGACATGGGTCTAGACCAGGAGTTGGCAAACGTTTTACATGAAAGCAAATATTTTTGTGAATTCTGAGTCAGCCTAGGATATAGTGTGAGACCTGGTCACAAAGAAACGAGTGCAAAAATAGATACTTGACAATAGTCTCATTGTGTAGGTATTTAAATAAAGATAGCGTATAACAGATCAGAATTACCGGATCCAGGGTTAACAAAAACAGGTCATGGAACAGACTGAACCTTCGGGTCATAATGTGCAGGCCTCTAGATCCAGCATTGCCGCGCACGGCACCCCCGTGACTGCGCTCGGTGCGCTGGCACCCAGTTTGCGAGCTTCGGGCAAGGGAGCTGGAGGTTAAAATACACAAACACACACAGACAGGGAGACAGCGACACGGGTCATCCTTGAATTCCCCAAGAATGCCCCCTTTATTGTGTTCAGGGGCAGATTATATAGAGATAGCCACGCCCCAGCCAAATCCACCAGAAACCACTCTTCTGCCATCAGGAACTCCTGAAGGTCTCGTGCTCAGAGCAGCTGTAGGCACTCAGATCAGGGGATTACAAGAAATTCAGGATCTGGGGTCTCACTGCTCCCGACACAGCATGACACTAACTCTAAGCACATTCAATCCAAGTTCACCGTGGTTACAAAGAAACGACACCTCTTGCAAAGCCTAGAAATCTATTCGTGTCGCTGATTTCAAAATGATGTCCACTTCCCAATTCCAAGCAGTGGATTCATTTCCAAGAAAGAGAGTAAAAAGCAGATGTGACATAAGGTGTACAGGATGGGACTGAGGTGACCAAGACCCAGATCTTGCTCTCCTACCTATTTCTCATACTATCCCCATCTGCCCATATTCTCCATATCAGTGGGGAGCAAACACTTTTACATCCCCAAACTATGTTTTGTCTTTACATATACTCCATTGTAATGATGCCAGTCAGTCACATGATGAGTACAAGGGAAACATTTGCTAAGGAAATCAAAGCTTCAAACATTCTCAAAATCCCACAGAAGTTCCACATTCTATTATCATAACTAGGAAGGCTTTTGCCCCAAACATCAGATTTTGTTTTTGCGTGTGTGTGTGTGTGGGATGGTGACTCAGTGTGCTTTATTACGGCTTCTCACCTGAGTATGGGTGAGGGAATATTAATAGGAGCATGGGTAACTTACCAGTCTCTACATCACTAAGGAAAATGTCTCCCCTTTCCCCACCAACTACTAACCGCCTATCCATCCTCAGGGGCGGGGACTGAACTCTTTCTGCCTCCAGGAGGGAATATTTAAGAATCTTGTTGTGTCATTGGAGCACTGGACTGAAGTCTCACGATCCAAAGGAGGAGCAGAAGGAGAGAGAGCACGAGCAAGGAACTCAGGACGGCGAGGGGTGCACCCACACACTGAGGCAATGGGGATGTTCTATCGGGAACTCACCAAGGCCAGCTGGCCGGGGACTGAAAAAGCATGGGACAAAACCGGTCTCGCTGAACATAATGGACAATGAGGACTACTGAGAACTGAAGAACAATGGCAATGGGTTCTTGATCCTATTGCATGTAATGGCTTTGTGGGAGCCCAGGTAGTTTGGATGCTCACCTTAATAGACCTGGATGGAGGTGGGTGGTCCTTGGACCTCCCACAGGGCAGAGAAACCTGCTTGCTCTTTGGGCTGAGGAGGAAGGAAGACTTGATTGGGGGAGGGGGAGGGAATGGGAGGTGGTGGCGGGGAAGAGGCAGAAATCTTTAATAATTAAATTAATTAATTAATAAAAAAAAAAGCATCAGAAAAAAAAAAGAATCTTGTTGTGTACACTGAAGATCAGATTCTATCAAGAAGAGAACAGGGAGAGATCAAGGAGATGGGCCTCTAAAGGAAGGGGTTGAGCGCCGCTTGGAAGTGTCACCGGAAGGACATGGAAGTGGATCTTCTTTAGGACTCCATCATTATCCCTGCTTCCAGCTCTATCTTTTTGAAGCTGAAACTCCAGTGAGAGCACGGACTCCAACTGTGTCCTCTGGTAACAAGTAGAGCCAAGCAAAGGCTACCAGTACACATGTCCTGTGCTTAGTGATTGAGCGAGCTCAAGCAGAATTGGCCCTTAGAGCATTATAAAGCTTCTGAAACTTCTCTTAGCTTTCTGTGCGGGCTGCATTGCAAGCCTGGTACTTGGAGACAAGCTGCCTGCAAACTTTGCACTGAGACTCCTGCCAGCAGGAACCTGAACTGGAGTGTGAAAACTGGGCTCTGAGCAAGCAGCTGAGGGGCGGAAATGCACTGTCTGGACAGAGCCTTTCTAAATTTGTAATTAAAGGGAAAGCATGCTTTTCTGAGGCTGCCCAATTCAAAAAATCTTTTGGAAAGCAGGTTAAAAAAAATAGAAAATATTTCTTGATTGTCATGGAAATTTACCTTTTTAAAAACACTGGGAGGGATTTGTCTCAAAAACATGTTAGTTTCAATTAACATGATTTTCAAATTTAAAGCCAAATCCTTCTGTCTCTGTCTTTGTCTCTGTGTGTGTTACAAATCACATTGTTTTCTTTTGCTTGCTTTGGGGAGGGGAACAATGAATACTGAAAGACATATATCTTTCAGTAATTCCTTTTCTAAAATGACATATTACCCGTGACATAGGCCTAGCTTTGATAATGAATCACAACTAATTACACATGCAAATGTACTGGGTAAATTTGGATGCTTAATTAGTGAGACAATTATGGTTGAAGTGGAAATACGCAATTTTCTCTGCACAGGTGTTTCTATTCTCTCAGTAAATCACCTCATTTGCTAAAATGGAAAATACAGAATTCATGTGGTGCAGCATGAATCATTTGTATGTGTATGAACACACTCGCTCTAATGGCTGCCTTTTATTCTTTTTCTTTTTCTTTCTTTTTTTTTTTTTTTTTTGGTTTTTTGAGACAGGGTTTCTCTGTGGCTTTGGAGCCTGTCCTGGAACTAGCTCTTGTAGACCAGGCTGGCCTCGAACTCACAGAGATCCTTCTGCCTCTGCCTCCCTAGTGCTGGGATTAAAGGCATGCACCACCACCGCCTGGCTCTGCCTTTTATTCTTAGCATGTGCCAGGTAAAATAGACAGATCATTTGGATAACATCACTAATTCTTCATAAGGAAGTTGAAAAAGGCACATAAATATGCCTGGTTTACTGAGGAAGAACCAGAGGCCTGCGAGGCAATTGCAACCTCAGATGTCAGCTCAGTTATGATGGATCACCTGCAAGTCACCTCATGTAGTTACAGTAACCCACTCAACACGACTTGTGTTTGTATTTTTGTTAATTTCCTTTTGGATTAAATTATTCCTGGTACTCTAATGTTTCAGATTGGTTTTATTTAATATTGTCTGGGAGAGAGGAGGAGGAGACTTTTTATAGAAACAATTTGCAAGTATTTAAAAAGTATTCAAGTCAGGCCCAGTAGTGCAGGGTTATAATCCCACTGTTTGGGAGGCTGAGGTAAGAAAACCATAAGTTCAAGTCCAGCCTAGCAAACTTAGCCAGACCCTGTCTCAAAACAAAATCTAGAGCAGAAGACTGTGGATGTGGATCTGTAAGAGAGCTTGCCCTGGGTTCAATTCTTAGTACTACAGTGAAATTAAAAAAAAAAAAACTATAGAAAGTATTCTTATGTTTTGGATGAGTATGATTTGAAGGGGAAAAATAGAAAAACTTCTTGGCTTCAGCATTTCTTAGGAATTTCATTCTCTGCCCAGAATGCTGCCTTAGGCATTTTATGAATTTATAAACTAAATTCCACTTTTTAAAGAAGGGAACTCTATAATCATGTTCTCACTCAACAAACACTACTGGTAACGGAGTCAGTGCTAGACAACATAGGAGGGGAGGAAATGAGTCAGGTCTTCATCCCTACCCAATTAGGAAGCAAAGGCCTCCACTGCTGTCTTGCCCAAAACCCATCTGTTTCTCTAAAGAAAAATATATATATATATTAATGATACATAATAGAGAGTTTCATTATGACATTTTCTGCATTGTATAATTATTTTGATTATTTTTACCCTTCCTACTCCCAGTGATCCACCGTCCTTCTTCTTTCATACTTATTTATATATGTATGTGTGGAGAGAGCTGGCTACATCTTATGCACAGAGCTCTCTTTGCCTCAGGGAAATCCATGTGAAGGGAAAATTAGAGGTTATGGGACAAGGGCTGCCAGGCCTGCATGCACTGCTCTTTGGCCACCCTTCAAACAGAAGCCAGAACAAACAGGTCTTCCAAATTGCAACAACCTCTTTACTCAGGTGCATAGTTTGTAAAACTGCAATGTTTTTCTATTCTTGGGAATTTCATACATGAATGCAAGGAAATAGTAATCATATCCATCCCTAGTTCTCCCCTTGAACTCTATCACATCCCTTGCAACATGTCCCCTCTTGATTTAATGTAACTACTTTTTTAAACCAGTAAATCCAGTTAGCACTGCCTATATGTTCACGGTGCCAGAATATGCGGTTCCAGCTGCTGTAGGAGAAAAGATCTCAGTGATCTTACCCAACACGGTACTCGGCATGCCACAAAACCACCCTTCCTGGGAAGATGTGTTATAGTGCTCTTTTTTTTGGTTGGATTCGAGACTTGTTCCACATGAGGCAATTTCATGCCTGATACTGTAACCATGGTCTAATGCTCATGGCTGGGGAGGCCACGCTCACTTGTGTTGAAGCTGCTATTTTTATCTTCCTAAATGGTCATGTTGCCAAATTGCCTTGCAAATGTTCATGTTTCTACTCATAGACTGGTGTTGCTCTCAGCCTAGATCAGCGAAGCTTCTGCTTGCAGTGGGCAGCGATCAATTCAGAGGTGGATACTTGGCCAAAGTGATGAGACCAAGAGCACAGATGCATAGCTTTAGTGGTAGGACCTAAGCTTGAATTCAGATCTGTACTGGCTGGTTTTGTGTGTCAATTTGACACAAGTTAAAGTCATCACAGAGGAAGGGGCCTCAATTGAGGAAATGTCTCTGTGAGATCCAGCTGTAAGGCATTTTCTCAAATAGTGATTGATGGGGGAGGGCCCAGCTCACTGTGTGTGGTGCCACCTGGGCTGCTGGTCTAGGTTCTACAAGAAAGCAGGTTGAGCAAGCCAGGGGAAGCAAGCCAGTAAGCAATACCCCTCCATGGCCTCTGCATTAGCCTCTAGAATCCTGCCCTGTCTGAGTTCCTGTCTGGACTTCCTTCAGTGATGGACAACAGTGTGAGAGTGTAAGGTGAATAAACCCTTTCCTCCCCACCCTGCTTATTGGTCATGTTGCTTTATCACAGCAATAGAAACCCTATCCAAGACAAGACCCAAACCCTCTTGATTTTAGACCACCATGAGTTTCCTACTCAACAATCACAAGCATAGATATATGACTAGTAATTGCAAGCGACTGTTACCAAATTGAACCCAAATTCATGCTTTGCAAATAGTTATTTTTGTCTTCTAAACATTGCTCATGCGTGAGGTGTGGCTGTAATCTGAGGCATGGGGAGGAGACGCATGGCCCTGGGAACTATTTGATGATGAAACACGAGGAAGTAGAGTTGAGCGGTTTGTGTTTCTGCGGCTTAGGCTTGCATTTGCAACTCTCTTGTACACTGCAGGCTGTTCTCAAATTCTTGGTAGCCATCATGCCTTAGCTTCCTGAAGCAACTTCTTGGAGTGTAATGGTGGTCTAAACAAATGAATTTTACTCTTCTGGAGATGAAGTTCTCTAGACGCAGAAACATGCATCTGTTCCAAGTTGTTTTAGAAGTTAGATGGTTAGTTTTACAGAGAAAGAAAGTTCAGTCTATATATAGTAAAGGAGATCAGGGATGTGGGGGTGGAAACATGACCATAAAAATATGGTGACTTAGACAGGCACCCTCAAAATTTAACCTTTGAGTCAATATTTGTGAAAGGAAGAAGCTGCCTACATAGATATTAAAAGGAAAAGCATCCAAGGCAGAGAGAAGCACATTCTACAAACATTCCAGCATGGAGACATTGTGGAGCAGTCACACAATAGCCAAAGGAGTCTAAGGAAAATAGAAGATGAAGTCAGAGAGGGAGCCCAAGGCATATCCAGCCTCCTTGGAATGCTGGTCTGTGTTGTGAGTGGGATTCAGTCACTACATGTTTTGCAGATGACTGGAAGCAAATGTTAACCTTTTAGAGCAATGTGGAGAACAGAGGATGAAGGGCAAATGGGCAAACATGGAGACAAGTGCAGATGCTGTTAAGGAGGGAGGTCAAGCAAAGACCAAGATGACAGTGCTGGAAGTGATGAGAACTGGCTGTGTACCCAAGGGACTTAGAAGGTACAATGATTTCAAAGTTCCTAGAGGAATATAAAGTATCGAGCAGTACACACATTCCAAGGGATTTCCTGTCAAGAGGAACAAAGACCTAGCCAGCAGTGTTTCTCTCTTTCCTGCACTCTTTCTCTCCCTACCCCCTTTCTCCCCACTTTGGAGTCTCGTAAAAAGACTTTCTGTACTACAGATAGCATATTACAGATATCACAAGGAGAGGAGCCCCCACTGCTCTGGACCCGAAACTGTCAAGACGCCTAGGTAGTTCAAAGCACAATGTCTGCCTGCCTCTGCAGAAGAAAGTCAGTGTGAGGATTACACAGCCAAACCCAGGCAACCCCTGACCCATGACAGGAAGTAGCATAGACGTGTCTTGTTTGATGTCTTTCCTTTTGGAGGTGATCTATGGCTCAGGGATAGGTAATGGTACAGGGTGCAGGATCTAAGACTGAGGATGCCCTAGATAGGTCCATAAAGGGGAGATAGAGAAACATTCTCTTCTAATTACTTTGTTTTGTTAGCGGAATGGGAAGCAAGGCAATTAACTAAAAGTAGATGTTGGTAGATGAGATGCTCAGGTTTGGAGAGAGAGGAGTGAGTGGAGAGTTGTCCAACAGACCATTGTAAAGGACAACTTGGAGCAGTAAGGACACTCCAACCTCAACAAAACTGACATTTTGATGCATTAAACCCCATTTTAGTCTTCAGCACACACACACACACACACACACACAATTTTTGCACAGCTATTATGGATTAGATGATTGGATTGATTTCATAAAATATCACAGAATAGAATTCAAGTTGAGATTCACAATTCTCCTTTTTCTTCCTCCCCCCTCCCTCCCTCCCTCCCTCTCTCCCTCCCTCCCTCCCTCCCTCCCTCCCTCCCTTCCTCCCTCCCTTTTTCCGTCCATCTTACTCTTACTTTCTCTCTGTTCCCCTCTCCTTTTTTAGCCACCCACTCAGTCAACTTCTGAGAAAGCCAGCACAGTGGATCTCCTCTAGGCTGCTGCATGTCACTTTTCAGAGCATGGATTTCCTTAACTCAACTACTTTTGCGACCTCCTTTCAAAACCCCAGAGCAGAATAAATTTAAATTGCTTGTGTCTAAAGCCAATGTTGTAATTCACTTGCAGGCAGGGGAGGAGCAAGCAGGGAAAGAGACAGAGGAAGGGAAGGAGTGAGGGAATTCAGTGAAGCTCTGGAAGGAACCCTGGGGATTTTACACCCCGTTGGGGAACTTGTGGCTGGATGGGCCTGGGTGATCCCGGCTGGAGAAGAGAGGCGCACGGAGGAAGGGAGGTGGAGGAGTGGGCACTCATTGTTGGAAGCCTTTGAATTTGACCTGGACTTTTGGCTAAGTTGATATGACACCAAATGGTGTGCTAATGAGATTTGTAAGAAGCAAATCTCCCTAGGAGTGGCCCCGGAGCTGAGAATAAGGGAAGTTGCTGTTTATAGACTGAGACCTTGCTAGACATTCCCCTAATAGATTTATGACCCAATATCTTTTCTTCCTGAATTTTGAAATATTTCTATTCATAGGCTAATCTCTGCAAAAAGGTAGATTCCACGGCTTATCAAACTCCCACTGCACAACAAAACTAAAGTTCATGTCCGAGGATGTAACCCTCTTTTTTAAAAAGCACACTCATTTTTCTTTTAAATCATAAACTCTCTACCATTTCAGCTTCAGGTTTGAAACTAAGAACATGAAATGATGTACGGCCTTCAGTAAATAGACACCCAGCAACTACTATCTTTTACAGTCATCAAAGACCACAAGGCATTAAACGGAGGCAGCCTTCAATTTTATTATCTCCTTGATTTCCATAAACCACAGAGTGGAAAACTGTTTCTACAAAGAGAGTTTTAGACTCTGTAGGTCATACAACTTCTGCCACCATTTCCTTCATCGAATAGTTGATCATTATATTCCAAAAGCTGCTGTAGACATATACAAAACCACTATTTTGTGAGCATGTAGATTTAAATTTAACTTTGAGGTATAGTGTATTAATAATTTCCCTTGATATGTTTCAGTTATCTACGTGTTTGTCTAACAACACTGAGGATTGAACCCAATGCCGTTGTGCATGCTAGGCAAGTACTCCTCCACTGAACTGCATTCACCTCTATTAAATAACCTCCCATCCATTTTCATATGAACAACCCTAACAAAGTGGGCTGCACATGGAAAAACAAAAGATATACAAGAAGAAAGGGGACCAGCCTGGTCTACAAGAGCTAGTCCCAGGACAGACTCCAAAACCACAGAGAAACCTTGTCTTGAAAAACCAAAAAAAAAAAAAAAAAAGAAGAAGAAGAAGAAAAAATAGGGGACTTGAGGAGGTGTGTTTCACTGGAGTGGGAGGGAGATGAGAGAGGGTGCTGAAGGAGTGAGTGACTAAAATTTGTCTGCACATGTATGAAACCATCAAGAACTGAAAATCACATGTATAAAACCATCAAAAACTGCAAAAACACAGAAAGACATTCTTAGTTTTTGTGGTTTACAAAACTGACACCTTGGATATGGTCACAGTTATTCAAACTCAGCCATAAACTTCTGTGAAATTATGAGATAGAAATAATCTATTTTGAGGGTGCAAAGAGGCTGTCTGATTAATCTGGAATGATGTTTTTTAATTCTACCAAGAGCTTCCAATTTTTAAAATAATTGTATTTAATTAATATAGTAATAATGCTTTATTGTTCCTTTATTTAGCCATGAAAACCAATAGCTGTAGTTAAAAGTAAAATGTTTCACTTTTAAAACTAACTGTTTAGCCACTATAAACAGTTTGGTATTTTTCCTTCTAATATTGATTGACCTTACATCTATTTCATGTAGTGAGGAACATGTCAGTAACAGCCAAGGCTTTGCCAGAGGAGAGATTTGGTTTTAAATCCTGAGTCTGCTATAGAAGAACTCTGACTTTCAGGTAACACTTTACCTATAACTGCCCATTTATAAAATAAATATAATGGGAGCTGAAGATATGGTTCAGCTGTTACAAGCACTTACCACAGAGTTCAGTTCCCAGCACCCACACCAGATGTCTCATAATTACCTATATTTCCACTTCCAGTGGGTCCCACAGCCTGTCCTTCCTTCAACAGGCACCTGCATGCACAGTGCCTAGATGCATAGATTCACACACACACACACACACACACTAACATAAATAAATAATAAATAAAATGAATCTTTAGAATAATTATAATTCAGGGCTGTTTTGTGAAATTAGAGTATATGGTTTATTTGTATAAACCATAACTATAGATTATCCAGCACTTGTCTAGTGTGTGCATTGAAAATATCAGTAAATCTAAAACTAAAAAAAAAAATCAGTAAACATACAGATTTTACGGAGTTCTACTTTGCCTTTTAAATTAACATTACACTCTACCTTCTTAAATAATTCAATACTCTTGATTTGACGATTCTATAACATTTCACTTAATAAGTATCTCATAATAAACAAACCTTTTCCTCTCATGGGACTTGAGCTGTTTCCTTTGTCTTGTCGCATATACCATTTTGGCAAATAGTTCACCCCCCACATGGCCATCCTTAACTAGATATTCTAGAAGTGGAATTTCGGGATTAAAACCTAATGACATGACTATTGCGAGGACTGGATATTTTCTATGTACTTTTGGGCCTTTCGTACTTCTTTTGAAAATTGGTTTTATGATTTTTTTTCCATGGCCAAGTACACCAGTTTCCCCTTAGTTCTTAAACAGAGTGATATCATAAGGAAGCCCATATTTGTTGAGTATCAGCTGGGTGAAAGCACATATCAATCTTAGAGCCCCAGTTTCAGGAGTTGGCCTGCAGGGACCATGTCCTCAAGCTCTTTAACCTCTCAAGGCCCAGTTTCTTTATCTGAGCCCCAGATCAGCTTTGGAGCTAGAAAAGAGTGCATGCGGCTTGGTTTACAGTAAGTGGCCAATGAATTCAATTTTGTTTTTCACCATCCTCTTAGCATGCCACCCTTAGGGGGCAAAGATAGATGTGAACATGTGTGTGCATTAAAAGAGACATCTGGGTTTCTAGGAAATGAAACTCAAAACAGTTGCTTCCTTTGTAGTAGTGTGGTCCCATGGGTAATGCTTCATTAGACCTTAGAAATTGAGCTTGGGGCCAACGTGATGAGCTGGAAATCACAGTGCGCTGCTAATGAACACTCCTTTATAAAGTCTGGCGTGGGTGAAAAACTCATTTCAGAAGAAGCTTTTCCTGATTTGCTTTGGGCCTACCTCATTACCACTTGCAACGGTTTTGAGCAAATGTATGGTTATTTGCATGCCGCTGTGGCTCTGTAAGATGCCTATAAAGATATCATAATGCTCACATGGTTAGAGAGACTGACTTCCAAAAGACTGGGGGGAAGTGGACAGACTCTCCCAGCAAGGCATTATCAGACTCTCTTTGACTCATTTTCAGCCAGGCTTCTCTAAACCCTAGGCCTCTGGGTGGATTTTTGTGGCCATCTTTGTTTTGCCCGACTGGAGCAGGGATCCTGCTAAGTCACTGCACTGAGATCCTACCCTGGTTTATGATTACACTCTCACCACAACTTCCCTACCTCCAACCCCCATCGCGTCTCGTGGCATCTCTCCCTCTCCTCATTTCCCAGGAGACTGTGCACCATCCTGGCCTGCCTCCAACAAGAACTCTGTCAAGCCACTTTAGTTAGAACCCCCCCCACACATGCCTGAAGTTTCCTCTTAGTAATTTTCCGTCCACTGGTTGCCACCCATACTATGCTTTAAAGTCCCACTTGTTCTGGCTGTGTACAGAATTGAGTCCATGTGCATCCTGGGGCCTCTTCCCCTGGTCTGCTAATCCGGATAATCCCATTTCATCTAATCACAAACTCTGGGCATATTTCATAGCAATAGAGCATGGGTGGGGGCCCCCAAATCCTAGTTATATGTGTCTCCTGACTCCACCCTTTCTGTACAGTCACTCAGATATGGAACAGTCACAACATATGGTAGAAAAAACACTGCATTAAAATCACTTCGGCAACCTATATGCCTTAAGAGATCAAACCGGAAACTAAAAACAGAATCCTCAATTCAAACATCTACTCTTGCTCGCTACAGTATGTATTTAACTTGTGTGGGAAGTTGGATAGAGCAAGCAATAACGAATCTGAAGTTATGAAATACTACCTTGATTCATCTTGGTTATGAAATCTCCCAAAGTAGCCTCTCCTAGGAAACAACACTCTGGGGAGGGAGCCCAGGGGCCTGTGTACTCCTGGCAAGGGTTTTACTCCTGCACTACATCTCAATCCCTGAAGAATTTTCAAATATTATTCTCACCAACTGAGTTCAGTTCTTACCACAAGATTACCAATGGCAAATTCAGGCTCCAGTAGCTGTGCTTACCATTTTCAGTTTTCTTTCAAAATGTGGAGGAGAACAGATGCTGAGACAAACCAGGATCAGCCTGAGAGGGAGCCAGTGGCGTCAGCTGTGAGAAACAGAGACATCAAACATGACCCTTCAAAGGCAGCAAAAAAATATACTGTAGCTTAAAGACATGCTGGAAACATTGTTTAATAAATGTGATGTTGAGAATACTTAGTTATTTCATTGAAGTTAAAAGCAAGGACAGACTCCAGGAGACTGTTCCCAATCTTACTGAAAGTCTGTCTTCGAGGAATTGACATTTTTGGACTACAATATTATTTGACTTAATTCTAAAACATTTTTTTTGCTTATGACTTGGATTCCTTCCCTCCCCTTCCCCACTCCCTTGCAACAGCACATCCATCTACTTACTTAAATTATCCACATGTGTCGCAATGCTTAAAATACCTTTCTTGGTGGCATGGAGTGGTTCCGTATGTGGAGTCTTCTAAGATAGAGAGAAGGTAAGAGGAGGCACAGACTCACAGAGGCTCTGAGCTGCAGGTTCTGGGATTTCCAAGTACAAAATTGAGGCTCGGTAGTAGGAGGGGGGCAGGAAGGAGCATGACTATTTAAGCCACCCCACACATGAGGTTTGCAGAAACATTAGGTTCCTCTTATTTCTATCACCAGACTTGAGGTAACATCTCCAAATCTAAATAACTTTTTTTTTTGTTGTTTTTTTGAGACAGAGTTTCTCTGTGGTTTTGGAGCCTGTCCTGGAACTAGCTCTTGTAGACCAGGCTGGTCTCGAACTCACAGAGATCCACCTGCCTCTGCCTCCCGAGTGCTGGGATTAAAGGCGAGCGCCAACACTGCCCGGCCCAAATAACCTTTTTATACAAATCTTTCTCTTCTTTTATAGCAGGGATTTTTAACGTTGTCACTACTGATTGGTTGATGTGTGTGTGTGTGTGTGTTAATGTGGTATGTGTGAAGGTACAGGTGCATGAAGGCACTTGAGGCCAGGGGAGGTCTTCAAGTGGCCTACTTTGTCACTCTCTCCCTTATCCTTTTGAGACAGTCTCTTACGGAATCTGAAGCTAGGCTGGGGTCATCCAATCCTAGAAATCCCCCTGTTCTCACCCCACAATGCTGAGATTAAAGAGGTTATGGCATAATCGCCATATTACTAGGGTTCTGAGAATTCAAACTCAGGTCCTTAAGCTTGTGCTGAAAATTCTCTTATCCACTGAGCCATCTCCCCAGCTCACTATGGACATTTTTGACTGAATCATTCGTTGTTTTATTGTGGGATATTTGGTGGCATGTTGTCTCATCTCACTAGATGCTAATGGCACTGTCTGTTTCCACTATTGACAATCACGGATACCCTCAGAGAGTATGTTAAGAGAGTATGCCTTAACAGGCTGTGTGCTTTAGGTTGAGAAACATTGTCTCAGAAACATCTTCAAAACAAGCCTAAATTTACCTTGCTTTGTCTTTGGCCCAGTTTGAAGGGTACTGGGTTTTGAATGGCAGAAAGACTATCAGTTGGGTCACTCACTTTAGTTTTCAAAGGTCAGCCACACTTGCAGTCAGGAATCATGTAAAGAAAGGGTTACTTCTCAAAGTGTGGTCCTTTACCCTTTATGGAAACCTTTTGTGGACACACTTAAATCACTGTAGCTGTGTTTAAAGTTATTTAACACGAGTATTTCATCAAGAAAGAAGATGCAGAGAACAACATGTGGAAATCAGCTAATAATGACAAGGGTTGATATGCTGGCCTGCATTGGTACCCCACGTTAGCTGAGAAAATACTAACTACAACAACTAGACCGTATTTGTTGAGGGATCGTTACGTTAATGGTAAAACATGCAGTTGTAATTGGTTCATATTTATATCATTAAGTACTGAAAATAGTGATACAAATGTCTTCAATTTTCTTTAGATTTGTTCATTTTATTTTTTTGTGTATTATTGTTTGGCTCAAACGCATTGCCTGTGTATCATGAGGAAGTCGGAAGAGGACACTGAATCCCTTGAAACTGGAGTTCTCCTCACAGGTGGTGATGAGGAGCCAAAGTGTATTGTTCAAGCTACTGGGAGAAGAAGCTGAGACCTTGAGACTGAGGGTTTAATATAAAGACTTATTTCTGGTAAAGCTGCAAGTTCCGTCTTTATTTGCTGTAGCGTGGCAGTAGATTTAGAAATCAATTTACCACTGAAACAACCCAGATGCCGCCACCCCCTCCCCCCCCGCCCCGCTTCTGTTTTTCATGAACATTGATGGAAGTTAAAAGAATGTGAAGGGATTAAAAAAAATTCTTTTAGGTGACTGTGACCCTGGAAAAGGCATCAGAGGAAAGCAGCATTTGATTGCTCCCAATTATTCTGAATTACTGAGAAGCAAAGTAGGCACTGCATAGGGAGAATCACCTAGTCCATCTTCATTTTGATGACTATACTTTACAATATGCCCGGAGTATCTTCCTATGAGCCACTTCCCAATTTGTGGTTACGTATAACTGATAAATCAACTTCAAAATCCCAGGCAACCAATAATGCATGCAAACCCAGTAGACCTTGTTAACGGAAACAAGCAGTAGCAATCCCCTCAAATGGGAGTTATGAACACTTGTGACCTGCCCCGTGGGTGCTGCGAATCAAAATCCACGTATGTCAGGATTCAAACTATGATCTTTTCCAAGTGCTTCTAACCACTGAAGCAAATGTCTCATTGTCTATTTCTTACGATAGTGGAATTGGTACAAGAAGAGCCTTGGACATGATTCAGATTGCATAGCATGTGATAGCCATGCACGTGATAATAAGTCTTCTTCAAGCACTCTGCTGAGAAAATACTATATAAAAATTAACAACCATCTCACATAGAAACAATAACTGATCTGAACTGGTTGAGGAAGGGGAGAAGCCATTGGAACAGTAGAATCTAAAAAGTGTGTGAGGAAAAAGAACTGACGGGAAATGCAAGAGATTCAGGTGGTATAACAAAGGGCTTACCACAATATATACTTACTGCAGTGTCTACATACACTTCACCCCCAGCAGTCTTCCAACCTTTCTAGCTGGCTTTGCGGAGTTGGAGCCTGAGCTGGACAAACAACATCCCCTTGCTAGCTGCTGCCTTCTGATTGGGTATGAGCAAAGAGAGGCCCTAGCTTTGCCCAGGAGGGTAGTAGAGGCTCTCTCGCTGTGACTTCTGCCATTTTTCTGGCATTGGTTGTAGCCCTTACCTATTGATAGTCTTGTCCATTTAGTGGTGTTGTCCCTGCTCAGTTCTAATAATCGTTCCTTTCCCTTGCCACCTTGGGCTCAAACTCGGAATGCTCTTCCCTGAAGTGCTGTGTCATGCCTTTGATTTCCTTAAATCCAGTCCAAATATACACTCACTATGCTGAACTCAACAGTTTCTAAGATGAACGTCGTATCTCTTTCCTGGCAGGGCTGTGGAAGCTGAAAACATTTATGACACGAAGTATATTGGTACTGGAAATAGTGCCCACAACATGGTTTAAAAAAAAAAAGTAAGTGTGGTTTAAATTGATTTGTAGTTACTGTGAAATCTCAGTCAAATACCAACATGATTTCATGAGAAACTTGCCAGATTGACTTGTAATGGGTGGGTACATTTGGGAAATCAGGTCTCTTTATTTATTCAATAATATGGGGCGGCATTATCTATGGATGTCATCTTTTTTGAATAATGAAGGGCACATTGCAGAGTGTTAGGCATTGAGTCTGGTAGGGTAAAACCACATTTATGAACAGTCAGGTAATTGTAAATGAAAAAGTGTCAAGGCAAAGCCTTCTCCCCTAGATCTATGAATGCATTTCCATAAGGCTGCAATCCAGAAGCAGCATGACACCAAACTTAGAAAGGAAACAGAAAAGTCAGAATTAGGCAAAAGCACTCATAAGGATATGAATGTCACTTCGATGGCAGAAGAGATCATTTAGATAATCTTGAGTAACTGGCTTGAAGTTTAGAAAATTAGTAAAGATATTTGTCACTTTCAAATTCCTTTCTTAGAATCTAGCATATAAACCCCAGCACACTGAGAATGCTCAAAGAAGCCATAGGGAGGGCTGGAGAGCTGGCTCAGTGATTCAAAGCTCTGGCTGCTCTTTCAGGGCTCCTAG
The DNA here is from genome assembly GCF_950005125.1 of Chionomys nivalis. Lineage (NCBI taxonomy): Eukaryota > Metazoa > Chordata > Mammalia > Rodentia > Cricetidae > Chionomys > Chionomys nivalis. The sequence continues at coordinate 127,900,297 of NC_080112.1, read as the reverse complement.
GTTTGATTGCCAGTGCCCACATGGCAGCTCACAACCATCTGTAACTCCAATCCCAGGGCATCCAGAGCACTTTTCTCTGATCTACTTGGGCACCAGACATGAATGTAGTGCGCATATGTGAATGTGGACAAAACACTCATACACACCACACAATAAAATAAAGATGAAACCAGAGAGAAATTATATTTTTGAAGTGTGAAGGTCCTTCTAAGTATGACAGATGCCAAACAGAAAAGCCTCATCAGCAACAATCCAGTGTCTTAATGAAAACACGGAGCAGCCAGGCATTGGCGGCACATTCTTGTAATCTTGGAACTTGGGAGTCAGGATAGGAGGATCAAGAGTTCTAGGCCAACTCGGCTACATCCTCAAAAGCCTGTCTCAAAAAGAAAGGAATGATGGGATGGAAGGAAGGAGGGAGGGAGGGAGAGGGAGGGAAATAAGGAAGGAAGGAAGGAAGGAAGGAAGGAAGGAAGGAAGGAGGGAGGGAGGGAGGGAGGGAGGGAGGGAGGGAGGGAAGGAAGGAAGGAAGGAAGGAAGGAAGGAAGGAAGGAAGGAAGGAAGGAAGGAAGAAAAATTGATTCCATAAATGACTAAAAATTAAATCTAATTCCTTATCCACAAAGGGAAGAATAATGCTTTACAATCAGAAAAGATGTGTTTAGGACTTCCATGCCAAGATCATGAGAGATTATCATATTCTATACTGTGTTCTTGTATTGCTATCTATTCTTTATTCACATCTCTTAGTTACCCAATAGCACTGTAGAACCCCAAACCTTGTACATAATGGGCACTTAAGAAATTGCTCTTTATTGATGATGGAAGTGACGATGAAGATCAAAACAATTTAATCAGGTGAATTCTGAGAGGAAGCTCACTAGGCAGATTCATTGATTGAAGTGACCAGTAGAATCCTATTGGGGTCACTATCTGGTTGAGTTAACTAGCTGAACCAAGTGCAGCCTTATAACTCATTTTTAATTAGTAAGGCCTCTGTTTTCTTCTTTTCTTCTGGTGCAAATGTATAAGGCACTTTGATCATACGCACCCCGTTACCATCCCCTTTCTCCTCCCCTTGTTAGTCCGTTTGTTCCTCAGAGAGTTTCACTTCTACATTTCAGTCATTTGTACACGTGCAACTTTGTGTGTCCATAAAGTCTAGGACCCGCAAAAGGAGAGAAAAACAAGCAACGTTTGTCTTTCCAAGACTGATATAATTCTCGTAATACGGTGATCTCCAGTTGCATCCCGTTTCCTGCAAATGACATAACTCCATTCTTCTTTGTGATTGGAAAAATTCCACTGTACATATATACCACACTTCCTTTATCCACTCACTGTTCTGTGGATGAACATGTTGCTTGATTCTGTAACTTGGCCATTATGAACGGTGCTAAAGTAAATGCTAATGTTAAGTGTCTCTACAATATGTTGGCTTGAAGTCTTTTGGATAAATATCCAGGAGAAGGATAGCTGGGCCACATGATAGCTCTAGTTTGTGTTTTTCTTTGAGAAATATCTGTAGTAACTACCACAGAGATTGCACTAGTTTGCATTCCGTCAGCAGTGTATGATGGTTCCCTTTGCCCTTAATTGTTTTCTTGATAATTGCCATTCTGGCAGGTGCAAGATGGGATCCCATGGTGGTTTTTATTTGGGTTTCTTGGTGGCTAGCAAAGTTAAGCACTTTTATATATGTCGATTGGCCATTTGCACCTCAGCTTTTGCAAACTACATGTATGTTCATTTAATTAACCCATTTATTGCCTGGGTTTATTGAGTTATTATTCTTTATGTACTCTGGATAATAATCCTCTGTCACATGTTTAGCTAACAAAGATTTCTTTCTGTTCTGTGGACTGGTTCATTATTCCATTGTTTCTTGTGCAGTGCAGCTTTTTAATTCCACACGTTTCTGTTTATCAGTTATTGGCTCTATTTCTTGACCAACTGGAATTGTACACAGAAATGTCCTCTTTAAATAATTGTTTTTTATTGTATGTATATACATGTCTTGTCTACCTATATGTCTGTACAGTACACACATACCCAGAAGAGCATGTTAGATCCCATGAACTGGAGTTACAGGTGGTTGTGAGCTGCCATGTAGGTACTGGGAATCAAACCTGGGTCCTCTGAAAGCCCAGCCAATGCTCTGAACCCCTCTGCCATCTCTCTAGACCACAAAATTCTTGGCTATAAAGATGTTTTAAGACATTTTCCTTCCCTTTTTTCTATGCCAGTTTTAATTTCAACTCTTACGTTAAGGTCTTTGGCCCATTTGAAGTTGGATTTTGAACAATGTGAGAGACAGAGATTTAGTTGAATTCTGCTACAAGTGCATATCTAGCTTCCCCAGCACCATCTGGAGGAGAGGGATTTTTTTTAACCTCATATATATGGTATATTTGTCTAAAATCAGGTGGTCGTAGCTGTGTGGCTTTATTTCAGATTCCCTCGTTCTATTCTATTGGTCTGTGTCTGTTTTAATAAAAAATAGCCATGAAAACTCTTGTAATAAACAAATTAATTAAATACTTAAATGAATAATAAAAAAAGAAAAGAGAGACAGATATAGAGACAGAAAGAACAGTAGATTGAATGGGACTTTTGGGCAAAAAAAGAAGGCAATGGTCATTTTCACATTTTACAGCAGCTAGAGCAGGACATTGGCTGTTAACTCAGTTTCCCTTTGCCGTATTGCCCGGGTATAAGGCACTGAAACTGAAGCTTGCTATTTCAGTTTATCTGACTGGCCAGGGAGCTCTTGGAATCTGTCTGTCTCGGTCCCATAGTTCTGTAGTTATAGGCATGCCCAGCCATGCCTAGATTTTACATCCGTGCTAGTGAGGCAAACTCATGCCCTTGTGTTTTGAGAGCAAGCACTCTTACCCGCTGAGCCATCTCCAGCTCCCAAATGTATTCCTATCTCCATTTCCCCAATAAACTATTTTGTTCACATAGACTTCGCTCCATCCTTGGCATTTTAGTTGAATATTTTTTTTCATACTTTAATCTGGAGCACTTTTATACTGTAAATTCTATAGCCTTTCCTCATAGCCACAAAATATTCCTTCGCATGAACAGTCCACAGTGCATATAATTCATTTTTTTCTCTATTATGGCCATATGGGCAGTGTTCTAGTGGAACTTGACTTCAACTTGACACAGCCTAGAGTTATCCGAGAAGGGAGTATCAGTTGAGTTTTTTAGATAAGGTTGCCTTGTGGGCATGTCTGTGAAACATTGCCTTCATTAATGGATGTTTGAGGGACCAGAGCACTGTAAGAAGCACCCTTCCCTGAGCACGTGGTCTTGGGCTATATAAGAAAGCCAGAGATGAGCCTGAGAAAGCATTCTCACATAGTTTCTGCTTCAGATACCTTCTCAAGTTCCTGTCCTGTCATCCTTCAGTTTCTTATCCCTGGTGTTACAAATGGCTTAGTACAACTATCGCGTGACTTTTCCCGGGGAGCCACGCACAAAAGTCTAGCCACTCCATCCAGGGCACTGATGACAAACTAAAGCACCACTGAACCCAAGTTTACCCTTTTGAATGAGTACGTGTAATGGGTTATTTCCAGGAACATGGGTTAAAAGTTTCTTACTACAATGGAAACTTGCACCTGTAATTTTACTAATATTTTGCATCAGTGTTATTAAAACACCAAAAAAAAAATGACCAAATGCACTTGGTTTGTGTAATCACGTGTTCAACCCTCAGGGTGATGTGCTCTGTAGGCTGGTTGTCATTCATCCTGAAGGTGACAGTTACTGCAGGCAGTTTCTTGTGTCTCTGTGTAGTGACTGCTGCTAGCGCCTCCTGTAGGGAGTTTCTGCTGGTGTCTGGGGCTGAAAAGCATTGTTGAAATGTTGTTCTTGATGCCTTCCAATAGCTGATGGTTGATCATTTTTCACAGTACAAACAGCTCCAGCCCTGTGTTTTCCCCCTTTATTTCTCCTCCTTTCTCTTGTATTGTTTTTTAAAATTGTTTTTATTGAACTATATATTTTTCTCCATTTCCCGTTCTTCCTCCCCCTCCCCTTCTTACCCTCTCCCATGGTCCCCACACTCCCAATTTACTCAGGAGATCTTGTCTTTTTCTACTTCCCATGTAGATTAGATCCATGTATGTCTCTCTTAGGGTGCTCTTTGTTGTCTAAGTTCTCTGGGACTGGTTTTCTTTGTTTTATGTCTAAAAGCCACTTATGAGTGAGTACATATGATATTTACCTTTCTGGGTCTGGGTTACCTTACTTGATATGATGCTTTCTAGATCCATCCATTTGTCTGCAAATTTCAAGATGTCATTTTTTTTCTACCGTGTAGTACTCCGTTGTATAAATATATCACCCCTTCTCTGTTCCATTCTTCAGTCGAGGGGCATTTAGGTTGTTTCCAGGTTCTCTCTATGACAAATAATGCTACTATAAACATAGATGAACAAATGTCCTTGTAATATGATTGAGCATCCTTTGGGTATATACCAAAAAGTGGTATTGCTGGGTCTTGGGGTAGGTTGTTTCTGAGAAATTGCCATACTGATATACAAGGTGGCTATATCAGTTTGCACTCCCACCAGCAATGCAGGAGTGCTTCTTTACCCCACATCCTCTCCAGCATAAACTATTATTAATGTTTTTGATCTTGGCTATTCTTACAGGTGTTAGATGAAATCTCAGAGTTGTTTTGATTTGCATTTCTCTGATGGCTAAGGATGTTGAGCATTTCCTTAAGTGTATTTCAGCCATTTTAGATTCCTCTGTTGAGAGTTCTCTGTTTAGGTCTGTACCCCATTTTTTTTTCTTTCTTGGATTATTTGTTCTTTTGATGACCAATTTCTTGAGTTCTTTGTATATTTTGGAGATCAGACTTCTGTTTGATGTGGGGTTGATGAAGGTCTTTTCCCATTCTATAGGCTGTCGTTTTGTCTTGTCGACCATGTCCTTTGCTTTACAGAAGCTTCTCAGTTTCAGGAGGTCCCATTTATTAATTGCTTTCCTCAGTTTCTGTGCCCCTGGCATGGTGACTCTCTTCTCTAATTTCAATATAGTGTGTTCCAAGCCAGCCTGAGCTGCAAAGTGAGGTTCTCACTCAACAACAAACAAGAACACACATCACAGTGTTTTCATAACAACTCCAGAGTTCTGACCTCTTTAGATATGACTTTGGACATTTAAAATATAATAATCTTCTTTTCTTCTTTATAATATATTTATAGTTACCTTGATTTTTTTTTTTGCACCTGGCATATGGCAAAAGAACACAAACTATGAAAAGCTTTGTGTGTCATGCATTTTTAGCCTGGTAAATCCCCCACTGTCATAGTCAACTTTGCCTTTTCTTTTTCATTCCCCCTTTCAACTGCAGCATGAAATACCCTGCTGCTTAGCTCTTCTCCAAGTTTCCGTTTACTAAGAAACGAAAGTGCTGTGGAGACAACTGTGGCAGGGCATGCAAATTTCCGTGACATGTGCTTTCTGCAGGGCTGAGGTCTGCTCTTCAGTGCATGCTGGAGTTCACCCAACGAGTCTGAAGGGGCAAATGTTTAGAAAGAAGTCCCCTGATCCAAATCATAGGGGAGCTGACTTCGTTTCAAAGAATGGAAAGGCCATTTAGAGATGAAATCAAAACCATGGGTGACACTTAGCCGTTTCTTGGAAATGCATATATTGCAGAAAATCAGGGGCTGGGGGCCATAGCTCAGTGACAGACCAATTGCCTAACATGAACAAGGATGGGAATTTGATTCGTCGGAGTCACAATCCCCGAACTCAGAACTTAAGCTCATGCAGTTGGAAACAACCAGCACATTTCTAATTAAGACAAAGGTTTGCTAATGCGTAATTATAACTGGTCAAACATTTGCTTTCGTTTAGTTTGGTGGCCATCCTACAGAAGATTTGTCTCCTCTTTGTGCTTCCTTTGCGGAGCTCCCATGTCACCCTGATTTGGAGCTTCTGATATATAAAATCTTGTTTTTTGACTTCTGACACTTTGAAACTTTTGTCGTGCCTCAGTTTGCTTTTCCAGCAATAAGTTCATTCTGATGACAACTACATGGAATTACAGGTACCATCACCCATGTAAATCTAAACACAGAATACCTGGGAGGAGTTATTATTAAAACTAATCTGCCCACAAGGGAGCTAACCCTTGAAGAATCATAGATTTATTAATAAGTCAAACTCTTGTCTTTTTATTTTTAATTATGCACGCATATGAATATATGTCAAATTCGTACATGTGAGTGCAGTTCGGGTAAAGGCCAAGAGAGAGCTTTTGATCCCGTGGAAGTAGAGTTTCATGTGGTTGTGAGCCACCACACCCAGCATTGGTGCCCGGAACCTGACCCAGACCCTATGTGCTCTTAACTGCCGAGACATCTTTCCAGGACCTCAAGTCTTGATTCAACCTCTTACCCTCGTATTTTACTATAAGTTATGGAATCAGCCAGGGCCTTAACAATTTGACATATCCCTAGTCATGAGTTTAAGGATCCCCTCCATATCTGATGTTTCTACTCATATTAGACATTTTGCTCATGTCTTGCTATGTAAAAAACCAACACAAATTGTAGCATCTTAACATAGTACCAGTTTGCCGTTGATCCCACATTGTTGGTTGCAGCTCTGCTGGAACGCTTCTCAGTTGTTCACATATATGGTCTTTCAGGAGACCCTCTCCCAAAAAGGCTGCCAACCAGATGGTTTTCTTCTGTCTATTGCCTCTGCGCAGGAGTTTGGGAAGCAAGGAGATGCCTGGTGGGGCAGACCTGTAGTTCCAGCTGCTTGTGTTTGAAGTTTGCTTGGGGTACATGATCACTTTTCTTTTTTTCCATGTGATTAAACCCAACTCTTTTTTTTTTATAGAAGAAAGTTTATTTAGGGCTTAAAGTTTCAGAGGATTAGAGTCCATGACCATCGCAGAAGGGAGCATGGCAGCAGACAGGCAGGCATGGCTATGCGGCAGTAGCTGAGTGCTCACATCCTGAGACACAAAGGGAGAACGAAGAGAGAGCAAACTAGGAATGGAATGGGCTTTTAAAACAGAGCCCACTCCTGGTGCCACACCTCCTAAGGTTTTCCAAACAGTGCCACCAGATGGGACCAAGTATTCAAATATATAAGCCTAAGGCGTCCGTTCTCATTCAGCATACCACACAGAGGGTCGGTCCAGATTGTAATTAGAATTTATATCAAAATACAAAAGGCTGTTTAGGGTTGATGTGTCGTTAAGTGGTAGAGCACTTGCCTGTTATGTTTGAGGGTTCGATCCTTATCACCGTTCCTCCTCAAAAAGGCTACTTAGAGAAGTACTTGAGTAGGCGTGTTGAAGTGTTCTTCCTACAGGACCTCAGTCTAAAGGGAGAATGGCGTGCTTGGAGTGTTCCAGGGTGCATCGTTCAACATTCGCAGAGCAGGGACTCGGTTGTTAACTTAGGATGCGCTTATTTAGAAGGCATTCCTTATGTGGCTTGAAGGTGTCAGGAGGAAAGGACCACCGGAACTGTCTAGTCACCTAAAGGCTTTCTTGCACGAATGGAAGGAATTCTTCTGGAATGTAGCCAGAAAATCCAGAGCCTCAACTTAGTCTGTCTGGGAGTATATTTTCTTTCTTATAAATATACCAGGAGTCAAGAAACTTTCCCTAGTGAAAATCTTCATCACATTTGTTACTATATGGCATTTTGTCACCTATCATCTTTGTCCCCCACGAAACTATAGGATAGAAGACGACATCGTATGTATTCCTGAAGCACTCAGCACCTGTTATTATGTATATAAGTATTTAGAGGATGAAGAGATGGATACATAAAATTGAATCAAACTCGTTCTCTACTGGGCCTTTAAAGAAGGGAAGTGAAGAAATGTTGGGATGTACAGGCAGGGGCATGTGTACCTCTGGGTAGCAGCATAGCATGGGAGTGGTGAACACCAGACTGCAGTGAGTGGTTACAGAGACACAAGCCGGGAACCACTGAGCACTTGAGATGAAGTGATGGAAATGAGTTGTCTAGTTACAGTTCTATCCACTGTGTGTGTGTGTGTGTGTGTGTGTGTGTGTGTGTGTGTGTGTATCCCACAGTACATGTTACTTTCCATCTTTCATTTAAGCTTGGCTTATAAAACTTACCAAGTTAAAGCCTATAACTTAGCGGCATGATGGATAGTCAGAATATCATATAACCAAGACTTGTGTCTATTTCATCAAAAGGATGAAGACTTAGAGAGAAGCAATTACTAGGAAAATAGAATAATAGACTAGGCAAGTGAGTAGCCAGTGACTGAATTCATAATGACACTTAAGCCCTGCCAGTCATCCTTCTTTCTCTAAGGCAAGGTTTTTCTCTGTCGTAAAGCTCATGTTCTAGATCCTCTGTGTCCTCAGTGCAGGGAGTCTAAGTACATACCACTGTCTGCAGCCTCACTTTAATTTACTCTTAATGTCCTAGTATTAGCTCACATGACTAGGCTATCTCATCTCAGGTCAAAATTATAGGGCCTTGAGCAGGAGAGATTTGGCCCACCTTATTCTCAGCCCATAATAGGGCACTTTCCTTGAACAGAATTAAGCATTGACAGGAAACATGATAAACTCAACTTTTTATGGTGGCTAGATTCAAAAAGCAAGAATTTCCAGAGAAACTGGGTCTGGTATAGGAGCACATACTAAGTCTTTGCTTGCTTCATTCTTGCTCGTGTTTTATTTGTTGCCCAGAGCCAGACTCAACATGGAAAGATGGTTCACAATGGTACGAATACTGAGAAGCACAGTCCATTAGGACACATGAAGTAATAACCCATCTCTTGGGAGTTCTACAATATTCTTGTGAATCGGGAGATCAACACAGGTTGTTTCTGATTCTCTGAAACGTGTTGGATTGCAAACATCATGAAGCCTCAGCTGGGCATTGGAGTGCGTGCAGGCAATCTCGGCACTCAGAAGGCAGAGGTAGGAAGCTCACTAGTTCACACCCAGCCTGGACTATATAGTGAGACCTTTTCCCAGAAAACGATAATAAAGCGAAAGAATACTGCAGAGGGACTGGGCAGATTGCTCAGCAGTTAAGAGCACTTGCTGAAGACCTGGGTGTGGTTTTCAGCACCCATATCAAGCAGTTCAAAACTGCTCATAACTCCAGTTCCAGGAGTTCTCATGAGCTCTTCTGCCCTCCAAGGCCACTAGGCAACAGATACACATACATATTTGCAGGCACTCACACATACACAGAAAATTTCACTTTTTTATTTTTATTTTGTCTTTTATTTTATTTTTTTGTTTTTTGGAGACTGTGTCTTTCTTTGTAACCCTGGCTGTCCTGAAACTGGCTGTGGAGATTTTTTTTTCTTTTAAAGAATGCTACAGTTCTAAATATCATTAGATTTTTTTTTTTTTTTGAGACAGGATTTCATGTAGTACAGGCTTACCTCAAACTTACTATTTAACAAAAAATGACCTTGAACTTAACCCTCTTACTAGCCTCCTAAGTGCGGTAGTTACAAGCATTTCCCATGTCCCATTGCACTTTATTGTGTGGTTAAAGTGCTCGAACCCAGGGCTTTGTGCATGCTAGGCAAGCACCTACTAACTAAACAGTCTATACTTTTAGAATATCAAATGGCATTAAAAAGTATAATCTGCTAAGAAAGAAAAAGTTCTAGAACAAGTATTTTTTGGATATAAATCACCCTTTTAGTCATTGCTAATATTGATCATTTATTACATTTCTTGTCTTGGAATTTTTTAAAATATGATTGCGGGGTGCTGTCTTGGTTACTGTTTTATTGCTGTGATGAGACATCATGAGCAAGGTGACTTAAGAAGAAAACACTTAATGGGAGCCTACAGTTCCAGAGGTGAGTCCGTGACCATCATGAAGGCAGAGTGGGGGGAGAACAAGCTAACATGGAATAGCAGGAAAGAGAGAGAGAAAGAGAAAGAGAGAGACAGAGAGAGAGAGCCCACAAGCTGAGAATATCAGCCCACCCACAGTGACACACCTCCTCCAACAGGGGACCAAACATTCAAATATGTAAGTCTTTGGGGGCCATTCTCATTCAAACCACCACAAATGCCTACTACTGAGCCTTGCATACATAGGAGACAGTTTGCTCTCCTCAGACTTCTGCTTCGAGTCATGCACACACTCACACCCCTTGTAACTGTGCATTTGACAGCCCAGGTCATGTACTGTGCACACATATCCTCCTCCAACTAATGCCCCTAGCCACTTTCGAATCCCTCCAGCTTCCATCTACTTCAGTTACATGTACTTCTGTCTCTGAAAAACAGCGCGGGGACTGCGTAGTTTCCTGCCTTAGAAGGAACTATGGTTGTTCCTGGTTGCTCAGGATTGAAGTTTCCAGAGATATCAGATTCCCACTTCTTTTTCTATTTTTCTTATTGATTTTTATCAAGCTCTACATTTTTCTCTGCTCCCTTCACTACCTCTCCCCTCCCTCTTCATCCCTTTTTTGGTTTTTTGAGACAGGGTTTCTCTGTGTAGCCCTGGCTGTCCTGGAATTCACTATGTAGACCAGACTGGCCTCAAACTCACAGAGATTTGTCCACCTCTGCCCTCCCCTCCACAAGTGCTGGGATTCAAGACATGCACCACCACGGCCCTGCTCAGACTTCCAGTTCTAAGACTGAGAAAAAGTCCTAGGCAAACTAAAGTGAGTTGGGCACTTAATCGAGGAAGATGGAGAAGCAACTTTCTATCGTTCCCTAATTGGAACCACAGTCAGCAATGAGCCCAACTATTTCAGGTAAATGTAGAATGATAAAATTGCTGCGGCACTAGCAACCTGTTGTAGAATATTATTTTAACTAGGCAAAGATATGCTACTTTTGTTTATGCTGTGGACTAGTACTTTAACTGTGTAAAGGTGTGTTACATTTGTTTCTGCTGCATTTGCTCAATTATATAAAGATGAGTTGCATCTATTTCACCTTGCCTGCCTAAGGCACCCAATTGGCCTAATAGAGAGCCTAATGGTCAATAGCTAGGCAAGAGAGTGACAGGCGGGGCTGCTGGGCAAAGAGAATAGGATAAATCTAGGCAGAGAAAGAAAAGAAAGGAGAAGAGAGGGAGAAAGGGACACGCCTGGGGCCAGAAGTCAGGCAGCCACCAACCAGACATGAAGACCGCAGGAAAGTAAGAGATACATAGGGGGTAAAAAAGTAAAAAGTCCTGAGGCAAAAGTAGATAAAAAGAAACAGTAAAATAAGAGCTAAGGCCAAGCATTCAAAACTAATAATAAGTCTTCATGTCATGATTTGGGAGCTGGTTGGTGGCCCAAAAGAAAAGGTCTGGTATGGTAACCATCTTCTCTTACATGAGTTTTGCAGAGACATTTACTTCTCGCAGAAGTGCAGGAATTTATTGTGAGATCACAATGTGCTTACAGTATGTCAGGACCAGACTCCAGATTGCCATGTTCCCGAATGAGGGCACTTCCCACTGCTTTCCATTTCGGGGCATTCTCGTTTCCCATTTTAACATGCTTTTAAAATTGCAAATGAGTTCAGCTGGCTTAGCTTTCGGTCACAGAACTCAACTGGGCACCACTTTCAACTCTCCTATTGATGGGCCTGTGGTGGAGGGCTGGGGCACAACCAGCTTCTACTAGGCCCCAGTGGAACAGTGTCTCCATGGCTGAGGCAGTCATCCCTAGGTGCTATTTCTGTAGCCCACTTTAGAGCTATTCCCACATGCATCTACTTGTTCTTGCCCCAGTGCTACCTGTGACTCAGACAGGCATGTGCAAAGAACATGTACTTACTCCTTTCACAATAGCAGGCAAGGAGGTTGTACCCCCGTTAAGGCTGAACTCATGACTGTCTTGCTTCTTCCTGTCTTATACCCAATGTAGCCTGTACTTGTTTGGACCACTCGATCCAAATCCAGATGGATACAAGTTTCACTGTTTAGATGCAGAACACACTATAGTAATTTATACGTCTGTGTGTGTGTGGTGGGGGTGGATATCTGCATGCCACAGTTTGCATGTGGTGATCGGAGGACAGTTCTCTCCTACCCATGCGAGTCCCAGGGATTGAACTCTGGTTGCTTGGTGGCACCTCCCATCTCAGCAATCTTGGTCTTCAATTGGAGATTTACTATGTAGAATGATCACTATGAAAGAAGATAGCTAACAAGTCCTTCACGCAGCAGAAGCGTCAAAATGGCGAGGAGGACATTTAATTAACTTCTGGCTTTCCTTTAGTCTTGCAAACCGGGTCTTAGTAACATGGTAACAAACATTTTCAGTGACTTCAACAGGTCACTTCCTCAAAAAGCAAATGATTCCAAAATAATGATACAAACTATGAAACCAAGTAGTCAGCAGGATTTTATTGAAATGTCTTAGTAAACGTCACAGGATCTCAAGATTCTCTAGTCTCTAAAACCAGGGGAAGCACTGCAAAGAATATATTCCTGAACTTAGTCGTCGGCATTGTAGCTCACGAAGGAAAGTTAGCCTATGAACATCTACCAGGTGAGTAGGAAAATTTTAGCTGGAGGCTAAACAACTTTGGTATATTACTGTTTTTCTGGCTCCCCCTTTTGGCCCTTTTCATAGAGCCAGACGAAGCTGATCTGTTGGTGATTTTCCCCTTACGTTTCCTTACCCACAAACAGCAAGAATCAGGAGCGTCCTGGGTTTAGACTGCTCAGGAAACAGCCTTTGTCACTTTGGCCCAACTGAAACTGTCTCTGTCTCCATTGTATAAGGCTCAGTCCAGTCTAATCAGCTTCTCAGTGTATTCAGTGGTTCTCTGGATACACTAACTTGGGGCCAAATAAAGCCAGAAAACATTCATTCTCATTTCCGAGGTCAGCCACGCAGGTTTGTCTATAGGGGATTTAAGTCTGACAATCATTATTGTAAGATGTCCTATACACATCCTTAAGCTTTGAATATCTTAGATAAAATGATGACCAATTGACTTTTGTCAAGCCAACGCTTTGAGACATGTGCACACATACATCAAGCTGTCTCCATGTGGATGTGCACTGGAATGTCTTAATTCAGCACAAGCATAACCCCCCACGAAATACAGACATCACATACTTATCAAAACTAACAATTGCATAGTGTCAAAAAGGACTTTCACACATGGCTAGCCAAGACTTTACAGACAGTATGTGTCACAGAGCTGAGTATCCCAGGTGATGGGACCACTTTCTTCTAAACAGTTACAAATAAGGTATTGTCAAAATGCCAGTCTCCGTATTAACATAAACGATACTTTTAACATTTATTTGACTTTTGCTGCCCTGGAGTTTGATATTCTAGAGTGCTGGCCAAGTGTGTTACTCAGATGGGTAGGATTTTTCTACCCTAAAAATTTAGGGCTAGAAATTTATCTACCAGTTTTAAGATTTACCAAGGGGGAGAGATTGTTTAGCATTCTGAATCTTTAGGTACTCAAGCAAATTATCTTCTTTGGGGGCAGGGAAATTTGGTAGGTTGTCTGCCAATATACATATAATCAGTCAGTCAATGGGTGACCTTTGCCACTTTAAATGATGCTACAGGGGACTGACTTTTTGTTTGTTTTTATTTCATAACACATGGGTTCAAGTCTAGCCCAGGTTGAGCTGGCACTCACTATGCAGCCGAGGCTGGCCTCAAACTTGTGTTAATCTTCCTGCTTCAGTTTTCTGAGTGCTGCGATTATAGGTATGAGCCTCTACACATCGCTAAAAGAGAATTTTGTCAAGAACGCCACCCTCAGTGAAATTCTCCTTCACGATGCTATTTGGACCAGTTTTTGAAGATGCTCCTAATGGAACAACTATTTACTCTTGTATCCCTTGTTTTTCAGGCCTCTCCTATCTCTACATTTTAACAGCTTTGGAGATTTAGTACTTCTGCTTACAAATGCCAAAGAACATTTAATCCAAGCTCACTAAACAGTGCTTGAATAAATACATTTGGTGGCACTCTTAAAACTTCCCTGTTTTATGTATGTGAAAAACAAAAATAATAATCAGTCTAAAAAATGTGAGGGGATTTCCAGAAGTTTTTCTTTTGGTAGATAACTATGCCAAGAAATTATCATGAAAAATGCAAAGTATAGGCTAGCGCTAAAATGATGAAGTCTGGGAATAAAATGATAGACAGACATGAGGTGCATCATAAAGAATAATTCCTCTGGGATAAACAAAGGTGCAAATCGATGTGACCACGAACTCACTGACTATATCCTCATCATAATTTTGGGAGTTTCAGGTAAGTTGACAGCTGTGACATATGCTCAAAGTGGAAATTAAAAGTGATAGAGCCTTATATTGTCTTCAATACATTTAATGTTTACTAAGAAAAGTCAATATGTCAGTGACCATCTTAGGCTCAATAAAATCCAATCCCAATTAAGGGCAATAATAAAATAAACCCAGCTATCAGTTTTTCCTAAAAAGCAAAAAAGTATTCAAAATGCACGACAGTATAAATTTTCTGAGGTTCACTCCAAAGGAAAGGGTATTTAGGATTTTACCCTAATGTCCACAGGCATTATCAGGATCTATTTACACAGAAGGCTTTCATTTGAAGTCACCTTTGGCAACCTGAAAATATATATACGACAAATTTCCACAGTATGATTTTAGGCTTAAAAGTCGCTGCCTCAATGTACTAAAAAAGAATGAGGGAAAAGACTAGTTCTCATCGACAATGGTTCACTTAAAAATCAAATAACCACCACCTTCCCCTGCCCCCACAAAACAGAAAAGCAGTAGTCTTGAACATTAGAAAGGGAGACAAGGAATCTTAGAGTGTACATAGATCGGATGCTTTTTTGCCAGTGATCATCCTAGAATTGCTGAATCCTAATGCTAAAACAGCAGGCAGACAAAGACAGTGAGATGCCGGAGGAGGCTTGCTCCACCTTCCGTATCCCATGGGACTACAGTGGTACGTGGCTGAACAAGTAGGACACAGATTCCCCATTGTGGGTTCTTCGAATGGCCTCGGCCAGGATCATTGAAATATCAATCACCTGAATAGCAAGGAGAAAACACAAAACACAAAAGGTAAGAGTGAGTTCGATTTCTTTAAAAGCTGAAAAGGCAGAAAGCCTAAGAATGTTTTCTCCAGCACCCATGTGGTATGTTTTGGTTAAACCTCCTCTGGCCATTTCTTTGGGAGTGTCCACACTGAAAATCTTCAGTTGTTTGTAGAGTTTAGCTTTAAAGACATCACAGCCAGCAGAGGTGACTACTCTCAGTTCCTGGGAAGATTTTCAGTATTGATACTCAGGGCTGCTGTTAACTACAGACGGTCCCTTCTTGGGACACTGGTTATTCACAAACTAGTTTTCTTTCTTCATTGGCAGAGGTTTTTCCCTAGTTAGAAAAGATAGTGGCTATAATTTTTTAAAGTTGCAACTTTCATTTTATTTCTTAAGTCTTTACTATAATCCAAGTACCAATTTTTAAAACATGGCAATGTTTTTCATAAAATATTATAAAGCAAATCTTACACAACCTATCTTTCTACTTGACTACACTTCAATTTGGAATGCCAGCCCAATATGATTTTTAAAACTCTTTCATCTGTTGCTGTTGTTATTATTATCAGTGTGTGTGTGTGTGTGTGTGTGTGTGTGTGTAAGGGAGAGAGACAGAGAATGTGTGAGTGTGTGTGTGTGGGGGGGGGATCAGCACACATGTGCCATGGCATGCATGTGGAGGTCATAAGACAACTTTGTGGAGTCAGATTTTCTCCTTCTACCTTTGAGTGGGTCCCAGAGAGAGCTCAGATCTCCAGATTTGTGCAGTAAGTGCTTACCTACTGAGCCATCTCACTGACCCCAAGAATTGCTAAAAAAACATTGAGTGTCTGTCATGATAAAAGCACAACCATGATCATTTTAACTTGGGGGTCAGCAAACTACTTTTCCTGAAAAATATTAGAAGGTTAAAAGTTTGGGATTATCTCTGTATCAAACACTCAATTCTGCATTGTGGTGCAAAGGCAGTCATAGGCAACACAGGAATGAAACATGAGTATGTGTCAATAAAACTTTATTTAAAATACAGAGGTGGGCTAGATTTGGCCTTTGGGCCGCAGTTACTACACTACACTAATCATACATAAAAACATAAGGGACCACTACTCTGACAATTTTCAAACTTATCTCCTTGGGCATATATATAGTCAGGAGGGACCTGAAAAAGTAGGTCCCCAAATATGCTTAGTATAGCCTGCTGCCTCCCCCACCCCATTTTCAGTGGACTATATATGTAGAAATGGCTCATGCTACAAAATCATTCTATGTTTAACTTTGTTGTTCAGGGTTGGGCAGGCCAGGCAAGTGCTACATCAAGCTACTTCCTCATTGCTCTTCCTGTTTTATATTGTGATTCTCTTCGTTTGCTACTCTTTCTGTTTCTCTCCTTCTACCTACTGAGCCATCTCATGGGTGCTATTTGCTACTTTTTTGTTGGATTGTGAGACAAGATTACGAGCAGTTTGGGCTAGTCTCCTCGCAGTACTCCTGCTTTTACCTTCCAAATACCATACATAGATTGTTTCCCGTTTCCGGTTAAAATCCTAGTTTGAGATACTGTCTCATCCCTTTTAGGATGGCTTTGAATTTGAAGATGACCATGAGTATTTGATCTTCTTGCACCTACCTTCTCGAGCACAGGGATTACAGGTAAGTGTCACCACGACTACTGTTTTGGGTGCTGGGGCTGGAACCCCCAGACTCAGGCATGCTATGTAAGCACTCTACCAACTGCATTGCAGCCCCAGTCTCTTTTTATCTCTTCCATTTCCTTCCTTCCTTTCTTTTTCTTTGCTATTTCCAAGTAGTGACCATTGACCTCTTGATCCTGGCCTTTCTCAGGGATCTAATATGACTGGCTAGCCCACTGTGACGAGAAGCTTCAGTCTCTCTTAGCCTCTGTCTTAGCAAACAGAAAGCTGGCTACTATTTTAAGGGTCTGAAACAGGTGCCTTGCTGCATAGTTCTGCCTGGAGGGTAGACAGTACCTGAATCTTGGAGCAGTGTTTCATTTTGTCTTCTTGTGGGATTGTGTTGGTGACAACAACAGCTTCAAAGGCAGCATTATTTATTCTGGAAATAGCTGGCCCAGAGAAGATTCCATGGGTAAGGATAGCATAAACTTTGGTGGCACCAGCTGAGAGCAACCTGCAAAACAGAAGACAAAAAGTTCCTAGTGGCATTGCATCCCTGTAACCCTAACACTAGGGAGGCCAAGACAGGAAGACTTGTGAGTTAAAAACAAGCCAGAGCTACTGAGCAAAGTCCTGTCTCAAAAGAATTAAGTGTCCAAAAATACTCCAATATTCTTAAAACACTGTACATTGTCTCAAAATTATTAGTGAAAAGTCTACCCTATAAAAATGAAACAAAAATCCATTTGTATTTATTTGGCCATACTACGATCTTTTAATTGTATATGTTAGCAAAATGCTCTGAGTTCCATTAAATCAAGGATTATCAGCCCTGGCATTTGGAGCTATAGAATTCTTGTCATGGCGACCATCTTGTCCATCATGGGAAAGTTCAGTAGCACCCCTGATTCATACACTACCAACATTCCCATGCGTTTAATTGTGACAAGCAATGATATCTTTAGGGAAAAACTGTCCTGTGCTGAGAACCACTGATTTCAACCAATAGTGCAAAATACATGTGACATATAATCAAGCGTCTCAAATTGTATTCCACAGTCATTGTGGTGAAGAAGTGGGGGGCTCCCACTCTGCCAAGTACAGCCTTTGGAAAGCCCCATGAGCAATGAGACTAGCCCAAAGGTTGAGCTAAAAGCAGAAAGGGTACAAACAAGCAAATAAAACCTTTGTCTTGCTGGACCTGATTTCTAGGGAAGCACGTTCTCTGATCCTTTACAAAAATGACCTGCAAGTCCAACCTAGAGAATGAAAATGCCTATGGATGTTTGTTGCTGGTTGTGTTTGTTTTTCTTACCGGGGAAAAGAAGACTGAGAAAATAAAAATGAGCCTAGAGTCTCCTGAGGCCTAAAACTCTACTGCCAAGTCATCAGCAACAATTAAGAAAAATAGGCTCAGTTTCAACTATTACATGCCTCATGGGTAAATGCACTTGCCATCAAACCTGACAAGCTGAGTTCGATCCCTGTGACTCAGAGCGGAAAGGGAGAATTAACTCACAAAGACTGTCTTCTGACCTCCACGACTGGACCATAGCATGCATGCTTCTTCGACTCGTGCATACAAGCATGCATACATGTAAACACACACACAAATAAAATACAATTTTATATGTATTTTTGTGAAGGAGATGTTTTCTTGTCTTTCCTGAACCAGCCCACATACTTATCGGCAGCATGGCAGATGGTACCACATGTGTCAGCCATGTCGTCGACCAGGATAGCCACACGGTCCTTCACATCGCCCACCAGAACCATCCGGTCCACTTCATTTGCTTTCTTTCTCTCTTTGTGAATCAAAGCAAATTCCACATTCAGCCTGTCCGCAATTGATGTAACCCTGTGGAAAGATGCAAAGGAACATGGCAACACAGTCCACCTAGGGATTTATAACTGGGCCCTAGGCTGGGGAAATAGCTGAACTGTAAATTGTTTGCCTTGGAAAAATAAGAACCCAAGTTCAATTCCTAGAATTTATGCTTGTGATCCTAGCTTTTGGGAGGCAGCAACGGGCAGATCCCTGGGTCTTGTTGGCCAGTCATACTAGCCTATTTTGTGAACTCCAGGCAGGCCCTCAGTGAGAAACCCTGCCATAGACTGTTCACTAGCCTATGTGAGCCCCCCAAGTTCCATATCCAGCACTGGAAAAAATAAAATCTGTATTTTTAAAACATATTTGAGGAACTCAGCAAACAGCCACTGATGGAGGTGGGTCTTGTATTAATCTGTTGCTTTCATTGGTTAATTAATAAAGAAACTGCCTAGGCCCATTGGATAGGTCAACCCTTAGGTGGGTGGAGTAAACAGAACAGAATGTTGGGAGAAAGAAGCCGAGTCAGTGAGTCATCATGATTCTCCCAGTCCAGACAGACGCAGGTTAAGATCTTCCCTGGTAAGCCAGCTCATGGTGCTACACAGAATATTAGAAATGGGTTAGATCAATATATAAGAGCTAGCCAATAAGAGGCTGGAGCTAATGGGTCAGGCAGTGTTTAAAAGAATACAGTTTCCGTGTAATTATTTCAGGTAAAGCCATGCAGGCGGCCGGGTGCCAGGGACGTAGCCCCACTGCTCCTATTACAACAAGCCACCCTCAAGATAATGCAAAGAGTTAGGCCACACTGGTGACAGCAAGCATAGTCGAGACTATACACCACACAGTCCACGTGGGAAAGTGTGCTGCTGCTGAAGTCTGCCTCTGTGGTTGATTGTCACAAATGTCAGGGCACCCTGGCACCTGGATAAGACTGCTGGTTAAGAAACCGCTATTTGATTTGTTAGGAGCTGGGAGTCCATTTAAAACTCACAGGCAAAAATTAAGACAAGCTACTTAGCACTTAACTATTTGCTTGGTTTCTGAAGCCAAAGTCGGGACAGAAGGCTTTGTTAGCATATTCAGGCCATTTGTAGGCTTCTGAGGAAGGGCTTCATATAATGAGACCCTGTCCAACTGTGCTCAACCTCAAGTTGGTAGGCTGCATGCTGCCAAGGACAACAATGAATGTGGCCCAACACAAAATTGTGGACTTGCTCAAAACCCGAGATTTAAAAAGAGGACTTATTGATTTTTGTTTTATACGTATGGATGTTTGCCTGATGTACCATGTGCATCCAGTGCCTATGGAGTCCAGGAGAGGGTGCTGTATCTCCTTACACTGTTATAGATGGTTGTGAACTACCATGTGGGTGCTGGGAAAAGAACCTGGGTCCTCTAGAACAGTAACCAGTGTTCTTAACATCTAAGCCATCTCTTAAGTTTGAGATATTTTTTTTTTTAATAGAGCACATGAAGTTGGGAGGGGAATGTGGTGGAGGAAATAGGGCAGGAATTATAGGTGACGGAAGTGAGGATTGATCAAAAACACATTATATGCACGTATAGAATTGGCAAACAATAAAAAACATGATTTAAAAATAAACTTCAATTGCAAGATGCTCAGGTGTAAACTTTCTATGTGACAATGGATTTTATAATGTCAGAAGGGTGGCTATGCCTGCCTAAATCTAGTTCCTCTGGCATCCAACGTGGCTGTTCATTGTTGCTAACTCAGGAGAACACGAGTACACAAAAGAGAAAGGGAAGACAGGATAGTGAGTGAGGTCACAGGATTTTGGATTCCTCTGTGAAAAACACACTTTGATGATGAAACTTCTTTTAAAACAATGCATAAATACAATGTGATAAAGGTCCTCCTATTATACTTTTAAAATAATAATCAGTCCCAAGACAATTCACGTTAAAAATGGAGGTACTAAAACAAATAGACCCCAAGTTAGGAAGCAGGGGGATGGAAGATATCCTTTTAATATAGTGCTACCCATTATGTCACCCTCAAATGACAACCAAGAAAGGAGGATGTACTTAGACCAGGACAAAATAAGTGGACAATTGTCTGGAAAAAAACACTTTCTGTGACTGAGAAGGCAGCACGAACAGGCATAGTTAGTTTTCCACCCAGGTTACCATGTCCCAAGTCTGAAAACTTTCAACATGGCCTTCAGTTCAGAAAACTGTAAAATACATGGAATATAGACCTTATCTTTTAAATCACTTAAAGTGTATAATTTCATGGCGTTATGTATTTTCACAATGAAACACAGCTATTAACCTCTGTCTCATTCCAGAACATGCCACAAAACCAAAAGGGAAGTCCAAACCTATTGAATTGCGCTGCTGTGCACTTTGGCATACACATAGCTGAGTGCCTTTCTTCAAATCTTTTGAATATTAATATGAGAGTAGAATTGCTCGAACATACAGAAGAACTCTATACAACTTATCCAGCCAATATTTTCACAGGTCCTTTTAAACCCAATATGAACAAAGAAAATGAGACCTCTTTTTGCTGTGTATGGGTGTGTGTGTGTGTGTCTGTGTGTGAATGCATGTAGGTGCATTTGCTCATGCATGCGCAGAAGGTAGACAAGGATATGGAGTGTCCTATTCGACCATTTTCTACTGTATCACTTTGAGAGAGAGTTCTCACTGAACCTAGAACTTGCCAGTTTGGCTAGGCTGCCTGGCTCACACCTTCCAAGATCTGCCGGTTTCTGCTTCCAAGGGCTGAGATGACAGACAGGTGCGGCCATGTCCAGCTTCTACATGGGTACTTGGGCATATAAGCTCAGGTCTCCATGACATTTGAGACTGCATTTTGGCCCTCGGGAAAGTTAGGCATCTTGATTATTTATCCCAATGGAAAGAACAGCAAAGGCAGATGATGCAGGAGTTTGAGGGAACTGTCCTTACAAATGTATCCCGAAACTGAAATGGTGGAACGAAACAGTAACAGCAGGGATGGTAGAAGCAGGTGAGAACTGAGAAGCTGCAGGGAGTGAAGCCTTTCTTTGAAGCTCTCTTAGGAGTCTTAATATAAGTCTTTAAACAGTGTGTGTGTTTGTGTGTGTGCACACATGCAGTCATGCACAAAGGTGCCCATGGGTGCCAGAATTTGGAATGGGATGCCCTGGAATTGGAGTTGCAGGTGGTTCTAAGCTGCCTGACATGGGCACTGTGAATCCAGTCCTGGTATTCTATAAAGTAAGAATGGCAAGCGCTTCTCACCCCTGAGCCATTTCTCCAGCCCCCTAAGAATCTTTAAAAAAATATTTTTAATTGATTTTTATTGAGCTCTCTATTTTTCTCTGTTCCTCTTCCTGCCTCTTCCTTCCCCTTTAACCCTCTCCCAAGGTCCCCATGCTCCCACAGGAGATCTTGTCTGACCCCCTAAGAATCTTAAGCTTCTGCTTTGCTGCTGAGATTGTTGGGGTGGTGATGTTGAGAGACTAAACCTAGGTCCATGTAAAAGAAGAATCTAGTGGGAAACCCCTGTGTAATACAGGGGCAATACACATTTTCCATCCAGCATAGCAACCAATGAAATCCTGTCCTACTACCCCAGTCAATGGGAAGGGCATTTACCCTGCCTTGTTTCTCATTCTGGCTGAAGGTCAGTTTTTTTCTAGAACATTCCACTATCTCCACTAGAACATACCACATTTCCACTCTCCTGATGGTTGCTTATTTCAGTTCCCATTATTATGTAGCAAAAACCCTCAAGAAGAGAATTGAAGTTAAAGTGATAATTTGGGACAGTTCTCCAAGGGATTACAAAGAAACTTTTCAGAAAAAAAAGAAGTGGACATAAGACATCCAAGGATGACAAGACACCCAAACTGGAAGCCAGAAACAGTTGTAACTGAAACGTAAGTCCAAAGAATGAGCCACTGGAATTAGTTGAAAAAGAGGCTAAAGGAATTGTTTCATGTTTTAAAGAAATAAAATGGATACCTGGATAATAATAAAAGGGTAATGAAGAATGTTCAATTAAGATACTTGAGAAAATAGCAAGTTGAGAAATAGAAAATAATACATTTAAACTTTATTGAAATTTAAAACACAGTGGCTAACAAAATGAAAATATCTAATATAGAGCAGATTAAAGATGAGATGAAGTTATAGTTCAGAATGTAACACAAAAAGCGAAAGAGAAAGTTCACGAGCTCAAAGTCACAAATGGCAGAGTGACAATATGGCAGGAGTAGCTGTAATCTGTCAAGAGAAAAAAAGAGACCAGAGAGATGTCGTGGCTGGTAAAGTACTTGCCAGGTATACACAGAGACCCGAGTTGAAGCCCTGGTATCTGCCTAAAAGTTGTGTGTGGTCGTGTGTGCTTCTTATTCCAGTTCTGGAGGATGTAGAGATAGCAGGATCCCTGGCGCTCACTGGTCAGCCAGGCTGACTAACTGGGAACTCCAGGTCAGAGTGAAAAAAAACCCATCTCAAAACAAAACAAACAAAAAAACCAAGCAGATAGTTACTATAGAATGACACCCAAGGCTGATCTCTGGTCACACACACACACACACACACACACACACACACACACACACACACACACACACACACACACACACCACTTAAAAAAAATAAAGAACAATGCCTGAGAATTTTCCAGAATGACTAGAAGACATGCTACTTTGACCAATAAATGCAATGAAAGAGTTCCCAAGCAATTTCATGAACAGAAGATCAGACATTTAAAAGAGGTGAAATAGGTTCCATAGAAAGGAACAGCTGTCGGATTAGCAGTCAAATTCTCAGCATCCACCATGAAGTCAGGATATGAGTCTATAGACACTAAGATTGTACTTCCTCAGTGAAGGCAGCATGAAGATATGTTCAAACTATACAACCTGAAAGCTCAACTCTAAAAATCCACAGTAGGAATCAAAACTCTAGTCATTCAAGCAGACATCCTTCCTTCTGAAGGTGTCTGTCTAATGACAGCTTCCTTACTTTAACAGTTAATTGAAAGAAGAAACCTGTAATTTGAAGGCAGGCAAAAAAAATTTTGCCCCATAATCATCTTCAAGTATATACTACATACACGCCAATTTCATGTTAAACCTTTTAAACTTGGATTAGGGAAAGGAGGTCTCTCAGAACATCAGACAGCATTTTTGTTTTTGATTTTCAAAAAAAGGTACTTGGGCAGATTATGTAAAATGTAGATACCAAAGAATTCGTACTTATTTTGAGGAACGGGAAGGGCCCTGGTCTGCAGCACTGCAATGGGAGACGCTACCATTTGTGGCTCAAGTTCTAAGTCCATGAAGTCGAGGCTGAAGATCATAATCCCCTTGCAAACAGGCAGGTAGACAGGCACAGAGGCCTGGGAAAGAAAGGTGAACTACGTGGCTCTTGGCACTGAGGCACTTGGACATCTGACCTGGGTAAAGCTCCAGCCACATCAGTTACTTGCTGGTTTGTGCAGCATAAGAGAAAGGGATAGATTCTGGTCCCCAATGCCCTGGGTCACTGTAAAATTATCATTTCCTGAGACAGATGCATGAACCTAATTCCATATACACACTGGAGACTAACATGTGCTTCTCAGAAGTGAGGTATCACAGAAATCTTAGATGGGAAGGAAATAGACATTAGGTTTGATTGGTGCATGGATGTGGGGAGGTCAGAGGTTGGTGCTGGGTGTCTTCATCTGTCACTCTCCACCTTATGACTGCACATAGGGTCTCTCACTGAATCTAGAGTGAGTTCATTGCTTTGGTTAGACCGCCTGACCAGCAAAGCCTTGGAATCTGTGTGTCTCTGCCTCATTGGTGTTAGAGACACACACTGCCACATCTAAGTGTATCTATTGATGCTGGGGATACAAATTCAGGGCAACATGCTCAGATAGCGAGCACTCTGCTTACTGAGCAATCTCTCCATCTACACATTATTATTTAAATGTTATTTATTAGTAGAATGGGTGTGAGTGCAGGTATGCCCAGACCACTCCATGCCCGTGGAAGTCAGAGGACAACTCTTGTAAGTTATGGATTCTGGGAATTGAACTCGGGTCATTAGGCTTGTGTCGCAAGCATCTTGATCTGCTGAGCCATTTCACTACTATTGCCAGGTCCATATGTGGGATTTTGATTTCCACTCTTTTCTCTTTGTGTGTGCATATGAATTCTCAGGACATCTAATACACCAAATTTTTCCTACTGGTGTCCCTAATGTTATAAGATAGTTATATGTTTTTTCTTTCCAGCTCTTAAATTTTTATAGCATATGAGCAAAGAGCAATCAGAAAAAGTTTATATATTAAGAAACCAGTTTCATTCACTTCCCACATCACTTTATAGTTAGCTGCTATATATATATACACACACACACATACACACACACATATATACATATATACGTGTGTATATATATTTACTATAGGGTTGCTTCTTTCTTATTGGTCTATGTTCCTCATCAGTTCAATTAAGCTTCAAAGACTACCCAAGAGTGACCTCCTGTGGCAAGACAAAGCTTTGCTTGAAAAGATTTCACCCCACAGTTTTCTCTAAAACATCAGTCTTAGATTTCCCAGATAATAAGATGATAAGATGATATTATCTCTAGTGAAATATGACTTTTTGCATTAAGCAAAAGAAACCAAAGATATCCACTGTATAGATCACATCCTACCTGCCAGGGTGTTCCAGCAGGACTGTCAGTCAGAGAATACCTCATTCCAAAATAGGACGATGACAAAGAAGTATAGAAGACACTTAAGGTAAAGAAAAAGGAGGTGACACAAATTCCTACATGTATACCTTTAAGGAGCCGGTATTTCCCAGCAGAGGGAGGAGGGCTGGCTAGAAGAGAGTGCTCCGAGGAGTCCTACACAAAAGAGCATTTTAAACTTGCTCACTTACTTACTCTGGTCTAGTCTCTGTCTGTATTTCTGTCTGTCTGCCTGTCTCTGTATGTGTGATGCAGTGTACCTACGCATCCGTGTTATAGGTACATATGTCTAGAGGCTAGAGAAAGCCACCAAATTTCTCGCACTATCAGTTCCTACCTTATATTTTGAGGCAGGGTCTCTCACTGAACCTGGAGCTCAACTGGCAATTAGCAAGCGCCAGTGATCATTCTGTCTCTCCCCCTCACATGCTAAGGTTACAGGGGTATGGGGCCATGCCTGGCTTTGGGGAACTTCAATGCAGGTCTTCATGCTTCAGCAGAAAGAGCGTTTTACCCACTGCACATCTCCCAAGTCCTCTTCTGTGATTTTTCAAAGTAGGAACCAGCAAGTAGATAGAGGAACTTGGCATATAATAAAAGATGTTGCTTCAAACCAGTAGAGAGAGGATGGGTGTTTTAATAGTTTTTGAATGACTAGATAGCTGGTGGAGGAGAGGGGGAATTGGACTTTTATTTTACTTTTTATTTCCCAATAAATGTCAAATGCAAGAAAAATCAGAACATTAAAAAGAGAAAAGGAGGTCTTTAAAATAGCTAAAATCGCGAGAGAAGAAAAATTTTAGGAGAAAGCCAAGTGCTTCATAAGTCTAGAAGACAGAATGTGAAGAAAGCAGAACTGTAAGATGGTTTTCCAGGTTCTTCAGGGAATAAGAATATAAAAGGGGGAGGACATTAAAATTCTGAGAAAATGGCTGAGACACTCATGAAAAGCAGAGCTGGGATTTCCTACCTTTGCCAATCCACAGGTCAGAGTCTCCACAAGACAATACCAGCTCTCATGGAAAACCCATCATGCCAGAAAGGATGCTGGACCTCGTTCCTAACAACCTGAGCTTACAGGAAGAAATACCACAGGTAACCTGTCTGATATGTTAACTGAAACTAATAATATGCTATGTGAGCAGAGCCGGGTACCAAGATACTGGCAGCCATACTGGACAATGCCATCCAGAATAGCATTCTGAAAGAGCCACTTTTGGCATTGTCCACCAAAACTCAAATGGCTTGCCCCTTTGGATTGGCAGTTCTATTTCTAAGAATCTACCTTACTTAGACAAGTAAGTAAAATGTCAAAGCAAGTCTGCTGCCTCTGGACTACACAAACTACAGTGCCTATGTATGAGTGGCAAGAAATCACAGGAATGAGGATACACACACACACACACAAGGGACTATTACATAGCTATAAAAACAACCATGTAACTGAATGCAGGCAGTACTACACCCTGGAATGGTTTCTTGCACTGAATAGAACAGAGAAGGAATATTAGGACCCAGCATTTATTTATGCCTGCTCTATGACCAAGAATACAATGTGACTAGCTGCTGCCACCCTGGCCATAATAGGCTGTACCTTCAAATCACAAGCCAGACCAGATCCCTCCCCCCTTAAAAAAATGATTAAGAACCTCTGTAATATAACCATGAGATTACTGCTAAAATATAGCAAGTACGTCTTTTAAAAATCTCAGTGGCAAAGTGTGCACAGCATCTACGCTACTTTTACTGGTGCTCAAACACCCAAAAGAAAAGAAACGCAGAGAGGAGAGGAGAGGCTTCACTTGGGCTCATTGTTTGAGGAAATGAAGCCTATCATGGTGGGAAGTGGCTGGGAGGAGGCAGCTTCTTGGTGTCAGGAGCAGGTGGCTCATATTTGCCACATCTTAGGGGAACAGGAAGCAGAGAACCAAGAAGAAGCTGATCAGGGCTATAAACTACAGGGCCCACCCCACAGTGACCCACTTCTGGCCACACTGTACCTCGCCAAGCAGCTGCAGAGCAAGTGTGCAGCCACAGGAGGCCATGGGAACCGTTCCATGCTCAAACCGTAGCGCATTATCTGCTGTGTTTATGAAAAGGGGGCCATCTGTGTTGGAACACTATCCTAACACCAGAAAGAACAGCAGTGCTTAGCAAAGCCGAGTCACTTTTTGTACTATTTTTCAATTTCTTTCATTTTTTTATTACTGTGTGCTTGCATGCGTGTACATGTGTGCATGTACGTGTGTGTGCGTGTATGTGTGCTTGTGAACATGTATAAATACCAGGGCACAAGTGTGGCCATCAAATAATAAGTTGCAGAAGTCAGGTCTCTCCTCCTACCACGAGGCTCCCAGGTATCAAACTCTGGTAGTCAGGCTTTGATGCAGGTACCTTTAGCTGCTGGGCCATCTCCCTTGCCCCTACTTCAATTTGTCTTTTTGAAAGCATGAATGCTATTTTTGTCTGTATATAGAGATAGTTGTTATAAGAAAAAGGAAAAGGCCAAAAGAACTCTAGGGAATCTATTCTTTAGACTTACTTGGACCAAAGTTCTATTTTGTTCTTAATGCTAGACAAAATGGTCAGTTACTGCATGATCAATTGACATGAAAATGTCTCTGAGTGCAGTCCCTTGCAGGTGAGCTGGTATAGCTAGAGGCTGAGTCAGGGACATGGCTGACAACTGCCAATGGGCATGGGGTTTCCTCTTGATGTGATGGAAGTATCCTAGGGATGGATAAAGGTGGCAATTGCACAAATCTGAGAATATACTGAAAACCACTTAGCTTTATACTTACATGGGGAGCATGTGAATTACAACCTGCACCTGATATTATAATCCAAAGTATCCAATACTCCTGGACCCTTTGGCCTAGGAGGGATCTGATAGATGTGAATAGATATTCTACCTTGTGATTTTGGGAAGCTTCCATAGCAACTGCAAGCATTTCCAGGAGAAATGACGCTGCAAAGTCACTCACACTGCTAAAAAGACCCGGGCAAACCTTAATATACTGACCAAGGTCATTATTGTGCCCATCATGCTCTGGGCCAAGCCCAACCCATGCCTAGCTGACTGCTGCTGACGTTTATGTATCTCCTTCCTGTGCAGAGGCACTTCTGGTCAGTGTCAGAGGTCCCTCTCTGGTTACTGGCCCTCTTTCCTTCTCCTCTTCTATGCAGGGAACCAAAGTGGCTACGGGACACCAGCTGTAAGCACAATTGTGCTCTCCTGAGAATCAGGGCCTACACTGTACTGGATGGGCCTTGAGACTGTGTGTAGGCCATTCCTAAGTTTCTAAGTATGATTCTAGGTCTGCGGCTGGGCTGTAGGTGGATGAAGATATCAACACTGGGGAAAAGCTGTATGCATGTGTGTGTGTGCATGTGTGTGCATATGTGTGTGTACTCCAATGTGTCTGTGTAGTGCTGCAGATGGAACCCGGGGCAATGGGCATGCCTAGTAATATTCCACCACTGAGCCACACCTAAGGTCGTTGCACTTTTGAGTCCTTCAGAAGTCCAATGGCGATTCTTGACCCTGGATTCCAACAGTAGGCTCACATTTCTGGGCCTCTTTACTTTAGCTGGTGGATAGAGGTCTCTCCTACCTTTCCCTACTTTGGCAATAAGACTCTCGCCGCGTTTTATCTTCCCAGAGAATGGCTGGCAAGTTCTGCAAGGTTCAGGGTTATTTAGCTTCTACTTTGCAGTAAGCAGTGCGTCCGAGCAGCACTACCTTCTTATTCTTGTTGCCACCTCATCCCCATGCGCTCTAATGGCTCAGACATTTCTGGAAGCTCATCCACGGAGCTGATTGACTTGGCCACTCAGTGCTACTTTCTTAGGCTGCCATGATGGCGCTGGCCAACTTGTCCGTGAACTTGCTCATTTGACAGTCATTCTAGCACTCCTAAGCACTGGCTGGCTGTACCTGAAGGCTATACACAACTGAGTCCAGGTACATCAGGCCCTCAGGGCTAGCTGGCTTTAGATGATCAGATGTTAGGTCACATTGTTCAGTGACCGCTCCCTGACCAACTCAAACTTTCTCCTTAGGGCTGCTACAGCCTGGGACTAATGTTTGCATTAAATTTCTTAGTCCAGGGAGTCAGGTACTCCAGGGAGACGCTACATTCACCTGCCTGTGGCATAGGCTTGGGGCTGGATTTCTCGTGGGTGGCTACTTTCTCCCTTATCCAAGGGTTCTGCTTATTGGCCAGGGTCTGGCTTTCAGCACCCTGCTTTATGGAGATTCCTGCATAGGTGGGAGAGGCCAAGCTGACTGCCCTTTCCCATCTCAGTCCTACCCACCAGGCCACCCAAGTACAGCCCCCAGCACCATCTGTATGCAGGCAGGCTGTAGCTATTTCCCATTCTTGTTGCTCCACATACATACATTTCTCTGGAATTCTATTTTGGGTTCTATTCTGGCTATTATAGTCATGTGTTAGTGTTTAGAAGAGACATACATAGATCTAATCTACATGGGAAGTAGAAAAAGTCAAGATCTCCTGGGTAAATTGGGAGCGTGGGGACCTTGAGGGAGGGTTGAAGGGGAGGGGAAAGACAGGGAATGGAGCAAAGAAAAATGTAGAGCTCAATAACAATCAATAAAAAAAGGATTAATTCAGTCAACTGTATTAACTAAAACCCTTTTTATAGAGAGTATATATGTGTTCATTTTATTTTCATGAATGTTGTGATATGCGGAGAGAGTGACGGGCTTCTGTGCTAGGCAAAGCCTAAGGCCTACTTAGTGGCTCATTTATAGAATAGAGTGTTATATAATTAAAAGCAAGCTTCCTGGGGAAAGGGATATAGCTCAATGGTACTTGCTTACCATCTATGAGGCATTGAGTACTATCTATCCTCAGCAACACACACACACACACACACACACACACAGACAGAGAGAGAGAGAGAGAGAGAGAGAGAGAGAGAGAGAGAGAGAGCATTTTTATAAAATGTAGCTTTGTGTGGTGTGTACACATACATGGAGGTCCCAGGCTAATGTCAGGAATGTTCCTTGATTGTTCTTTTATCTTATTCATTGAAGCAGTGTCTCTCATTCAAAGCCCAAGTTAGTCAGACAGCCCTGGGGATTCCTCTCTCTCTGCATTCCAAGGCTGAACTCAGAGGCAGATCATTAAACACACCCAGCATTTATGTAAGTTCTGCAGAGTCAACTCCAGCCATCAAGCTTGCAGGGCAATAGCTTAAGCAGCGAGCTATGTCTCCAGGACACAAAGCAGGCCTTCTCACTTAAGACACAGAGAAATACAGAAAGCAGGAAAGCAGAAAGTAGAGACAGAAATCTGCATGGGATCACTTGCGTGGTACCTTTTGGCTCCTCCAGCATCGGGGGAAACAATGATACAGTTTCTCCATTCAGTGATGTTCTCCCGAATCCACTGAAGAACTGCAGGCTCTGCATATAAATTATCCACAGGGATATCAAAGAATCCCTAAGGAGAGAAATCAATGTCACTTTGCAGGCTTGTTTTCGGATTGAGTATGAGGTTTATTAGAGTACATGGTTGGTGGGGTCAGTGGTTCAGCACAGTGGAAACCCTCAGGAGTACAGGGCCTATCCCATGTCTGAGGGACCACGACTGGAGATGTATTTGGCACACATTCACTGGGGAAAAGTTGCTTCTCAGCTACTATGCCTTCCAATGCATCTGTATTAAACTTGGTGAAGTCTCAATTCTTTGAGATGTGGATTTTCCAGCAGTAAGGGGACCTTGAACTTGATTGTGCAGGGTCTCAATCACGTTCCTTTTTCTGCAGGTTGCTACAGATCAACATGATGGCCTGGCTACTGTGCCCTGGAGCTTCTCAAGCGTGCTCCATATACCTATCTGAAGTCTAGACTAGAGACAGCGTGAGAAAAGAGACATGACTATCTAGCAGAAAATTCTGTTTCTGAGGTCTCTTAGAGAAACCCATACAAGCAGCGTCCCAAGTAGGATGCTATTGGCTGCCACTGCACACCAGCCCCCAGGAGGAAAGGAACATAGTGTAATTGGATAAAGGTTTTTTAAAAGAAAAAGAAAGATTTTTTAAAAGATAATTGCTATCTCTAAATTATATTTGAATTATTTATCCAAAAGTTACCTTTATATAACCCCTCCCTTTGGCTAATTGTAACAGAATTAAATATAATGATAAAGATGCTACAAGCCATCTTTCAGTCCATCCCTTTTCTGGGCACGCCCTGATGTTTATGTGATGGTCAGTGCAACAAGGGAAAGAACAGCACTGCAGGGCAGGGGGAAAGCAGGTAGCTTTTTGTCATTGCTGTTGTCCTAGCACTTACCACAAATTAAATACTTCACAGTCATTACATACCATAAAGCAGGCACTGTGAAAGGTGACCTGTTTTAATGACGGAAGAAGGAAGGTATGAAGAACTTAAAAATGTGTATGGCAGGACTGGGGAGATGGTTCAGTGCGTAGATCTGTAAACTACTTGCTGTACAAGCATCATGTCCTGAATTGGAATCCCCAGAAACCATAAAACAGCTGGACATGATAGTGCATATCCTATAGCAGCAGTGCTGGGGAAGCAGAGGCGGGAAGAGCCCTGGAGCTCTATCTGAATTGATGAGCTCTGGGTCCAGTGAAAGATCCCATCATAAAAAACAAGACGGAGAGTGATCGTGGAGGACATCCGGTGTTGACCCCTTGCCTTCATGTGTATGCACACACAAGTGCACACAGATACACAAAATGCACACTACAATGCTATCATTTTAACTATCTTACAGACGTTTAGATGGAATCGCAAAGCACATGAAAGGTATTCCTTGCTCCTTCAAAATGAGTTGGAGGCAAGGTGTGATAGGGATGGTGGCATCTACAGGAAAGACAAGCAGCCCAGAGAATAGCTCTGCAGACCCAAACCTTTCAAAATTAAGTACAGAGAGTTAGGATCTGACCATAGGCAGAAAGACAATGCTGGTACCTGGATCTGAGAGGCATGCAGGTCCATGGTGATGATGTGATCGGCCCCAGCAACTGACAGCATGTTGGCCACAAGTTTAGCAGAAATTGGAGCACGACTCTAAAAAATAGAAACAGAGATTTAATATCAGACAAAGATGGAAAGTGTTAGAGTCGTTTTGAAAAGATATTCATGAGGAAACCAAATGGATGGTTTGGCATGGATGTAACCAATAAGGAGAATTACAAGCTATGACAACAAAAGATATATTCAACACATTGCATTTGGTTATTAAATATTGACCATTGGTTGCCACTGTTGGTTTTTGAGCCTGGATCTTATATAGCCCAGGTGGATCTCCAGCTCATCAATGCAACCAAGGATGACCATGATCTAGGCATGTGCTACCACGCTCAGTTTCTGTGGTAGTGGGGCTAAGACCCAAGGTTTCCTGCATCCCAGGCAAGCACTCTACCATCTAAACTACATCTCCAGCCATCTGTATCCTACTATGAGGCTATGCACCTGACACTACAGTAGAATACAAATATCTAAGGAATAAAGTCAAACTGAATATACTTGACATTACAGTTTCTATAATTCAAATAGTAAGGAAGCATGAGGAGGTTCAACAAGACAGCTTTAGACATCACTTTAAAGGGAAGGCCAGCCAATGCTACGATAAGAGTGTTCTAGAAGGAAACAACGAAATATATGCAGTCTCCCAAGCCAAAACACCATCAAATAGCTTATCCAAGGCCCCAAAGTCCAGTTATGAAAAAAGTACCATGCCCTGAGAGATGAACGCTGACCCTACTACAAATTCAGCAGCAACAACAACAACAAACAAACAAAAAACACTTACAGGCAATTGAGAATTCAATGTTCAGAGAAACAAGTTCATTGTCATCACTGTCTTTATGCCTTTTCTAAAGTTATCTAACTTTAGAAAACTTTAGTTTCCACATCATAAATCATTGGCAATGAAAATGTCCACATCAAAGCAACCAAAGAGTCCACGCAGTTATCACTAGACATAGTCCAGACATGACGTAGGTGGAGATAGTTATTAATAGCATTGCAGGCCCATACACAAGCCACACAAAAAAATACAACCTAAAAATTATATGAAAATGTTAATATTGTGTTTATTTTATTTCAAATACAATCCTGTTGTTTCAAAAAAAACTAAATATCCTCTTATAATAAAATATATTTATAAAATTTATACATTTATAAGTATAATCAATAAATATTAATAGTATACAGTCAACGTTATTAATATATAAACATACTCATTTATATATTAATTTTACATTAATTACACACACATAAAGAATCATAGGAAATACCCCTAACATTACCAACAGATTTTCTGGAAACGATGGGGAAGGCTTTCCTGGTTTTCCTTTTCTGAGACAGACTCCGTAAGAGCCCTACACGTACTGGAGTATGCTTTGTACAATCAGCTGGCCTCGAACTAACAGAAATCCACCTGAAGCTGCCTCCAGAGTGCTGAGGTTAGAGGGGGAGTGTTTTTCTTTAAAGTTTTTAAAATTAATTTTAGGTGTGTGGCTTTTTTGCCTGTATGTATGCATGCAGTGCCCTCAGAGGCCAGAAGAGGGTGTTTGATCCCCTGGAACTAGAGTTCCAGATGCCCGTGAACCACCATGTGTGTGCTGCGAACTGAAAGAAAGGACCTCCGGAGTAGCAGTCTGTGCTCGTTATCATGAACTCATTTATCCAGCATCTCTTTTTCTTATTTTCAAAAGGTGGGTTTTGTTTTGTTTTGATTTAGTCTTCTCTATACTAACTATAGATCATTACTTACATTCTCTATTTCTTGCTTTCTTTAACTCCCCTGTATGGTGTTCCATGTTGCCTTTGGGAAAGAATCAAATTTTCTCAGTTTTAATATCCAAAGGACTGAGGTCAGTCTGGCTGTAGCTAACTCCAAACTGCTCTCCCTTGCCTCTGCTCCTGCCCTTCCCTGTTTGCTCTAGAGAATGCCCTGCCTTGTCTCACATACTCAACTGCCCCATCTTACCCCAGATCTATACCTGTGTGACTGATCCTTCAAGGCCTGGCTCAAATATTGCAATTTTAAGCACCTTCAAGAATTCCAGAAATAATCCCTCTCTTCTAAGGTGAAACTTGGTTGACCAAGAACCTTTGACTAGATAGCCCAAGGACCTAGAGTGAAGCCAAATAATACTGGTATAAAAAAAATGAAGACTGTGTAGTGATTAAAATGACTCGTAATGACATTCTGCCTTGCTCAGCTGTCATCGGAGATGTTTCCTCCTACAGCAGATGGGAACAAATACTGAGACCCACAGGCAGACAATATTCCAAGCAGGAGAAACCTTGAAACATTGAACCCTAAATGGAATGCCTCCATCAAATCTGTCCCTTTAGAGCTCAGGGAACCCTGTGAAAGAGGGGGTAGAAAGAGTGTAGGAGCCAGAGGAGACACCAAGAAAACAAGACCCTTTAAGTCAACATGAGCAAAGCTCATATGAATTCGCAGAGACCTAAGCAGCGATTATAGGGCCAACGTGGATCTGTACCAGGTCCTTAGCGTATGTATTACAGCTTCCAAGGGAACTTCTAAAAGAAATCGTTTAATTGGAAGATTACTAGCAATTTCAGAGGTGAATCCAAGACCATCATGGTGAGGAGCATGGTAGCAGGTGGGAGGCGTGGTACTGGAGCAGTGCTGAGAGCTCGCCTGACCCACAACCAGGAGGTGTGGAGAGACTGGGCCTGGCCTGATATGGACTTCTAAAACATCAAAGCCCACACTCAGTGACACACCTCCTACTCCAAGGCCACATTTCCCAATCCTTCCCCAACAGTTCCACCAAGTGCAGACCAAACATTCAGACCTAAGAGCCTACAGGGGCCATTCTTATTTAAGCCATCACAAGTCTACAGAGAGAACAATCAGTGTGGTATTTAAAGAGCAGGTAAGGAAAGCGCTTACCTGGCAAATGTGAGTATATGAGTTCAAGCCCCAGGGTCCACATCAAAATGCTGTGGTGTGGTGACAAGTGCTTCCAATCCCTGTGCGGGGAGGTGGGGGCTGACATCTGGCAACTTACTGGCCATCCTAGCCTACCTGACAAGTTTTAGGCCACTGAGAAACCTCATCAAAACAAAAACAAACAAACCCCCAAAGATAGACAGCACTGAACACCAGAAGAATGACATCTGAGCTTGTGCTTTTATTCATGCACACAGATGTATACAGGACTCATGCACATACGTGTTCCCCCAAATACAAACACACACATGTATGCAGACTCCAAGATTCCAGAGACTTGTGTCGATCACTTTATCATTGAAATATGAAGATGATCTTACAAATTATTAGGAAAAAAGAAGAAAAAATCCAAGCCCTTTTCTCTCTCAGAAGTAATTATCCCCTGCCCGGCTTACAACCTACTGTTCTCTCAAGGGCAGAAAACCAGTAATTACTGAGTGTCTCCTACAAGAGCCAGCAAACGTCAGCTCACAGGCTAGACTTGCCTAATGCCTTGGTTGGGGCTAGGGATGGTCTCCACACTTAGAAAAGCACTGGAAAACAGTCGAAAATAAGATTTTGTAGCATTTGAATGTGACATAAAATCCAGACTTTACTGGGCATACATAAAGTACCTTTGGAACATAGTTACACCCATTTATTTGCATATTGGCTATGTCAGTTTCTGCACTAAAACAGAAGTTGAGCTGTCACAACAACCATTCGAATCTCAACACAGCCCTGAATCTCAACACTTCGTTTTTTTCAGAAAGCTCATCTGCTTGTGTACGATAGGCCAGGGACTTCAACCATAGTAGTTAAGACAGTCCTTAGCATACAGGTGAGGGCCCGAAGTTGCAGAGTGTAAGTGACCTTCAGAAAGGGAAAACTGGTGTTGGAATTCAAAGCTGAGTTGGTTCACTGCTAAACTGCAAGTCCAGGACTTACGTCATGCCTTTGACAATGACTGTGAAATCATCGCCGTTTTCCTGTGTGAATATTCCATTGTCTTAAGTGGTCATTTATGAAACAGTTTCTTTCCTGCAAGAAGCTGCCCTTAGGTTCTGGTACTTAGAAATCAAAGCTAAATAAACTGTTCCACATACACAGGACGAAGGGTCAAAACGCACGAAACAAGTTTGGAAGATGGTTTAAAATCCTAAGATTTTTCTGGGCTTTTCCAGCAGGTACTTCTTGGTAGAAGCAATTACACAGAATTTCTCTGTGCCATTAGAGGTTATGGGCAATGCAGTCCCAAAGGAAGAGAAAAAAACAATAGGCGGCCTGGGAGGGCTGCCCAGAGCTCCTCCCATAGCCAACAAGAATGTTCTGCTTAGGGCCAGAGATTAAGTGTAGCATATGACTTTCTGCGATATTCAAACACCACCTGGCTTTCTGCCTCCTTAAGTGAAGAAAAAAAAATAGAAGTACCTTCCTCCATCTCAAATCATGGTTGGTGTCCTCACGGTTCCTAGACACTGGGAAATGGCTACAGTAGGCTAAGAAATGAAGTACAGTACTAGGTTCTAGTCGTTTCTTATTTCTCCCACTAAATCTTCATTACCCTCACCCGCAGCTTCCCATCACCAAGCTAGGCTGCATGGCTCAAGGGAAGAAGTGAATTGTGAGAACTTTCCAGAATGCCAAGGGTACAGCTTGAATGGCGGGTTGACTGATGAAACCGAATGGGAGAATGAGTTTCCTCACTGTCGTTTAGGTCATACTGACTACACAGACCCATCCGAAGTCATGGATGGAGGGTCCAGCCAGGGAGCTCAGCAGATGAAGGAGCTTGCTCTGCGAGCCTGAGCGGGACCCACATAAAGGTGGAAGGAGAAAACAGACTCCATCAAGGTGCCCTCTGACCTCCACATGTGTGTCATGGGGCACACCCATGCACACACACACACAGACACACACAAAGACACACATACACACTAAAAAAGTAAGATTAAAAGTAAAAGAAGCCATGGCCCCAGAACAGTCCATGGGTCCTGGCCTCCTTACAGGTCCCTTTAGCTTACATAGCTATACAAGAGTGGCCATTTATCAGACTTGCTGAGAACAGTGCGAAGAGTGGATACTTGTTTCCAGCAAAATCATCTTTGGGTGGTCTTTTAAATCGCTGGAGCAGTGGTTCTCAACCTGTGGGTCCTGACTCCCTGGGGCCAAATAACCCTTTCACAGGGGTAAGACCATCCTGCATATCAGATATCTATATTATGATTTATAACTGTAGCAACACGACAGTTATGAAGCAGCAGCGAAAATAATATTATGGTTAGGGGGTCACCACAACATGAGGAGCTGTATTAAAGGGTCACAGCATTAGGAAGGTTGAGAACCCCTGCTCTAGAGTGTCCTGTGGGAAGTGATCAATGATAGGAAAGCTACACTATATCAAAGCGTAACTAAGCCCGAGAAATGCTCACCCCATCCACCAATGACTGCATGTACTACTCATCGGCACAGCTGCAATGTTGGTGCCTGGTTTGGGACTGTTGAACTTCAGAGTTAGAAGAGAAGACACTGATGCTTTTTAAAGTCATTCCTGTTTGCAGTAATCTGTTGCAGGGGTCCTAAAAAATACAACACCGCTCTGGTTGCTTCCCTACCAGAAAGTGTCAGTTTCGTGAGCTGCACCCAGTGTCTCTCAAATGTCATCATATCCCTCCCTCTGGATGATAGTCTTATTTGCCGCTAAGTTTGGAAAGGCATGGGACACATGTTCAAAAAGGGTCCCATATGGAAAACATATCTAAAACATCTAACAGCAGGGAAACTGGTAGATAGCTGGTCACACAATGCAGTTCTGAGAAACAGAGCCACTGGGGGTGGGAGAAGGTGGGGTGAGATGATTTGGTTGGTAAGGATGCTTGTCACTAAACCTGATGGCATATGTTCGTTTGATGCCTGGTACTCACATGCTGGAAAAGACAAAGCCTTCACAGGTGTACCCAAACACTCAAAGACACCCACCCCCACACTAAATGTAATAAAAACGTAACAAAGTCACTGGTGTTTTGAGAAACCCATCGAGTTCTTTCTGCAGGCACAGGGGATGCCATCTGTCAGGGGACAGAGACCAAAAGACCAACATATTTCTTGCAATGCAAGGGGCAGAGCTAGTTTATCTATCAAAAATTGGAAAGAAAAACAAGAAAAGAAATGAGCAAATACGACTTTCAAAAATGTTACCATGTATCAGTGATGTCAACAGCCACCACCAAATGTGTCCCAATATTTGTGTTCCTTAAAGAAGAATCTGCAGTTCCAACAAATGTCACCCCTTCCATGCCCCCCAAGTTGACAGGCCACCTGTAAGGAAAACAATTTACTGAAGATACAATGTAATTTTATCTTCTGTGTGAAAAACAAAATATAAAACCTACAGGAAATACACTTGATTCAAATTAATAATACCAGCAAAATCCTTGCCAATCTGTTCCATTTCTGTTGCTGTAATAAAACAAAGAGAACTTAAAGAAAAAAGGGTTTAATTGCCTCCTGATACTAGGATACAGCTCATCATCCTGGGAAACACGAGGGGGCAGGGACTTCAAGCAGCTAGTCACATCCACAGTCGGGAACAGAGAGAACGAATGCATAAATGCTTATCCTCAGCTCACATTTCTTTTATTCAAGCCAGAACCCAAGAAAGAGGAGTGGTGTTGCCCATCTTCTCCCTGGGTCTTCCAACATGAATTCATGATAATTCGCAAAAGACAAGCCCAGAGCGGACCCAACCGAGAGGATCCCTCATGAGGTTTTTCTTCTCTCAGGTGATTCTAGGCTGTGTCACATTGACAAATAAAATTAACCGTCTCGGCGATGGATCGAGATAGAGACAGAGACTCAATTTGGAGCAACGGTCTGAGCTCTTTAGGTCCAAATGAGGAGCAGAAGGAGGGAGAACATGAGCAAGGAAGTCAGGACCACGAGGGGTGCACCCACCCACTGTGACAGTGGAACTGATCTATTGGGAGCCCACCCAGGCCAGCTGGACTGGGACTGAATAAGCATGGGTTGAAACTGGACTCTCTGAACATGGCAGACAATGAAGGCTGATGAGAAGCCAAGGACAATGGCACTAGGCTTCGATCCTAATACATGAACTGGCTTTGTGGGAGCGTAGCCTGTTTGGATGCTCACCTTCCTGGACCTAGATAGAAGTGGGAGGACCTTGGTCTTCCCGCAGGGCAGGGAATTTGAACTGCTCTTCAGTATCGAGAGGGAGGGGGAATGGAGTGGGGGGAGGAGAAGAGGAGTGGGGTGAGGGGGAGGGGAGTGGGGGGAGGGGGCAATATGTGGGAGGAGGGGGAGGGAAATGGGAAACGGGGAGCGGGTGGAAATTTTAATTAAAAAAGAATAAAAATAAACAAATAATAATAATAAAAAACAAATACAAAAAAAAATTAACCGTCTCAGTGAGCAACTTCTTCCAAGAGTGTGTTATGAAAAGAAAGAAGCTACTTCATTCCTACTCTCATTCCTTGATGACACATATGTCTCGCACAGGTGGCTAGCTCCTTTCTCCGCCATATTGTGAACGGCAGGATGCTAGAATTGAGTTTGGATTTTCCAGCCCCGCTAAATAAACCCCTCTATTTTATAAGTTACTCAGCATAAATCCTTTAGTCACAGGAACATAAAAGTCAGTGTAAAGTTCTGCAGTACCCTAACACAGTGTGGCTTGTAGACCGAACCTAACCTGCTACATGTTTGCCACTGCTTGTGAGCTCTTAAGTTTAACTGAGTAAGGGGAAATGAAAATAGTATTTCATGGCATATAAAATAGAGAGTCAGATGTGTCTATAAATAAATGTGGATTCTGATTTGTTTTACAGTTTCACACACGCATGCATCCCTCAGTGACCACTGTCACCGTGAACCCACCCTGCCACATCTGTCCATCCTCCTCGTCCCCCTATACCTGCCAGTTATATATGGTCCTCTAGCTCTGTTTGTGAAATACACAGTTGGGGAGGTGCAATAAAAATCAGCCGTTTATAATCCCAGCACTTGGGAGGCAGAGGCAGGCGGATCTCTGTGAGTTCGAGTCCATCCTGGTCTACAAGAGCTAGTTCCAGGACAGGCTCCAAAGCCACAGAGAAACCCTGTCTCGAAAAACCAAAAAAAAAAAAAAAAAAATCAGCCGTTTATAGAAGAAACTGGCTGACTCTATCCATATACAGTAAATCGTATCTTGAGTGCTGAATGGAATTCTTCATGTCACATTTTAGAGAAACCCTGAGTGGCTGGCTGGAAACTGGTCCTGAAGATGCTGGGATTAAAATTCAAGGAGATCTTAGGACATGAACTCATGTTTATACAGGTTATTTTGCTTTTGGAATCTAGGGTAATCTTGAGTGCTTTTTTGAAACAAGAGCTTCAAGTCATCACTGTTGTAAAGTGAATGCTGTCATCCCAAATTCATACCTGCCTACAAGTCTGGAATGGGATCTCACTGTAGAAAGGTGCTATTATGTAAAGATATGGAGATGTGGTCATTTTGGATAAGAGTGGCGCCAAATCCGATTATAGTGTCCTAATATAGGATAGAAGTGTGTTGTGTGTTGTTAGTTCCCAGCTGCTCAGTCCCAAAATAATTACGCAGAAAACATAGTATTTGTAATTCTGTTTGGTCAATAGCTTAAGCATATTTCTGGCTAATTCTTATATTTTAATTTAACCCATTTCTAGTAATCTGTGTATTGCCACATGGCTGTGGCTTACTGGTTAAAGTTCCGTCTGGTTCCAGCGGGTACATGGCTTCTCTCTGACTCCGCCTCCTTTCTTCCAGCATTTAGTTTACCAATGGTATTCACAGCATACAGAGGGGTATCCCACATCAGAAGTGGAGACATAGAACTTAAGGAGCCATGTTATAGAAGACAGAAACAGAGACTGAAAGAGTGTAGTCAGAATGAAGGGGTACCTGAAGCCCCGGAGCTGGGCAAGGCGGGAAAGATTTTTCCCTAGGGTCTTAGAGGAAGCTAGATGAAATAATGAAGAATTGAATGGAGACCTCCAAAAAGATATGTCCATGTCCTGAGCCCCAGTACCCACTAATGCCACTTGGAAGTAGCATCTCTGCAAATGTAATTAGTGAAGGATCATGAGATGCGATCATCCTGAATAAGGATGGCCTTAAATTTAGTGACAGTGTCACATCTAGAGAGAAGTGTCTTGAAGACAAAGGCAGAAATTGAAACAATGGGGCCACGGGCCAAGAGAAGCCTGAGTGCCTGGGGACTTGGAAGAGGCAGGAAGGATTCTCCCCTAGAATAAGCATGACACTGACATCCTTTGACCTCAGACATCTGGTCTATGAACTAAAGAATAATTGCCTGTTCTGTAAATCTGCCCAGCTCCTGGTAATTTACGATAGTGACCCTAACCAACCAAAAGAAGCTCCTTCAATGTTTGCTTCAATTCCAACTTTTCTCATGTTTTGTAAAGCCTAAGAACAACTGTATTTTTTCCACCTTCTCCTGGAAACTTACAAAGCCTCGACTAATGGGTAAGGAAACAGTGGTGAGCACAGCAGGTTTCTAGGGCAAGACACACCTCGCCTACCTTGTCCTTTTTATCTTGCCGGGCATATGGGAAGCAGGGTATCACAGCAGTTACCCTGGATGAGGATGCAATCTTGCACGCGTTGATCATGATGAGCAGCTCCATCAGGTTGTCGTTAATTTCCCCGCAGCCACTCTGGATGATATAGACATCTTCCCCTCTCACACTTTCACCAATCTCAACGCTACAAAAGAACAATGCCATCTTAGTTTTCTTTGCCTGTTGTTGTTTAAAAACACTCTAGAATGTTGGGCGGTGGTGGCGCTCGCCTTTAATCCCAGCACTCGGGAGGCAGAGGCAGGCGGATCTCTGTGAGTTTGAGACCAGCCTGGTCTACGGAGCTAGTTCCAGGACAAGCTCCAAAACCACAGAGAAACCCTGTCTCGAAAAACCAAAAAAAAAAACAACCCACTCTAGAGAAATGAATTAATGTGTGTGTGGGGGGCACTTATTTTGACTCACATTTCAAGGTACATCCCATAATGGCTGGGAAGTTAAAGCGGCGAAACCTCAAAGCAGCTGTGCACATTACACTCTCGGTTGGAAAGCAGAGAGTATGAACTTAGGTTGTTTTTCAGCTCCCTTCACACTCACAGAGTCTGGGGTCCAGTCCGGGGCATGGGGCTACACACAGTGGATGGGCCTTTCTGCATCCACGAACACAATTAAGATAATTTCCCACAAGCTGGTTCACAGGTCCATCTCCCAGGTGACCCTAGGTTCTGTCAAGTTGACAATCAACAATCAGCCATTGCAGCATTGGGTAATACCAAGGTCTCTATGACTCCCTGAGACCACCTCCAACTTCAGCACAGAGTCACAATCCTGCCTGTGACTTATGAGATGGATTGAACACAGGACAAAATCAGCAAAGGGAAAAGTACACCAGGGAATCTAGGTGGGAACTTACAGGAATTCTCCCCGGGGGGGGGGGGGGTCAGAGAAGCCCGGGCTCAAAGTGTCCCGTAGCAAGCTGTGACAAGTGACAAGTGTTACCTACTAGGGTAGACACAGACTTAGGGCCCAGGCTTTGTATTGGAAGCTGAACAGTGTAGTCACCCACTGCCTAGTGCATACCAAAATGCTAGCTTTGCATCGGGCGGGTGGGAGCTCAGTGTGAGCCACATTGTTTTCTGGCCATTAATAGTTCACACACAACAGGCCATTCTTATGAAAGAATGGTGTGGGAATCCCTGTGAGAGCTAGGTTCCCATAGGCCAGTCAAGAGCTGACCGTACAAAGAACCCTTCTAAGTTCTAGGCCTTCTCTGTTAATTCCTTGTGGTAATTTTTCTGTTATTAAAGTTAAGCATGGATATTGTCTTAATAATTCAAATCACGGGAGCTGGGGAGATGACTCATTTGGTAATGTGTCTTCCAGCACATGCATAGAGGGCCTGAGTTTGGCTCCCCAAAACCAACCTTTAAAAAAAAAGGCCAGGTGCAATGGCCTCCTTAACCCCAGCTCTGGGAGAGCAGAGACAGCAGATCCCTGGAACTCCTTGGCTGACCAGTCAGCCAGCTGAATAAATGAGCTCCAGGTTCAGTGAGAGTCCTGTCTCAAAAAGTAAAGCAGAGATGGATGGAGGAAGACACCTGGTACTGACCTCTGACCTCTACATGTACATGACCAAAGAAGCATGTATACATACCACATGCACACAATCAAATCATGATCAAAGTATGCTAGTTCAGCCTATAATCCCAGTACCAGGAGGCTGAGATAAGAGGATTCCTGAGTTCCAGGTTCTCTCTCTCTCCGCTCTCTCTCTCTCTCTGAACAGCCTGGAGACAACCAATTTCAATCTTTGATGGCTTTTTAGAGAGAGATTTACTTTCAATTCTCCAGCTACCATGCGAGACTTGAGTTGATTTTTCCTGAGGCATCCATCAGGTATTGACTTCTCACTATGGAAGACGAGGGCTTAACATCTATCTCTTCCTCTCTGCTCCACGACATGGATGGATGCTTCCGACCATATCATCATGGCAATACAGATCAGTATTCAAGCTAAAGATTGCCTGCTACATTTGAACTCTCCATGATGATCAGAGCTGAGCTGTGAAGTAAACGAAAACCAACATTTGTATTTTTCTTTCATGCACAAGCTTTGACATGTGTGTGTTTGTGTGCATCTTTTCTCTTAGCCTTTCTCTGGTGACTTTTCTATTTACTACACATTAACATCCCACCCTGCACACCCCATGAATAATTGCCAGTCTTCAAGTCCATCTCCACTTTCCCATTCTGCCCATATCCTACCCACAGCTGACTGACATGGATGACCCAGCTGCCATAGGGATTCTCGCCACCTCTTCGTCAGTAATTTTCTGTATCCCTTTACGGTATACTTCCTTGTTTTGCTAGCTGTCATCCTGTAGCTCCTAGAGACTTAGTAGTAGCCAATATTTTGAAAATCGTGTGTCTAAAAATATCTGTACGTGAAGTTAGAGAATATTGGGTATTTAGCATTGGAATGTCAGCCCATTCATGTTATATGACTGCTTCATAGAGAAACAAACATCACACACTCTGGCATGTCCTTCACAGAGTATCAGAGAACAAAGAATCAGATCAGCTCTGTTAGAACTCTCATTTTAAAATGGCAACCCTATTCCAATAGTTGGGAGACTTTGCTATATTTGGGACACTATGGACATCAGGTGAATTTTGCTTCTAGGTAACTTACCTTGAGACAAGATGCAGAAACCTGGGGCTATGAATGGAGCTCAGTGGGAGGGCATTAGCATAAACAGGAAGCCCTGGAGGCCCATCCCCCATACTAGAAAGTGAATAGAGAAAACTGAATACAGCTACTTAAAAATCCATCATCAGAATCTGGTGTGATGGCACATACTCCAAGTCCCAGCCAGACTTCGAACTCCTCTTCCTTTTGCCTCCATCTTCTTAGTCAAAGAATTACAGCTAAATAAGAAGGTGAACCCAAAGAAAAACATATATTTATCCTCTTGGAAATTGGAAGTAGAGAAGATCGCCAGGCAAAAATTGGGAGCATGGGCGTGGGGGGTGGGGTGGGAGGAAGGGGACATGAAGAGAGAGGAGAGAGAAGGGAGAAGTGGAGGATTAGGGAGAGCTTGGGGGAATGGGATGGTTGAGATGGAGGAAGG
Organism: Chionomys nivalis; assembly: GCF_950005125.1. NCBI lineage: Eukaryota > Metazoa > Chordata > Mammalia > Rodentia > Cricetidae > Chionomys > Chionomys nivalis. The sequence goes on along the minus strand of NC_080112.1, from coordinate 127,855,409 downwards.
GTGGATATGGGAGCAGGGCAGAAGATATCTTAATTAAGGGAGCCATTTTAGGGTTGGCAAGAGACTTGGCTCTAGAGGGGTTCCCAGGTATCCAAGGAGATGTCCCCAGCTAGGTCCTTGGGCAGCAGAGGAGAGGATACCTGAACTGGCTGGCCTTCTCCCGTAGCCATACTGATGAATATCTTATCACCATAGAACCTTCATCCGGCGAAGGATGGAGATAGAGACAGAGACCCACATTGGAGCACTGGACTGAGCTACCAAGGTCCAGATGAAGAGCAGAAGGAGGGAGAAGATGAGCAAGGAAGTCAGGACCGTGAGGGGTGCGTCCACCCACGGAGATGGTGGGACTGATCTAATGGGAGCTCACCAAGGCCAGCTGGACTGGGACAGATGGAGCATGTGATCAAACTGGACTCTCTGAATGTGGCTGACAATGGGGGCTGACTGAGAAGCCAATGATAATGACACAGGGTTTTGATTCTACTGCATGTACTGGCTTTTTGGGGGCCTAGTCTGTTTGGATGCATACCTTCCTAGATCTGGATGGAGGGGGGAGGGTCTTGGACTTCCCACAGGGCAGGGAACCCTGACTTCTCTTAGGACTGGAGAGGGAGGGGGAGTGGGAGGGAAATAGGAGGAGGTGGAAATTTTTAATAAATAAATAAATAAATTTTTAAAAAGTAATAAAACCCAAAGTCTTTTAAAAAAATGAAAAACCTCTTGGAGATCACCCCTTCTTGCTACATTTTTGTGCAAAAAAATAAAGAACATGTAGCAATAAAAAAAAAAGAATTACAGGCATGTGCCACCATGCTGGGCTCTGAAAATGAGTTTTAATATTCGATCCCACTCCTGCATAAGGCTCTCTGTCATGGATGTTGACAGTATACTGTAAATCCAGGATGAAAGGAACAGAAAGAAACTGAAATCTATCTCCTTATTTTGAGAGCTAAAGAATGAATACAATGCTTGGGCTAACGAGGTGGCTTAGCAGATAAAAGCAGATGCTGCACAAGCCTGAGAACCTGTGTTCAGTCCCTGGAATCCACATAAGAAGCTGGATGTTCCAACTATTGGATTCACACAATTACATCAAGTATAAGGACAATTTAATTTGGCATGTATCTGCAACCCCAGAACTCCTACAATAGAGGTAGGAGGCTTGGACAGGACAAACAGCCTCAAGTTTGGGAGTCAGCTAGTCTGAAGCCTGCAGCAGGGCAGAAACACCCAAAAGCTTGGCGACTCACCTGGAGAACATAGCATTGCAGGAAGGAGAAAAATCCTACTTCTACAAGTGCAAGGAGAGAACTGATTCCCGAATTATCCTCTGACATCTACATGTGTCGTAGCGTTCATGTGCACGTACGTACAAATAACTTACGTAGCACAATTACATCAAGTATAGGGCTGATTTAATTTGGAAAGCAAGTATTTGCATAGTTCAGGGCTGACAAAATACAGCACACAGCCTCTTTTTGTATAGCACCCCCCCAATAAGAATGGTGTGGTAGTCTCAGTAATGAATCCCCCCCCCATCTATACCCTAATCCTTTGAATATGTTACATTATATGGCAAAGGGGATGTATACATTCAGATGGAATCAAGCCTGCTAATTAACCGATCGATCGTAGAACAGGATGGTCAGACATGACCATTTAAATTTGTCCCATGTGACCACAGCGGACCTTCAAATTGGAAGAGGAAGAAAAAAAAAAGAGTAGGAAGGGATTGATGACTACAGCAAGTCAGAGATCCTCTATTGCTTAAGCTCTCAAGATCTCAGGGCTGTGAGGGACCTACAAAACGGAAAAGGGGACTGGGACTCCAGCTTGGCCAATATGCAGAAAGTTTTGAGTTTGATCCCTATCAGTAGGGAACAACCAGGTATGGTGACACCCACCAGTGGCTTTGATACTTGGCAGGTGGAGACAGGAAGATCTGAAGTTCAAGGTCATCATCAGCCATACTTAGAGTTCAAGGCTAGCCTAGGCTACCTGAGACTGCCTGTAAACAAAAGACCAGAAAGCTGGAAAAGGCAAGGGAATAGAGTTCTCCATGAAGCTTCGGGAGGAAAGGCAGCCCCTGCTGACCTATTCGGCACTTGTAGTGTATAGATATAGATATGTAATGCAGCAGTAACAGGGACGACATGAGGCCGGCGATGCCTAAAATATTTATGATCTGGCTCTTTATGGAAAGTTTCCCAACTCCTGATCTTATGACTGCTTATCCCCACAAGATCACATTCTTTGGCCTGCCTTTCCTCACCAAGGAACTGCAATCCTCCTATGACTAGCAGTCCAGGGGAGCACAGGAAACACCATGGTAACATTTCTTCCAAGTCAGTTCTGCTTCTACTTATAAAGGAGACATCCCTACTGCAATCTGTGGTGTAGGTCTTTAAAGGGCTGCCTGAATCAGCTCAAGGACAAGAGACCCTCAGACAAGAAGACTGAAGCAATGCTGAGGGGCTATGGCAATGTAAAAGATGGCTGCATATTTGATAACACTTCTCTCTATTGCGGCATAGGATCTAAGTCTCTTCCCTAGACTCTCGATCTCTTCCCTAGACCTAAGAGGGCTTTGACCAATACAAAGTTCTAGAAGTGATGATATGCCAGCTTCTAAGCTCAGGCTTTAACAGACTAGTACTTAACTACTTCCTGTCTTTTGAAACACTTCCTCTTGGAAAACTGCTTCTATGCTAGAAGGCAACCCAAGCAGCCCTGTGAAGTACTTCTTAGCCAAGCATCCAGGCAAAAGCTAGCCAAACTTATCAGCCACATGAGTGAGCTATCTTCAAAACTGGGTCTGGAGGTCCCAGTTTTGTCAGTCCTAGCTGACAACATTGGAAACAGAAATAAACCTTCCTTTCTCTGACCTATACACATTTTGGGGCTGGGAGCCCCATAAACAGATTGTTTAAAGCCATCAAGTTCTGGGTGACCTGGCAAATGGAAGTCACCAGAATACTGGGTTCCCCAGTACAGCAGTAAATTAACCAAGGTAAAACCCTACAAGGGACCTGGGATGCCCTGCAAGTTATGGAGGGTTCACTGGGGTGAGAAGCTGGAATATACTGCTCCCTGAAAAATGGAAAGAATTTGGAGAAAGTAAAAGTGGAAGCATGCCTGTCTCATGAACTAGCAGTTGAGAAAACTAGGAACCAAGGTGCTGAGGGCTAGGGTGCAGCGGACTTCTCCTCACTATACAAGAGACACCGAGGAAACAGGACCTTACATAAACTGAATCCATTTTTTTGTTTCTGCTCCTTGTTTTCTCATTTCTACAGCCAAACAGGAACAGCCAATTTGAGGACTATGTGTAAAAATCAACCTCTGTCCGCGTGTAGCGCACAAGAAGAGTTAGCACATTAGCCCTGCAAACTCTTCGAGCCGACAGAAATGTGAGCTGTAGCTAGGTGTTGTGTGTGTTGGCACTCCCAACACTGGGGAGGTGAAGGCAGGAGGATCATGATTTCAAGGCTAGACTTAGTGACACAGTGAGCTTTGGAACAGGCTAGACTACATGAGACCCTGACTCAAAGGAAGGAAAAGCAAACAAAACAAAATCCCAACCCAATCAACAAGTCTGCTTTCTATTTCAAATAAATGTGTGAATAATTACACTTGAAGATCCCAGTGAGTTTCACCCAACAGCCCATATAGGACTTGTAGCAGAAATCCAATAATAACCCAGCAATGAGTTCATCTAGATTAGCTATGCTCTGCAGCAAAGGATAGCGCTGCCCTGGGAAAATAAGGAAGAGTTGCTTTACTTACTTTCAAAACCCACTCAGCCCAGAAATGTCTCCTCTGTTTACATGACAACACCTTCTGAACAAAGACTCTTATTCTATTAGAGTTCCCAGAGCTGCTGAAACTTGGACAGGACTGAGAAAATCCTGCAATATTCAAACCTAGCTCAATTCACCAAAGTCCTAGAGAACCCTCCAGATATTAAACTCTACAAAGAGAGCTGTGGATGTAGCTCAGCAGTTGTCTTCTTGCCCAGCATCCACAAGGACCTGGGATTCATCCTCAGTACTGAAAAACAACCAACCAACAAAGGCAAAGTGGCCTTTTTTTTTTAAGCTAAGCAGGTCTGAAGTCTCCTACGTAGCCAAGGATGCTCTTGAATTCCTGCTTCTCTTGCTTCTTCCACCCAAGTGCTGGGATTGTAGTGTATGCTACCACATCCTGTTTTGATGTGGTACAAGGAACCAAATCCAGGGCTTCATGCATACTTGGCAAGCAACTCTACCAACTGAGCTACATCCTCAAGCCCAAAGGGGCATTCTTAGGCTGAATTGTCTACACAGCAATACCACCTGCCATCCAGTGTTTCTCCTATTATCATGCAAGGGGTGTAAATGGAGTTTACCACCTGGAAAAGGTCACATGGGATGCATAGAGCCTTTAGAGAAATAATCTTTGTCATCGATATTCATCTAACTCTTAACTGGGTTTGGTGATACACATATACTTGTAATTCTAATACTTGGGAGTAGGGGGGGGTTCTCCTGTGAGTTTGAGGCCTGCCAGGGCTACACACTCAATTCAACACAATCTTACATACCACAGACAAATCCTGTCTCAGAAAACCAAAATAAAACAACAAAAGGGGAAAAAATGCCCCTAACTTCACAAATTCTCAATTGACTCAAAGTCGTCAAGATTTTCTGCTTTCTTCTGGAAATTTGAAAGTTCTAGATTTGAGATTTCTGTCTACGATCCATTTCAAGTTAATTTTTGTAAATACGGAGAATGGTCTTTATATGTTTTTTTCTGTAAACTTGTTGGATGAAATGCAACTTTGCCAAATGTACAACGGGTTATCTGTCACTGTATAGTTGGTTAACTGAACTAAACAGAAGGAGGAAAAGAAATTGGCCTCGGGCAAGTGGGACAAGGAGCCCCCAGTTCAACTTCGGAGGAGGGCTACCGTCTGCCTGATTGCACTGAATACTGGTGACCACCTCTTGCTCACGTGAGAAAGGGGTGGAATTTTTGCCAGACTGGGGTCTTGCGGCTGTGCGCAGCTGAGGTCCATAAACACAAAGAACCTATTAGTTCGCGACATTCGTTGCAGCAGAGTTAAAGGAAGCCCAGGGGCTTTCAACACGTGCGTCCTATGTTCTCAGGCTCTTTCCAACTCCCACACAAACCCATTCTTCTGGATAAGACGGCTCAACACGTAGGCTACTCGGAAGAGTCACCTGAGCAGCTGGCAGCACTCTGATCACAAGCCGCTGGAAGAAGCGTATGAAAGTTCCCCAGGTAAACCCAGTGCCCGGGACCTGTGCAGAACCTTTTCGACCACGCTCTAGTCTGGGGTGCCGTCTGGCAGAGACTCGAAAACTGGGGCGGGCGGATCCACAGATGTCTCCCTGCCCCCACCATACCCGGCACTGATGTGATGCCCATACGCTGCGCCCACTCTCAGACGCTCTGTGACTGCACCGATGTCGCCCTTCCGGACTGAGAATACCAGGCTAGGCGGCGCAAAAGAGGGGCCTGGGGTGCCTAGGGGACGACTGGTCACCAAAGTAGGGGTGCTGGAGGTCTGGCCACTAGAGGAACAACAGCGCGCAAAGACTCCAGGGTGGCGGGGTGTGTGTGAGGGGGTGGAAGGGGGGCTCCCTGGCTGGACTTCTTTCTCCCCGGGCGCAGACGCGGTGGCACTAAAGCCGCGTTGCTGCCGTCCCGCCCCGGAAGGGAGAGCACAGCGCCCTCGGAGGTGCCCCGGGCATGCGTCGACTCCTGCCTCAGCCCTGGTCTGACTCCCACCTGGTCTCCTGGTTGCTGAACTTCTTGGTGACCACCTTGCCCAGCTCCAGGCCCAGGCGATCGGCCACGCGCTGCGACAGGTCCTGGTGAGAGCTCCCGCTGAAGAGCACGATGTTGGGCATGGTGACGCTCCGGGGGTGAGGGGCGCTCTGTGAAGGAGAAAGCAACAGCGACACAGACTGCTACTGCTGCTGCCCCTGCTACTGCCGCTGCCCCTGCTACTGCCGCTGCCCCTGTTGCTGCTACTTGCCGCTGCCGCTGTTGCTGCCGCGGTGCCCACGGCTGCTGGTGGAGCGGGAAAACGCGGCGGGACCTAGGGGAGGGGAGGAGCTGGAGGAGGAACCAGAGAGAGGGGAGGAGTAACGGACTAGTCACTGGAGGGTGCTGGGAAGTAGCTTCTGCCCAAGCAGGCTGGGCAGCAGGTTGTGAAGCTCTGGGTGGTCCAGAATCACCTAGGTGCGGTTGCTCCGTCGGGGAGGTCGATGCTTCACACCTGACCTCTCTGACTTGCCTATAAGTGGGGAGGTCAATGAACCAGACGAAGTGGCCACATAGAGTCAGCGACTGCAGGAAGGGACCATGGGGTGCCTCACATCAAAAGCCACCTTTCAATCCGGAAACTCAGAACCCAGGGGTGATACTTGGTGTTCAAGTACACCCAGTGTCCATGTGGGAGAGACCCATAGAGCGACTCTGCATTTGCACCCAAGAATGAAGCGTGTTTCACTTTATGTGATGGTATACACTACCTCTGAAGCTTGACTTGCAGAAAGGTTTTCCCACCAGCGAGAATTCCTTTCTCTCATTAATTTAGATATGTATATTTTGTTTTCGATTTTTCAATAATAGCTGAAAACTCGTTTCCTTCCTTGTTATATAAATGCCTACGCAGTATCTTTTCTTTTGCCTCTTGGTCCACAAAGCCTGGAAATTTTAGCGTCTAGTTCTTAATAAATCAGGTGTGATGCTCCTTAAAGGAGCCATTGATGTGAGCCACCATTTGAGCCCTAAGCTCGAATGCTAAGCCCATTGACTCTACTCAAGGGGCTCACAGTCATCACTTTTATGTAGATAGGCTGGTCCCCTGGCTCACTTCACAGCACCTTCTCTTTGATTCTCTTGAGCCTGCCTCCTCCAGGATACCTCTGCTTCCCCTGATCCCAGACCACAGCTTTTCTGAGGAAGTTAATCCAGTATCGGAGCCAAACAATGTGCACAAGCGAAATATCAGGAAAGGAGATTTAGCCTGAGCTCATAGAGGAGTGGGGGCACTGGTGATCCTAGTGACCATTTTTTTTAAAAAGCTTTCGAGACAGATTAAACTTGTCAGATAAATGGTTGGGCTCTACTATGTTCACCAAGAATCGGCTTGCCATCCACAACCAAGGCCACTTGCAGCTGAATTCTAACCCACTCTAAAGGTACTTCCTGTGTTACTGGGATTAGGGAGAGATTGTTCATATCCTCGGGCTTTTTTTTCATTTGGGTCCTTCCTTGTATTTTGCAAATTAGATGGCAACCATAGTGATGAAAGCTGAGATTGCACTCTGGAGTGGAGCTCTGTGAGTTCAAGGCCAGCTTGGTCTAGTGGAACCCTGTTTGTCAATGCCCTAAACCCAAACAAATTGGATTTACCAAAAGGTTTCTTTTCAAACTGTAATGAGCTCATTAACAAAACGGTTTCCAAAGCACCATTCCAGTTGAATTTCTGCCCCCTTTCATTCTGCTTACAAAGGTGTATCTATCCTAATGAGTTTTTTCTTACTTTATATTTTTATTGATTTTATTAAGCTATACATTTTTTCTCTGCTCCCCTCCCTTTCTCTACCCTCTCCTTCAACCCTATCCCATGGTCCCCATGCTTCCAATTTACTCAGAAGATCTTATCTTTTTCTATTTCCCATGCAGATTAGATCCATGTATATCTCTCTCAAGGTCCTCAGTGTTGTCTAGGTTCTCTGGGGTTCTGATTTGTAGGCTGGCTTTCTTTGCTTTATGTCTAAAAGCCACTTATGAGTGAGTATATATTATATTTGTCTTTCTGGGTCTGGGTTTCCTCACTCAATGTGATGTTTTCTAGATCCATCTATTTGTCTGCAAATTTCAAGCTGTCATTTTTTTCTTCTGTGCAGTGCTCCATTGTGTAAATTCACCACATTTTCCTTACCCATTCTTCAGTTGAGAGGTATTTAGGTTGTTTCCAGGCACTGTCTATGATAAACAATGCTGCTATGAACATAGTTGAGCACATGTCCTTGTGGAACAATTGAGCATCCTTTGGATATATACCCAAAAGTGGTATTGCTGGGTCTTGAGGAAGGCTGTTCCCTAATTTTCTGAGAAATCACCATACTGACATTCAAAGGGGCTGTACCATCTTGCACTCCCACCAGCAATGAAGGAGAGTTCCCTTTTCCCCACAACCTCTCCAGCATAAGTTGTTATCAGTGTTTTTGATCTTGGCCATTCTTACAGGTGTAAGATGGAATCTTAGAGTTGTTTTGATTTGTATTTCTCTAATGGCTAAGGATGTCGAGCATTTCCTTAAGTGTCTTTTAGCCATTTTAGATCCCTTTGTTGAGAGTTCTCTGTTTAGGTCTGCACACCATTTTTTATTGGATTATTTGTTCTTTTGATGGCCAATTTTTTGAGTTCTTTGTATATTTTGGAGATCAGCCCTCTGTCCGATGTGGGGTTGGTGAATATCTCCCATTCTGTAGGCTGCCATTTTGTCTTGTTGACCTTGTCTATTGCTTTGCAGAAGCTTCTCAGTTTCAGGAAGTTCCATTTATTAATTGTTTCTCTCAATGTCTGTGCTGCTGGGAATATATTTCGAAAGTGGTCTCCTGTGCCAATGTGTTCAAGTGTACTTCCCACTTTCTCTTCTGTGAGGTTCAGTGTGGCTGGCTTTATGTTGAGGTCTTTGATCCATTTGGACTTGAGTTTTGTGCATGGTGATAGATATGGGTCTATTTTCATTCTTCTACATGTTGATATCCAGTTATGCCAGCACCACTTGTTAAATATGCTTTCTTTTCTCCACTATATATTTTTTGCTTCTTTGTCAAAAATCAAGTGTTTGTAGATTTGTAGATTGATATGTGCGTCTTTGATTAATTTCCATTTGTCCTCCTGTCTGTTTTTATGCCAGTACCAGGCTGTTTTCAGTACTGTAGCTTCCAGAAGTTCTTTTATTGTACAGGATTTTGGCTTTCCTGGTTTTTTTCTGTTTTGGTTTTTGTTTTTTTGCTTTTCCATATGAAGTTGAGTACTGTTCTTTTGAGGTCTATGAAGAATTTTCCTGTGATTTTGACTGAAATCAAGAACAAGACAAGGTTGTTCCCTCTCTCCATATCTATTCAATATAGTTCTTAATGTCCTAGCTAGAGCAGTAAGACAACAAAAGGAGATCAAAAGGATACAAATCAGAAAAGAAGAAGTCAAATTCTCACCATTTGCTGATGATATGATAGTTTACATAAGTGACCCTAAAAATTCTATCAAGAAACTTTTACAACTTATAAACACCTTCAGTAATGTAGTAACTCACAAAAGCAGTATCCCTCCTGTACACAGATGATAAATTGGCTGATAAAGAAATCAGAGAAACATCACCCTTCTCAATAGCCACAAATAGCATTTTATGCTATTTATATCTCAGAGTAACTCTAACCAAACAAGTGGAAGACTTGTATGACTAACTCTTTGAAGAAAGAAATTGAAAAAGACACCAGAAAGTGGAAAGATCTCCCATGCTCTTGGGTAGGTAGAATAACATAGTAAAAATGGCAATCTTACTAATGATTTAAAAAAAAAAAAAGCCAAGGAGATGATGATGTAAATAATCTCCTCAGTTAGGAGGTTGAGATGGGGATCAAGAATTCCAGGCCAGCCTGTGCTACATCGTGAGACTTTGTCTCAAAAACAACTCCAGCAACAACAATCTACCTCCAGTGGGTTTTCAGCTACACCCAGTGATGTGTTGCATAAAGATTCAGATGACAAACCACACCATCAAGAATATATTGTTTAATGTTGTTACAACTGTCTTGGTTCATTTATGTGCACTCTACAATCCTTGCAGGAGCATGAATTCACCTCATGATGTATTTCTCAAAGCATACTACATGGTAAGTGGCATATGACTGTATCCCATAATTAAATTTGCATAATAAATTACCATAGAGATGAGATTTATACTCATACCCAACCATATGTCTAAAAATTTTATTGAATGAATCTAACATAATTATGCTTAAACTCATCTAATAAAATTTACTAGCAGTAATGTTACTGTAATTTTTTCTGTCCTTAAATATTTGTCTCATAGATGAAATTTATTAATCATGACATTTCTCTAAGTATATACATGCTTTTATTAGGGGGAAAGAAGTTTCTGATCTGTGTGGGGTCCTAGGATTCTTTGTTAACAAAACCGATAAAGCATAAAATAATATTTTAAAGTTCCTAATCTCTAGGTTAATTCTAGATGAGATTCTAGAAGCTAAAATTAAATTGTGACCTTGATAGGAGCATGAGATGAAATCTCTGTGGTGGCATGACAAGAAAAATGCTTGTTGAGGGACTTTATTTGAGTGTTGAGTCTACAAGGAGCAAACTGCACTTACAATTGATGAGGATCCCAATGGGAGTCAGCAAAAAATAATCCTAAGAAGCAGGCTTGCACCAAGCTATCACTGAGAAATATACAAGCTTCAGAAAGCAGCTATAGATTTTGGGTGAACACTTTCTCTCCCAAGCACCTGTTTTTCTTTGATCCACAGGAGGCAGATTGTGGAAAACCCTTATCTACAACTGTCTCTCCAGTTCAGCACAACTGATGAACTGGGTGATTCTTTGTTGTGGGGTTCCCCGCAATATATAGGATACTCAGAAACATCCTGCCCTGGTCTCAACCCATGAGAAACCAGTAGCCCCTCTCCACCTGTTGTGACAACCAAAAGTGTCTCCAGGCACAATTAACTATCTCCTGGCCAGGCAGAATGACCCTGGCCCTTTCCTCCTCCATGCAGACTTTTTCTGGTGGCCATCCAGGCTCCCCCACAACATAGCTTGAGAGTTCCAAAAAAGAATCTTCCAAAAAGACAAACCTCAATGATAAATGAATACATGAATACATGAACGGAAACGTAATGAGATTCATCTTGTACTCTCCTAACAAATTAATTAAAAATAAGAAACGCCTGATGAGCAAACACTAACACTCTGCTTGTATCTTGCTTGCTAGTATCCTGCTGCCCAAAGCAAGTCACATGGTCAAGATCAGAGTCAATGTGCCGTGGATGAATGAGAGAGATGCACCTTATGTCTTACAAAGTTCCGTCCCAGGGAACTTCATTGCTCAGCGGGGAGAGGAGCTCTAGAAAAGCACAGCCTCTGCTCACTGTTTAAATTCAGAGGAAGCAAAAATTAAATTCTCTGTGCATATGGGCTTTCAGTCCGTACCCATATTGCACAATGTTAAGTATTTTAAGATTGATATATTTGTGGGAAAAACTAAAATGGTGAGAATTCCTGTTGTTAATATGTGACTTCACTTATGAATAAAGAGGAGTGAAATGGGGAAAGAAAGGTTCAAACTTGGGGGCAGGTTTATATCTTGTATTTTCTACTTCATATTTCTGATTTCTTTTCATGTAGTGAGATTTCTACATGTTAGCTGAATGAATTTATTTCTTATCTAGGACTAACGTATAGAATAAATATCTCAAAGTTGTATGGCTATTCAAAAGTAGCAAAGGAATCAGAATGTGAGTGTTCCAGCACATTCTTTGTTACTTTAGGACAGTGTTGCCCCGAGTACATATGTGACAAGTTTCATAGATAATTCACATTTTGAAAATAGCACAAAGAAAGTGGTGTAGTCATTTTAATAGTGCGCATTATTTAATACAAAATATTCAAATTAATGTTACTCCAACATGTAATCAACAAGGAGGGATTAATGAGAAGTTCATTGTCTTGTTGGTAGCAATCCCTCAAATTCTGGTGTATATTTTATACATACAAATTACACATTACAATTTGTACAAGTGTGACTTTGCAACACTTGAAGTGCCAGACAGCCAGGGATGGCTAGCAGCTGCTGCCTTTCAGTTATGGTTTCTAAGAACCCTCAAAGCCAGGGACCACTATCAGGGCCATTCTCTTAGCAAGTACTATAGAGACAGCTATAAAGCACTGAAGCATATCTACAATTACTTTTCAAAATAACCTATGGAGGGGCCTCAGAAGGTGGCCCAGCTGGTAAGAGAGTTTGTAGAGTATGCTTTAAGACATGTATTTAGATCCCCACCACCCCAGATAAGGGCCAGGTAAAAGCCTAATGTAACCACATGCCTGCTACCCAGTTCTGGGAGTTGGGTCACTGGAGACAAGAGTAGCTCTGGATCTTGTTGGCTGCCAGTCAAGCTCCAGGTTCAGTTAGAACCAGGTTCAGGTTCTCAAGGGGAGAAAGAGGAGGTGACAGACCAGGACACCTTCTGCTCTCATGTGTACACATATCTGTACATCACATATGAGCATTTGCACACACCCCTCCATATCCCATGCATATCCTAAAGTGAGTTCAACTTTATTCCTCTATTAGTGACATTCTCATTTGGAATCCATTACACCAGTCCAGTACTTTTCTTATTTTAATTTCTACATGTTTACTTCTTACTTACTGCTTAAAACAAAAATTTCAGTGGAGTTTTAAAATCTCTCCACCTCATATAGGTGTTGGAACTGTTAAAGTTGTTGCCATATTTTCTTCTAGCTGCTTCAGATGTTCATATAGTTCTCCTATTCTTTAGTTAGTATCTGTAAAAAGAATAAGACCATCAAACCATACACACTCATTCCAGATAGATAAAAGACCTCAAGAGAAGAGGTAAAATTATAAAACTCTTGGAAGAAGACCTGTACGAGTCTTCATGACTGTAGCTCTAGCTAAGGTTCCTTTGATATGACATGACAATTATAAGCAGCTGCCACTGTAAAAATGTATGAGCTGGACATCATAACTGAAATAAAGAACTTAAAAGATAGCATCAAGAAAGCACAGGAAAGCTCAAAGAGTGATAGAAAATGTTTGCCAATTCATTATTCATGAGAATTTATATCTAGAATATGGTATGGAAAAATGACCACAACTCAGCTGTGGAAAGAGAAGTCAGTTTAAAAGTGGGCAAAGGCACCTACCTACACATGGATTTTTAAAGAAGTTTTCTTCTTTTGTTTCTACTTGTTAAAACTCAGAAACATCTAAAATAGTCTTCAGTAGAGTAGGTAAAAGGCTAGGTGAATTATGATATGTCCAGGTGATGGAATACCATCTGTGGATAAAAGGAAATAGATCATCAAGCCATGAAGGACATGGAGAATAGGGTTGAAGGTGCAGCTCACTTGGTGGAGTGCTTTTCTGGCCAGCTTGAAGCACTGAGTTCTTTCCCCAGCATCCCACAAACAGGGCATGGTAACGCATACCTATGATCCCAACACTTGAGAGATGGAGGCAAGAGGATCAGAAGTTTCACTGTCTGGTTTGACTACATAGTGAGACGGTGATCAGCATAGAATGCATGATGAACTGTATTGAAAAATTAGTCACGAAGGAAACTCAAATTCTTATTACCAAGTGAATATCGCCAATCTGCAACTGCAGGACAATCTGAAAATGACAAAACTCTAAATCCAGTAAGAGAGAAATCAGTATCTGCCTGTGGTTTGAAGGAAAGGAAGGATGGATGAACAGAGGATTTTTGTTTAGGGTGCAGAAACTATTTTTACAGTGGGTATGCATCTTTGTACATTTATTAAATCCACAGACAGTAGAGCATCAGGAGTGGATTCTAACATCAACTCTGACATGCCGTCCCACAGAAACTCGTGGACTACATGTAGTGTGGAGTTACAGTGTGGTGAAGGCTGTGCACATGTGAGTTTAAGAGTCTACCTTTCCTTTTTACTTCATTTTGGTGTGGACATAAAACGTCTCTAAAAATAAGCTCTATTAAACAATGGGAAAATACATTCAAGAAAGACCTGATTATATATGTCTTCAAAAAAAAAAAAAACCCACAAATGACTACTAAGCCACCCAGTAAAGTGGCAATCATCAAAAAGACAATCTCAAATGTTGGTGAGAATATGGAACAACTGGAGTCCTGCTATACAGCTGGTAGGGATGTGAAAAGGTTCATCTGCTTTGGGAAACAGTCTTAATGCTCCTTCAGCTTTGTGCACAGGGTTACTGTACGAGCCAGAAACCCCATCTATTGGGATATTCTTAGAATAACTGAAGGCAGGCACACCAACACTTTACATGAATACTCTCAACAACATGACTCAAAACACAAAAAAATGAGGAAAACAACCCAATTGACCACCATGAGCATATAAATTAAATGCCAAGTAATCATTTCTTATAGTTTGAATGTAATTGTCCCCCTTAATCTCATAGGGAGTGGCACTATTAAGAGGTGTGCCTTTGTTGGAGTTGGGTATGACCTTGGAGGAAGTGTGTCACTGTAGGGGACAGACTTTGAGGTTTCCTATGCTCAGGATACTGTCCAGTGTCTTGTTGATTTTCCGTTCCTTGCAAGATGTAGCACTCTCAGCTCCAGCACCATGTCTGCTCGTGTGCTGCTGTGCTTCCTGTCATGATGATAATGGACTAAACCTCTGAAACTGTAAGCCAGTCACCACAATTAAATGCTCTCATTTATAACAGTTGTTGTGGTCATGGTGTCTCTTCACAGCAATAGAAACTCCAATTAAGACACCATTCAATAGACTGGTCTTCAGCAATACAGAAAAAGGAAAAGCTAGCGGGACAAGTCAGTGAATGGGTTGCTGAGTAAGCATGAGGACCAAAGTTGAAATCAACCTAGATTTCCATCACTTGGTGAATGAGGATGTTGTACATATATATAGTCAATTTCATTAAGCCTTTAAAAAAATTACTAACTCAGCAGGTAAATGGATGGGAAAATACTAGATTAAGTGAGATAATGCATGCTCAGAAAGTAGTGCTGGTTCTTTCTCGTATGCAGATCCTAGTTTCTATTTTCTTTGCATTTGTATTTGTGTAGGGGCAGGTGTGTATAGAACCCGGGGAACTAAACAGGGATTCATGAAAGGAGAAGAAAGACGCTTCCAGGGAGAGTGCTGGGGACAATAGAATCCTTGTGACATAAAATTGCAAGAGGAATAGGATAGAAAGAATTTAAATAGGGATGAGGAGTAGGGGGATGGGAGAAGCCTGGACAGGAGTGAGGGGCAATCAAAACGAAGTATATATGAGAATGACATAAGGAAATCTGCTACTTTGCAGAGCAGCTTTAAAAAGAAGTTCTGCATGGTGACACATGTTTACAATCTCAACACTGGGGAGGTGGAGACATGTAGATTCCCTAGGCATGACTGGCCAGTCAGCCAGATGAACTGGCACATTCCAGGCCAAGGGAGGATCCCTGTCTCATCAAACTGGCAAAAACAACAACATCCAAGTCAGATGGCACCTCAGGAATGACACTAGTTGTTGTCAAGGTAACATCTGGTGCTTCCATGGTCATAGGTGCAAACAAGTGCACATGTCCGATAAAGAAATGAAGTTCCAATACATGTTACAGTATGGGTTAATCCCAAAAACAAATGAGCAAAAAAGATCCAGACACCAAAGACTACGTACTGCCTTATCTTATTTATGTCGAATGTTTAAAATTTATAGATCTATGGAGAGAGAGTAAATAAGACGTTATCTAGGGTTAGGAGGCTGGCAAGATGGAGGGAGGTGGAGTTATGGCTAGGGGTTGTGAGTACTTGGTAAGATGTAAAGAAAGTGTTGGGACATCGACCATGGTGCCAACTCTGCATATAGGCTAACAGCCATCAAATTTTAGTGGGAGGGAAATGGGAGGAGGGGAGGAGGTGGAAATTTTTAATAAATAAAAAATATAAATTCAAAAAAAATTATACTTTAGTTAGGCACATTGGGTAATAAATAAATAGTATCTCAGTAAAGTTGTTCAGAGCAAAGATACTTGTTGTAAATTTGAATGACAATCGTCCCCATAAGCTCATCTGTTTGAATATGTGGTCCCCAGTTGATGGAAGTGTTTAGGAGAGATGACAAGGTGTGGCTATTGAGGAAGTGTGTCACTAGAGGTGGGGAAAGCCCACACCATTTACTGTTAGTTGTCTTTTACTGTGCTTGGAGGTCAAAATGTACGCTCTCAACTCCCACATCCATGCCGTGCCTGCTTGCCTGCCTGCCTGCCTGCTGCCATACTCCCAGCCATGATAGTCATGGGCTCCAATCCTATGGAACTATGGACCTCCAGTTAACCTGTTTCTTTTATAAGTTACCATGGTCATGGTGTCTTATCACAGCAATGGAAAAGTCACTAAAACAGAATAAACACCACTTTTGTCTGAAACAGCATGATCACACAGATAGTATAACACACCAAACTCTCCTACAGTTACAGTGAAATCCATTGCTGGTTTTCATGTAACGACAACCAGTTTCTTTCCATTGTGAAGCTATTTTTGAAACCCCTCCCCCCCAAGCAAACTTTCTAATCCTGCCATCCCTTCCTATCTACAGGAATTAGTTGGAATTGCTCAGTAAGGCGCTTCCCTTTCTCTTCTGGTGACAGTTGATTACCCTAATATTTGGTTTGGATTAGAAAGGCACAATACAGGTTTATATTTTAACCTGGCAAGGTTTGTTTGCTATCTTTAAAGGCATTTGCTCTCTTTGGAAGTCTGGTCCATTCAAGTTCTGGGGCAGGAATGGATGGGATGTGAAACAGGACATAGTTTGTTAGGTATCTCAAAGAAAAAGAAGCCTGGAGGGGTGGCGTACACCTTTAATCCCAGCATTCTGGAGGAGGCAGAGACAGTTGGATCTCTGTGAGTTCAAGGCCAGCCTGGTCTACAGATCGAGTTCTAGGACAGGCTCCAAAGCTATATAGAGAAACCCTGTCTCGAAAAAGCAAGAAAAAAAAGAAAGAAAATAAATAAATAAAAGGAATAGGTCAGAAGAATGAAAATGACAGTTTATGTCAGTTACTATGATTCAAAAGTAAGACAATGTGAGCAAAAATTAATTCAATTGTGTACATATATGAATTTTTATAAGAATAAAAAATTAATGAAATTGTAATGGCTTAAAACATAACAAATATATAAAAACCAATAAGGCCAAAATGCAATTACTCAAACAAAAACCTGAATGAACTAAGTAAAGAATTTTATTAAATTCAAGTTATATCTATCTTTGTTGCTTTGAAACTAACTGGTTTTCATGAAAATTGTTCATTAAAGTCAAAGTTTCTTGAGAGGCAAGGTGAAGGTAGAATGACACCAATATCTCCAGTTATTCCACGAAATTTGATGGTGTTAATGAGACTGTCATTTTCATGTGAGCTGTGTCAGGCACTTCTGGAAATCAGGTCAAATACAAGGAGTCTGGTGGCCTCTTTCGACTGCAGATAGCTGGATACAGGAGGGCATAATTCACACGGAGTACGAGTGGAGGCAAAACAAGTAGTGTGGAAATTCCCAACCTGCATACAGATGGGAGTTTATGGCTGTTATGTGTGTAACAGCCAAGGTAGAAGGGTCATACGGGGATTCTCTCCACAATTCTTGTGTTGGAAGTTTGATCCCCAGCATGGCAGTGTTGGGAGACTGTATGGGAATGCCAAGAGGCAGAGACTTGTGCTAGGTCAGTGTAGCAATGTTCTGCGAAGAGGAAGGTAGCGCTTGATAGACCCTGAGCTGGCTCTTAGGAGGACATTATACAACAAAGCAAAACGATCCCACAAAAAGGCTCTTTGCTCTCTTGGGACTGGAGAGGGAGGAGAAGAGGAGTGGGGGGAGGGGGAGAGGGGCGGGAGGAGGGGGAGGGAAATGGGAGGCGGGGAGGAAGCAGAAAGTTTTTTTTGTTTCAATAAAAAAAAAGGCTCTTTGCTTTCCTGACACATGGGCTCACTTCCATTTGATGCCATCTGCCATGACCTTAGTTCAGGCAACAAATTTAACTTTAGTGGGAGGCAAACGTATAGAGAAGTGGAGAGTTTATGGTGAATAAGAACCAATAAAAACAAGTTGCCTCGAATCTTTCCCAGAATAAAGCGGATTTTAAGAGAAGGAACAATTATGCTGTGCATGCTCTTATTAGAAGGCTGACTTTCGAAGAGCCCCGTGAGGTCAGAGAGCTCTGTGTCGTGGCTCTCTGTCTCCTTCCTCACTTCATGTAAGCACAAGCAACACAAGCCATTTGACATTGTTGAGATACAAAAAGAGGAGTTCTCATTTCTTGGGACAGTGGATTCAGCTTCTAAATAATACTAATGTGTGTGTGTGTGTGTGTTGTGTTTGGATGCTCATGTGGATGCATGTGCTTGTGTATGCACATGTGTGGAGGGCAGAGGTCAAGCTTGAGTATTTTCCCCCAGGCTCCATTCACTGTTTTTTTTTTTTTTTTTTTTTTTTTTTTTTTTTTTTTTTTTTTTTTTTGAGACAGTCTCTTATTGGCCTGGGCCTTGATGTTTAGATGATCAGTCTGAGCTGGTCCGCCACGGTGGGTAGGGATCCACCTGTCTCAGCTTCCCAGCCCCCACAGTGGGCTTCTTTATATGAATTCTGAGGTTAGAACTCAGGTCCCTATGCTTATATTCCAAGCACTTTACCTACTGAGACATCTCCCCAGCCCTCAGTGATGCAGTTTGGATGAAGACTGCACCACAAGTCAAGAAATGCTGGAAAGTGTTTTAACATGCTCCTCTGCTCCCTCCTTTTACCGCCCCCTCCCAAGTTCTGCTCATGGAATCCAGACAAGATTATGTATGCTAGGCAAGGGCTCCACTAACAAGCTATCCACCCTGCCAGTGAGCCTTGGCTTTTTAAATTTTGCTCCTTTGCACTCCCTTGGATGTCAACAATGCCCATTACTTAATCCTTCATGTCCCTAGCTTACACCTTTTCTCTGAAGGTCACAGTTGAACATACAACTATATGCACAAGGGTTAGCAAACTGTGACCCAAGAGCTATATCCTGTCTCTACCTTAGTTTTTGTAACCCAAGCTTTGCTCGCCCACATATTTTCTTTGACTATGCTCATGCCACCAGGTGGGATGAATACACAAATCTTGCTGGCCTGGAATCTCCCAATCTGTGCTTCCTCTCCCTGGCTCCTCTACCGCTTTTTAATCTTGTCATCTTGGCTTAGATAATGCTACATCCTTACTCTCCCTGAACACATTCTCTTTCCTTCGTGTTCCTTCCCCAGATTTTTAATTTCATTGTTCTCTGTGTGTATTGCCTTTGTAACAGTTATCTTAGTTTATCAATATCTTGACTCTAGTCCCATACTGTTTGTCTTCCGCGTTGTGACTAAAATGTGGCGGGGATTAGTCCGGGGATCACATACATCTGAAGTACAGTTTGATCTTCAGACTCCCCCACACAGTGGCAGTTGAGACAGTTAATATGCTTGGCTTTGTAGGCCACGGGGTCTCTTGTCATTACCCAAGTCTCCAGTCTTAGCACAGACAAAGCAATGGGTGTGGTGGTGTAACTATAAAACATTATTTATGGATACCCATATTTCAATTTCATTTTATTCTTTTTTTTTTTTTTTGGTTTTTCGAGACAGGGTTTCTCTGTGGTTTTCATTTTATTCTTAATGTGCCATGAAATCTTTTTTTAAATGTATTATTCTTGTGGATTTTTATCCAATCATTTAAAAATCCACAAACCATTCTTAGCTACAAGACCATATGGAAGTGGAACACACAGAATTTGGCCAGTAAGCCATAAGGAGCTTACTGGTTCCTCACCTAGCACACTGGCAGACAGATTCGCATAAAGAAGATTCTGTTTTAAATAAAGAAGGCATACAAAGCTGGACAGGCTGGTACATGTCTGTAATCTCAACTTTCTGGAGGCTGAAGCAAGAACTAAATTTTAGGGAAGCCCCAGCTATATAGCAAAACCAGTTTTCTAAATAAGAAAGAACTAATGTAAAATAAATAAAGAATTGTGTAGTCAGCTTAAAGATCAGATACGGTCTCTATCAGATTCTCCTTAAGCTTGCTTTTCTGAGAAAGCATAATGCATGTTTATATGAAAGCATGATTCCTTTGCAATTGATGTGATGTAGGCAACACCCAGGAGTTTGCTAGGTGTTTGGAATCTTTGAGACCCCCTCTCCTTATCCCATGCAGGTGCAGCCACACTCATAAACAGTTTAACTGTAAAACATCATTTGGAACTGTGAGTGATCCCTAGAAACCTCTTAGAGCAGTAGGTGCTAACAGCAGCAAGACACCTTTCTGATCAACATGTAAAAAGGCACATGCAGCTAAGAGAGCAGGGACCTGCTAAGTTCTACCACAGGTGTTTGGTCCCTCCAGATCCCGAATTGTCTCTTCTCTGTCTTCTCATGCATACAGGGATGAGGGTGGGTGGGTGTTGAACATCACCTCATCTAAGGGAGTTTGAGCTCTACATCATGGCTCAGATGCTTAGACTGCCCTTGTTGCTTTCTACCGTCATCAGGTGGTGAGGATTGAGATTACAATGTTGTTTCTCTTTATTAACCCGAGTACAGGATTCTTTGTAACTTAAAAGACCAGAAATGGCAGCTAAGAAAAAAAAAAAAAAAGAGAGACATTAACTAGTCAGGCGGTGGTGGCATATGCCTTTATTTCCAGCACTTGGGAGGCAGAGGCAGGTGGATCTCTGTGAGTTCAAGGCCAGCTAGGTCTACAAAGCCAGTTCGAGGACAACCTGGGCTACACAGAGAAACCCTGTCTCAAAAACTGGCTGAGAATGGTGGTGCATGCCTCTTAATCCCAGTACTCAGGAGGCAGAGGCAGGTGGATCTTTCATTTCAAAGCCAGCTTGGTCTACAGAGTGAGTTTCAGGACAGCCAGTGCTGTTATACAGAGAAAGCCTGTCTTAAAAAAAAAAAAAAAAAAGAAAGAAAGAAAGACATCAACAATAGCTAAAGGTGGTGACACATGTCTCTAATCTCATTCAGGAGACTAAAACAAAACAGGAGGATCATGAGTTTGTGTCTGAGTTTTCTTGCTTCAAGAAAACTAAGATAGCAATTTTTCATGCTAATATTTTTTTTCTCCAGGGCATCGAGGAAATACTAAAATCAAGGCTTCCTTAACATTTTAACTGTTTGTATAAAAATATTATTTTTTAAAAGGTAAATATTTTCTAAACATTTAATTTTTCCCAAAGAGAACGCAGAAGGAGGAAGGGAGTTCAGTACGTACTCTCTCTGAAGCTCTAGCATCATACCAGAATTGAATTGCACCCACAGTTTGGGAGCAACAAAAAATATGTTTTCCCATGAATGCCAACTTATATTAAAAACTGTCTCCAAAAAACTGGAAAAAAACCATGATGTGGTTTTGTTTTAGAGCTTTTCAAAGAAGGATTAATGTGACCTTATTCAGACTTGAAAAGCTTCAGCTCAAGTGTCTTTGGGGAAAAAGCCCTGCTTAGTAAATGATTAACTTCCCTGGCATGCCTTCAAGGTCACCCTGTCGCGGGTAAGAGAAAAACTGGCCAGCCACTACCAGGGATTTTCGATTCGGCAGTCCGCTCTCTGCTGTTGTGTGGACCCTCAATACCAGATGCTTCAGACAAAGCCATTACAGCATATTGTGTGAAATACAAAAGCCAGAAATCGTATCAATCAACTACAGGAAAAGATTGATTCATTTGTTCATGGATGGGACTCCAAGAAGGGCTTGTGAGTCTAATGATGAGCTAAATTCGTTTTCTTATGCATATGGGAGTCTCACAAACAGCCTTGCTGGGCATTGCTCGACCAGTTCAAATGAAGAAACTGAGAACACATCCAAGGGTGTCTAGTATTAGAGAGGGCAGGCTGACCCTAGGGAGCTAGAGGAATTCCAGATATCTTTAGATATCTTGGGTATCGCTACTTTACCAGCTCTGAGTCCTTTTCTGTTCCAGGATCTAATCCAGGTTACCATATTGTAAGTAGTAGATACTTTTTGTCGCTTATATTTCTTAATTTTGTTTTATTTACATGTCTTCATTTGTGTGTGTGTGTGTGTGTGTGTGTGTGTGTGAGAGAGAGAGAGAGAGAGAGAGAGAGAGAGAGAGAGAGAGAGAGGTGTGTACCATGGCATGGCTGTGAAAATCAGAGGACAACTCTTAAGAGTTGGTTTTCTTCTCCCACCATGTGGGCCCCAGGAATGGAACTCAGGTCAGCAGACTTTATGGTAAGCGCCTTTATTTGCCCAGCCATCTCACCACGCCTGCTTTGTTTTTCTAGTCCAGGCTAGCCTTAAACTCATCCTTCCTGCCATACCCACACTAGGAATTGGGGATGTTGCTTGTTTGCTTCCTTCCTCTCTGTCTTTTTTAGTCACTCAGGTTGACTCTGAAGCTACCATACAGATGTGGATGATCTTGACCTTGTTATCCTCCTGCCTCCATGCCCCAAGTGCTAAAATTGTATATGGGCCTGCACTGCTATGCTCAGATATTTGCAAACCAATTTTTGAGACAGGATTTTACACATTTTCGGCTGGTCTGGAACTGGGTATGTAGGTTAGGAAAACCTTTAGCTTTGACCCTCGTATATATGTGAAGATCATCTCGGACCGCTAATCCTCCCGCTTCCATTTAGCCAGTGCTAGGGATAAGTGAAGAGGTACTGATCACACCTGGCTGGCATTTCCCCTTAATATGTCTTCTAGAGAAAGAGAAAAGGAGCTCCACATTCGCCTCAGTGTTTACTTTTTGAGGAAATCATACCCCTATGCCACAGTCAGGAAACCGACTTCCTACTTGTCTCTCTTCCAGGTCTGCATAGACGTGTTTTGTCGTTGCCTTGAATCGGAGCTACATGCCAATCAACTGTAAAAAATGTGAAAGACTCCGATAAACATCAGATCTGTGACT
The DNA here is from genome assembly GCF_950005125.1 of Chionomys nivalis. NCBI lineage: Eukaryota > Metazoa > Chordata > Mammalia > Rodentia > Cricetidae > Chionomys > Chionomys nivalis. The sequence continues at coordinate 127,832,638 of NC_080112.1, read as the reverse complement.
TCTCTTAAAGAGCAAACCGTCTGGCAACCCTGATACTATCTTCCCCTGCAGCCACGGTAGTCTGCCTGTTCTATAGCTGGGACTGACGCCTTTGCCCAGGCATCCCTAGCATCTGGACCAGCAGTCTCTACGCTAGTTCCACCAAGCCTAAATGGTCATTGTACCTGTCTGATTCGACGGTGCTAGAGTTTGCCATTGAGCCAGGGATTACCCCTCTGTATGCTGTTGTAGGCATCTGCTCTGGCCTGTGTGCCTCTAAGCCTCGGGACCCGTTTAAATTAGAGGGCAAATAGCTGCCTGTCTCCAATTATGCTGGGCCTGCACTGCAGCTCGGGACGTGCACCAGGCTGCAGAAATATAATTATCTTCCTGGAAGAGAGGGCACTTTCCCTATGCAGTGAAATACAACCAAACAACAACCCTAAACCAAACAAACAAAAAGGGAAAACAAACAACCAAGGAACCCAGTAAGCAGGTTGGACTAGCTGCTGTCTTACCACAGTGGCTGTACCTAAGTTCTGGATCATGTACTATCCATACTAGAACACTGCACCAAAGGCCAGAGTCCCAAGGGACCCGCTCTTCCCCACCGCAGAGGATCTGCTGCCTGACTTGTATTCTTTGATAAATAAAATTTTCATCCTAAATTTAATGTAGCCCCCAGAAAGCAGGTAACAACAGAACTGAGGGCCTTCTGATTGGTCTTTCAGACGCTGCTTCTTGAGAACTTTCTGTTCCATCTGAGGTGTTAGCTATCGGGAGCTGGAGAGTTGCCGGTTTAGCTTAGGGTCCCGAAGAGTACTTATTTTAGAACATATGTCTGTTTTCACTGCATTCCAGTAAAAGGATTTATTGAATCATCTGTATGGCTGGGAAGAATTTAAGTTAGGAAAATAATCGTTATGTATGGTAAAACCTTTAGTGAGAATGAAAACACACCATTTTACCTTTCCAGAAGAAACTTCTGAGGAATTTGTTTCTTGAAAAGTAAAGAAAATTTAAGAAAATATCACCTCTTAGTTATATGAGCTCATGTATTGTAAACTTGCATTTTTGGAGGCAAAGAAAAGAGATGGTTTGTCATGGATCATGTATTATATTACACAAATAAGACAACCAACTGCCCTAATAAATTAGCACTCGAGGACAGCTACCCTTCAAAGACATGGGTATACATATAAAGACACACACACACAGGCTTTCTTTTAAGTGAGTCAGCTTTTGAAAAGGAAAATAACTTTATTAAAACCTTTTCATAAAAGAAAATAATTATAATTATGCCTATTATTCATAATGATGAACAATAAAATATTTCTTTAATTTTCTTCTTGAGAGCTTTCTTGGAGGCTCTAACAGTGGAACACAGGTACTTGTCCAGTCCTCCTCTAGTCTTCAAAACAGTGAATGGGTAGCTTCACGGGGGACACGCATGAAAGAGTAAGTGAGGAAGGAGACACTATCTAGTCAGATCGCCCTCGTATCCCAATTTTCTCCTTGAAGTAAATCATTGAACTCTATTCAGCCATAATACATGTAAATCATTGAACTCTATTCAGCTCTAATATATAAAGAGACCACATTGTGAATTTTCAAACATTCCACTATTTTCATTCTTTTATTAATTTTCATGAAACCCAAAGAGGAATAAACATTTTATAGATAAACGAACTAAAGAATAGAGAAAAAAACACCAGCCTGGTGGACTTCTATGGGGTGGCAGAGCTGAGATTTCAGGAGTTTCTAATCTCCCAATCTGTCTGCTGACTCCTCACACCTACTCTCCTGACTTACTGTAATGACCTTATAGCTTGTGATTCCTCTTTCTTTCTCCTCCCCATCCCCACCTCACCCCATTGCCACGGCTGTGAGCAAAAAACAGGGCTCAGAAGTTTCTGGCCTCCAGTCATCTGGACACCTGCTTCCTGATCAGATATCAAAAGTCTGGCTCTAAAATTATGAAGTATGTGTGTGCACACGCGTGCATGCACGCGCGCGAGGGTCTGTTTTAATTTTATTTCCATTCCTAAAGGGATTTGGAACAGTTTCAAGACAAACAGCACATAATAACCAGAATAAACCCTACTAACACAGATTAAAAATGACCAAGTTGATTTGGAGGAATTATGTTGGAAAGCCGAGTTACAAAAAACATTTGAAATGCCAAGCAGCTACAAGCTTCCAGGAAACCATGGGAGACCTAGAAAGAAACAAATGTCTTCATGATGCATGCTGGTGACAGAGAGAGGAGCCCACAGGCTGGGGTCTTCCAGTGATGTCTTGGGTGGTGTCTACTTGCAGGAAGAAATGAAACCCACAAGCCATGATAAATTTAGCGCCTATGTTCTTAATATACCCATTTGTTTAGTTCTTTACTCTGTTAGAGGATAAACCCCCAAACCAGTGGGCAAGATTGAGTCCATTTAATGTTTCTCATATATGTATAGGTTTAAGGCTGACTACCTGGGGTTGGTTCGTGGTTCAGTGGACTCAACCATGGAAGAAACTGAGCTCTCTTTACAGGAATCAGAGAGACATTTGTACTTACAAGCCAACCCTCCAAAGACCTTCAGAAATAGACTGATCCAACATAAGTGAAAAGGATCAAGCTGAATGCAAGCGAAACTAATTTTTGCAAAGAGCAAAACCGGTGAGTATGACATTGAAGGTCACTTAAAGTTTATGGTGTACAGTCAGAGAAGTCAACAGTACATTTTGCTAGTGGGACACTAACATGAAGTTCTAATATGAACTGGAAGAAATCACTCCCCCATATTGTCCAAGATCCACTCCCACCTCTCCACACGTTCAGCTTCCCGTTGTCTCTTTTTAAAAAAATATTGAGTCTAATTTTTGTTGCTCAAATACTCCTGGGTCTAGGTCCTGCCCTTGACTGTGGTTAACCTACCAGGGGTCACACCTTTTAAAAGCCCTGACTCTCTCTCTCCCTCAACAACCAGATGCTGTTATCTCCTCAGCTGGGGGGTGCTACTTTGTTCCTGCATCCCTAGCTCGACACTAAGATTTTATCTAGAGCAGGAGCTTGAGTAGGTATTGTTTGTGCTGTCGCAGCCACTGTGAGGTGAGTTCAGGTGCACATCTGTCCTGCTGTATCCGGAAAACACTGGTTCCTTGGAGTCATCCATCACATCTGACTCTCCCAATCTTTCTCCTCCTTCTTTCTTGAGGATTCCTGAACCTTGCGGGTTGGGGGGGGGTGATACAGATGTTCCACAATTGCAATTCGGCTTTTAAATGGGATAAAACTATATAGACAAGGAGTCAGTCATCAAAAGAATTCTGTAGTGATTTAGTCCTAAAAACGCATTTCATAGAATAATCATTTCTAATGATTAATCTAGATTTTTCTGTATTGAACTTGGTCCAGGGGAACACTGGTAGAATGCATAGATCCCAAGTCTATAGAAGAAATTGCATGCCCAGTTCCTAGGTCTGGGCTCTCTTTGCTGTCATGGGTCACTCCGCCTCCTTTAGAAAGCTAATTTATTCAATGGACGAGATTTTAGGCTTACACATTCTTCATCAATTTCCCATCCCTGTCATCCTGGGACCATGCACACGAATCCAGTATGGATCTATTCCCCCTCCTCTTTCCCTTTCCCCTTCCCCTTGCTCCCTCCTCCTCTTTTTGAGACTTTGTATAGCTCAGGCTGGCCGGGAACTCTCAGAATTTCATCTGCCTCTGACTTTTGAGTGCTGAGATTAAATGAATGGAAGACCGTGCCTGGTGGTAAGAGAAGTCTGACAAGCACAAGTACCATGAGTTTTTCCGTGTATGTTAATAAGCTTAGTCATCATAGTCACCACCCAAAGAAAAAAGACTCGAAAGTCAGTTTGCACTAATAAAGGAGAGGGGGTATGAACTACAGCAGTGCTTCCAAAATATATCTACATACCATAACCACCCGGGGGCAGGGGGTGTCTGTTAAAACTCCTGAAGTCTAGGTCACATTTCTAACTAATTAAATCCCAATATCCCTAGCAGCCCAGGCATTTATATTTTGAAGTTTCAGACGCTACCGTCACTGGGAATCACTGGATCCTTAGTGTTTAGCACTTATTTCTAAGCTTTGGGATCAAGCATGAGCTTGGACCTGCCCAGTTCACCAGAACCATTTGGAACAGATGATCTTTTTCTAACCTCCGCTGTAAATATAGAAGTACAGTTCCTGTAGTGTGCTTGCATCCAAGGCTCCTGGGCAGCTCTTAAATTTCTGTATGGGGAAAGAGCAGCGGGGAGAGGGGGAGAAAGAAGGAGGGCGTAGGGAGAAGGAGGTGGAGGAGAATTTTTGTTTGGATAGAACCATACTGGATTCTTGTGCCCTGATAAAATAATTTAGATATAAATTTTGTGATGTCTTTTTTAAAAACCTCCTTGTGTCTGTCATATGTCACATCTTAAAATTTTTGGTTGAACCATATGCCATTTATGCATCAAACATCTTTGAACAAATGCTCTGCATTAGTTCAAGTTCTCTCTGCATTACTTTCAAGTTTCAAGGAAAAGATACTTGAACCCTCTGCATAGACTGGCAACGTCAAATGAGATATTACTAATTTGGCCACTAGATGGCAGGACTTTATAAATTAAAATAAACCCACAGTCTAATAAATCAAGCATTCTTTTCTCAAAAGCAAATAAATGCCTGTTGGTGAGGATGACATGATCTTAAGTAGTATTTTAAACGCAATTGACACATAGAATTTTACAATTTTCTTTCTCTTTTATCTGCTTGTTACTTTGTTTATTAATTCTAGCAATGGAGCACGCATGCTCCCTCTTCCACAGTTTTTTCCGGTAGTCTCAATGCTCCGCAAACTGAGAAGACCCAGGAGAGCGAATGAAATGGCCCACTAAACAAATTAGCCAACCTCGGGCTCTTTTATGCAAGGCCTGGGCAAATGTTTGCTTGTTTTTGCATTCCCTGTCTTTTTTCAATTCATGCTTCTCCCAGGCAACAACACAACCAGTAATGCCAGGAAGGGAAGATGGGCTTGCTGCCACGGGATGCATTCTGTGTCCACATGTTGGTGGAGGAAGCCAAAGGTCTGTGGGATGGGAGTCCAGCAGGCGCACTGGTCTGGGCACATAGACCACAAAAGGGAGACTGGAATTAGCTCCAGGCTTAGGCATTACAGAGAGGGAAAGTAAGGATAGTTTGAGTAATCCTAACTTATTACCTGTCTGTGCTTGCAGGGAGATGTAGCTGCTTTGCTTCTTTTAAAAATTATTTTCTAGCCTCAAGTAAGGTAGGTTTTTCTCAATAGGCTTGAATTCTTAGAGACACTACGCCTTTTTATGTCTACCCTTGCTTCTGCTCCTGAGCCCAGCACTTCTGTTAGTAGTCTTGGTTCTTTTACCCGTGACAGCTCTAAGAAGTTTTCTGCAACTGTGTTTTTCCTTCTTTGGGTCTCTTGTTTGAGTGGGGGGAAGTCCTGATATTCAGTGGCAAATGGTGGACAAGAAACACATTTTTGACCTCCTGAAAGTCTGAACGATGCCTTGAGCACACTTACAATTTGATTGACTGTAGAATTCTTGATTGGACACCACTTTGCTTCAAAATTTTATACTTGCAGCTTCCATTGTGTCTGTGAAGAGGTTCAAAATGAATGTTCTTTCTGTTGTTTCTCACATCTAGAACCACCTGTGTGCTTCTCCCTCTTCCTAGCACGTGGCTTAGTGTGGGAACATTTTCCTCCTGCACACTAGATGACTCTCACAGACCCTTCCAATTATGCTTTTCAATTCTCGGGTAATTTCTTGAATGATGTATCCTCCCCTCCCATTTTTTCCTGTTGTTTCTTTCAGAATTTCTCTTAATTTCGGAGTCAGAGCTCCTAGAGAAGAGATTTTCAACCTGAGTTTCAACCCCTTTGGGGGTTGCAAACCATATGTCCTGCATATCACAAATTTACATTGCAACTTATAACAGTAGCAAAATTACAGTTATGAAGCAGCAATGAAAATAATTTTATGGTTGGGGGTCAGCACAACATGAGGAGCTGTATTAAAGGGTCGCAGCATTAGGAAGGTTGAGAACCCCTGCTCTAGAAAGACAGCTCTTCTATTGTTTCTAATTTTTCATTTACTCTTCTCTTCCCTCTATTTCCTGAGAATTCCCTTCAACTTTGTGTGTGTATGTGTGTGTGTATGTGTGTGTGTAAGCATATACATGTGTATGAACATGAGTGAGTAGGTGCACATGTGTATGCACATGAGTGAGTGAGTAGGTGCACACGTGGAGGCCAGATGTTGACATCAGACATCTTCCCACCTTACTTTTGTCAGAGTTTCTGCAGAACCGGAACCTCCAAGGATCTGCCTGTTTCTGCCCTGCCCCAGCCCACAGTCCCTGTTTTAGAAGCCGGTAAACTTGCTCAGCTTTAGATGGGTGCTCTGGCTCTGAATCATGGTTCCCAGGAATCCTCAACAAGCGCTTTACCCACTGAACCATACCCACACCCTCCTCAAATTTTTTTATTCTCTTGAGTTTTTCATTTCTGAGTTCATATGATGCTGAAGGATGAAATTGCCAATATTTGAAGATTGTCATCTTAAGAATGGCAATTTCATATACTTCTATACTGATATTTTTAATTTCCAAAAGCGTGCTCCTGCTTTCCAATGTTCTTCTGTTTTGACAGCATCCTAATTCTGATTGCAGGATGAAGTCTCTTCTGTTATCTCTCAGAGAAGATATTAATGGCAGGCACTTTTGTGCATTTTTGTCTTCCCGTGTTGTCTTTCAGTGGCATACTCCTGCCTAATCATCCCGTCCTCTTTCACTTTAAAAAGCTTCCTCAAATGATGATAAAAGCAGGTAGTCTGAAGTGTTTTCTCTATATTAACTCGATTCATCTTAAGAATAGTCCTCCGTGGTAGGGGCTTTTACAGATGAGTGAAGCTATGATGCATATGTAGAAGCTCGTTGCTTTTGGTCACAACGTGTCTTCAAAGAAAGGGTGCCAATAAATGGAGTTGTGAACTCTGAGGACTTGCTGAGAGTCAGGTAGATCTCCATTCTTGGCAGAATAATAAGCCTGCGGATGCCCACACTCCAGTCTCTGGAACCCAAGGATATATTATCTCATATGGCAAAAGGGGACTTTGCACAGGTGATTAAGTGAAGGACTTTGAGATGGGGATCATTTCCTGTATTACTCAGATGAACCCCATATAATCAAAAGAGCCCTTTGACGTAAAAGAGTCAGTCTGGCAAATAGAAGTCAAAGAGAACATGCCAATAGAAGCAGGGGCTGAGGTGATGTGGGTTCATAAGTCAAGGAATGCAGAAAGCCTCTAGATACTGGAAAAAAGAAATAAAGGGAGAAAACGAATTCTTCCCACTCTAGGTTTTTGTGGATATAATAAAATATTTGAAGCTAGGCACTTTATTAAAAAAAAAAGAAGCTTATTAGAAGGTTCAGGTTAGGGTTAGAGAGGGTTAGAGTCACAATTTGGGTTCTTCACGAAGGCAGGAGTGTGTGTCAAAGAGAGCACACGGCAAAACCGAAAGCCAGAGATTGCAGGTCACTTAGGCTCTCTCTGTAGTAGTCTGATCTCACAGAGTGTCACGTAAGAGGAAGAACACTCTAGTATAAGAACAGCATCAGTCTCTTTTACGGACACAATCTCCTCCCTGGTTGGGTGTGGCTTATGGTTAGTGTCTTGGCTTAGCCTTCCCCAAGCTTTCGTTTCTAGACACTGCAAAACAGAGACCTGAGTACTTTTCTCTAAGCTCCTCCCCTTTAAAGCTCCAGCTGTGTCTCACTGGGGACCAAGCATAAGCACAGGAGCTGCAAATCACATTTAAATTACGGCACTCAGTTCCATTGACATCTTGATTTTAGTTCAATGTTCATTGTGCACTTCTGTCCTTCAAAGCTATAAGACAACAGAGATAAGAGATTTGTTCATTTTGAACTACTTAATCTGTAGTTACAGCAGCAACTGAAAACTCCTAGGTGGTACATTCTGTCACAAAAACCCTAATACTGCTTGCAGTTTTGTTTGCAGTTAGTTTCTCTTTCCTTCCTTCCTTCCTTCCTTCCTTCCTTCCTTCCTTCCTTCCTTCCTTCCTTCCTTCCTTCCTTCCTTCCTTCCCTCCCTCTCTTCCTTCCTCCCTCCTTCCCTCCCTCTCTTCCTTCCTGTTTTTCTTTCTTTCTTTCCAGGGTTTTTCTGTGTAGCTTTGAAGCCTATCCTGGCACTAGCTCTTGTAGACCAGGCTGAGCTTGAACTCACAGAGATCCGCCTGCCTCTGCCTCCCAAGTGCTGGGACTCTTTCTTTTCTTTCTTTCTTTCTTTCTTTCTTTCTTTCTTTCTTTCTTTCTTTCTTTCTTTCTTTCTTTCTTTCTTTCTCTCCTCCTTCCTTCCTTCCTTCCTTCCTTCCTTCCTTCCTTCCTTCCTTCCTTCTTTCTTTCTTTCTTTCTTTCTTTCTTTCTTTCTTTCTTTCTTTCTTTCTTTCTTTCAGATAGGATCTGGTTGTATAGTCCAGGCTGATCCAGAATTAATGATTTCTCTATTTCAGTTTCCAAAGTGTCAGGATCACAGACATCAGTATCATTTTTTTTTTGGGGGGGGGGTTGGTGCAATTTTCCAGGGAAGAATTTTGAATTTTCTGATTGAATGTACATAAAAGAATTTAACATAGCTCTGTTGTTGATCTGGTTCCTTTATCCTTAACCATAGCTTGTTTATGTAAAGGCAGGGGACCTTTTAACTTCCTTAGTTAAGAGCACAGAGCTAGTTCTTCTCCCAGGGCAGACGAGGGGATGCTTCCTGGTGGGGACAATCAGTTACTTCCATCTTTCATTAGTACTCTAGGGCTGCTGTCATAAAGTAGCATAGAGCTGTGACTCATGCAACCAAAAATGTATTTTATAACCATTCTGGAGCCTCAAACTCTGTGGGCAAGGTGCTGGCACCTTCACCCAGGTGTTACTTCTGAGTTCCATAATGGGTGGTTCTGTTATAAGCCTTTCTCTATTGCATACAGTCTTCTTGTCTTTTCTTATTGTCTACCCTTTGTCTATGCTAACTTGACCATCTCTTTAAGGACGCTAACACTAAATAGGGTCATCATCTTGGGGACTAGCGGACAAGCTTATATCGGGTAAATTATGGAGCATAACTCATTAATGTTCTTTTATTTCAGCTTTAATAGGAAACTGGGGTTACCAGTTCCTGAGCCTCCTTGGGGACCGGCTTCTTGACATCTGCATCATGGAGTTAGGATTTGGCTGTCTCTAACTATCAAATCAGTTACTATTTATTTTCTCATTTTCTCTCTTTCAGTGTTGTTTTATTATACCCTCTTCTCCAATTTCCTGTGTGTGGGTGTATGCCTAACAATGCACTCCAATATTCTGCTTGAGGAGACTTTTGAATGGAGCAGAATTACTTCATTTTAATGGTCATTTTTCACTGAAAGTTCTGGTTATTAAATTGGTATCTGTGTGTCTAGACAGTAACCAAAATAAATTGAAAATCTGATTTTAAAAACTCATGTGGCACCCCTTGAAGATGAGCCAAATCAGCTAGATCAATGTCTGCTCTGCTTACATTTTTCCTTCTTCCCATCCTTCTTTCTTCACCCACTCTTTCTCCCTCCCTCTGTCCATCCTTCCCTCCCTCCTTCTTTCCATCCTTCCTTCCTTTCCAGGTAAGGTTTTACTGTGTAGTGAGGTTGGCCTCAGACTCTTGGTAATTGTGCCATTCAGTTTCTCTAGTGCATGAATGGATTATAAGCATGTGCTAGCACTCCTGGTTTTCCATTTTCTTTAAATAGTTGGATAAAACTCCTAGAAGAGTTTTGAGTCAACCTCAAATCTTTGTTATCTTTAAATGGTAAAAAAAAAGATGGGTGATAATTACCTGGAAAACAGGAAGCAGGAAACTATTGGCACATCTTAACATATTTTAAAATAACTACTCTAATTCTCTGAGAAGTGTAGATTTTGTCGTTTACCTTTTAATTTAACTTTTGTGTTTTTTAAAAAGCAAATCATCAGATACACACCCACTCCCTCCTCTCCAGTTCCTCATATCTCCTCTACCATGGTATCTTCCCAACTTCATGTGCTTTTATGATAAGAGAGCTTGGTCCACTTAGTGCTGCCAGTGTGTGTATGTGTATGAAACTGAAGCATGGCATAGCCTCTCAGAGGGACACATCCTTTAAGACTACTTTCTCTCCCCCAGAAGCTATCAATTTGTCATTAGCTCCTCAGCTACGGGTGGGATCTGTGACCCCCTCACCTGTCCATACATGTATGGCATTCATAGTTCATGTGTGCGGCAGTCCTCTCAAGTCCAGAAAACATGATTTTACTGCAGTCATCTTCTTATAATTTTTCCATACCTCTTCTGCAATGACCCCTGAGTCTTGGGAGGAAGGGATTTAATGTAGATGTTCCTTTTAGGTCTGAGCACTCCAAGTTTCTTTTTCTCTCTTCAGTGGCTAGTTGTGCATCTCTATATTAACAGCCCTCTATTACACAAAGAAGCTTCTCTGATAAGAGTTGAGAGAACTAATGGATGGGCATAAAGATAACTATTTTGAGGCAGTTTAATGCAGTTTATTTATAATAATTGTTTGTTTAGCAAATAGTGACAGGCTTTCCCTTCAGGCCCATGATTCACCCAACCATACGTCTTTGGTTTAGTTATTGATATAAGACCTGAGTTTTATCTTGTGGACCAGGCCTTAAATCCAGTCATAAAAGGGTTGTTTACTCCCATCCTCTATTGCAGCAGTAAGCATATTCCTGTCAGGCCGGTAGTTAATGCTAACTCTCAGAGTTTACAACGGGGTAAGACTGATGATGTGAAATATATTTTTAATTCAATAGATTCTCACATGTCTATGAAGATCATAGGCTCCATAGAGATGGATATTGCTAGGAGCAATCCTGGGACTCTTTTATGAATGAAGCTGTAGGAAAGAAACAAATGCTTACGATTTCCAGTGATCTTTCAGCACACATGTCATCTTTTCATGGCATCTCGATTATGGTCATTGTATATTTTCCCCAAAAGATCCTAAGTTCTTGACAGAAAAAATTACACATATTACAATTGACCCCATTATATAACATTCATGAAGGAAATTAGTATTCTGTATAGTTGGAAATCAAACTGATTTAATCTTTCTTGGGTGCGTTTATCTTTTACCATTCTCCCTTCTTCTTGAATCTTACATCCACAGCATGCAACACTCTTGAAAAGCCATGCTTTAGGATAACTACTTTTTATTTTGCATGTATATGTGTACGTGTGTGTGTGTGTGGTATGCAAATTCACCTGTGTTGGGGAACACATATGTGTGGGTGCATATGCATGCATGTTAGGTATAGGCCAGAGACTGAAGTTAGATATCTTCCTCTATTGCTTTCAACTTTATCTTTTAATTTTTCTTTTTATTTCATCTAATACATCCCTACCACAACCTACCCTCCTCCCACTCCTCCCAACCCCCCCCATTTCACCCCTTTTCCAAATCCATTGCTTCTCCATTTCCCTTGAGAAAAGAGCAAGTGTCTCAGTGATTACAACTGAACATGATATAATAAGGTGAAATAAATCTAGACACAAACCTTTATGTCAAGGCTGGGCAAGGCAATCCAGTAGGAGGGAAAAGATTCCAAGAGCAGGCCAAAGAGTCAGAGATACTCCCACTTCCACTTTTAGGAGACCCACCAACACCCCAAGCTAACCAACCACAGCAGCTACGCAGAGAACCTAGCAGCAGACCTATGTAGACTCTGTGGTTGGCTATTCAGTTTTTGTGAACTTCTATGAGTCCTGCCTAGTTGATTCTGGGGGCTTTGTTCATCTGGGTGTCTTCAACCCCTCTGGCTCCTACAAACCTTCTTCCCTCCCTTCTTCAGGCTTCACTGAACTTTGCTTTGTGTTTGGGCATGAGTCTCAGCATCTATTTCCATCTGCTACTGGAGGAAGCCTCTCTGAGGGCTATTGGGCTAGGCACCAATCTATGATTGTAGCAGAATATCATTAGGAATCATTTCATTGACCTTTTTGGTCAGTTGTATTTGGTTCTATCCTTGTTCTCTGATCCATCCAGCTTCTGGTTCCAGGCCATCCAGGTAGTATCAGGCATGGGCTCCTTCTGGTGGCTTGGGCCACTTTATTTACTGGAGCTTCATAGACTAGCTAGAGACCTTGCCTTGGCGATCACCTGTTTCTGCCTCCCTAGCACTAAGATAACAGGTAGCCTTCATGCCTTGAATCTTTTTAAAAATATGAATACAAGGGACCTGAACGGTGGCCCTAAAACATGTACAGCAAGTGCTTTGCCCACTTAGTCATCTCTCCACCTCCAGAACGTCTACCTTTTCAGACTGCTATTGGAGCAGTGGTTCTCAAAGTGGGGTCCGTGGCACAGCAACTTCAGTGGTACCCTGAAACTTGTTAGAAATGCAAAATTTCCTTCCACTTCTGCCCCACACAGACAGTTTAGAAGCTTGGGATTTGATTGTAGTGAGAGCTCTGGGAAGCTCTCCAGGAGACGTGTTAAACAGCCAGGCATCGCTTTGAGGACTCAAGAATAATCTATGTCAACAGCTGACATCGTGCCTGACATCCTGAAGGTACTCAATGCATTCTTCAGAGAAGGACCCCTAAGAAGCAGTCACTGGAGACACGGGCTGTTGGAAGAGAGACAGCCTATTGGGCACAGCTTGTCTTTCATCATTACGCAGAATCAATAGACGGCTCCTTCATGCAGACAGTCAATGAGTATTGCTTAAGCATATTTAAAGATATTGTATCCATTTCGCTTATTTAGTACCATGTTGTGATAAATGAGCTTGCTTTGAAGAAAATGTTTGTCTCCGAAGAGGAATGAAAACAAAATTTGTAACCCAAGATTGCCAGGAAATTTACCACTGTGCAATAATTTCCCACTTCCTTTGTCCTAATAATAAGTAGGTTACAGATTTTCGATAAAAAGTTGCATGAAGGATTCAAGGCAGCTTGGAAGGCAGAGGCAGGAGGAAGACGCTGAGGACGGAAAAGTGACCTTTGATCACTAAGTTTCGCAGTAAACACTAAGGAAAAAGCAACATGTGGCTCGCCCTTCAGAGCAGGTCAGCTGGGGCAGAGCTTCAGAGCGCTTGCTGAAGTGATGGTGACATGCACACGAGGAGAACATGTGATAGGGAATAGAGAACTAACCAACCAACCAAAACAACAGCGCATATAGACAAATAGCCACCACCAGCTTCTGAACAGATTCTGCTCATCCTAATCTGGGGTCTTGAACTCGTGATCTTCTTGCTTAGCCTCCTAAGGCCTGGAATCACAGGCATCTGCCACCATATCTAGTTTATGTAGTGCTGAGGATTGAACCCTGGGCTTTATGTATGCCAGGTGTCTTAGGGCTTTTATTGCTGTGAAGAGACACCATGACCACAACAACTCTTATAAAGGAAAACATTTAATTGGGGGTAGCTTGCAATTTAGTGGTTTAGTCCGTTATCATCACGGCAGGAAGCATGGCGGTATGCAGGTAGACATGGTTCTGGAGAAGGAGCTGAGACAGTTCTACTTATAGATCAATAGGCATCAGGAAGAGAGAGTGACGCTGGGTCTGCCTTGAGGATTTGAGACTTCAAAGCCTACCCCCAGTGACACAATTCCTCCAAAAACGTCACAGTCACTCCAACAAGGTCACACCTTCTAATAGTGCCACTCTCTTTGGGCCTATGGGGCCATTTTCATCCAAACTACTCTAGTAGGCAGACACTCTACATTAAATTAGGATTATTTTAAGCCACAAAGTTAGAGTGTTTTGCTATGGTGATAGACAGCTGTCACAGGAGCTGACCATATGTATCCCTTAGATCTCAGAATGTCATGTTCTTATCTTATGTTCTCTAGATCCTTTCTTACCCCTGTCAGTCCCTTTGATTAGATAGCTGGATTTTCTATACGCCAATCCTCTTCGCTTTCCATTTTTTGTTCTTTGCTGAGATCGCATGGTTCCATTCGGAATAAATATAGTTCAGATAGTCACCCAGCAGCCCAGTCTTCAAACAGACAATGACTTGTTTGTGTTACGGATGGCATCCCTCTGCTTCCAGGAGAGTGGGCTTCTGTCTCAGCCCCAGAGACCAAATGAGAATCAATGTAAACCAGTCATTTGGTTTGAGGGCATTTCCTGGTGGTCTGCCTGAGGAGATGAAAAGGGACGTATTCTTTTTTTTTTTTTTTTAATTTTTATTTTTTTAATTTTATTTTTTTATTAATTAATTAATTTAATTATTAAAGATTTCTGCCTCTTCCCCGCCACCACCTCCCATTCCCTCCCCCTCCCCCAATCAAGTCTTCCTTCCTCCTCAGCCCAAAGAGTAAGCAGGTTTCTCTGCCCTGTGGGAGGTCCAAGGACCACCCACCTCCATCCAGGTCTATTAAGGTGAGCATCCAAACTACCTGGGCTCCCACAAAGCCATTACATGCAATAGGATCAAGAACCCATTGCCATTGTTCTTCAGTTCTCAGTAGTCCTCATTGTCCATTATGTTCAGCAAGACCGGTTTTGTCCCATGCTTTTTCAGTCCCCGGCCAGCTGGCCTTGGTGAGTTCCCGATAGATCATCCCCATTGCCTCAGTGTGTGGGTGCACCCCTCGCCGTCCTGAGTTCCTTGCTCGTGCTCACTCTCCTTCTGCTCCTCCTTTGGATCGTGAGACTTGAGTCCAATGCTCCAATGTTGGTCTCTGTCTCTGTCTTCTTTCATCGCCTGATGAAGGTTAATATTCAGGGGGATGCTTATATGTTTTTCTTTGGGTTCACCTTCTTATTTAGCTTCTCTAGAGTCACGAATTATAGTCTCAATGTCCTTTATTTATGGCTAGAAACCAAATATGAGTGAGTACAACCCATGTTCCTCTTTTTGGGTCTGGCTTACCTCACTCAGGATAGTGTTTTCAATTTCCGTCCATTTGTATGCAAAATTCAAGAAGTCATTGTTTTTTACTGCTGAGTAGTACTCTAATATGTATATATTCCATACTTTCTTCATCCATTCTTCCATTGAAGGACATCTAGGTTGTTTCCAGGTTCTGGCAATTACAAACAATGCTGCTATGAACATAGTTGAGCATATACTTTTGTTGTATGTTTGGGCATCTCTTGGGTATATTCCCAATAGTGGTATTGCTGGGTCAAGAGGTAGGTTGAACCCGACTTTCCTGAGAAACCGCCACACTGCTTTCCAAAGTGGTTGCACAAGTTTGCATTCCCACCAACAATGGATGAGAGTGCCCCTTTCTCCACAACCTCTCCAGCAGAGGCTATCATTGGTGTTTTTGATTTTAGCCATTCTGACCGGTGTAAGATGGTATCTTAATGTTGTCTTGATTTGCATTTCCCTGATTGCTAAGGAAGTTGAGCATGATCTTAAGTGACTTTTGGCCATTTGAACTTCTTCTGTTGAAAAGTCTCTGTTCAGCTCAGTGCCCCATTTTATAATTGGATTGATTATACGGTCTAATTTCTTGAGTTCTTTGTATATTTTGGATATCAGACCTTTGTCAGTTGCGGGGTTGGTGAAGATCTTCTCCCAGTCAGTGGGTTGCCTTTCTGTCTTAGTGACAGTGTCCTTTGCTTTACAGAAGCTTCTCAGTCTCAGGAGGTCCCATTTATTCAATGATGTTCTTAGTGTTTGTGCTGCTGGGGTTGTACGTAGGAAGTGTTCTCCTGTGCCCATGTGTTGTAGAGTACTTCCCACTTTCTCTTCTATCAGATTCAGTGTGTTTGGACTGATATTGAGGTCTTTAATCCATTTGGACTTGAGTTTTGTGCATGGTGATATATATGGATCTATTTTCATTCTTCTACAGATTGACTTCCAGTTTTGCCAGCACAATTTGTTGAAGATGCTCTCTTTTTTCCATTGTATACTTTTAGCTCCTTTATCGAAAATCAGGTGTTCATAGGTTTGTGGGCTAAAGTCAGGGTCTTCTATTCTATTCCATTGGTCGACTTCTCTGTTTTTATGCCAGTACCAAGCCGTTTTCAGTACTGTAGCTCTGTAATAGAGTTTGAAGTCAGGGATGGTAATGCCTCCAGACAATCCTTTATTGTATAAGATTGTTTTGGCTATCCTGGGTTTTTTGTTTTTCCATATAAAGTTGATTATTGTCTTCTCCAGATCTGTGAAGAATTTTGATGGGGATTGCGTTGAATCTATAGATTGCTTTTGGTAGAATTGCCATTTTTACTATGTTGATCCTCCCAATCCAAGAGCAAGGGAGGTCCTTCCATTTTCTGGTATCCTCTTCAATTTCTTTCTTCAAAGACTTAAAGTTCTTGCCAAATAGATCTTTCACTTCCTTGGTCAGAGTTACCCCAAGGTATTTTATGCTATTTGTGGCTATCGTGAAAGGTGATGCTTCTCTGATTTCCCTCTCTGCTTCCTTATCCTTAGTGTATAGGAAGGCAACTGATTTTTTGGAGTTGATTTTGTATCCTGCCACATTACCAAAGGTGTTTATCAGCTGTAGGAGTTCTTTGGTAGAGTTTTTGGGGTCGCTTATGTATACTATCATATCATCTGCAAATAATGAAAGCTTAACTTCTTCCTTTCCAATATGGATCCCCTTGATCAAAAGGGACGTATTCTTAAAAGTTTCTCTTCTCAAAACAAGACATTTCAAACTATTGGCAGGGAAGTTCTTTTGACTTTGGCCTTTTCCATTCATTCCTACGTCGAGCAGGAATTGTTCTGACTGGATGTTTCAATGTCAAAGACAGCGTGGCCAAGTGGTACAGGAGCTTGTTCTCTGCTGGCGCTAAGCCAAAAGGGACAATGACGAAGATGGTAAGTTGCTTACAGATGCTTCCATGAGAACAGAAGCTATTGTACAAAAGAAAAGGTTAAAATGGACTAAGGGTTAGCATGGCAAAGTCTAGAATAAGAGGAAGATGAAAAGAGGACTTGTGGGTGGATGTGAGATAACAGAGATACATAAGAGGCACAGAAGGCCTCTGGGTCGGTGACAGATGCCCCTTCCCCCTTGAGGGACATATCTTTGGCACTGTTGTCCTTTATTTTTAAAACAACTAATTAATGACATTACACAGACAGAAACACACACACACACACACACCCAGTACAAGGGAGCGTTCCATGGAACACATGTGAAGGTCTGAGGACAAAGTGTAGGAGACAGTTCTCTCCATCCAGCATGAGTCCTGGAGATGGAACTGAGGTTGTCAGTCTCTGGAACAAGGTCCCTTACCTGTTGAGCCATCTTTTCTAATATCCTTGTTTCTATTGCAGCTAATTTTGACAGACTAAATTGTGATAAAGATTACTTTAAAAAGACTACCTTAAAACACCTCACAGACAAGAAGTTAAATATGAGGTAAGTAACCATGATATGGGCATTCCACGGTCTCAGGTCCTGTTGGAACAACAGCATCAAAAAGGTGAAGCAAAATGAGTACCAGCATTCCCTTCTCTCTGCTTTCTCACTGTGGCTGCCATGTGCCTCAGTGGCCTTGTCCTCCTGCTCTCACATTTTCTCCACCATGACAGGTCCTACCTTCAAACTGTGAGACAAAATAAAGCTCCCCCCTTTAGTAGCTTGTTCGTTATTTGGTCATGGCAATGAGAAAAGTAGGTAATAACCAGAAGGAAAAATTAAAAAAAAAGATACTGCAAAGTTCTCCCCAAATTTGGGGGCTATCCTTTATGGATTCTGAAGGTTTATTCCCCAATTTTGGTGCATTTTACTACCGATTTTGAATATCTATCACTTTCATTGAAGATCCGCCATTGGTTCCATAAGGTTCTGGAACTAGAGCAGCAAGACCATATGATCCATGACAGCATCTATTCTTGAACAGCAGTGGTAGCAGACTGATGGGGCAGGAGGAGAGATGTCTGGCTCTTTTCTCATAATGTAGAAGCGACTTGAAGAGGAAATATCCACACTGATGCCCATCATACACCCTCAGCTACTAAAAAGCGAGGAGGATGGGACCCAGTTCGATTATCTCCAGGGTTGAAATGCTCTGATTTGGCACTCTTGGTTATGTATGCACAAGGGACAGAAACACAATCTAAACTTTATAAAATCGTTTGGATGTTTATCAAGATCGCATTTTGGCTTTCAGATATCCCATTATCCTTGAGTTCTTGTCATTCTGTGCGTGCAATTTTCATATATTTACATCACCATATGGCATTTCATGTTTGGAATTTCTTCTGTATTACACAAAACACTTTCTTCAACCCACAGTCTTCTCTTCCCAATCCTCTACACGTTGAAAGTCATCCTTTTTCGAGACCCAGCTCCATCCCTCTCAAAGCAGCTGATTCTAGAAACAGGTGGAAGGTGCAAGGATGGAAATACTAGAGTTAAAATTTTGGCTTTGCTATATCTGAAAGGTGTAATTATTTCAATTCTTGAGCAATTTAATTTCTTTGTGTCACATCTCCCTCCGCTATAACATTCAGGTCATAATAAAGGTAGTGACTTAATGTGATTTTTGGGAGGCAGAAATGAATATGATTTATACTGCCCAATGGCAGAGGGCCTGTAACATAACAAATGTTTAATACATTCCTGGGAACATTACATTTTGCCCTCGTTCTGCAATGCCATTCTGGTTGGATATTGGGGTTTTCATCTGCAATTTTTCTTTCCTCCATTTTCTTTATAGTTTATGGATGTTATTTCACTTTCTTAGTGCACGAGGTAAATATGATAGCCTTTATGAAAACTGGCCACTTCTTTATATATTGTAATATTTAGTGTTTTTGAAAATGCTGATGCTAATTCTTGTCTTTATAAGTAACATTTTTTGTTGTATTTTAGGCTTTCATATGTGCATATAGTGTGTGGTAAGCATATTCTGCTCAAGGCGTCATTCCTCCTTTCTTGCTTTCCCCTACCCTCCTCTTAGTCCCCTTTGTCCTCCTCAGCAGGTTACTTCTCCTTTCACGTAATATATATATATATATATATATATATATATATATATATATATATATTATACAATATATACGTATGTGACTTTAAGGAGCTATATAAAACCTTGGAACCAGAAATGAGAGACAATGTATGACATTTATCTTCCTAAGATTCATTTAATTTACTAAATACGTTTAGCTCCAGTTGCATTCATTTTTCTGCAAAAAGTCTTGGTTTGCTTCTTCTGTATGGCAAAAATGTATTCTTCTGGCATGAATGCTACGTTTTCCTTCTCTGTCCTTACTGTTGTTGGGCATCTACTATGATTTATTGCAGTCTGAATAACGGTTATAAGCTTCCTTCTGTGCTTCCAGAGATCAAGAATATCATCCAAGTGCTGCTACACAAATCTCTCTGATTATCTGGACTTCATAGAGTCTCTTCACCTGCAGACTTATTTTTCTTCATTCCAGGGGGAAAAACCATTCTTTCATTATTTCTTTACTTGTTCACATCTGGCCAGGCCCCCTTTTCTTTCCAGGAGCCTAATCACCTGCATGTTGTATTTTCCCAGTTTGTCTTCTGGTGTTTCCTCTTGTTCCTCCATAGTCTCTTTGGGTTCTTTTCTCCAGAACTTTTTCATCTTTCCAAACTGAGTTGTACTTATTAAATCATTTTGCCTTCTCCCTCAGCTTCTGGAAAGTACCTTCCTATTTGCTGTCATTGCGAATATAAGCACTATACATAAGTGGAACTATACAGCATCTGTCCCTTTAATGTCTTATCATATTTCTCCTAGAACAAGGTCTTCAAAATTCATCTAGGCAGCAGCATGCTCTACGACTTCAGTCTTTAAGGTTAAATAGCATCCTATCGTCTGTGTATAACATATTAGCCTTTGATCTGTGCATGGACATTTGGGTTTCACTATCCTTTTACTTATTGTAATCAGAGCTGCTGAGTCACTGATGTTCCAAACTCCGAAGGTCTGGCCATGTGCCAGCAGTGGGATGGTTGCACAAGAATATAATTCCACATGCAGTATTTTAGCGGCTGCCATGCTATTTTGCACGGTGGTTTCAAGATTTTAGATCATCACCAGCAATGCCAAGATTCTAGTTTCTAGACGTTCTTATTGGAATTAGCTATTTTGAGGGTTTGTATTTGATTTGGTTTATAGTTTTAGATAATATCCATACTAATAGATGTGGGAGCATCTTGTTGTTTTGAATGGGATTTTCTTAATTGTATGGCATCTTCAGCCTACCTTCCCTGGGGTGAATACATTTTTCTGAGACAAGGTTTCATGTGTCTGAAGACACATTTTTCTGAGACAAGGTTTCACTGGGTTGAAGGATGTAACCAAGGATGACTTTTTAAATCTGATCCTCCTTCCTCCACCTCCTAAGAGCTGGGATTCCTGGTTTGTGCCACCACTTCTGGATTGAGTGATGCTACAGATTGAAGCCAGGTTTTTGGTGTATGTTAGCCAAACACTCTATTGAGATACATCCCCAGATATTGAGGTCAAGGATTTCTGGTCTCATTGTCACTTCAGTTTCACCCATTGGATTTTATTCATTTAATCATTGTGTATTTCTGTACTTACTATGTGTAATGAACAAGACTAAAAGGAGTGAACAAAATCAATAAATTTGTTTTTAAAAATTGGAAATAATTTGTTTTTAGTTCTATAAGTCTTTTCCTAATGTGGAAGGAATGATTTGCAGATGGGAAGCCGAGGCAGGTGGATCTCTGGAGCTCACCCGTCAGCTAGCCTAACCCAATGAGAAGTTTTGTCAAGTTTTAGACCAATGAGAAACTAACATTGGACACCCAAGGAATGATACTTGTCTTGGTTAGGGTTTCTATTGCTGTGACAAAACCACTATGACCAAAGTGCAAGTTGGGGGAGGAAAGGGTTTAACTTTACACTTCTGCATTGCTGTTCATCACTGAAGGAAGTCAGGAGCTCAAACAGGGCTGGAACGTGGAGGCAAGAGCTGATGCAGAGGCCATGGAGGGGAGCTGCTTACTGGCTTGCTTCCAATGGCTTGCTCAGCCTGCTTTCCTGTAGAATCCAGTACCACCGGCCCAGGAATGGCACCACTCACAATGGGCACCACCACCTTCCATTGCTCACTAATTGAGAAAATGCCTTACATTTGGATCCCATTGAGGCATTTCTTCAGCTGAGGCCCCTTCCTCTGATGACTCCAGCTTGGGTCAAGTTGACACACAAAACTAGCAAGTACAATACTCAAGGTTGTTCCTCTTATCTCCATACACACAAGTACACATGGGCATTTGCATACCTGCACACACGTACATGCACCTCCACGTGCATGAACACATGCACACACTCATCCACAAGGGAATCTTCTCCTAGTGATAAAATTGAATTTTCAACAAATTCAACAGTACCTTATTAAGTCAGTGGTGAAATGTGAAATTATGATAAATAATGACTAGTAATACATACATTATCCACTCTTGTTCCCTATTTTAGGGGGATGGATTTAATTCTTTTTCCCTGAGTGTTGGGATCCATTCACGGAGAGCTAGTCTTGTATAAGCAAGTGAACTGGGGGTGTTGATACAGGTGTGGCAAAATGTAGTCTCTACTCTTAGGTAGTAAAGGTAGCCCTCATGTAGCCTGGTTGGAGAAACAGCATTTCTCGGTCAAGATCTCCCTAGCTGTCGCTTTAAAGATCTTTTGCTTACTGTTTCTTTTTTCTTCTTGTCGTTGTTTTATCTCATAGGCAAAACTGGGCCGATCTGAGAAGTTAACGCTCACAGGTGTTTTTGAAAAGGAAGAGTGAGTGAGCTCTCCTATGATACTACACACTCGGGCAGATATCAAACTTCCAAGGGAGAATTCATACATCAGCCAACTCCAGAAGACTGGGTTCCCTTTATTAACTCTATCTCTTTACTGGAAACTATTGTGTCCATCCTGTTTCTGTCAAAGCATGTTTGTGTGATAAACTTGCAAAGCTTCCTGTAAACCTGAAGGCTTTGGTAATCTGAAACTTTAACCTATGATCCCTCTACAAGCTCTCTCTCATTTCATCGTTTGGAATGGGGTTTGAATTATGGCCACTGGTGAAGTAAACAGAAGCAGTGGAGATAACAGTAGTAATAAGAGTGATTGAAAGTATCCAGGGCAAAAGTTTTAGATTGGTACTTGGCGATGGAAGTGGTATAATTAAGAATGGGGTAGCCACCAGGCACACATATAGTACATATACATACATGCTTCCTGTGGGATCTCCACAGGAAGGGAAACATAACATTATACTTGATACTATGGTGCTACTTTGTTCAATTGCAGCATCATAAGATGGCCAATTGTATGTATCAACTTTGGGGGGGGGCGTCACAGGGTGTCTGGATAATTTCCAAACACTGCTTTGGGATTGTCTGTAAGGGCTTTAGAGGATGAAGTTAACATTTAAACTCTTCTTATAGTGTTGACGGGCCTCACTCAATCAGCCTAAGAACTAGATAGAACAAAAAGACAGACCCTCTGTGGGGAATTAGACCGCCTGGTAGCATTTGAAAAGAAATATGTGCTCATATGTGCTCTTTTATTTTATTGCATCCTGGTGGCTGTTGGGATCAAAGTGGTGTGTCAACTTGGCAGATTTTTGATTTGCCACTTGCTATAATCTCATGAGTCAACTCCATACAATACTTTGGTGTAGGTATTCATACATCTGATTGGTTCTGTTACTCTAGGAAAGCCTGTGTAATACACTCTCCACAGGTTTCTGGAGAATTGACCTTCAGCTTGGTGGCTTCATCTTCTCTTTCTCGGTTCACTAAAGGAAGGAGAGTGCTGTGCCTAGCCTGGAGAGATGGCCCAGCAGTTTAAAAGCACCAGCTGCTCTTGCAGAGGACCCATGTTTGTTTTTCAGAATCCCATTAACAGTTTACAGTTGTGCTTAACACCATTTCCAGGGGACCAGATGCCCTCTTCTGCCTCCGAGGGCACCAGGCACACATATAGTACATATACATACATGCTTCAAGCACTCACACACATGAAATAAAATACATATTTTTTTTTAGAGAAAGAGAATTAATTGTTTAAAAAGGAAGCCATTATTTCTTGTGACAGTAGACTGTAAACTCCCTTTCAGAAATGGATTAGGTTGAACATCCTTCTCAGTTGAAGGAAGGAATAACTTTACTTACAAATAACATCCATACAACACTCCATTAGTAAATTCCTTATAATTCAATGAATGGGCCACTCTATTAATGTAAGAAATGTGTTATGCAGAGATGAAAAGTATACACACACAGTTTTTCTCTTTTACTCCAGTTAATTGTCTTGCATGAATTTTGAGGTGTTTGCACCCCATAGTGTAGACATTTGCAAACCTGCTGAGATCTGCCCAGGGCTAAACTGTGGCTGGAGGATGTTTTCCTGCTCTTCCTTCTCTGCAGAGATTCTACCTCAAGGACATATTTTGTCATAAGACACAATGTGTACGTATGGCTGTCATATGATTTTTACTTTTTTTGTCATTATGCCTATCCAGTCACATATCAGTTTTATCATTATGATGATGATCTAGATATATGGTCATCTTGCTCTCCACTTTATGGTACAGGGAGTTAAGGATCAGAGTGGCAAGTAGATTCTGAAAAATTGCATAACTGAGGGCCCAGGATGATAGTACAGTTGGTAAAGTGCTTGCATTGCAATGGACTAGAGATCCACTCTCAGAACCTGTGTAAAACAAACAAACAAAAATGCCAGCTGTCATGGTGCCCACTTGTAATCCCAGCCCTATAGTCAGAAACAAGTGGATCCCTGGGCCTAACTGGCTAGTCAGCCTAGGCTATTTGGTTGAATACTAGCCCACGATAGAGCCTGTCTCAAAAAATTAAATAAAAGTAGGTAGTACAGAGCCTGAGCTTGTCAAAGGTAAACACACATGTATCACACAACATGAACACACACATTTT
This sequence comes from Chionomys nivalis, assembly GCF_950005125.1. NCBI lineage: Eukaryota > Metazoa > Chordata > Mammalia > Rodentia > Cricetidae > Chionomys > Chionomys nivalis. Next base: position 127,808,694 of record NC_080112.1, on the reverse strand, counting down.
CATTTTTTTTTTTAAAAAATCATCAAATAAGAAAATAAAATAAGGGTTGGAGAGCTTGTTCAGTCATTAAGAGATCTGGCTCATCTCCAGAGGACCTAGGTTTGATTCCAGCACCCACAAGGTGGCTCATAACTGTCTAAAACTCTGGCTTCAGGATATTTGACTCCTTATTCTGGCTTCCTCGGCTACCAGGCATGCACATGGTTCATAGACATATTATGCATGCAGAATACACATACACACGAAACAAAATATTAAAAATAAAAAGTACAGCAGCATAACTGAGATTTGATTTCCAATCTCCATAGCTTCCACGATTCTAGTTCTAGGAACAGCTCTGTATACTCTGTCAACTGTATTTCTGTTGGGTTTTTCACAGTTTAGTAAGGAACAGACTTTACTTCCAGAGTAAACCTGGTCTTTTACGGATTAACTATTTATTAACTCCTGTTTATACACAGTCTATGAGAACATGCAGGACTGGAAGCAGGGACTATTGGTTCCTAAAAATAAAAAATAAAGCCGTGACATTAAATTAACTAATGTATTCAATTAAAATGACCATATGATTTAACATGTTAACTTTACACATTATCAGATTTAGTAAGAATAAATGTTTAGTAAAAATAAATAAATCCATGAATTTGACAGAAATTCTGTGTATTTTTTAACACGACTTACACATTGGAGTTTGTTCTTCATAAAGTGCCTGAATGTTCATGAGAAGAGCCAAGAAATTATGGTCAAATGTTAATTGGACGATTACTCACAGTGAAATAGTTCCAAAAGCAAATTACAAAAACATTTCTTTTAGAATGAAAATGTTTGCTTAGTGTGGGAACAAAGTGACTTTTACAATTCTGCTTTCCACTGTTTTACATGGAATTGTTGAAAGAACAATGAAATGATCCCACATGTACTCGTCGCCTAAACTGAGCAATTGGCAACATTTGTCATAATTTGCTTTGCTCATTAGGCATTTATGTATAATTTTTGTCAAGACCTGAAAGAAAGTTACAGTGATGATATTATATTACTCATCTCCTAAAATTAGGACATTTGCAATATTTTAATTTATTCTTTGAAAATTTCATAGACGATACAATGTACTTTGATCATATCAGTCTCCCGCTCCATGTCTCCAACTTCTAATCAGCCTCCAACATATCTCTTTCCTGACTTTATGTCCCTTTGTTTTTTAGTAACCCACTGAGTCCAATTAATGTTGTCCATATGTACAGGTATAGGACCATCTACTGGAGAATGATCAACTTAACCAAGGCCTCACTCATAGAGAAAAGAGACTTTCCCCTCTCTCAGTAGCCATCAACTGCCAATAGCTCCTCTGTTACGAGTAGGACCTCAGAAGCCTTTCCCTCATAAATGTTGAAATTTTTACTGTTTCCATCTTGTGCAGGTCTTATGCAGGTGTGCTAGTTTGAAAGAAAATGTCCCCCATAGGAAGTAGTGCTATTGGAGGTGTGTCTTTGTTGGAGTAGGTGAGGCTTTGTAGGAGGAAATGTGTCACTGTGGGGTTGGGCTTTTAGGTTTCGTTTGCTCAAGCTATGATCAATGTGGTAGACAGTTCTCTTTTTGTTGCCTGCAGATCAATATGTAGGGCTCTCAGCTCCTTCTCCAGCACCATGTCTGCCTGCATGCCACCATGTCCTGCCATGATGATAACGGACTAAACCTCTGAAACTGTAAGCCACGCCAACTAAATGTTTTCATTATAAGAGTTGTGGTGGGTCATCAGGTCTCTTCACAGCAATAGAGACTCAACTAAGATGACATGTTACCATAGTTATGCCCTGTCCAGAAGAGTACTCATGATCAGTCACTTATTCTCAGTTCTTTGACCAGTTAGGAGTTTCTGCATCAACCACTGTCTACTGCAGAAAAAAAAAAAAAAAAACCTTTTCCAACTAAGGCTAAGAAGATCACAGATCTATGGGCATCAAGATAAATATTTGAAAGGAAATTTGACAACAGAACTATTTACCAGAACAACAGTCGGTTCCTCCTCTAAGGGCCATGACTTCCCAAGCCTTTGGTCAGCTTCACAGAGTCATGAAATTTCTCTTGTGGAGCTGGCCTCATATCCAGTCAGAAGGCTGTTGATTACCCCCATAAAGGTGTGCCAGGATTGCACAGTTGGTGCATCTTGCCTGATATATCAGCATTGTAACATTCAGGGTCCACTGTTAGGTAAAGTCATTGATACCTTTTCTTCCCCAGTAGTCGGTGTAGTACCTTATGGCACTATGAAAGTCAGTCATCTGGGAATATGTTTCCCCATCAGTTTGATCTCTCTGCATACTGTAAACGAATTGTACTGTGTCTTCAGCAATAGAGGATGGCATCTTGTTATGACCAGGAACCATGGACAGAGGCCGATAATAGCCTGTGTTCCTTTGGATACTTCTGAGACCTACATGGGCAATAATTTGTAGGGAGATAGCCTGTGTTGGGCACGGAGGTGTTCCTTTAATAATCTATGTGTTCTGGGAGCAGTATTAAAGCACATAGTTTTACATAATGTCTAGAACGTTATTGTACTTAAGCAAAGTAATATTGACTTGAGAGCATACTATAAAGTGTACATATGAAACATTATCATTGTTCCCTGTGTATGTTATCTGTTGCCATGTAATAACACTCCAAGACTTCATACAACACTCATAGCTGAAGATGCCTTACCTCACTCCTAAGTACAGATTGAGCTTTATTAGGTTGTTCCAGTTGCCTTTGAGCTCTTACGTAGCTATGTGTTGTTGTAGATAAGCCAGGTCATTCTGGTTTTGGAAGTTGTCTGTCTATCAGACAAGGTATCAAGTGCAACTTAATTGTTATATCTCTCTTCCTCTCGCAAGCTTGTCTGAGATTACCTGAGCCTAACTACAGAACCTATGGACAGCTCTCTCTAATGAGTGCAGTTCTTTCCTGGGCCCCCAGCCCCATTTAACACTAGGTTCATCTTTTCCTTTATTATTTCAGTTACCCATATGGCAGTTATGTAAACTCAAGCAGCATGAGTGACTTATTAATTATGTAATAGTCAGTCAATCTCCGCTTCTAGTTTGTTTTCTATCTTTTGTATATTTTTGGGCCTTTGGTCAGTTGTGCCTAACCTTAAGTTACCTGACACTGCAAAATTCATAATGGCAAAAGCCAACCATATATATACATAGGGGGTAGTCAAACACAAACCAGCCAGGAGCCCTTTAATTCCTGGAACTCCATGTAATCGTAAGAGTTACCAAACATGCCTCCTTAACCCTCAATTCTGCTTAGCACAGGATTCTAACCATTCTTTACCTTCTTTCTCCTTCCCATTGAAAGCTCTGGGCGCAGTTGATGTCTTCATGAGTGAGTAAGAAAGATAGCAGAGAGAATTTTAGTACACTCAAATGAGGGGCATTCAACTAAACTTGAATTTTCTACTAGAAAAAAAGATGAATTCTCAACATATCCATATGTTCTAAGTTTCCCTATAGCATCACCTCAAAGATCAGAGTCATGTTTCTTCCCTGCTACCTCCTCTTTTCAAAGTCCAGCTCATCTCTCACATGTGAGAAGTAAAGAGGACCACAGAATTCTTTGGAAGATTTAAGGAGCACAGTTGAAATAACAACACTGTGTGAACCTTGGGAGTCATTGTTAAGACAAGCTGATATAAAGAACATGATAAAACTTGGAGATATCAGCCTCTTTCTGCTTTGTTTTTATTTTTTCTTGGTGAGATAAGATTTCACTATGTATTATTGGCTGGTTTGCAGTTTGCTATGTAGACCAAGCTGGCATCAAATTCATAGAGCTCCACCGGCTTCGTTGTCTTGTGTTGAGCATTGGGATTAAAGGAATGCATCATTACATGAGGCCTGAATCACCTTCTGAATTACCTGGAGTGTAGGGTAATTATTTCCACATTGTCTTATTTAGGATTACTATTGGTGTGAGGTAACCACGGCAACTTATAAAAAAGAAGCTTTCAATGGGGGCTTGCTTAGAGTATCAGAGGGTGAGTCCATTATCATCACAGTGGGGCATGTGGCAGTGGACAGGCAGGCATGTTGCTGGATAAGTAGCTGAGAGCTCATATCTGGTCAGCAAGTTGCAGATAGAGAGGAGGGGATTGGTCCTGGACCTGGGTCTGGCAGAAATTTTAGAAACATCCAAGCTTACCAACAGTGTAACAGCGGCACAAATCCTCCCACAAGGCCACACCTCCTAATCCTTCTCAAAAAGTTCCACCACCTAGGGGTCAAGCATTCAAGCACATGAGCCTGTATGGGTCATTCTCATTCAAAGCACTACACACACACTCATCAGAATCTCACCAAAACTGCTGCTACACTTGAAGAACAACCTGTCCTTCCAGTGGTGGACAGACATCACAGACCAGTCTCCAGCAAATTGTTCCCTTTGCTTAGAGCATTCATTTTGTTTATTTGTTAGAGCTTATTATATAACATATAGTTTTGGGAAATATCTCTTAAATAGTGTGCACCATACAAAAACTGTTAAATAGGAACTTTTTTTTCTCTGTCATACAAATAAGGAGACTGAAACACACCCACACTGGATGCCTCACCCAAATTCACAAGTCACCAAACCAATGAACAAGCAGCAACAACAAAAAACCAAATCAACAACAACAAAGCCAAAGAAAAGTCTTTGGGGTTATGATTTCACCAACAGCAAGGTGATTCTAAGTATAAAATTACTTCAGATCTAAAAACCAAATACCTAAGTGCAGAATGTTGTTTTCATTTGTGAAAATTCTTGCAACAACAAAAGGTTCCGTTTATTCATAAAAACAAGGCCCATTAGGACAACTCTCCTTAATAAAGCTCACACTAAAGAGCATAAGTAAAAACACTTATCTGCAAAAATAATTCTATGTATCATTAAATCTGAAAATTAAAAAAAATCATTTGGAGCTCAGCAGCCGAAAAGTATATTCCTCTCTGGAGAGTCGTATTAAGCACTGAATTATGTATCCTTCATTCCCAGCACTACTTGGTGGGGCATTCTAGCCTAATGATACTTCAAAGCAGCCAAAATGAACAAATTTGCATAAAGTCAGATCCTAAAGGGCTATTGGAGATCAGGGTTTATTACCGTTATTCATTCAATAGTAAACATTTAATGAATATCTGTTATTTGCTGTTTAACTAAGGATATCTCTAGTTGTTTGAACATATATGTATATATGTGTGAGTGCACATTTATATATATACATATATATGCATATACATATAATTAAAGTACTTATCTGAACCTGAGTAATGCATTACTCAAGAATTAAGGTCTAGTGAGTTGGGGGCTTGGAACAACCTGGAGAAGCACTTGGGATACAGAACAAGGCCTGTTTACGTGAGCTGAGGCTCAGAAGGACAGATGTTTTATTAATAGGAAAATTGAGAGCGGGGAAGCTTTAGTATTTCCCCATGAGTGTCCATCTTAAGACTGAGGAATATAAGCCAAGGCTTCATATAGGGATCCAGGACCCCTACCTCCTTACAGTGTGGGATTTGTGGGATTTTAGCATAATGGGCCACTTTCACATGACAGATGGCCTTATGACAGATTTATATTTTCATCCAGTGTACCATATACAAGCAGTTAGCCTGTGACATTTAGGGAGTGTCCATAGATCATGGATTTTAGGGGCTTGGGAACAAATCTTAAAGTAGTGTTTCAAGAGAATATGCAGCAGCAGGCATCTCATTTTTGAACTTTCCAGAGATTCAGATTCTCGTGCCCTGAACTGGAAACTCTGGGACAGTAATTGTGGGCAAAAATCCAACTGTCATATGCCTTTCTAAACGTCTAGGTAGCTGAGATGGAGAAGTGCTGTTTTAGGTAAATTGACAGATGCCAAGGTGTAAGTTGTATGTTTCTACAAGTTTTAATGTGAATGACAAATGGATAGAATAGTATTAATAATTTAAAATTTTATATATCCACTAGGGTGGGGATGCAGCTTAGTTGGCAGAGGTGGTGCTCATGTATAACCTAAGTGTTTATTAGATTGAGGCTAGAGGACCAGAGGTTCAAGGTCAGCCTTGGCTATATTGTAAGTTGGAGGCCCATCCTGAGTTACATGATATCCTGTCTCAAAACAAAACAAAACCAGACAAATAAATGAACCAAATTTTGTTTATCCATTCTTCTGTTGAAGGGCATGTAGGTTGTTCCCAGGTTCTGGATATTAACAATAAAGCTGCTATGAACAGAGCTGAGCAAATGTCCTTGTGATATGGTAAAGCATCCTTTGGGTATATGCCCAGGAGCAATATAGCTGAACACTGAGATAAATAAATTTTCACTTTTCTGAGAAATGGCCATACTTATTTCCAAAGTGGCTGTACAAGTTTGCACTCCACCAGCAGTGGAGGGGGGTTCTCCTTGCTCCTTATCCTTGTTAGTATGAGTGGTCTCTTGTGTTGTTTCTGATATTAGTTATTCAGAAAGGTATAGGGAAATCTCAGAGTTGTTTTGATTTGCATTTCCATGATGGCTAAGGATGATAAACATTTCTTTAAATGTTTCTTGGCCACTTGAGATTCCTCTGTTGAGAATTCTCTGTTTAGATCTGTGTCCCGTTTTAATTGGATTATCTGGTTTGTTGATGTCTAGCTTCTTAATTTCTTTATATATTTTAAATATCAGTGCTCTATCAGACATGGAGTTTGTGAAAATCGTTCCCTATTCTGTAGTCTGTCATTTTGCCCTATTGACAGTGTCCTTTGCCTTACAGAGAAGCTTTGAATTTCATGAAGTTCCATTTATTAATTGCTAATCTCAGTGCCTGCGTTGTCGGTGTTTTGTTCAAAAATTGTCTTCTGTGCCAATTATTACTCATCTCTTAAAATAATAACACTATGACATTTGCAGGCAAATGCATGGAATTAGAAAAATATCTCGAGTAAGGTAACCCAGACAAGAAAGACTATCATGGTATGTACTCATTTAAAAGTGGATATTAGTTGTAAAATAAAGGATAACCATACTGAAATCCACAGATCCAGAGAAACAAAGTAAAGAAGGACCCATGGTAAGACGCCTGAATCTACCTAGGAAGGGGAAAAAGAATAGATATCATGGGTGGCGGGACTGGGGATGGGTGAGGATGGGCACAGGAGGGATCAGGTTGACGGAAGGTTGAAGGAGAGAGTACTTGGAGAGACAATTAGAATTGGGAGAGGCATTTTGGGGATGAGCTGAGAACACAGTGAAATGGAAACTTCCAGAGGTCTATGGGGTGGCCCTAGCTAAGACTTCTAGCAATGGGGAACTGGAAAAAATGTCAATGAAATGCTCCTCAATGATATCCTTCTATTGTTGGGAGCAGTGAGCCCCCAGATCCTGAATTTCTTGTAATCCCCTGATCTGAGTGCCTACAGCTGCTCTGAGCACGAGACCTTCAGGAGTTCCTAATGGCAGGAGAGTGGTTTCTGGTGGATTTGGCTGGGCGTGGCTATCTCTATATAATCTGCCCCTGAACACAATAAAGGGGGCATTCTTGGAAAATTCAAGGGTGACCCGTGTCGCCGTCTCTCTGTCTGTGTGTGTCTGTGTATTTTAACCTCCAGCCCCCTTGCCTGAAGCTCAGTAACTGGGTTCAAGCGCATAGAGCGCAGACACGGGGTGTGGTGTGTGCAGTTCAATTGGAGGTCTCCACCGAGATATCGGCATGTTATATTTGTAGACAGGGGCCTACTGTAATCATCACCAGAGAGGACTCATCCAGCAACTGATGGAAACAGACTTGGAGATTCACAATCAAACATTAGGTGGCGCTCAGGGAATCTTGCAGAAGAGGAGATTGAAGGGTTGTAGAAGCAGAGGGGTCAAGGACACCACAAGAAAACACACAGAATTAACTAACCTGAGCTCATAGGAGCTCCCAGAGATTGAACTGATAATAAGAGAGCCTGCATGGGTCTGACCTTGGTCCTGTGTTCATATGTTAGAGTTGTGTACCTTGGTCTTCCTGTGGGACTCCTAACAGTGGAAGTAGGGGCTCTTCCTGACTCTTTTGACTGCTTTTGGAAGCCTTTTCTCCCTACTGGATTATGGCATCCAGCCTTAATACAAGAGGAGGTGACTAGTCTTACTGTAACTTCATATGCCATGTTTAATTGATATCTCTTGCGGGGGGCTGTCCTTTTCTGAAGGGAAAGTGGAATGGATGGGGGTTGGGGGACTGGACGGAGAAGAGGGAGATGAAGCAGCAGTTACGATGCAATATGAAAGGAGAATTAAAAAACAACAAAAATACACCCCATAGCATTTTCTTTCTTTTTTTATTAATTAATTAATTTATTTAATTATTAAAGATTTCTGCCTCTTCCCCGCCACCACCTCCCATTTCCCCCCCCTCCCCCAATCAAGTCTTCCTCCCTCCTCAGCCCAAAGAGCAATCAGGTTTCCCTGCCCTTTGGGAGATCCAAGGACCACCCACCTCCATCCAGGTCTATTAAGGTGAGCATCCAAACTACCTAGGCTCCCACATAGCCATTACGTGCAATAGGATCAAAAACCCATTGCCCCATAGCATTTTCATCACTAAAAAAAAGCCTTAGTATTTCAAGTCTTCTTAATCTGTTTCTTTTGTTGTTGGCAGTGTGTGTGCACGCGTGTGTGTGCATGTGTGTGTGTTTTAGTAACATTTGTCATGTGCTAGGTATTTTCATTAGTGCCAGTAATACATGTGAGTAAGAGGTCAAACAGATTTTTTTTTTAAAGTTAGTATTGTAATAGAAGCATTAAGAGGGTGGCAGCTCAGAGGATGGCAGTTAGGTGTGGTTGGAGGGTCAGTCCCATATGGCAGTTCAGGAATCTCAGATGTGCTTTCAAAAAAGATGAGGACTGGAACAATGGTTTAGTAGTTAAGAATATGTGTTGCTTTGCCAGAGGATCCAGGTTCATTACCCAGCACAGACATGGTAGTCACATCCACACTTGTCCAGTTCCAGGTTATCTAATGCCCTCTTCTGTCCTGCTTGGGCATGAGGTACAATATGTGGGCAAAATAGCCATACACATAAAATAGATAAAATTAAATTAGAGCAGCAGGCCTTCGGTAGTGGAACAAAGCAGGAGTAGGGCATCCCAGACTACTGATGGAAGGCACAGACCCAGGGAACACTTGGGGTGTTCGGGGGAACTGCACAGATTTTTAAGGAAGGGAAGCAGTGCAGTCAAATTTGCACTTCAGAATGATGCCTTTGAAGCAGTAATATCACCAGCAAAATCTAGGGCTCATTGTGTCCCAGTTTTGCTTCTCCATCACTGTGATAAATCCCGAACTAAAGACAGCTTGAAGAGGAAGGGGGTTATTTCAGCATAAAAGGAATATTTTACTGTCGAGGGAAGCCAGGGATGGAATTGAATACAGGAACCCGGAGGCAGGGACTCTTGGAGAAGCCATGGAGGGATGCTTGTTTATTTTAATTTTTGTTTGTTTTCCATCATTTGTTCAGCCTGATTTCTTATAGAACCTAAAACCACATTTTCCTACTGTCTTTTACTTTCAAGTTAGAGGTTATTAGCTTTCCAAGTTGATAGAAAATCAATGGGGTCAGTTCACCATGGACTGAAGCCATCAATGCTATGAGTTAAAACTTTCCTCTTCTAAATGTGACTATCTAAAGAATTAGGTTATAATGGACATTTGACTAATACAGGCACATTAAAAAAACACTTCAAAAAATCCCTTCATCAGTTCTTTTCACTATTTTTTTTACTACTATAATGTACTAAAATGTTTCCATGAGCATTCCTGCTGAAATTTTGCATCATGATATGGGTTTGTTTCTCTCCAGCCTATGAGTGGAGTTCCTGAGTTATATAGTTACTACAGTTAGTCATTAGAGGAATCAGCAGGATATTGTCTCTATATTTGAAGTCATGCAAAAGCACTGATTAGTGAGTGGAAAGTTTGTTTCATGCCACATTCAAGCCTGGCTTCAGGCCATGAAAGACCTCAGTATTATGGATTATGTATGGATTCCTGTTTTCTTTCTTTTTGTGAAATACAGTATTTAAATTAATTTTTAAGAATTTCATATAATGAATTTTGTTCATATTCCCTCCTCCCCCCCCAAACTCTTCAGATACCCCACCCCAACTTTGTACCCCCTCTTTACAACCCTTTTTATGTCAAATTTATTTTATGATTTTCCCTTCCTTCCTTCCCTTTCTTAACTTAATGATATTTGTTTTCACATTTATATCTTCCTTTCTTTTCTTGTATAACCATTGTTTTCTACCCAGTGCCATTTACCTTCAGGCTAAACTACTTTACTTCCTATTTCTTGTGCTGAAATTCTTCCAGCAACATTCTCTGGTCTTGTTGATCAAAGAGTGTTTTTTTTTTTTTTTATTTTTTTTTATTTTACTTCCCATTTGAAAGGTAGCTGTTCTGGACGGGTATGGATAAGAAATTACTAACCATTGCTTCTGACAGTTCTAACACTGCAGTCTAAGAATGACTTGACTGTCTGTCTATCTTGAATTCATAATTAGTTTCTGTTTCCTCTCTGCCGCCATTCCTGAGGAACTAATAGATATCCTACAGCCTTTGTCCCGCATCCCAACACACTATCTCAGTCAACACCTGGAGGCACTCTCAACCTGGGTATCCACTGGTTGTGCCAGCCCAGAATTTTTTGCAGGACATCCTCACTCTCTTCTGTTCTCCATTTCCAGTTCTCCCAGTCTCATCCTTAGCCCGGTAGCAGGGCCCTGTCTTCTTCCTCCATTCCCTTGCAACTCCACAGATTTTCATGGCAGGCCAAACTTTCTTGCTTCCTGTATTCCCTTTCAGCACCCTGCACCCCCAGTTCAGTCCTATTTCTTTGGTGTCAGCTCCCAATACCTAGAAACACATTCTACTCAGGACCCGCAGTGGCCATACCTGGCAGGGCCTCTTCCCACAGCCCGGCTCATGGTTGCCTGGCTAGCTTATGCCCCAAAATAACGACACACAAACTGTATTCTTTTAAACACTGCTTGGCCCATTTCTGTTCATGTATGTAGCAACCCAAGATGTGCTTACCAGGAAGATTCTACCCTACGTCCATCCTGGGTCAGAGCTTCATCACGTCTGCTCTGGAGAGGAGAGCATGGCGTCTGCTCCAGAGAGCAGAGCTGTCGAGTCTGAGCTCACTTCCTCTTCCTCCCAGCATTCTATTCTGTTTACTCCACCTATCTAAATTCTGCCCTATCAGATGGGCCAAGGCAGTTTCTTTATTAGCCAATGACCTTCCTCCATCATTTCCCCTTTTTCTGTTTAAACAAAAAGGAAAGGCTCTAACATAGCAAAATTACATATAGCAAAACAGTTATCAAGTAAGAATTACAGTTACAATATTTACATCTATTTTATCTTTATCATAACTAAGGAAAACTATAACTATAACTATCTCTCTATTATTCAACTCCATCAAAGACTCGAGAAGAATACAATATTACCTAAGCAAACAAAAAGTAAGCAACGTCTAAACTCTAGAAATGACAGAGACATCTCACTGCCTGGACAGTCACCCAAAGTTCCTCTGTACCGTTGGGGCATCCATCTTTGGCCTAAAGGTCCATAGTATCCAGAGACGTTTCCATGAAGCAGGAAATTTAAAGGCAGTTCAGTCACTGTCTGCTGTGTCCTGCAGAATGTCTCACAGACTCTTTCATGAATCAGGAACCCCGAAAGATCATCTCACCTTTAGGCAAGTTCAGCAGTCCTCTCTCTGTGGGTTCTTTGTGTCCAGTTTATAAAATAGTCCAGGCAAGACCAGTTTCTTGCCCAAATGGCTATCAAACTCCATAAGGATCCTCTTCGATGCCCATCTTCTTCTTGAAGTAGATTGGTGCTGCCAGGAGCAGAGTGTCTCATTGTCATGAAAAACCCTAAGTTATTAAAACATTTAAAATACCATATTCTCTAGCCTTTGAAAGATATGATGAATGCCTATTTGAAATATATGCATGCACATCTAGAAAATCTAACTAACATGACTACAAACTTGACTATTATTGATAATTATCCATTAACAACCTATACACATTACATTTTTAAGTGAACTACACAATCACAATACCTTAATCAATATCAGAAATACATATACATATAATAAAATTGACCTTAAATTAATGTCAGTAAACCAAGATTCATATCAATGCAAATTATTCACATCTATATCATCTTCCCCTTTAAATGTAAAAAGAACATTAATAAACAATATATGGGAACATGGGCGTAGCTTTTTTCTCTCCAAACTGCTTCCTGCTGAATGGGGGCGCTGTTATTCGGGTCTTTTATGGGATAACCTGTCTGCTAGGTTCATCTCAGTTGGCAGTTGAGCGAAGCAATTTTTTAAGGGTGTTCACAGCAACCTTTCAGGAGGGCGTGGTCTATCATACCATATTGGAATAGAAAAAATCGACAGGGTCTCATCCTCTGTGAAAACAAAAGAAGAAACTCCTTTCCAAAGCATCATGTCCTTAGATTCAAATTTTAAAGTCAAGGTATTTTGAAAATATCTATCTTGGATTAGTTCAGCATCATTTATAAACAAATATCTTTTAGCATCTGTTCCTCCTTCCTCAGCATTCAAACAATTCAAAGAGAGCATAATAGCATACAGTATCAAGATTCTCTGTGTATTTTCCATCTTTGTGCAGCTTTATTTTAACTCTATTTTGTTTACTTTACTTTTGTTTTATATTCTCTGTATATATTTGTCCTGGAATAACTCTGTAGACCAGACTGTCCTTGAACTCTCAGAGATCCTTCTGTCTCTGCCTTCCAGGCATTGGGATTAAAGGCGTGTGCTACCACACCTTGAAGTCACAGAGGTAAATTTCCCTCTTGCCTCCCAAGTGTTGGGATTAAAGGTGTGCACTACCACACCCAACTACTCTCTTCCTTATTTTACTTTTAAGAACTTTAATTTTCAGCTGTATATATTTTTAAACACACTGTAAATCATTTAAAGTTTTCTTTGTCTTTGAATCTCTCTTTACTGTATCTCTCTCTTTTTCTGACCACATGAGCCTTTAAATTACTGAGCAATATGGCTAGGATTAAAGCCGTGGCTTTGCCGGCTAGATCTAGCCCATTCCTTAGCTTTCCAGCCTCATGGCGGAGGTACCGGCTGTAGCCATGTTTATCACCACAACTCTGGCGTTTCAAGGTCCTCGCCAGCAAACAAGCTGCAATACTATATCCACAGACAACATTCAAGTCCTCTCTCTGTAATCAGCCCTCCTGCCTCAAACAGTCAGAGTTTGCCCTGGCAGGACAGACCAGAACGCCAGCACTTTAAAACAGCACAACTTTTTTCCTGCTACGGCTGAAAACAAACAAGCATGCAGTCAGCTTTTATCAATACCATTTAAGTGTTTCGTGGCAGGAACTCTTAATGAGCTGCAGGATTTTGCAACTAAAGCTGAGTCAGGAAGCCTCTCTTAGATGAGAGCGCTTGCTTGCTTCTAGCAAGCAGAGCAGACCCAAGAAATTGCTGCTACCAAGAAAACACGCTTTACTCTATTCTTTCCCAAGCTTTCTCAGGCTTTCTGTGGATGCAGTTATCCACGTGGGCGCCATTTGTAGTAGGGAGCTGCGGGCCTCTTCCCACAGCCCGGCTCATGGTTGCCTGGCTAGCTTATGCCCCAAAATAACGACACACAAACTGTATTCTTTTAAACACTGCTTGGCCCATTTCTGTTCATGTATGTAGCAACCCAAGATGTGCTTACCAGGAAGATTCTACCCTACGTCCATCCTGGGTCAGAGCTTCATCACGTCTGCTCTGGAGAGGAGAGCATGGCGTCTGCTCCAGAGAGCAGAGCTGTCGAGTCTGAGCTCACTTCCTCTTCCTCCCAGCATTCTATTCTGTTTACTCCACCTATCTAAATTCTGCCCTATCAGATGGGCCAAGGCAGTTTCTTTATTAGCCAATGACCTTCCTCCATCAGGACTCAGAAGTACTCTACCAAACAACCAACAGCCAGGCCAGTGTACTAAAATCCAAAGAGGATAACAGAATCAAAGAACACCCACCCAACAAAGATATGACCAGATACCAACACCTAGAATTACAATCATTTCAAATCCAGATGCCTAGATGCCAGCACAGAAACACAATTGACAATAGCCATGGCAGTATGTCTCTTTGACGTACTAGACATACTAGAGCCCCAAAACCCTACTATGGGAGGCCCTGAGAAATGCAATATAGCTGAAACACAAGACAAGAGCTTCAAACTAGCTATAATGAATACATTCAAAGACCTTAAGGAGAATATATATGTATCCTTGATGAAATCCATGTAATTATTTTCTGCCATATCTTTTGCTTGTTTCTATTTTGAGCCAGTTTCTTGCAGTGTAGCTCTGGGTGACCTGGAAAAGATACATAGTCTAAGTTGACCTTGAACTCACAGAGATCCACCTGTGCCTGCCTCCTGAATGCTGGGATCCTTGTTTTATTGAAATAACGATAAGAAGGAGCTGCAAAGAACTTCAGACATGTTCCTTGTAAAACAAGTCAACTGGTTTCAGTATCCTCCAGGGCAAAAATGATCACCAATGCTTAGCCAGCCATAACTGTTATCACATTTGTAGAATGTTTGTGGGCAAGTCTCTGTGGGCTTCTTAATTGGATCATTAAAACAGCAAGCAGGTGCAGTTTTGAGAAGGATTTCTCACAGAATATTTGATGCCTACAGAATATATATGTAAATTGAAACCATGTGTAATAGGTATAAATTGTTTTCTGTGAAAATCTTGGCACAAGTGGAGCTCATTAGAGTCTTGGTTTCTTATTCTTAGTTGCATACCCGACAAAGGTAAGTCAATACTTTGAGCTTAGTGCTAAAGGTATTTCAGGTATATAGAGGAATTTGAGAAAGGGACTTCTTAAGCTCAGAACTTCTGATATATTAGACCAGATATTTTTTAAATATTAAATTTATTTATTTATTTATTCTACATGCTGACCACTGTTTCCCCCTCCCTCCTTTCCTCCCATTCCCTCCCCCACTTCCCCGCTGCCCCCCTCATCCATTCTTCCTCTGTTTCTGTTCAGAAGGGGATAGGCCTCCTATTGATATCAACAAAGCGTGGCCTATCAAGTTGCAGTAAGACTAAGTATCTCCTCTTGTATTAAAGCAAGGCAGCCCAGTATGAAGGAAAGGTTCCGAAAAGTTAGCCAAAACACTAAGGACAGCTACTACTCCTACCGTTAGGAGTTGCGCAGGAAGACCAAGCCATACATTTGCCACCTATATGTAGAGTGCCTTGGTTGGACCAGGTTGCTTATGTGGGTTCCTTGGGATGTCCTTGATCCCTCTGGCTTGTGTAATCTTCCTCCCTCTCTTCAGCAGATTCCCTGAGCTCGAGTTAGTGTTTGGCTGTGGGTCTCTGAATCTGTTTCAATCAGTTAGTGGATGAAGGCTCTCTGATGACAGTTGGGGTAGTTACCAATCTTTGAGCATAGCACAATATTATTAGGCATCATTCTCTTTTTTTTTTATCCAATCATATTTGGTTCTTATTTTTTGTTGGTGTGTGAGGGGGGTATTAAGCATTTGGGGATATTTTAGTTTTGTGTCTGTGTGTGTGTTGCATTTGTCCATGCATATACATGTGAAAGCCACATGTTAGTGTCTTCCTCTATCACTTTCCACTTTACTTTTGGAGAAGTTTCTCTCACTGAACCTGGAGCTTACCAGTGTGTCCAGGTTAGTTGGCCAAGCAAGCAGCCCTGGGATTTCAATTGTCTTCATTTTCCAGTGCTCAGAATGCAGATGTGGACTGCCATCCCCAGCTTTTACATGGATGCCAGCAATTACAACTCAGACCCTCACGCTTATGCAGCAAGTACATTACCCTGCTGAGCCATCTCCCCAGCCTTCCACAGTCAAGCACTGGGTTGAGTTCCAGGAATCTTGCTGGAGAAAAGGAGGAGGATTGTACTAGCCAGGGAGTTCATGAGGGGGGAACTCACAGAGACATCTGACCTGAGCTCACAGGAGCTCATGGACACTGGACCAACAGTTAGGGAGACGCCACAGGACCCACCTAGGCCCTCTGCATGTGTATGACAGTTGTGTAGCTCGTTCTCTTCGTAAGGCTTCTAGCAGTGAGATCAGGGCCTGTCCCTTGTTCTTAGCTGGCTTTTGGGAACTGGTTCCCCATGCTGGGTTACCGTGGCCAGCCTTGATGCAAGGGGAGGAGCTCCGTCCTGCCT
This sequence comes from Chionomys nivalis, assembly GCF_950005125.1. NCBI lineage: Eukaryota > Metazoa > Chordata > Mammalia > Rodentia > Cricetidae > Chionomys > Chionomys nivalis. Next base: position 127,792,429 of record NC_080112.1, on the reverse strand, counting down.
CAACTTGATGAGCAACAGCTTTGTTTAAGTCCACCAGAAGCCTATCCCTTTCTGAGTGGAAGAGTGGAAGGGGAGGGGGGTAGATGGGAAGTGGGGAGTGGGGACTGGGAGGAGAGGAGAATAGGGAAGGGAAACTGATTGGTATGTGAAATAAATGAAGAGAAATTATGTAAATAAAATAAAAGATTTTATTTTTTTCTTTTTAAAATGATTTATTTTTATTTTATGTACACTGGTGTTTTGCCTACATGTGTATCTGTATGAGGGTATCAGACCCTCTGCAACTAAAGTTACATACAGTTGTGAGCTGCCATGTGGGTGCTGGGAATTGACTGTGTGGGGCCTCTGAAAGATAAGCCAGTGCTCTTAACCACTGAGCATCTCTTTTAAAGCAGCATCCCTGGCCTCTAACCTCTGGTATTATTTCATGTATTTCAATACATAAAAATAAGTTCCAACCTTGCTCCAAAGTTGCTCACGATAAGCAATTGTCTCCAGCTGATAGAACTACCCAGGCAAGGATTTCCTAGTCTGAACCAACACTCTCCTACATCTGTGTACCTAAATCAGAGGAAAAATCTGATTTGGGGGGTGACCAGAATGTACTTGGAAAAAAATCACAAGACGATACAGAGTATTTGAGGAGAAGAACGGAATGGATAAATTTGATAGAGCCAAGTCAAATAAGAGGTAGAGTCAACTCCTGTTCATTTAAATCATAGAGTTAAATATTAAAAATAAGCCATACATAAGCACTGTATGACACATCTTTCAGTTTTCTTGTCCTTGGCAGAAAAACCATAGATTCCCAAGCTCAGGCTTTTTGTGGTAGACCCCCTTTGTGGTATGTTTGTGTGTGTGTGTGTGTGTGTGTGTGAGAGAGAGAGAGAGAGAGAGACAGAGACAGAGAGAGACATAGAAAGAGACAGAAACAGAGAGCACCCAGGGATCCATTATCTTCGCCCCTAGCACTGAGGCTATAAGCACATACCATCATGCCTGAGTTTTATACAAGGTTTCTAGGGACCAAACTTATGTCCTTGTGCTCGGACAGAAAACAATTTACTCCGTGAGCTGTTTCTCCAGCCACAGAATCTTCCTTAAAGCTGAGGGATGGCCATGTGCATTGTTGTACATGAGAAAGTCCAAGTGTCTGTGTTGGGCGTGTGGGGGGGATGGTATTGAGGAAATTTTGTATGGAAGCTTCTTGTGCCAGATGAACTTTCGCTTGACTCACTGAAGTGACAGAGAGGTTAAACCATGTTTAAAGCCACTGACGAAGGGTTCAGAGTCCAAGTTCTCTCTTACTAGACTGCCCATCTGGAATACTCCATCCCTTGTCTGGCCAGAAATGTATTAATAGGGCTATCACTTTGTAAAACAATGTGGTTCCCCTTTGGATGACCACACCCCTGACCCATTTTGGAACGCACATGTCTAGTGTGGCTCTGTCAAGTGGTGACCTCTCCATTTTGCCTCCCTCCTCTTAATAGGCTCTTAATGGACATTTCAAAATGTTTCCCAAGGCACTCTGCTTCAGAAGAATCTTTCAAGGAAAGAGCTCAACCTTGGAAAGCCAGAACACTTAACTTGGGACCTCTTCAAGCCACTTGCTGATAAGCCCTTCCCCAGGATACTTAACTTTAATTTTGAAATTATGATCTGTAACTTGCATACACAATAGTGACTCAAATATATATATATATATATATATATATATATATATATATATATGACTTTTTATAGAGCAAATGCCTGTGCAACAACCGATCAAGGTGTAAATTAGGGCATAGTTCACAGCTCAGAGCCTCTCCCATCACCTTTTAACCACATCCTCCTTCCCTTGTAGACATAACTGCTCTCATAGCCTTAGTAATACTTTGCTTGAGCCTTGTTTCAAAGCTTTAGTACAGGTATGTGCATCAGCGTCTTTCAGTTTTTCTTGTCTGGTAATGCTTATCAAAGCTAGTTTGATTTTTTCCTTATTCTTTAGTGTTACATAGCACATCTTTCAAAGAATTTACTTCATGAGAATTTTAGATTAACTATCCTCTAAGTTTAAAAAACAACTGATTTTAAAAGACAAATTTTAAGTAATAGCAGACAAAAAGCATTCATAATGCCATGAATTTGAGATTCTTCAGTATGGTACCCAGATTTCAAGATGGCTTCTAGTGATCCTTATCTCCCACAAGTCATGCCTTTGTGTAGCTCATATTCACATTGTATCAGAATCCATACAGGTAACCGACAGAATAAAGTTGAAGTTGTAATATATGGCTTCCAAGATAATGTGTCTTTAGTCTATTTGTGCTGCTGTGACAAAACACCCACAAATGAGTAATTTATGATAAATACCAACTTCCTTCTGATGGTCTGAAGGTTGAGAAACCGTCACTTGGTGAGAATTTTGCTGCATCATTGCACGGAATGAGACAAAAGAGCAAGAGGGAGGTAGAGATGGGGCAAAACGATTTTTATAAATAGCTTATTACTAAGGCAACACATTTACCCTTGATACCAACATTAATCTACCCATGAGAACACAACTCTTTTTTTAAAATTAATTATTTTTTTAAAAAAGAAAACAATCCTTTTTATTTTACATACTAATCCCAGTTCCCACTCCCTCCCCTCCTTCCCTTGCTTATACTTCCTCACACCCTATCCCCCATTCACTCCTCAGAGAGGGTAAGGCACATTGCTTTGGGAAAGGTCCAAGGCCCTCCCTACTATATCTAGGCTGAGCAAGGTATCCATACAAAGAGAATGGGTTCCAAAAAAGCAGTAAAAGCAGTAGGGATAAATCCTGGTGTCACTGCTAGTGTCCCTGTCGTCTGACCCAGCCATTCAAAGGGACTAGTTTGGACCTATGCTGTTTCCTTCCCTGTCTGTCTGGAGTTTCCTTCCCTGTCTGTCTGGAGTTGGTGAGTTACCATTAGCTCAGGTAAACTGTTTCAGTGGGTGTTCCCATCATTATCTTGACCTCTTTGCTCATATTCTCACTCCTCCCACTCTTCAACTGGACTTTGGGAGCTCAGTCCAGTGCTCCAATGTAGGTCTCTAACTCTGTTTCCATCAGTTGCTGGATGAAGGTTCTATGGTGACATTTAAGATATTCATCAGTCTGATTAGAGGGCAAGGCCAATTCAGGCCCCCTCTCCTCTATTGCTTAGGGTCTTAACTAAGGTCATCCTGTGGATTCCTGGGAATTTCTCTAGTACCAGGTTTCTTGCTAGTCCCGTAATGGTTCCTTCAATAAAAATATCTCTTTACTTACTATCATCTCTGTCCTTTCTCCATCTCGACTTCTATTCCCTCATGTTCTCCTCCCCTGTCCCCTTCTCCCCTCATCTTCCCCTTCTGCCCTCCCTAATGATCTGGGTGGATCTATATATGTTTTTCTTGGTGTTCACTTTGTTAGTTAGCTTCTCTAGGATTATAAACTATAGGCTCAATATCATTTGCTTTACAGCTAGTATCTGCTTATGAATGAGTACATACCATGTTCATCTTTCTGGGTCTGGGTTACCTCACTTAGGATGTTTTTTTTTAATTTAGTCCCATCCATTTGCATGGAAATTTCAAGATGTCATTGCTTTTTACCGCTGAATAGTACTCTAATGTGTAAATGTGCCAAATTTCCTTTATCCATTCTTTGGTTGAGGGGCATCTAAGTTGTTTCCAGGTTCTGGCTATTACAAATAATGGCTGCTATGAACATAGTTGAACAAATGTCCATGTAGTATGATTGAGCCTCTTTTGGGAATACGCCCAAGAGTGGTATTGCTGGGTCCTGAGGTAGATTGATTCCTAATTTTCTGAGAAACAGCCATACTAATTTCCAAAGTAGTTGTGTAACTTTGCACTCCCACCAGCAATGGAGGAGTTTTCCCTTTACTTCACATCCTCTCCAGCATAAGCTATCATTGGTATTTCTGATCTTAGCCATTCTGACTGGTGTAAAAATGGTATTTCAGAGTTGATTTGATTTGCATTTCCCTGATGGCTAAGGATGTTGAATATTTCCTTAAGTATCTCTTGGCCATTTGAGAGTCTTCTGTTGAGAATTCTCTGTTTAGACCTGTAACTCATTTTTAAATTGGGTTATTTGGCGTTCTTCACACACCTTGAAAGAACAATATTCAGCTTCATATGGAAAAACAAAACTTCAGGATAGCCAAAACAATACTATATAATAAAGGAACTTCTGGAGGCATCAACATCCCTGACATCAAGATCTATTATAGAGCTACAGTATTGAAAACAGCTTGGTATTGGCATAAAAACAGAGGTTGACAAGTGGAATCAAATCAAAGACCTGGATATTAATCCACACACCTATGAACACCTGATTTTTGACAAAGAAACTAAAAACATGCAATAGAAAAAAGAACGCATCTTCAACAAATTGTGCTTGCATAACTGGATGTCAACATGTAGAAGAATGAAAATAGATCCATATCTATCCCCATGCACAAAACTCAAGTCCAAATAGATTAAATATCTATAAATCCAACCACACTGAACCTCATAGAAGAGAAAGTGGGAAGTAGCCTTCAATGCATGGGCACAGGAAACCACTTCCTAAATATAACCCCAGTAGCACAGGCACTGAGGGCAACAATAAATAAATGGGACCTCCTGAAACTGAGAAGCTTCTGTAAAGCAAAGGACATGGCCAATAAGACAAAAAGGCAGTCTACTGAATGGGAAAAGATCTTCACAAACCCCACATCAGACAGAATGACTGATCTCCAAAATATATAAAGAACTCAAGAAATTAGACATCCAAATAACCCAATTAAAAATGGACTACAGAACTAAACAGAATTCTCAACAGAAGAATCTCAAATGGCCAAAAGACACTTAAGGAGAACATGACTCTTGTGACACAAATCCTTCTTTGATGTCCTACCTCAAAAATTCCTCCAATTTCTAATTCATAAATTCCGGGGATACATTTGAATCATAGCACTGGGCCAGTGAAGAAGTTACTTTTTTCTTTGTAAAACTATGGAAGCTCATGCATGCTTCAGATGCCATTACTTCCCTGGACTTCTTCCAAACCTCTTGTAAAGGCCTTAGTAATGTATTTGAATGATTTTGAATTTCTATACAAAAGTATTGTAAATGGCATGTGATTTAAATGACATTAGCTAACAATTCTGTCTCTACCCTGACATCTCTTCCATTACTCCTGTTACTCATTTTTAATAGCAGGAGGACAACTGTGAATAGAAGCTAAATAAGAAATATATTTAGCCTGGACATGTAGGCTGCAGTTACCCAATTCTTGGTTGCTTGTGTGTGCACTTGAGTTAGTGCTTGACACCTTGGTGTAGGAAGACCTTCTAAGAATACTGCTCTTTCCTGCTGATTTGACTCACTTGGTGACAAGGCTGAAGTTTTATCTCAGTGCAGATATATTCACAGCACCTAGGATTTCAAACAGCAAAGAGAAATCCAACTAGAAATAGCTGAAGTCAGAAGTTAGTCTGTGGAAAAACCCTCCTCATTATTCAAATGTGTACGATTGTAGGCAGAGGATTCAGTTCTGATTTCCAACTACTTAAAATGTAAATTCTCTCCGCTCAGAAATAAACTATTTTACAATTTATTTCTCAGGGTATTGATACAAAATTATATCAATTAAGCCATAAAATTTATACTATGATACTACCATACAGACAAGCTAGCCTGTCAATGAGTGTTGTCAACACACACACACATACACACACACAGTCAAATAGCTACTGCACAAGGACCTTCAAACGCCTTGAAGAGTCATAACTTATATAGGAAATAAACTTGTTAAGTTTTCACCAATGTTACAATTCTCATACATTTTGTGATTTTATTATTTGAGAAGATTTTTCTCAGTAAAGGAGAGGAAATTAAAAAGTATAAAGCAAAAAGACTGTGGGAAAAAAAAACCCAAGGCACTTTAGCAGTCGCTTAATACTTTTCATTTTATGACTTGTATTTACAGTATTTACTAATGTCTTGAGGGAATTTTGTTGGAAATTTTCTCATCATAGATAAATGGTCCCATATTTATGTTTGTTTCCTCTTCTATTCCATAATACATTTATCAGGAAGAATATACTTCTTCCTGATAAGTTACTTCTCCCACTACCGGGACAAGACAAGCAAAGAGTATTTTGCATCACTATTTGAGGATAAACTTGTTTATTGCCGGGAAGGTGCAGCGGCAGGAGCAGGAGGCAGCTGGGTCCACTCATTACACCCTCAGTCAGGGAGCAGGGTGTGATGACCACTGTTGCTTAGCTCATTCCTTGTCATTCAGCTCAAGACCCCAGCCCATACAATGGTACCAACCACATTCAGGGTAGATCTTCTAACCTCAGTTAACCTAACCTAGTGACTCATTCCCAGAAGTTCCCAGAAGCATGTTTCTCTAGTTATTATAAAACCATTCAGGTAGATGATTATGATTAACCAAATGCCATCATGCCTCACAAATCTGGAACGGACTCAGATAGGCCCAATCAATATGGATGACTATTGGCTTCTTAACTCTAGCTGAGTGAGGGCCACAGACAGAAAGTATCAATATGTGTGCTAGACCTCTTTTAGTGCCCCTTATTTGCCCAACTCTTTTCCCTCCCAGGTTACATGACCCTCTAGATGCCAATCAAGTAATATCAGAAAAAGGGTCACAGTATCTTTGTTAATGGCTTAGTAGTGTGACTAAGATGCTCCATGGAGGGAACAAAAAAGACATTTGGAAAAGACACTGGGGGTCAGAGGGTGGAAAATATAGAAGCCTTTGGACTGTATCATCTGTGGGAATGTAAGATATTTCATGTCAAATATGTTTCTTTAGCATATTTAATGTTGATGGTTCAGGAAAGCTATAGATAACTGAAGACAGGAGGCTTCAAAAAGTTGTGCTTTTGTAAAAAGAAATGCACATGTATCTCTGCATTAGTAAAATAAATGAGTGTAGATATAATTGTTAAAGGAGAGTCAGGCCACTTGTTTGTCCTGGATACCCAGCTAGCTTAGCCTCGAAATAACCACAGAGAAACTGTATTAATTAAATCACTACTTGGCCCATTCACTCTAGTTTCTTATTGGCTAACCCCTACATCTTTATTTAACTCATTTCTATCAATCTGTGTATCACCATGAGGTCATAGCCTACCAGAAAAGTTTCAGCACATCTACCTTTGGCTGTGGATCGATGGCTTCTCTCTGACTCTGCTTTCTTCCTCCCAGCATTCAGTTCTGTTTTCCATGCCTACTTAAGTTCTGCCCTATCAAAAGGCCAAAGCAGTTTCTTTATTCATTAACCAATAAAAGCAACACATAAACAGAAGGACCTCCTATATCATATATTATTTGTGTTTTAATAATAAATTGTAATAAATAAGGCTTGCTTGAAAATCAGCACAAAGCAGTCACATTAGTCAGCCATACAGGCCAGGCAGTGGTGGTACACAACTATAATCCCAGCAGCAACACTAGTTAGCTATAGAGGCCAGGCACTGGTGGTACATGCCTTTAATCAGAACTAGAGAGGAATATAAGGAAGGATGAGACAAGTGTTACTCTCAGTCTCAATCTGAGGATTTGTGGAGGCATGATTGCTCATTCATTTTTGGTCTGAGGTAGAGGTAAGAGCCAGTAGTTGGTTGCTTTGCTTTTCTGATCATCAGGTTGAACCCCAATATCTGTCTCTGGGTTTTTATTTTTCATGCTGCATGTAGATGTGAGCTTTTTTTTCTGCACTTTTCCCAATTTCTTCCTAGGGAGATCTTCTCACAGAAAGAAGAGATTGAGTGTGTGACATCTACTCAGATGGAGATGGCCACAGGTGGATGCTGCCAGGAAAACTTAATCTGTATCAGTCAATTCTTGCTCAATATGTATCTTCTTTCCAAGCTTTCCATAGCCTCTGTCACTTTCCCTAGTCTCATAAGCCAGAGGTTTACATGACAGTCAACTTGAGTGGGGGCTATAGTTCAGTATGGAACACTTCCTCTGGAAGTCAAAGCCCTGCATGGGACTCTCAGTATCACAGAAAAAGGTGGGACAATTATTTGGACCCATATGAGTACTCAGATGTCCTAGAGATGTAACACAATTTGTGTACTCTTACAGTTTTCTGTCTATTGTCCATTTATTTCATAAATGAAAACTACAGCAACATTAGAGGGAAAAGAATAAACCTAAAATTTCCTTTGCCAGAAACTAATTGGCAGTCACTCCATGATTTTGAGTAAAAATATTCATACACATCTATGAGAAAAGATAGTGAAATGTTTTGATAATGTCAAATTATTCATTATTATTTGTAGTGGTAGAATAATGTTTTAAATTATATATAATACTGTTTTGAATTTCCATGATTATTGTTATTTCTGTATTTAGTTTTATAAGATATAGTAAAATTAATTTTGGTTTAATATTATGGGAGCTTATTTGATTTTATTTGACTCTTCTCTGATGTTTTTTATATTTGGCCATTATGGTTTATAAATAAAATGACCCATTCTGGGCAGTGGTGGTATGCACTTTTAATCCTAGCATTTTGAGAGACAGAGGCAGGTGAATCTCTCTTTGAGACCAGCCTGTTCTACAAAGAAAGTTCTGGGACAACCACGGCTATTACACAGAGAAACCCTGTTTTGAAAAAAGAAAATAAAAATGAAAACAACTCTATCACAGCAATAGAAAAGTAATTGACACAGCTGTATACAGTGAGTGACTCAAAACAGGTTCTGAAGAACACAACAATTTTCCTGGCAAGTGATCACTTAAAATTGTAACTGAAAATCAACATGTATTGACCAAAAAAATCAATTGTTATGATAATCTTAACTTGTAATGATTTGTGTGTTGCTGTAGTACAGGAAAAGATTTAACCCTTCTCAGATCTAACTTAATTTTTACGTCTTCAGTGTCTTTCTTGCTGTGTCAATTCTCAGCATAGTTGACAGGAAACTGGCCTGCATGGAAATTGTACAGAGAAATCATACTTTCTTCCTGAAATAACATAAAAACACTATTAAGATGACCAGTGGACCGTACTTATTATTAAAACATCTGTCTTAACTGCTTTGTGTGAGCTCTGATAGAAAAATTACATGGATACTTTTATTTTCATTTATGTTTCTATCTTAACCATGCTTCTTCCTTATATTTAGGGTTGCCAAGTGCTTTCAGAAATAATCTTATAATTTTATTTATATAAATTTGTTTGGGTAAAGAAGTGAATACACCGAGATATTTTTGCTCTTCAGTGTACCTCAAAGCCTCCACAACACTTCTCTAACTTCTACTTAAGAACTTTGGTATCTATTCCTCTCCAGAAGCCTGTCCTTGACTCTTCTCAATAAAGGAAATTCCCAAGGCATCATCATCCCTGACTTAAAACTCTACTATAGAGCTATAGTAATAAAAACAGCTTGGTATTAGCATAAAAATAGACATGTGGACCAATGGAATCGAATCAAAGACCTTGACATTAATCCATATACCTATGAACACCTGATTTTTGATGAAGAGGCCAAAATGGAACAATGGAAAAAGGAAAGAATCTTTATCAAATGGTGCTGGCATATCAGGATGTCAACATGTAGAAGAATGCAAACAAATCTATATCTATCACCATGAACAAATCTTGAGTCCAAGTGGATCAAAGACCTCAACATAAATCCAGCTACATTGAATCTGATAGAGAATCAAGTGGGAAGTAACACATAGGCACAGGACACCACTTCCAAAATATAACACCAGTAGCATAGAAACTGTGAAAAATGGGAGGAGCTCGGGGGATTGGGATGGTTGGGATATAGGAAGGGAGGATACGGGAGCAGCGAAGTGTATATCCTATCTAAGGGAGCCATCTTAGGGTTGGCAAGAGACTTGACTCTTGAGGGGTTCGCAGGTGTCCAGGAATATGTCCCCAGCTGGTACCTTGGGCAACTAAGGAGAGGGAACCTGAAATGACCCTATCCTATACTGATGAATATCTTGCATATCACCTTAGAACCTTCATCTGGCGATAGATCGAGGTAGAGACAGAGTCTCAATTTGGAGCAACGGTCTGAGCTCTTAAGGTCCAAATGAGGAGCAGAAGGAGGGAGAACATGAGCAAGGAAATCAGGACCACGAGGGATGCACCCACCCACTGTGACAGTGGAACTGATTTATTGGGAGCCCACCAAGGCCAGCTGGTCTGGGACTGAATAAGCATGGGTTGATTCTGGACTCTCTGAGCATGGCGGACAATGAAGGCAGATGAGAAGCCAAGGACAATGGCACTAGGTTTTGATCCTAATACATGAACTGGCTCTGTGGGAGCTTAGCCTGTTTAGACGCTCACCTTCCTGGACGTAGATAGACCTTCGTCTTCCCGCAGGGCAGAGAATTTGGACTGCTCTTCAGTATCAAGAGGGAGGGGGAATGGTGAGGGGGGAGGAGAAGAGGAGTGGGGATGGGGGAGGGGAGTGGGGGGAGGGGGCAATATTTGGGAGGAGGGGAGGGAAATGGGAAACGGGGAGCAGGTGGAAATTTTAATTAAAAAAGAATAAAAAAAAATAAATAAATAAAAAGAAACTGTGAAAAAAAAATCAAAAAATGGGACCTCTTGATACTTAAAAACTTCTGTAAGGAAAGGACACAGTAGATAAGACAAAATGGCAAACTAAAGAATGGGAAAAAATCTTCACCAACCCCACATATGACAGAGGGCTGATTTTCAAAATATCTGAAGAACTCAAAAAACTAGACATCAAATACAAAATAAACCCGTTAAAAATGGGGTACAGAGTTAAGCAGAGAATTCTCAGCAGAAGAATCTCAAATGACTGAAAAACATTTAAAGAATTGCTCAACCCCGGAAGGGAGTGCAGGGCACCTCCAGTTCCTGCTGCAGGGGCTTCTTTGTTCCACACAACCCTGCTCCCACCCAAGTTCGCCCTTTTGTCTGCGGGGGTCCTTGGCCCACCAGGAGTCCCTATTCCTGTGCTGAGGAGATCCATCCAGAGGGCCTGCCTTATTGTCTGTGAGGTCCTTGTCCCAGGAACAGATCCTGCTCCTGCACTGAGGAGATCCAGCCAGAGGGCACGTCTTTCCATCGGTGGGGTCCTTAGATCCACCAGTGATGTGGAAGTGTCATATATCAATCTGTTGATTTCATTGGTTAATTAATAAAGAAACTGCTTGGCCTGATAGGTTAGAACATAGGTGGGTGGAGTAAACAGAACAGAATGTTGGGAGGAAGAAGGCAATGAGGTAAGACGCTTCAGACAGACTCCATAGCTCTCCTCTCTGAGACAGATGCAATGAAGCTCCGACCCAAGATGGACATAGGCTAAAATCTCCCGGGTAAGTCACCACCTCGTGGTGCTACACACATTAATAGAAATGGGCCAAGCAGTGTTTATGTGAATAGTTTGTGTGTTGTTATTTTGGGGCATAAGCTAGACAGGCGGCCGGGAGCTGGGTGGCAGGAACACAGCCTGCAGCTCCTTCTACACACCAGCATGACTGGCTCCAGTGCTGAGGGCCTTAAGAGAGGCTAGACCAAGAAAATTCCCCAAATACACAGTCAGTCACAGCAAAGATTGGACCAAGATGCCAAGATTCTTCTGGCTATAGTTGAAGAAAGAGATGGGTAGGTGTCAATGCAATAATTCCTCCAACAACCTGAAAAGCAACATGACAACACCAGAATCCAGTGATCATGCAACAAGAAGCCTTGAACACCCTATTCCATAAGAAGTAGAAGAAATCGACTTTAAATGTAACATCATGAAAATAATAGAGGCCCTTAAACAGGATGTTGAAAACTCCTTTAAAGAAATGGAGAAGACAAACAAAAAGGGAGAAGAAATGAATTAATCTCTCAAAGATATCCAAGAAAACCAAGAAAAAGCAATCAAACAGGTAATGGAAACAATTCAAGACTTACAAAATGAAATGGAGGTAATGAAGAAAACACAAACCAAGGGAAGGCTGGATATGGAAAAGCTGGCTAAATGAACAGGAACTACAGAGACAAGATTAACCAACAGAATACAAGAGATAGAAGAAGGAATCTCAGATGCTGAAGATACTATAGAGGAAACAAACTCACTGATTAAAGAAAACAACAAATCCAACATATTCTTAACACAAAATATCCAGAAAATCTGGGACACCATGAAAAGACCAAACCTAAGAATAATAGGGGTAGAAGAAGGAGAAGAATTACAGCTCAAAGGCCCAGAAAATATATTCAATGAAATTATAGAAGAAAACTTTTTCAACCTAAAGAAGGATATTCCTATAAAGGTACAAGAAGCATACAGAACACCAAATAGACTGGATCAAAAAAAAATCCCCTCACCATATAATAATCAAAACACAAAACATACGGAATAAAGAAAGAATATTAAGAGCTGCAAAGGAAAAAGGGCAAGTAACATATAAGGTAAACCTATCAGAATTACACCTGACTTCTCTATGGAAACCATGAAAGCCAGAAGATCTTGGATATATGTGCTGCAGACACTAAGAGACCATGGATGCAAGCCCAGACTACTATACCCAGCCAAGTTTTCGTTCACCATCAATGGAGAAAACAAAATATTCCAGGATAAAAACAAATTTAAACAATATGTAGCCACAAATCCAGCCGTACAGAAAGTAATAGAAGAAAAATCACAACCCAAGGAACTGAACAATGCCCACAATAACTCAAACATCTAGTGACCCTTCACCAGCACAACTCAAAGAAGGGAAGCACAGAATCTCTACCACCAAAAAAAAAAAAATAATAATAATAACTGGAGTTAACAACCACTGGTCATTAATATCACTTAATATCAATGGACTCAATTCACCTATAAAAAGGCACAGGTTAAGAGATTGGATGTGAAAACAGGATCCAACATTCTGCTGTTTACAAGAAACACACCTCAACCACAAAGACAGGCATCTACTCAGAGTAAAGGGTTGGGAAAAGGTTTTTCAATCAAACGGACCTCAGAAACAAGCAGGTGTGGCTATTCTAATATCTAACAAAATTGATTTCAAACTAAAATCAATCAGAAGAGATGGACATGGACACTTTACACTCATAACAGGAACAATTCATCAGGATGAAGTCTCAGTCCTGAATATCTATGCCCCTAATATAAAAGCACCTACTTATGTAAAAGAAACATTACTAGAACTCAAGGCACACATCAAACTCCACACACTAATAGTAGGATACTTCAACACTCACTAATGGGCAGGTCAATCAGACAGAAACCTAACACAGAAATAAGAGAACTAACGGAGGTAATGAACCAAATGGACTTAACAGACATCTATAGAACACTCCACCCAAATAGGAAAGAATATACCTTCTTCTCAGCATCTCATGGAATCTTCTCAAAAATTGGTCACATACTTGGTAACAAAGCAAACTTCCACAGATACAAAAAAAAATTTGTAACCACCTGTGTCTTATCAGATCCCCATGGAATAAAGTTAGACTTTAACAATAATTCTACCCCCCAAAATCCTACAAACTCATGGAAACTGAACAGTCAACTACTGAAACACCCCCGGGTCAGGGAAGAAATAAAGAAAGAAATTAAAGTCTTCCTTGAATTCAACGAAAATAAAACACAACATACCCAAACCTATGGGACACTATGAAAGCAGTGCTAAGAGGAAAGTTCATAGCTCTAAGTGCCCACATTAAAAAAAAAAACACAGAGAAAGCTCACATTAGAGACTTAACAGCACAGCTGAAAGCTCTGGAAAAAAAAAGAAGCAGACTCACCCAGGAGGAGTAGAAGACTGGAAATAATCAAGCTGTGGGCTGAAACCAACAAAATAGAAACAGAAAACAATCCAAAGAATCAATGAAACAAAGAGCTGGTTCTTTGTGAAAGTCAACAAGATTGACAAACTTTTATCCAAACTAATCAAAAGGCAGAGAGAGAACGCACAAATTAACAAGATCAGAAATGAAAAGGGGGACATAACAACAGACACTGAGGAAATTCAGAGAATCATTAGGTCTTACTGCAAAAGCTTATATGCCACAAGGTTTGAAAATGTAAAAAAAGTGGACTTGTTTTTAGATAAATATGATTTACCAAAATTAAATCAAGACCAGGTGAACAATTTAAATAGACTTATAAGTCGTGAGGAAATAGAAGCTGTCATCAAAAACCTCCCAGCCCCCCCCCCCAAAAAAAGCCCAGGACCAGATGGTTTTAATGCAGAATTTTTAAAAAGAATTATTTAAAGAAAAACATATATAGATCCTCCTGGAAATTGGAAGCAAAGTAGATTGCCAGGCAAAAGTTGTGAACATGGGGGTGGGGCCAGGAGTGGGGGTGTGGTTGGAGGAAGGGGAAAGGGAGAAGGAAGGGAGAAGGGAAGCACTGGCAAGAGCTTGGGGGAGTGGGAGGGTGGAGATGGAGGAAGGGCTGATATAGGAGCAGGGAATAAGATACCTACATCATGAGATCCATTTTAGGGTTGGCAAGATACTTGGCTCTAAAGGGGATCCCAGTTGTCCATGGTGATATCCCCAGCTAGGTCCTGGGACAGCAGAAGAGAGGGTACCTTGAACAGTTCTTGCCCCACTGTCACACTGATGATTATCTTGAATATCACTATAGAGTCTTCGTCCGGCGACAGATGGAGATAGAGACAGAGACCCTCATCAGAGCAATGGTCTGACGACAGATGGAGATAGAGACAGAGACCCTCATCAGAGCAATGGTCTGAGCTCCCAAGGTCCAGCTGAAAGGCAGATGGAGGGAGAAGATGAGCAAGGAAGTCAGGACCGCGAGGGGTTGGTCCACCAACTGAGGCAGTGTGCCTGTTTTAATGGGAGCTCAACAAATCCAGTTGGACTCATTCTGAATGAGCATGTGATCAAACTGGACTCTCTGATTGTGGCTGACATTGGGGGCTGACTTAGAAGCCATTGATAAAGGCACTGGACTTATTTTTTTTTGGACCCTAGTCTATATGGATGCACAGCTCCCTAGGCCTGGAAGTAGAAAGGGCCTTGGACTTCCCACAGGGCAGGGTTCCCTGCCCTCTCTCAAGCAGGAAGGGAGAGGGAGGAGGGGATGTGGGGGAATGGGATGGGATTGGGAGGAGGGAAGGAAGTGTAAATACTTGAATGGAAAAATAAAACAAATAAAATAAATAAATAAATAAAAAGAAACTCAACAGAGAAATAAAAGAACTAACAGATGTTAGAATTCAAATGGGTCTAACAGACATATATAGAACATTCCACCAAAATGCAAAAAAAATACACCTTCTTCTCAGCACCCCATGGATCCTTCTCTAAAACTGATCACATACTTGGTAACAAAGCAAACCTCAATAGATACAAAACTTTGAAATAACCCCCTGTATCTTATTGGGTCACCATGGCTTAAAGTTAGAATTCAACAACAACACTAATGGTAGAAAATCCATAAACTTATGGAAATTGAACAATGCTCAACTGACTCACCACTGGGTAAAGGAAGAAATAAAGAAATCAAAGACTTTCTAAAACTCAATGAAAATGACAGTAAAACATACCCCAAATTATGGAACACAATGAAAGCCATGGTAAGAGAAAAATGTACAATATTAAATGCCTACATGAAGAAAATAGAAAAATCAAACACATAGTGAATTAACATAACAACTGAAATCTCTAGAACAAAAAGATGCAAGCTCAACCAGGAGAAATAGACAGCTGGAAATATTCAAATTGAGGGATGAAATCAATAAAAATAAAAGAAGGAAAACAATACAAACAATCAATGAGATAAAAAGTTGGTTCTTTGAGAAAATCAACAGGATAGACAAACTTTTATCCAAACTAACCAAAAGACACAGAGAGAATATCCAAATTAACAAAATCAGGAATTAAAAGGAGGATACAAAAACAGAGACTGAGGAAATCCAGAGAATCAAGTCATACTTTAAAAACCTGTACTCTACAAAATTGGAAAATTTAAAGGAAATTGACAATTTTCTGGATAAGTGCCACATACCAAAATTAGAGCAAGACCTGATAAACAGGTCTTTGAATAGAGCTTTAACCTCTATGGAAATAGAAAGTAATCAAAAGTCTCCCAAAACAAAAGAAGTCCAGAGTCAAATGGTTTCAGTGTAGAATTCTATCTTCAAAGAAGAGCTGATACCAATACTCCTCAAATTGTTCCTACAATAGAAACAAAAGGAACATTGCTAAACTCTTTTTATGAGGTTACAGTTACCCGATACTCAAGCCACATGAAAACACAACTAAGATAGAAAATTACAGACCAAACTCACTCATGAACATCAATACAAAAATGCTCAATAATATAGTGGCAAACCAAATTCAAGAACACATCAGAAAAAAATCATCCACCATGACCAAATAGGTTTCATATCAGAGATGCAGGGGTGGTTCAACATATAAAAGTCTGTCAATGAAATCCACCATATAAACAAACTGATTGGGAAAACGGTTAGGTGCCAAAAAAGTCTTTGACAAAATTCAACATCCCTTCATGATAAAGGTCTTGGAGAAAGCAGGGATACAAGGAACATACCTAAACATAATAAAGGCAATATACAGCAAGCCAAGAGCCAACATCAAAGTAAATAGAGAGGGACTAAAAGTGATCCAACTGAAATCAGGAACAAGACAAGGCTGCCCACTCTCCCCATATCTATTCAATATAGTACTTGAGGTTCTAGCTAGAGCAATAAAACAACAAAAGGGGATCAAGGGGTTACGAATTGGAAAAGAAGAAGTCAAACTTTCGCTATTTGCTGATGATATGATAGTGTACCTAAGTGATCTCAAAAGTTCTGCCAAGGGAACTGGTTGTCAACCTGTAGAAGAATGAAAATAGATCCATATCTATCACCATGCACAAAACTCAAGTCCAAATGGATTAAAGACCTCAATATCAGTCTGAACACACTGAACCTGATAGAAGAAAAAGTGGGAAGTACTCTACAACACATGGGCACAGGAGACCACTTCCTACGTACAACCCCAGCAGCACAGACATTAAGGGCATCATTGAATAAATGGGACCTCCTGAGACTGAGAAGCTTCTGTAAAGCAAAGGACACTGTCACTAAGACAAAAAGGCAACCCACTGACTGGAAGAAGATCTTCACCAACCCCACAACTGACAAAGGTCTGATCTCCAAAATATATAAAGAACTCAAGAAACTAGACTTTAAAATGCTAATTAACCCAATTAAAAAATGGGGTACTGAACTGAACAGAATTCTCAACAGAAGAAATTCAAATGGCCAAAAGACACTTAAGGTCCTGCTCAACCTCCTTAGCGATAAGGGAAATGCAAATTAAAACAAATTTGAGATACCATCTTACACCGGTCAGAATGGCTAAAATCAAAAACACCAATGATAGCCTTTGCTGGAGAGGTTGTGGAGGAAGGGGCACACTCATCCATTGCTGGTGGGAATGCAACCTTGTGCAACCACTTTGGAAACCAGTGTGGTGATTTCTCAGGAAATTTGGGATCAACCTACCCCAAGATCCAGTAATACCACTCTTGGGTATATACCCAAGAGATGCCCTATCATATGACAAAAGCATTTGTTCAACTATGTTCATAGCAGCATTGTTTGTAATAGCCAGAACCTGGAAACAACCTAGATGCCCTTCAATGGAAGAATGGATGAAGAAAGTGTGGAATATATACATATTAGAGTACTACTCAGCAGTAAAAAACAATGACATCCTGAATTTTGCCTGCAAATGGATGGAAATAGAAAACACTATCCTGAGTGAGGTATCCCAGACCCAAAAAGATGAACATGGGATGTACTCACTCATAAATGGTTTCTAGCCATAAATAAAGGACATTGAGCCTATAATTTGTGATCCTAGAGAAGCTAAATAAGAAGGTGAACCCAAAGAAAAACGTATAGTCATCCGCCTGGATAGGGGAAGTAGACAAGATTGCCGGGCAAAAGCTGGGAACTTGCAGGTGAAGTGGCATGGGGCTAAGGGGAAATGGGGTGAGAAACGTGAGAAAGGGAGGATGGGGGGAGCTTGGGGGAATAGGATGGTTGGGATATAGGAAGGGTGGATACGGGAACAGCGAAGTATATATCCTAATTAAGGGAGCCATCTTAGGGTTGGCAAGAAACTTGACTCTAGAGGAGCTCGCAGGTGTCCAGGGAGATGTCCCCAGCTAGTACCTTGGGCAACTGAGGAAAGGGAACCTGAAATGACCCTATCCTATAGCCATACTGATGATTATATTGCATATCACCTTAGAACCTTCATCTGGCGATGGATCGAGATAAAGACAGAGACCCAATTTGGAGCAACGGTCTGAGCTCTTAAGGTCCAAATGAGGAGCAGAAGGAGGGAGAACATGAGCAAGGAAGTCAGGACCACGAGGGGTGCACCCACCCACTGTGACAGTGGAACTGATCTATTGGGAGCTCACCAAGGCCAGCTGGACTGGGACTGAATAAGCATGGGATGAAACTGGACTCTCTGAACATGGCAGACAATGAAGGCTGATGAGAAGCCAAGGACAATGGCACTAGGTTTCGATCCTAATACATGAACTGGCTTTGTGGGAGCCTAGCCTGTTTGGATGCTCACCTTCCTGAACCTAGATAGAAGTGGGAGGACCTTGGACTTCCTGCAGGGCAGGGAATTTGGACTGCTCTTCAGTACCTAGAGGGAGGGGGAATGGAGTGGGGGGAGGGGGAGAGGAGTGGGGAGAGGGGGAGGGGAGTGGGGGAGGGGGAGGGAAATGGGAAACGGGAGGAGGAGGAAATTTTAATTAAAAAAGAATAAAATAAAGAAAAAAAAAGTTCTGCCAAGGAATTTCTACGACTCATAAACACCTTCAGTTAATGTAGTAAATTACAAGATTAACTCAAAGAAATCAGTAGCCCTCTTTTATACAGATAATAAATAGACCGAGAAAGAGATCAGAGAAATATCAGCCTTTACAATAGTCACAAATAACATAATTTTTTGGGGGGTAACCCTAACCAAACAAGTGAAAGACCTGTATGATATGAGCTTTAAGTCCTTGAAGAAAGAAATTAAAGAAGACACACACACACACACACACAATGGGAAGATCTCCCATGCTCTTGGATAGGTAGAATTAACAAAGCAAAAATGGCAATCTTTCGAAAAACATTCTACAGATTCAACACAATACCTAATAAAACCACAGCAAAATATGGCACAGAACACAAAAGGATGATATTCACCTCCATACGGAAAAACAAAAAACTCAGGATAGCCAAAACAATCCTGTACAAAAAAAAGGAACTTCCGGAGGCATCACCATCCCTGACCTCAAGCTCTATTATAGAGCTACAGTAATGAAAATAGCTTGGTATGGCACAAAACCAGACACCTGAACAAATCAAATTGAAAACTCTGACATTAATCCACACGTCTATTAACAACTAACTGATTTTTTGACAAAGAATCTGAAAGTATAAAGTGGAAAAAAAGAAAGCATCTTAAACAAATGATGCTGGCATAACTGGAGGTCAACATGTAGAAGATTGCAGATATATCCATACCTGTCACCATACACAAAACTCAAGTTCAAATGGATCAAAGACCTCAACATAAAGCCAGCCACACTGAACCTCAAAGAAGAGAAAATTGGAAATCAACTTGAACACGTTGTAGAAGACTGCTTGT
Organism: Chionomys nivalis; assembly: GCF_950005125.1. Lineage (NCBI taxonomy): Eukaryota > Metazoa > Chordata > Mammalia > Rodentia > Cricetidae > Chionomys > Chionomys nivalis. Next base: position 127,772,733 of record NC_080112.1, on the reverse strand, counting down.
TGTTTCCTGGCCACCCAGACTCAAAATAACCGCACAGAAAATTAAATTAAATCACTGTTTGGCCCATTTGCTCTAGCTTTTTGTTGGCTAGCTCTTACCCCTTAATTTAACCTTTTTCTGTTAATCTGTGTAACATCTTGTGTCTGTGGCTTACCTAGGCAAGGTTCTGTCTGGCATCTGTCTCTGGCAGGTCTACATGGCTTCTCCTCACTCTGCCTTCTTTTTCCGTGCCTACCTCTATTCTGCCTTGCCAGGCATAAGACAGATTCTTTATTAACCAATGATATTTACAGCATACAGAGGGGATTCCTACATCACCTCCTCTTTTCTGTTTAAGTAAAAAGGAAGGTTTTAACTTTCACATAATAAAATTACATATAACAAGACAGGTATCAAGCAAGAATTATAGTTACAATATCTATATCTACTTTATCTTTTATCATAACTAAGGAAAACTATAACTCTAACTATAACATCTATTCTTCACCTCAATCAAAGAACTCAAAAGGATATAATATTACTGTCCCTCGACAGAAGAACAGATAAGGAAAATGTGGTACATTTACACAATGGAGGATAACTCAGCAGTAAAAATGACATCTTGAAATTTTCAGGCAAACAGATGGAACTAGAATAAGCCATCCTGAGTGAGGTAACCCAGATACAGAAAGACAAATGTAATATGTATTCACTTGTATATACAAATATATATATATACACAAATATATATTATACAAATATAATATGCAGATAATAAACATAAAACAAAGGACAATCAACCGACAGGCTACAACCCTAGAGTACCTGAGAAACAAAGAGGACCCTAAGATTGACATACATGGATCTTCCTAGGAAGGGAAAAAAAGACAAGATCTCCTGAGTAAATTGGGAGTGTGGAGGGCAGGGAGAGGGTGGAAGTGGAGGTAAGAAGGTGAAATGAGAGGGGAGAAATGTATAGTACATTCCTGCTCAAACAATTAAAATGAGAAGGATTTAATAAAAAAGAAAAAAAATAATGTTGAGAACAGTGCAAACGATAGAGTCTGGTCTTGGGAAGTTTCAATAGGAAATTTAAAAACTCTATTGGGTCATTTGTTATTTTGAATTAAGAGTCTGTGGTTCTTGTCAGCTGGGCTGAAAAATCAGCTGTGGTTAACAAGATACCAGAACTACTAAAGCGAAGCCTTTGTTTTGCTGGGAAACTCAATTCTGGTCATCTGAATCTGAGAAACTAGCAATAATTAAGGAGAGACCAGCATCATTGATGTGAAAGTATTTCCAGAAAGTCAGTACACAGAATCTATGTTCCAGACATAGCTGGCAGCTGAATGTGATAGTCCAAGCATCACCCACGTGGTAGTGGTTTTGAAGACATGAAGGGGTCGGGGAGAGCAGCTGCAATTTGACATTATAGAAGGCTGGGAGAGGCCATTGGAGAAGGTGTAACCTCAGTAGCAGTTGAAGGCCTAGGACTGAAGGGGTCATGGAAAGAAGTTTATGCTTGGCAACATGAAGAAAGCCTAGGAGAGGCTATTGGTGAAAGCGAAGCCCAACTGCAGGAGAAGACCCCAGAACTTTGGAGATGCCAGTACAATGGGATAAACAGCCGCATCCTTGAACTGGAGCCCGGCAGAGTTTAGAAGGCAAGCTGTGTATGCTGCAGAGGGCAGAGACAAGAAGTGACCCAAGCCCTTTGGAGGAGCCCAGAATTCGTGAATCCCAGACATTGGAAGTTTGGTCTTGTTTGTTCGGATTGTGACTGTGCCCTGGTTCTTCCCTCTTGAAATGTGAAGTTATTTAATTTAATTTTGAGTTTTACAGGAGTGTAAAGCTAAAAGACTTTGAACATCTTTTTTGGGGGAAGGATTGTAGGAACCAGAGAAGTCAAGGACATCACAAGCAAGCCCACTGAATATACTAATGTGGGCTCAGAGAGGCTCAGAGAGATGGAACGGACAACCAGAAAGCCTGCATGGGACTGACCTGGGCCCTCTGCATATATGTTACAGTTTTGTACCTTGGTCTTCTTGTGGAACTCCCAACATTGGGAGCAGGGGCTGTCTCTGACTCTTTGAACAGCATTTGGGATCCTATTCCTCATACTGGGTTTCCTTGTCCAGCCTTAATACAAGGGGAAATGCCCCGTCTTACTGCAACTTTGATATGCCATGTTTTGTTGATATCCATGGGAGGGTTGCCCTGTGCTTTTCTGAATGGAAATGGAGGAGGAATGGATGGAGGGGTTATTGCAGTTGCAATTTTTTAATAATCATCTTTAAAAGATTTGGAAATTTTTAAAGAAATTGGATATTTTAAAAAGACTGGAGTTTTTAATATCTTTGAATTTGTAAGGACCTCGGGACTTTTAAAGTTATTTATATTTTATATTGTAATATGAATATTACCATGGGGGACATGGGAGATGAATGAGAAAGGAAAGTTTCTAAATAAAAAGTGATGTGTTTATGTGTCAGGTTGACAAGATGTCAGTTGTACTGGCTAGTTTTTTGACAACTTGACACAAACTAGAGTCATCAGAGACAAGGGAGACTCAACTGAAAAAATAAAATGCCTCCATAAAGTCAGGATGTAAGCAAGTCTTTAGGGTATTTTCTTAATTACTGGTGTGAGAAGGTCCAGCCCATTGTGAATGGTGCCACCCTTAACACAGTTCATGGGTGTTATAGTTAGTTAGGACTTTTGGATGCCTCTCTTCTTTGAAAGCTTACATGGTACCTTCTGGTATCATAAAGCTAGTCCTCAGAGAGGGTGAATTCTGGTCAGTTCTAGCTAATGGCTCTCTGGGCCGTGTTTCTGAGTACATGTCATCTTCAGCAATAGGTATTTACCTTCAAACTGTGAGGAATAACCAAAGACAACAGCAGCAAGCTATATTTTGGTGAGTTTCTGAGACAGCCCTGGCCAAAACTCAAAAGAGTACTTCTCATGTCAGGTATTGAGTTTTTTTTGTTAGGTGGTCCTTGGCTCTTTGAAGAAGTACCATTAGCACAGATGAAAACAGTTCAATGAAACTATGTATGTATATAAGTATTTAATTAGTTATATGTGTTATAGGTTTTTTAGGTAAATGGTTAATAGTATGATTTCTTATGGCCTTATGGCCTTTTCAGTCATCCATATGGCTATTTTATCCTCCCATCTTCCTATATCTACCTCTCTCCCTTTCCCTAAGGAACTTGCCCCCACATGATTACTTAAATCCTGTTATTTCCCTTTATCCTCCTCCCTTCTTCTTCTGTATTTACCTCCCTCACCCTCCATACAGAGCCTCTTTCCCCATTTCTGCTATCAGATCACTGTACCCTACCATTCCTTTTTGCCCTCTTCCAACCTTCTTCTGTATTTGGCTCCCTCCCCTTTCCTGACGAACCCCCTTTCCCACTTACCTGATCAGATCACTTATAACCTGCTATTCCCCTCTCTGTTGCTTCTCAACTTTCCTATTCTAGCAATGGCCCCATTGTACTTTGCTGGTTTCTGTAGTTACTATAGGCAATATATTCACATTTGAAGATCTGGAGCTAGGAGCCACCAATTAGAGAAGACGCAACTTTTGTAGGACAATTTTCAAACTCACAATTTTAAAAGAATCCAGTTACAATAGCGTGAAACAACCATTTTGCTCTATTTGCTATATAAGAATTCTATATTTAGGACTAAATTACAGTTTGAAATAAGAAACTTTCAACTCTTTTTAAATAAAGCAATTGTAGTTTATTGGTTTGATTGAACATTAGGAGCTGAAATGGGGACTCTCCTGTCTTCCACTAAAAAGTCCAGTCTTAAAGATGCTACCAATTTCATCATTGTCAGTCTGTAAAGATTAATATTTGTTAATATTTTTGTCCACATTGGTATTAGGGTTGTGCAGTTAGGGTATGTTTGGTGATAGAAGGCTGATCTCAAAATAGCACTTAACCTACACATAGATTTTGATTGTTGATCACTTCATCTTCTGGTACACTGAAAACTCCATGCCTGTCTTCTTTATTGTCCCTTTTCTGCTGCCAGCTCTTTGTTATCTTTGGGGCTTGAGTATGTTCACACTGGATTGGTTGGTTTGGGTGGTTTAACTGTTCTTCATCGCATGGCCATGGCAATGGTAGTTTAGTGTTTAAATGTCTGTTTAGCCGAAATGTGCTTTATTGATCAGGCTCATTGGCCCTGATTCTGAAGAGAAAGGTGGGGAGAGGAGCTTCTGGATTGTCACAGCTTGACAGAGGAGCAAAGTAGCAAGCATGATGTTACAGATCGATTTACATGGACAGGTCTCCATGGATAGGCTCCAGGTATATACCATAGAGTGTGGTGTGAAGTACAGGAGGAGTTGGACGGGGACACCTTACTGGGAGTGCTGCAGAGCAAAGGTGCACTTTTTGTATATCGCATACAGGAGGAGGATCGAGCGTAGCATCTGCTTGCACATAGCCAGGGTCATCTCAATCTGAGGCTCCTTGAGTCCTGTGGGCCATTGTTGCTCCTTGCTGACAACTTTAGAGAAGGCCGATGTGTCTGAAACCCTGAAGGTTCCAGTCCACTTAGGTGGCTGGATTGTAATAGACCTTCCAAAGACAGAATCCACTCCAACGAGGCAGATCGGCATGGGCTTCTTAATCAGCACTTTCTTCTTGATGGTGGTCTCGTCCTCTGATGGTTGGCCAGGTGACCGTGGGCTCCCTGCATCAACCATCTGTGGGCTGTCTAAGATAACAGCAACTTCATGAAAGCACCTTTGTACTTCAAGGTCAGAAGGGGTCTGTGGGAAGAAATGAGAGTCCCTAAAAGGGTGTTTGGACGAAATAGTAGGTGTTGTGTGCCGCAGCCATCGCAAATTCTCGTCCAGTGGGGTCCACGGTGAAAAGAGCTGGTATCCTGCCATTGACAGCCAGACTATACTCCTGCACAACTCAGACTAGATAGAGGGTCGCAGCTGAGTCTTTCCTCTTTTCTCCACCCAGCACCTAGCAACCTTTGTGACCCAGACCTACAGAACCTGACCAACAGCAAGGCTCCAGGCTGGAGACTGGAGGTGCCCTTCTGTGAGGTGTCAGAACCTGCCTACTGCCCAGTCCTCAGAAAGTCAGTTGTGGGACTCTGGAGACCAGGCCCATTTTTTTGTCACATCATCATGTTATGAGTGAAATATGATAGTTTATAATTATTTTCTGATGTGCAATAAAAGCGAATAGAAAATAAGATGTTATAATTATACCAGTAATGCAGAAAATGTCACTAGGTCACCTTTAAAAGGATCTTAAATAACATAGCATAATGAAAGCAATGAACAAACCCAGAAAGACATTCTCCCCTGTTCTTTGTTTCTCTTCTTTGTGGTTCTCTTCTCATTGGATGTTTCTGCTCAGAAAAACTCAGCTGTGGTGTTAGAATATGTTTTCTTTATCTTGTTCTGTGTTATTTTTGTCTTATTTTTTGTTTTGTTTGTTGGTTTCTTCAAGAGCGAGCCTGTGTGTTGCAGTTGGAACTCGCTAGCACGTGTGAGACTTTGAGTTCAGTCTCCAATGCTTAAAAAACAAATCAAAAATAATGGCTTGCTAAGTAGACTAGTCTAGTCTTGAGCTTTCTATATTTCCCAGACTAGCCTTGACCTTGCTTTATATCCCTAGGTATCTTAGTACACTAGGTAACTCAGGTTAGCCACCAAAACATGATCATCCTGCCTCAGTTTCCCAAATGCTGGAATTACAGTTGCACACCATCATGCCTGTGCTTGTTCTGTTTTTTTTTTTTTTAATCTATCTTTGAAGACAGAGGGGCATTCATAAGCATGAAGTAATGCCAGTGGCCTTAGAAAGCCAAGCCTCATGCAGGTGGAAAGAGAGGGGGCATTTGTCTCGGAGCCTCAAGTACCTCTAGGCATGTTTGAAAGTCAAAGTGAAACAAAATCAGTGAGCTTTTTGGTAAGGGGAAAGGACAGATGTCCTTGAGAAGAGGCAAGTGCAGGCTTCAGGAGAGGAATAGATGCCGAAGTACTTAAGGAGCAGTTAGATAAGTGATAGGGAAGCTTTGAGGGTACACTGAAGTAATCTTTCACTAAAGTTGAGGGGGAAGAGCAAAAATATCTTGGCGTAGTAACTTCCTTATCAAAATACATTTTTTCATTTTCATTTTTAAAATTTCATCTTACATTCCATCACTGTTCTCCCTTCCACTCCCCCCCCCCCGCCTCTCCCCAACCTACTCCCCATCCACTCCTCCCAGTGGGTAAGGACTCCCACGGGAAATCAACAAAATGTTGTCCATTAATTTGGGGGAGAACCAAGCCCCTCCCTCCTGCCTTAGGGCTGAGCATGACATCCCACCATAGGGAATAGGCTCCAATAAATTAGTTCATGCACCAGGGATAGATCCCAGTCCTACTACCAGTAACCTCACAGATAGTCCAAGCTTCACCACTGTCTCTCACTTATGGAGAGCCTAGTTTGGTCCCATGGAGGCTCCACAGCTGTCAGTATAGAGTTCATGAGTTTCTATGAGCTTGGTGCAGTTGTCGCTATAGATATCTCCATCATGATCTTGACCTCCCTTGCTCATGTATTCCCTCCTCCATCTCTTCAGTTGGATTCCCAGAGTGCAGCCTGGTGCTTAGTTATGGAACTCTGCATCTGGTTCTGTCAGCTGCTGGATGAAGGCTCTATGATGATAGTTGGGGTATTCATCAAGCTGATTACAAGGGAAGGCAAGTTCGGGCTCCCTCTCCACTATTGCTAGGAGTTTTAGCTGAGGTCATTTTTATGGATTCTTGCAAATACCCCTAGCACTAAGTTTCTCTCTAATCCCATAATGGTTCTCTCTATCAAGATCTCTTTTATTGCTCTCCCACTCCATCCCTCTCCCCAATTTGACCATCTTGTTCCCTCAACTTCTTATCTCCCAACCCCTCCTCTTTCCTATCCTCCTTCACCCCCAGTTTTCTCAGGAGTGCTCATTTATCTCCCCATTCTGTTGTTTATGCTTGCTCTGTAATTCCTGATCATTTGCCCATATTTTCTATTTCTTAGTTGTCTTTAAGGGATTTGTTGATTTCTTCCAATTTTTTGTTTGTCTTTTCTTCCATTTCTTTAAGGTAATTTTTCATTTCCTCTTTAAGGACCTCAATCATCTTCATAAAGTTTTTTCAGTGTCATTTTCTTTTGCTTCATCTGTGTTAGGATATTCATGTCTTCTTGCTGTAGAGCCACTAGTTTCTGGTGTTGCTCTATTGCTTTTTGAGTTGTTTAGTGTATTCTTACCTTGTTTTCTCTTCATCTCTTCCTCCAATCAGTATGAGAGGAGCCTGTGCTTCGGGGGGCAGAAGATAAGTACAGAGAGATATTTCATTGTATGGGCTGCTATGCTAAATCAACATATGTACTTTAAAGGTATTTTGTCTTCAAAACTCGGGTCTAAGGATATGTTGCTTTGGAAAAGAGGTACTTCTTTTGTTTTCACAGAGGATGAGAACCTGTAGATTCCTTCCAGACTAATGTGGTTTGATAGACCAAGACCCTCTGAAAAGTTGCTGTAAACACACCCCAAAATACTTTGCCCAACAAAAAACAGAAAGCAATTTGGAGAGAACTACGCCCCAATTCCCAAACATTGTTTATAAATGTTTGCTACCCTACAAAGAGGTAATTGTTCCTATTGGTAATCAGAAGATATACATTACAAATAATGAAGAAATAGAAATGTATCAAATAGGCAAAATGAAGAAGAATCTGGATGAATGGTAATATCGAACTGTTGGTTAGATTATATGAAGTAATGCTCTGTGAGAATGTAGATAAGGTGAAGCCATTTTGTCAAGTAATATGTGTATGGGGTAGATGGGTAGGTGTTTGTCAAAAATTTTTAAAAGCACTATATTGAGAATGTTCACTTTAGTTTTGTTTGGAGGAGAATGTTGAAGGTTATGTAATTGTCCATCACTGGGAGAATAGTAATGATGGCAGAGTTACATGATGAAATATTATACAGTAATTGGAAACCAGAATTCGGCCACGGAGTCCATAGAACAACATGGAACCAATTTTTTTCAGTAGTAATATGGTAGACATACAAATTAAATAGTAGAAATGAGATCCATAAGTAATACACACACAAAACAGCACTGTTTTTTCTAAGATACATTAGAAGTTGTGTCTCCTGAATAAATAGGTCCCTTTTCTTTCCTTTCTCTCCCCCGTCTCATAGCTTTGTCTGTTGATTTACCTGGGTGTGCCTATGAATTTTATTAAAATTCCGCTGCAAATGTTTTTCTATGTTATGAAAATAACAAAACATTTTCTCATAAAAATTGGAGTTAAGGGGCTGGAGAGATGATTCAGTGGTTAAAAGCTATTGTGGTTAAGTAGCATTGGCTACTCTTTCAGAGGACCCAGGATCAATTCCCAGCATCAACACAGTGGCTCATATTCCTTTGTAACTACAGCTCCAGGGGATCTGATGCAACCTTCTGACCTCTGTGGGCACCACACATGCATGTGGTACTCAGTTCTACATGCAGGCAAAACACTTATACATATTAAGTGAAATTAATTAAAAATAAAGGTAGGAATTGGAGAAGAGAGAGTAGAAGTGAATTTGATCAAAACACATTATATATATTCATGAAATTCTCAAACAATAATAAAATATACTTAAAATATTTAATATGAACATGCATATTTAAAAGCACTTTGATTTGGGTTGGTACAAAAGAATGCTATATAAAATAAATAATTTAAATATTTAATTAGATATATAAATGATATTTAATTTTTCCTGGCGAGAGCAATTAACATATACCCATGGCTACTTTTCCTGATGTATCTCTTTTAGAAAGTCTGTCTGTTTTGTTAGCCTGCATAGAAAGACACAGTAAGGAATTGACTATCAATAGAAGGAAAGCCAGCATGACTGATGTAGCCTGCTTTTGTGATTATTTTGCTTTTGCAATCTCTGTTGCTGGTTAGCCCCATCCAATGGAGGGTAATCAGTACTGAGGAAGCTGACGAAGAACTCCTTTTCAACTTTCAAACCTAGACAGGTATTCTAGTGATACATGTCAGGACAAAAAACACAGCTACAAGAACGTTTTTTCTTTTTTTACAGTCCTTTAGCAGCAAAAAATTGTAAACAACTTGAATATCCACTAATAAAAGTATAAATTTCCTTTGCAATACACTACTGTGAAACAATGAAAAATAAATGACTGTGAGCTATGTTCATCAAAAAGTTTAGACCAATGTTAAATTATAAACTAATATTAAATGCTAAAATCAATGATTGAACCTTCCCCTGTAATCAGATTGATGACTAACTTAATTGTCAACATAGAACCTTCAGCCAGCAACTGGTGGAATCAGATACAGAGATCCACAGTGAAACACTGGGCTGAGCTTCAAGAGAGGGAGGAGTGATGATATAAGTAAAGGGGTCAAAACCATGATGGGAAAACCCCCTAAAATAGCTGACCTGAGCTAGTGAGAGCTTACTAACTCTGGACTGACAGTGGGGGAGCCTGCGTAGTAGCAAACGAGGCCCACTGAATGTGGGGGACAGCTGTAAGACTTTGGCAGCCTGTGGGGCCACTGGCAGTGGGGCTCATCCCTAGTGCCTGAGCTAGTGTATAGGAGCACATTCTCTTTAGAGGGATATTTTTATCAGCCTAGATATAGAAAGGAGGGCCTTGGTCCTGCCTCGAAGTGATGTATTAGACCTTGTTGACTTCCCATGGGAAGCCTTACCCTTTCTGAGGAGTGGGTGGAGGTGGGAGAGAAAGGTGGGACAGGAGGAGGGGAGGGAGAATGGGGCTAGCTATATATAATGAAAAAAGATTGTATTAAAAATTCTTACATCAAAAATATCAATGATTGAAATGATATGTCTGCTTACATACAGTTTCACGAATATGTTTAAAAGCATTGTACATTGTACATATTAGATGAGTGTTGAGGAATATTATTTTAAGGTGTGTGACTTTTGTTTATGATGCACTTGTTTAACTCTGTGAAGCTGTGATTATTTGCCTGTCTGAAACACCTGATGGTCCTAATAAAGAGTTAAAGGCAAATAGCAAGGCAGGAGCAAGGGTAGACTGAGATGCTAAATGGAAGGTAAAACAAGGAAGAGAGGGAGAAAGATAAGAAGGAGAGGAGAACATTAAGGGCCAGCTACACAGCTACACAGCAAGCCACCGTGAAAGAAGTAAAGAACGGTATACAGAAATAGAGAAAGATAGAAGCCCAGAGGCAAAAGGTAGTTAGAATAATTTAAGAAAAGTTGCTTAGCAACAAGCCAAGCTAAGGCTAGGCATTCATAACAAATAAGCCTCCATGTGTGATTTACTTGGGAGCTTGGTGGTGAACCCCCCAAAAAGCCAAAACATTAAAACATCCCACAACAGACAAGTACATAACTTAATGGGGATTATACAAATAACTAGAGGTATCATAAAATCAATACCAAGTGTGTTGATTTTTGGGGAGAGAGGGATAAGCATGTGGTAGGGAAGGTGACTCAGAATATTCCAGCTGTGTCTCTGATGATTATTTTTATAAAAGCAAGAGCCAAAGCAGCTGCCAGGATCTGTCAATAGTGATAGGTATAAACACAGAAACTGAGGAAGAATGCATGCTACCGCTATGTCACACTAACATCACAATGTGCACAGAGACTCCCTGAAAGAGAGACATGAATAGAGTCGCCCATGTATCTGTTGATGTAAATCTATATGATGATCTTAGCTTGATATCAATACCGGCCATGGCCACACCATAATGAAGGATCATAAAAGTTTCGGAGCACAACTCTACATGCAAAAGAGGATTTCATGAAAATAACCTACCTCTTTGCTCTGAATCAACACCTATGAACAACTCATGATTTTTTATTCATTGAAAAAACAGACAATGGTAAGAGAGCAACGTAACTAAACAAATAAATGGAACAGAAGGAAAACAATCGAGAATTAAACAAAGACACACGCTTCCAAGGGAAAAGCAGGTAGAAAGAATGACTGAAAATTCTAGACTTCAAAACAATTTTGCAAAACTGAGACTGAGTATCTTTTAGGTGAGGATGGAGAATATTAGTATAATAAAAAATAACTCATCAAACGGATGCAAATCGATGCTGGGGCAACGACATTCATGTGATTGTCAATTCTAGAACCCTATACACAGTGAAATTATCAGTTACACAAGGGGAAAGCCAAGCTTTTTTGAACGGTAAGAATCCAACAAGGTTACATTCTGCATAATCTTTATGAGAAAATTCCTTTAGGTAGTACTGGGTATAGAAACTTCAGGCTCTATTCTGAGAACGGCGGAAGGAGACAGTTCCAGCATACTATTTGTGTAGATTAAAACCAGGTTTGTGCTAGAAATAGAAGTCAGAAGCTCCAGGCGCAGCTTATTTCACGGAACAGATAATACAAATGAAATGCTGAATCATGGTGTGGCGTTGGTGACTCATGTTGCTCCTGTTTGTCTCAAACTTGCTGCATGCCAAGGATGACCTTGAACTTCCAATCTACCTGCCTTGACCTCCCCAGTGATGATATTACTGGAAAGGTCTACTATGCCCAGGAAAGAAACACCATGCCCAGTTTTATGCCAGGTTGGACATGTAGCTTAGTTGGTAGAATGCTTACCTAGTATTAAAAAAGATTTGGATTTGTTCTCTTGCACTGCATACACTGGTATGGTGATGCATCCCTGTAATCCAGTGGTGGAGGCAAGAGAATCAGAAGATCATGCTCATCCTCAGGTACACAGCAATTCAATGGGCTATGGAAAGTACATATGCGCAATTAAAGGTGGTTGCAGATTTCTTTCTTATTTTTGTCAACTGTACAGTTGATAAGAGAATTATTTCTTTTTGCTTAAATCTGGCTTGCTTTGATGACTCCAAAAGTCATTCAGTGAGCATCTAGACTAAGAGGGAAGCCTCATATCTTGTCATGCTCAGACTGAGATTTTCTATCATTGGGAGCCATTCACCATGCAAGAAATGCTGGTTTTCCTCAATGCTCTGCTAGCAGAAAGTCAAGCCTCAGGGAAATGACCCTAGGTTTGCTAAGGCTTGATAGATCCAGCTAGTCTCTCAGTCCAATGGTAGCTAGCCATTTGGGAAGAATTATCAGACCTGTGTCAAGCTGCAGTAGGTTCTGACTCCATAATCACCTGATTGCAAGTCCTTGGGAGACTTTATATGAGGACCCCCAGTTGAGTCCATTACTACCCCAATAGGCTTAACAGTAACTGGTTCTTTGTTTCGACGTCTTGGGCTGGTTTTCATTGGTTATTACTTTTGGTTTGGCAATGATGCAGGCTTGAATCCAGGAACTTGCATATACTAAATAAATGTTCTATAGCTGAGCAACTTCTTTGACCTTTTGAGATAGTTTCTAATGTATACATGCACAGTGTGTTTTCATTTTGTCAGTATGAAAAAAGGGAAAAATCTACAGAAACTCCAAGGAATCTTTAAAAGAAACCTAGCAAGTATTGAGTCAAGTATAAGGAATTCAAGCGTGCCATAATTTTGAGAAACTGATGTACTTTAATAAAAACAAATTAAAAGAGAATCAGTTATAGTTGAGTTCAATGAGCATTATTTCAAATGACCCAGGAAACAGGATTTTGATTGTGTAGAGAAAATTCTTGTAGCTCAATGATAATCGTAGCAGAAATGTTGATTATTTGGCTAAGGAAACCTAAATCAAAGTAACAATGACTTCTCTTTGATCAGGAAAAGGGAAATATTATTCCATACATGGACACTGCCACATAGTCAAATGCCTCTTTTGGAAGGAGTATAAACTAGAATTCTAAAAAGCAAGCACACTAAAAGTTTGTTAGGTGATATGGTATGGAAAATTGTCTTGCTATGACATTTATAGATTACATGAATTTCAAATTGTATTCTGTTGTGGGAGCTTGATCCATTTAGCTAATGACATTTGGGATGACTAGCCCTATGGGTGTGGCTTTCTCTAGATACTTGATGAGATAAAATAGAAGAAGGGTCACACACCTTGGGTGGTTGGAGCAGGAGCAAACCTTGGGATTGGTATGGATTCTTGTATATTGACACAAATGTAAAATTATTTTTCAATTACTGTTTAAGATCATTTGTATATTGATACAAATTCAAAATTATCTTTTTTATATTGTATATATGTTTCTACTTCTGTTTAGAATACTTTTGTACATTGATATAAATGTAAGATTTTTTTGTCATACTGTATGCATGCTTCTACTTCTGTTTAGGGTATTTTTTATTTTGATGCAAATTAAGGATATTTTTGTCATATTGCACTATACAGTTTTACCTCTGATTAAAATAGTTTTATATATTGTCACAATTTCAAGGTCATTGTCCTTATACTGTTTATCTGTTTACAGATTGTTTATTTTTATAAAGTGAAGCTTTAGTCTTTAAACTTTATAGGTTATTAAATTTACAGGTTAAGTGTCACCCATATTTGTCACACTTATAGTTATGTTAGTTAGGTTTTCCAGATGCACAAGTTGTCTTGATTTGCATTTCCCTGATCACTAAGGAAGTTGAGCATGACCTTAAATGTCTTTTGGCCATTCGAACTTCTTCTGTTGAGAATTCTCTGTTCAGCTCAGTGCCCCATTTTTAAATTGGGTTGATCAGCCCTTTATGGTCTAGTTTCTTGAGTTCTTTATATATTTTGGAGATCAGACCTTTGTCAGTTGTGGGGTTGGTGAAGATCTTCTCCCAGTCAGTGGGTTGCCTTTTTGTCTTAGTGACAGTGTCCTTTGCTTTACAGAAGCTTCTCAGTCTCAGGAGGTCCCATTTATTCAATGATGCCTTTAATGTCTGTGCTGCTGGGGTTATACGTAGAAAGTGTTCTCCTGTGCCCATGTGTTGTAGAGTACTTCCCACTTTCTCTTCTATCCAGTTCAATGTGTTCAGACTGATATTGAGGTCTTAAATCCATTTGAACTTGAGTTTTGAGCATGGTGATAGATATGGATCTATTTTCATTCTTCTACAGATTGACATCCAGTTTTGCCAGCACCATTTGTTGAAGATGCTCTCTTTTTTCCATTGTATACTTTTAGCTCCTTTATCAAAAATCAGGTGTTCATAGGTTTGTGGGTTAAAGCCAGGTTCTTCTATTTGATTCCATTGGTCGACTTCTCTGTTTCTATGCCAATACCAAGCTGTTTTCAATACTGTAGCTCTGTAATAGAGTTTGAAGTCAGGGATGGTAATGCCTCCAGACAATCCTTTATTGTATAAGATTGTTTTGGCTATCCTGGGTTTTTTGTTTTTCCATATAAAGTTGATTATTGTCTTTTCCAGATCTGTGAAGAATTTTGATGGGATTTTGATGGGGATTGCATTGAATCTATAGATTGCTTTTGGTAGAATTGCCATTTTTACTATGTTGATCCTCCCAATCCAAGAGCAAGGGAGATCCTTCCATTTTCTGGTGTCCTCATCGATTTCTTTCTTCAAAGACTTAAAGTTCTTATCAAATAGATCCTTCACTTCCTTGGTCAGAGTTACCCCAAGATATTTTATGCTATTTGTGGCTATCGTGAAAGGTGATATTTCTCTGATTTCCCTCTCTGTTTCCTTATACTTAGTGTATAGGAAGACAACTGATTTTCTGGAGTTGATCTTGTATCCTGCCACATTTCCAAAGGTGTTTATCAGCTGTAGGAGTTCTTTGGTAGAGTTTTTTGGGTCGCTTATGTATACTATCATATCATCTGCAAATAACCAAAGCTTAACTTCTTCCTTTCCAATACGAATCCCCTTGATCCCCTTATGTTGTCTTATCGCTATTGCTAGAACTTCAAGCACTATATTGAAGAGGTATGGAGAGAGTGGACATCCTTGTCGTGTTCCTGATTTTAGTGGGATGGCTTTGAGTTTTTCTCTGTTTAATTTAATGTTGACTGTTGGCTTGCTGTAAATAGCTTTTATTATATTTAGGTATAATTCTTTTATCCCTAATCTCTCCAAGACCTTCATCATAAAAGGGGTGTTGAATTCTGTCGAATGCTTTTTCAGCATCTAATGAAATGATCATATGGTTTTTTTCTTTCAGTTTATTTATATGGTGGATTACATTGATAGATTTGTGTATGTTGAACCAGCCCTGTATCTCTGGGATGAAGCCTACTTGATCATAATGGATAATTTTTCTGATGTGTTCTTGGATTCGGTTTGCCAGTATTTTATTGAGAATTTTTGCGTCGATGTTCATGAGTGAGATAGGCCTGTAGTTCTCTTTCTTGGTTGGGTCTTTGGGTGGTTTTGGTATCAGGGTAACTGTAGCTTCATAAAAGGAATTTGGCAATGACTCTTCTGTTTCTATATTGTGAAATACATTGAGAAGTATAGGTATTAGCTCTTCTTGGAAGTTCTGGTAGAATTCTGCATTGAAACCATCTGGTCCTGGGCTTTTTTAGGAAGGGAGATTTTTGATAAACATTTCTAAGTCTCTGCGACTAACCGGTCTATTTAGATCGTTCACCTGTTCTTGGTTTAGCTTTGGTATATGGTACTTATCCAAAAAAATGTCCAATTCTTTTGCATTTTCCAGTTTTGTGGCATACAGGCTTTTGTAGTAAGATCTAATGATTCTCTGAATTTCCTCTGTGTCTGTGGTTATGTCCCCCTTTTCATTTCTGATCTTATTTATTTGCGTGTTCTCTCTCTGTCGTTTAATTAGTTTGGATAGGGGTTTGTCGATCTTGTTGATTTTCTCCAAGAACCAACTTCTTGTTTCATTGATTCTTTGGACTGTTTTCTGTGTTTCTATTTTGTTGATTTCTGCCCTCAGTTTGATTATTTCCAGTCTTCTACTCCTCCTGGGTGCTTCTGCTTCTTTTTTTCTAGAGTTTTCAGGTGTACTGTTAAGTCCCCAATGTATGCTTTCTCCGTTTTCTTTAAGTGGGCACTTAGTGCTATGAACTTTCCTCTGAGCACTGCTTTCATCGTGTCCCATAGGTTTGAGTATGTTGTCTCTTTATTTTCATTAAATTCAAGGAAGACTTTAGTTTCTTTCTTAATTTCTTCCTTGACCCAGGTGTGGTTCAGTAGTTGACTGTTCAGTTTCCATGAGTTTGTCGGCTTTCTGGGGGTAGCATTGTTGTTGCCTTCTAACTTTAATCCATGGTGATCTGATAAGACACAGGTGGACACTGATATTTTTTTGTATCTGTGGAGGTTTCCTTTGTTTCCGAGTATATGGTCAATTTTCGAGAAGGTTCCATGAACTGCAGAGAAGAAGGTATATTCTTTCCAATTTGGGTGGAGTATTCTATAGATGTCGGTTAAGTCCATTTGCTTCATTACCTCCAACAATTCTCTTAATTCTCTAATAGGTTTCTGTCTGATTGACCTGTCCATTGGTGAGAGAGGTGTGTTGAAGTTTCAACTGCTAGTGTGTGTGGTTTGATGTCTGCCTTGAATCTTAGTAATATTTCTTTTACATAAGTGGGTGCTTTTATATTAGGGGCGTAGATATTCAGGATTGAGACTTCAACCTGATGAATTTTTCCTGTTATGAATATAAAGTGTCCATCTCGATCTCTTCTGATTGATTTTAGTTTGAAGTCCGTTTTGTTAGAAATTAGTATGGCCACACCTGCTTTTTTCTTAGGACCATTTGCTTGAAAAACCTTTTCCCAACCCTTTACTCTGAGTAGATGCCTGTCTTTGTGGTTGAGATGTGTTTCTTGCAAACAGCAGAATGTTGGATCCTGTTTTCGTATCCAATCTTTTAGTCTGTGCCTTTTTATAGGTGAATTGAGACCATTAATATTAAGTGATATTAAGGAACAGTGGTTGTTTACTCCAGTTATTCCTATTGTTTTTGGTAGTAGAGTTTGTGTGTCTCCCTTCTTTGAGTTGTGCTGGTGAAGGGTCGCTAGATGCCTGAGTTATTGTAGGCAGTGTTGGCTATGTTGGATTCCTTGTGTTGTGATTTTCCTTCTATTACTTTCTGTAGGGCTGGATTTGTGGCTACGTATTGTTTAAATTTGTTCTTATCCTGGAATGTCTTGTTTTCTCCATTGATAGTGAACGATAGCTTGGCTGGGTATAGTAGTTTGGGTTTGCATCTATGGTCTCTTAGTTTCTGCAGTACCTCTATCCAGGACCTTCTGGCTTTCATGGTTTCCATTGAGAAGTCAGGTGTAAGTCTGATCGGTTTACCTTTATAAGTAACTTGCCCTTTTTCCTTTGCAGCTCTTAATATTCTTTCTTTAATCTGTATATTTTGTGTTTTGATTATAATATGGCGATGGGATTTTTTTTGATCCAGTCTGTTTGGTGTTCTGTATGCTTCTTGAATATTCAAAGGAATATCTTTCCTTATGTTGGGAAAGTTTTCTTCTATAATTTTGTTAAAAATATTTTCTGGGCCTTTGAGTTGTGACTCTTATCCTTCTTCTATCCCTACTATTCTTAGGTTTGGTCTTTTTATTGTGTCCCATATTTCCTGAATGTTTTGTGATGAAAATTTGTTGGCTTTGCTGTTTTCTTTGATCAGTGCGTTTATTTTCTCTATGTTGTCTTCAGAATCTGAGATTCTTTCTTCTATCTCTTGTATTCTATTGATTATGCTTGTTTCTGTAGCCTCTGCTCGTTGACCTAGATTTTCCATATCTAGCTGGTTTTGTGTTTTCTTCCTTGCTTCGATTTCCGTTTTCAATTCTTGAACTGTTTCTATTACTGTTTGATTGTTTTTCCTTGGTTTCCCAGGGTATCATTTACGTATTTACTCATTTCATCAAACTTTTTGTTATACTTCTCATCCATTTCTATAAGGGTGTTTTTTACATGTTGTTTAAGGGACTCTATTGCTTTCATAAAGTCAATTTTTTCCACTTCTGTGTTAGGGTGTTCAAGTCCTTCTGTTGTAAGATCATTGGGTTCTGGTGTTTTCATGTTGTTTTTCAGATTGTTGGGTGAGTTCTTGCCTTGGCGCCTGCCTATCTCCTCCTATCAATGCTATCTAATGGGTCTTTTAAGTCAGGAACAGGTTTCCCGCTGCCCTCTGCACCGAGCTCCCTACCCAGTGCCCAAACAGGCTATACTGGGTGATTCCGCAGCCCACAGAAGGGAGGGGGAGTGAAGGAGGGCTCTGGGCACAAGCTGGGATGTGCCAGGAAGAGAGAGGTCACAGCAGAGGAGGAGCAGCCCCAGCAGAGGGTATCAGCCCTCGCAGGGTAACCGGGGAGGGGGGGAGAAGGGGGTCTGAGAATGCTCCCGCTCCGTTTCCTGTGTCCCGCTGTAGGCCTAGAACACTCTCCCCACTCAGGAGGGTCTTCAGGGACAGGACCAAGCTCTCCGTTTGCCCGTGGACCTCGCCAATAAAAGGCCTCCCTCTCTGCAGGCCAGGCCCCAAAAAACCTACTTGATTTAATTGTAGTGGGGCGATCTGCTCTCAGTGTGGCCTTCACTATTTCATGCCTGGACTATCTCCCATCCGCCGCTTCTGTCTGCGCGGGCCGGGGGTCCCCCGCTTCTGCCTGCGTGGGCCGGGGGTCCGCCGCTTCCCTCTTTGCGGGCCAGGGGACCGCCTTGTATATAGTCTTATGTTATGATTAGAACTTTCTTTTTTGGGGTCTGGCTTACCTCACACAGGATAGTGTTTTCTATTTCCGCCCATTTGCATGCAAAATTTAAGAAGTCATTGTTTTTTACTGCTGAGTAGTACTCTAATATGTATATATTCCATACTTTCTTCAGCCATTCTTCCATTGAAGGGCATCTAGGTTGTTTCCAGGTTCTGGCTATTACAAACAATGCTGCTATGAACATAGTTGAGCATTTACTTTTGTTGTATGATAGGGCATCTCTTGGATATATTCCCAAGAGTGGTATTGCTGGGTCCAGGGGTAGGTTGATCCCGAATTTCCTGAGAAACCGCCACACTGCTTTCCAAAGTGGTTGCACAAGTTTGCATTCCCACCAGCAATGGATGAGTGTACCCCTTACTCCACAACCTCTACAGCAAAGGCTATCATTGGTGTTTTTGATTTTAGCCATTCTAACAGGTGTAAGATGGTATCTTAAAGTTGTCTTGATTTGCATTTTCCTGATTGCTAAGGAAGTTGAGCATGACCTTAAGTGTCTTTTGGCCATTCGAACTTCTTCTGTTGAGAATTCTCTGTTTAGCTCAGTGCCCCATTTAATAATTGGGTTGATTAGTTTTTTACAGTCTAGTTTCTTGATTTCCTTATATATTTTGGAGATCAGACCTTTGTCAGGACATTGAGCCTATAATTCGTAATCCTAGAGAAGTTAAATAAGAAGGTGAACCCAAAGAAAAACATATAGTCATCCTCCTGGATATTAACCTTCATCAGGCAATGAAAGGAGACAGAGACAGAGACCCACATTGGAGCACCAGACTGAAATCCCAAGGTCCAAATCAGGAGCAGAAGGAGAGAGAACTCAGGACCGCAAGGGGTGCACCCACATACTGAGACAATAGGGATGATCTTTTGGGAATTCACCAAGGCCAGCTGGACTGGGTCTAAAAAAGCATGGGATAAAACCAGACTCGCTGAACATAGCAGACAATGAGGACTGCTGAGAAGTCAAGAACAATGGCACTGGGTTTTGATCCTACTGCATGTACCGGCTTTGTGGGAGTCTAGGCAGTTTGGATGCTCACCTTACTAGACCTGGAAGGAGGTGGGAGGTCCTTGGACTTCCCACAGGGCAGGGAACCCTGACTGTTCTGTCTGCTGAGGGAGGGGGAGTTGATTGGGGGAGGGGAAGGGAAATGGGAGGCAGTGGCGGGGAGGAGGCAGAAATCTTTAATAAATAAATAAAAAATAAAAAAAATAAAAAAGAGCTTTCTTTTTTACTCTAATAAAGCATAATTTATTATTTATTTTTTGTTTATCAGCAGCATGTGGTTGATAAACCCTTTTATCGTTAATGAATTTCTTTTTTATGATTCTTTTATTTTTTTAAATTTCATTTTATATTCCCGACACAGTTCTAACTCCCACTATCCCCTTGCCTCCCCCACAGTCCACCCCCCCATCCACTCCTCCAAAAAGGTAAGGGCTCCCATGAGGAGTCAACAAAGCCTGGCCCATTAAGTTGAGAAAGGACCAAGCCCACGCCCTCCCATATTAAAGTGAGTGAGCATGCCATCCCACCGTAGGGAATGGGCTGCAACAAGCTAGCTCATGTGCCAGGGATAGAACCTGGTCCTATTGCCAGGGTGCCTCAGATAGACCAAGCTACACAACTGTCTCCCATATGCAGAGGGCCTAGTTTTGTCCCTTGGAGACTCCACAGCTGTTGATCTAGAGTTCATGAGTTTCCTCAAACTTGGTTCAGCTGTCTCTGTAGATTTCTCTATCATAATTTTGACCTCCCTTGCTCATATATTCCCTTCTCCCACTCGAACTGGATTCCCAGAGCTTGGCTTGGTGCTTGGTTGTGGATCTCTGCACCTGGTTCTGTCAGTCGCTGGATGAAGGCTCTATGATGATAGTTGGGGTGTTCACCAATCTGGCTACAGGGCAAGGCCAGTTCAGGCTCCCTCTCTACTATTGATAGGAGTCTTAGCTGGGGTCATCCTTGTGGATTCTTGGGAATTGCCCTAGCATCAGGTTTCTCCCTAACCCCATAATGGCTCTCTCTATTAAGATAACTCTTCCATTGCTCCCCCACACCATCTCATCTTTCTTCTCACCTATCTGGTTTCCTCATGTTCTCATCCTTCATTTGCTTCCCTTTACTGGCCTCCACCCCCAGTTTACCCAGGAGATCTCATCTAATTCCCCTGGCCAGGCCACTCCATGTGACCCTCTTAGGGTCCTCCTTGTTACCTAGATTCTCTAGAGCTGTGGATTGTAGTTTGGTTGTCTTTTGATTTACATCTGTTATCCAATTATGAATGAGTACATACTGTGTTTATCTTTCTGAGTCTGGGTTGCCTCATTCAGTATGATTTTTTTTAGTTCCATTAATTTGCCTGTAAATTTCATGATCTTGTTATTGTTTTTACAGCTCAGTAATACTCCATTGTGCAAATGGAATACATTTTTCTTATCCATTCTTCTGTCGAGGGGCATCTAGGTTGTTTCCAGGTTCTGGCTATTATGAATAAAACTGCTATGAATATTGTGGAACAAGTGTTCTTGTGGTATGATTGAGCATCCTTTGGGTATATGCTTAAGAGTCATGTCATTGGGTCTTGAGGTAGATTGATACCCAATTTTCTGAGAAACTGCCATACCAATTTACAAATTTGCACTCCCACCAGCAGTGACTTACTCCACATCTTCTCCAGCATAAACTATCCTCAGTATTTTTTATCTTACCCATTCTGACAGGTATAAGATTGTCTGTCAGAGTCATTTTGATTTGTATTTTCCTGATGATTAAGGATGTTGAGTAGTTCCTTAAATGTCTTTTGGCCATTTGAGATTGTTCTCTTGAGAATTCCCTGTTTAGCTCTGTACCCCATTTTTAAAAATTGGATTATTTTGTATTTTGATGTCTAGTTTCTTGAGTATATATATATATATATATATATATATATATATATATATATATATATATATTTGAGATTAGCCCTCTGTCATATTTGGTGAAGATCTTTTCCCATTCTGGAGGCTGTCATTTTATCTTATTGACTGTGTCTTTTGCCTTGCAGAAGCTTTCCATTTTCAGGAGGTTCCATTTATTGGTTGTTTCTCTCAGTGTCTGTGCAACTGCTATTATCTTTAGGAAGTGTTCTCCTGTGCTGATGTGTTCAAGGCTACTTCCTATTTTCTTTTCTATCAGGTTCAATGTAGCTAGATTTATCCTGAGCCATTTGCACTTTGAGTTTTGTGCATGGGGATAGGTATGGATCTATTTGCATTCTTCTACATGCAGACATCCAGTTATACCAGTACCATTTGTTGAACATCCTTTCCTTTTTCCATTGTACCATTTTGGGTTCTTTGTAAACAAATCGGTTGTAGAACCTTCTCAACTAGAAAATAAATAGGGAAATATTGTGGGAGCTCAGTCCAATTAGCCAATGACATTTGGTGTGCCCAGCCCTATGGGTGTGGTTTTCTTTGGATGCGTGACCAGATAAAATGGATAAGCTTCACACACACTCTTTCTCTTCGGTGGTTGGAGCAGAAGCAAACCTTGGGATTAGTCATTATAGCCCTTGGGCAGAATGGCAGACAACAGCAGTTGGATCAGCAGCTGCATCTACCTCATTCTGAATTCATCTGTTTTTTTCATTGAACCCCTTAATAAATTATTGGCCAGATTTTGTGGGTCCTTGCTGCAGTATTCTATCTACAGGAATGAAACTTGTTCCTTTCTCCTTCGGCCTGTCTTCCTCAAAGTTTATTTATAATGATGATATGACATGGTCATATTGCCATAACAACATATTTTCAGATTTAGGGAGAGTTACCTTGTTATAGAATTTCACACAGTAAATTTATGATGGAAAAAATCCACTTTAACTGATTGCCTTATTCAAATAGTCAAAACAACCTGGAAGATACCTCTTCTGCAGATATTACACACTTTTGTAATTTTCAGACACTGAGGTTTCTTTGGTTGTTTTGTTATGAGCAAATATAAATGAATGCCCCCCCCCCAGTACCATTCATGTTCCATTTATTCTGATTTCTCTTGTGGAATGATGTTGAAATCCTTTTGGAAATGTTTATCAAAGTCGCTCTGTGTAGATTTAACTTTTCCAATATAGCTTAAAGTATTGAACTTAGAAGTCAATGGATAATGGCATGAAGGGTCCTGGTTCTTAAACAGTACCTGTTAATCACTCAACATACAAGTATCAAATTTGAGTATTCTTTAAGATGATGTGGAAAATATGCTAAGTTACAGATGTCTAGATACTAACCAGTTCCTTCAGTTTTGGGTGAAGCCCAGTGGTTGCCATTGCACCATGTTTCTAGAGGATACTGATACTGTTAGCTGAGGGGCCTCATTTTGAAATCCACTACCTCACAGTAGTCAATTTAGTTAACTGTATTTTCCTTCCATGCCCAGGGCTTTTTGCTTTACTCCATGGAAGAGCTCTGGATAACCTCATGATGTTTTGTTTATTTATTTGTGTGCATGTGTATGTGTGTGTGCATGTGGAAGTCAGAGGTCAACATTAGTGTCTGTCCTCAAGTGGTATCCACTTCATCATTTGGAAGAGTGCCTTTCACTGTTCAGAAGGTTGCCAGATAAGCTAGGGTGGGCATCCAGTTAGCCTCAGAGATCCCACCTGTCTCCACCTCCCCAGTGCTGAGATTACCATGCCCAATTTACGTACCATAGCTTCTGGGGATTGAACTCAGGATGCCTGGCTCTTTACTGAGATTTCTTCCTAGTCCAACTTCATGTTTTTTTTTTTTTTTTTTGTGTGTGTGTGTGTGTGTGTGAAAGCAGTTGACCATGCTGTTTCTCTGGCTACACTGGTTTAAATAGATATGATCCTAATCACTACAGAAAATATTATTAATAATGACAAGATTAATTATGTAAATGGGGAGAAACAGTGGCCTAGGATAAAAAGGAGTAAAGAAATGGTGGGTGAAGGAAAAGAGACAACAGGGACACAAAATGCTTCCTTTCTCATAGGTGAAAACTCAGAGATATTGCCTAAAGAAGACTGAGCAAAAACAAAAATGTAACGATACAATATAAACTAAATAAATAGCCAAGACTATAACATAATGCTGTCCCTATGGATCACTTGTTAGGGAATGAGAAGATAAAGTAAGGGGTGATCTAAATAAATTATTTAATTGTTTTTCAGGGGTAGTTGACAAAAAATATTCCAAAGTCAGAAGCCATGAAGTTGGATTAACTATACCTTTGAAGAATCAAACAAAGAAACTAAAGACAGAAATTGGGGTCAGGTAGGGCTAGAGTATGTGGTTATGTGATTATTATGTGTTCCAAGGCAAGGATCACCAAAATAAGCAACACTAAAAAGAAGAAAATAGATGAATTATGGGTTATCTTACATGGTGGGGTGAAAGATAGTTGTTTTTTTTTTTTGTTGTTGTTGTTGTGAGTTCTTTGGCGGAGGTTATTTATTTTGTGTGGGGGAGGAGTGTGCCATGGTATGTGTGTGGGAAATTGAAGGACAGGTTGTTGGAAGCTGTTCTCTCCTTCCACCATGTGGATTCCAAGGACTAATCTCAGGTCATCAAGCTTGGAGACAGGAACTGCTGTCCACTGAATCAGCTCACTGGCTGGCCTACTTTTGTGGAACCTAAGTGAAAACACAACAACAACCCACATACTGGGATTTCTTTAGTAAAAACATGCAAGCAGGCTACTCAGTTTAAAGCTACCAAGGAAAAGTGCAATAAATTTTTTTAGACAGATTCTCACTACATTGTTCAGTTGGCCTTGGACACTGGGCAGTTCTCCTGCCTCAGCCTCTTGAGCCTGGTAAGTTCAAGCCTCAAGTCTCACTGACATGTATGATTTGGAGGTAAATTGCTTGGAGTCTCTAGTCTCAATTTTCTTTCTTGAAAGTTGGGAAAATAATTTACCACAGATTGTTCTGAGAATTTGATGCAATAATTATGCACAAAGATCACTTAGCACAGTATTTGGCATAATAAACAAATAATTTTGGCCACTATTACTATGAACATCATTATAACCATACTGGCAACAGACTAGCAACTGGATCATCAGGAGTTATAGAATAGAGGCAGGAAACCCAAATCTTATCCTGCATGGATTACTGAATGGCGTGTAATAGTACACATATTTACATCCTGTGATATAAATATATGAGTGTCTGTCTGGATTACTGTACCTTTGTAAATAAATTCAAGAAGTAATAGAGATGGTGTATTCTTTTTCTGTAAATCTGATTCAGTAGTCTGTTTACTATATCTTTCCTAGGTGTGGTGGCTCACATCTATAATCCTCGAATCTGCAAGGCAGAGGCAGGAAGAGTGTTATGAGTTTTCTGGCAGTCTGAGCTACCTTGTGAATTGTAGGCCATCTTGGGCTACAGGGTGAGATTTTGTCTCACCTCCCCACCCAATGTAACTTGATAGGATTTTGGAAAATAAAGAAAAAGAATAAGTGGGCATGGAGTGTGTAAAGAAATGAGTCATACTTCATATTCGTCTTTGCTATAAGGCACGTGAAGGGAACAGCAGCCTCTTGAGGTACTTTGTCTAGAGGGTCCAAATGGAATCTGCGGGAGAGCTGAATTTGAATGCATGGGCTTTGTTTCCAGATGACTAATGTAGGAGCAAGTGACCTGAGCTGACCTCATCCTCCTGCCCTATACATCCTTGAGAAAGGCGTAGTTACACTAAAGTTCTGCATCTTCAATAATTCATCTGTCAGGTTGAATTATTTCATCTAGGCTGATCCTGACGTTATAACTTGACTCTCTAATGAATGCAGTGAGAAAAGTCATGTCGTCACTAGAAGCTTACCTATAAAGTTAGCACTAATAAAATCCTGACCCACACAGGTTAATGCAGCATAATGATTGGACTTTCCATCCCTGGGGCAATTTGGCATGTTAACACAGAAATATATCTAGAGAATGGGCCTGAGCCAGGACAAAAAAGACCACAGACATCCCCTGTGACCTTTAATGACTCACACGGGGGCTGCATTTCTGCAGTAGAAGAAATGTCTCCATCACTCCTTCGGACCAGGAGACGAAGTAGTTGAATCAGTAGTTGGGGCAAACAGATGCCAAGGTGGTCTTGATGGTTCCTGTCCCCAGTGTTCCTTCCCTGTCTGGTCCTCTCCCCTGAAATCTGAGCAGGACCTGTGTGTGATGGGCTTCCAAGAGCACACAGTAAAGGGAAAAGTTTAGAGATGAATTAAATTTCCAAATAGGTTAGTTTATTTTTTTTTAGAAAATCTGTTTATTTGTGTGTTTGTGTGTGTGTGTGTGTGTGTGTGTGCAAGTGAGTGTGGTTGTCCAAAGAGACCATTGGATCCTCTGGAGCTGGAAATATAAGTATTTTTGAGCTCCCTGATGTTGGTTCTGGGAACTGAACTTATATCCTCTGTGAAAGCACCAGATGCTCTGTGGTGGCTCTTCTTGCTTATCAACTACTCGACTACATTTGCAACCAAAACCCCAAAACGGAGGGAAGATTTGCAGTGGAGTTTTTGTTGTTGTCATTGTTGTTATTGCTTAATTTGAAGATTTACCTCTAATCTGGATCTTTGAGTTAGGAAGATAGACACCTTTCATCTAGGTCTCATGTTCTGCTGGAAGCCTGTAAAAGAACATAGAAGAAGGAAGCTTTTGTTTTTCGCCTGCTTGCCCTTACTTTGCTAGCAAGTCCTTTCCTTCACTGTCATTAGAGCTTACTTGTACAGAATTGCAGTGTACGTTGAAGGGAGCTAAGACGTCCAGACTTATAGACTGAGTAACTTCTGGATTCTTGGACTTTCTGTTCACAGCCAGCCATATATAAGCCATTCTATTCACAGTCAGCCTATAAAAGGAATTCAAAGAAATTATATATATATTCTTTCTATAAGTTCTGTTACTCTAGAAAACCCTAAGTAATACAGGCTCTTAAATGCTGAGCCATCTTTCCAGCCCCAGTTTTTGGGAAAAGGAAGATTAACACTAGCCTGACATAATCAGACAAAAACCCTTAAAGGGGGACTGGATCCTATAGAATGGCACATCCTATAGAATGGCAAGGACCCTCTATGACCTCCTAGCTGACTCAGTTTTTCCAGTGCGCAAAATGTCAGGGCTTCAGGAAAATGGTTGCAGGGAATATATTTTTCCAATAACCTGTGTAAGCTCAAAAGCTGACTCATCCCCAGGTATAACCTTGATTGAACCTTTGTAAGACTAACTACGCCCAAATTACTGATCCACAGAGACTTCAACACAGTAAACATATTTCATTGTAAGTCACTACTTTGCTTTTGTTTTGTGGAATGGAACTGGGACTCTAACTGAGAGACTCCTACATACTAGTTTGGCAAGTACTATACTTATGACCTCTATGTTAATGTTTTATATAATTGACAGAAGAAACAAAGGAGAGAAAGAAGACATTCAGGAAATAATGCACCCCTGAAGACCATATTTCAATTGGCATCCACAAAATTATGAGTACATATCTCCCCGACCTCCACACTGCCTCATATCCACACACGTCTAAAAAAACATGTTGGGCTATATTCCGTATATCCCATGAACTTTGGAGTAGTTTTGAACCTAAGATGTAAGTTGGATCCAAGAATAGGTAGAAAGATGAAGCCTAAACAGAGTAAAGTTCAGACTCTGAGCTCTTGAGTGATATAGGTTCAGACTATGCTAGGAAGGACGTGTTTCAGGCAAAAAAAAAAAAAAAAATTGTGCGGGCTGTTAGATCTGTGTTTTCCATTCCTTACTGCTTCTGTCAATGATTTTGAAACTCAAGTGTACACAAAATTCTAGTGTAAATGTTCAGAACTTGGGGAAGAATAGTTATTTGTACAAGTCATACATTACTGCATAAGGCACCGTGAAGAACATTTGAGTGTGTCTGTATGTGTGTGTACATGTATGTGTATGTGTGATGCACATGTTTTATTTTGAGAGTTTGCCCAGATGTTTCTTTTTAAAAATTGTTTTTATTGAGCTATATATTTTTCTCTGGTCTCCTCCCTTTCCCTCTCCTCCCCTCCCCTTTGGCCCTCTCCTGTGATCCCCATGCTTCCAATTTACTCAGGAGATCTTGTCTTTTCCTACTTCCCATGAAGATTATACCATGTCTGTCTCTCTTAGGGTCCTCTTTGTTGTCTAGGCTCTCTAGGATTGTGAATTGTAGGTTGGTTTTTCTTTGCTTTATGTCTAGAAGCCTTTTATGAGTGTGTACATATTGTATTTGTCTTTCTGGGTTACCTCACTCAATATGATGTTTTTCTAGATCCATCCATTTGTTCACAAATTTCAAGATGTCATTATTTTTTCCCATTGTGTAATTCTCCATTGTGTAAGTGTACCACATCTCCTTTGTTCTTTAGTTGAGGGGCATTTAGGTTGTTTCCAGGTTCTGGCTATGACAAATAATACTGCTATGAACATAGTTGTGCACTTTTCCTTGTGGTATGATTGAGCAGCCCAGATATTTCTTAACCTAGGACATACACAGAGCTAAGGAATGGAGTTTGGGTAAAGTGAACTCATGTTGGATCCAAAGAGAGAAAGAAAAGTCTTTACTTGATGCAATCTTCATCAAATATACCATTGAATGTTTTCAGCATTTCCTATGTAAAATGGGTAGCTAAAAATGTCAAGTAAGAACACAAGTTTATGTTTAAATCAATTTAAATTATATAAAGCTACAAAATCAGTTCCTTGGTCAGCCATGTTCAAAGAGCCCAGCAGTCACATGGAATTAATTGCTACCATTTTTAGCATCACAGTTAGAAAAATGTCCATTACTGCAGAAAAATTCTTTTGGATAATGAAGGATACTATTTTTGAAGGATGGCTTAGATATTTTACATGCCAGAGTATGACACTCCTCAATATTCATAATTTGATAAACATGATTTTCAGTTGTTATGTTTTATTTGATCACTAGTGTCTAGCAACATGGTTTGAATTCCCTTACTATGGCATGTTATCTGTCATTGTTTAGAGGACCCACTTTGGGGCAAACTCTTCAATCCAAAATTCAATATGTAAATAGAATATTGTGTGATGGTTAGCAACCAATCACATCATGTCTTTCAAAGACTGACAGCAACTGCTCACTGAGTACCCGCTGGTCAGTTCCTGCACAGAGCAGAGCCTGTAGCTGTGCTGCCTCCCTCGGTTCCCCGAGTGATGAGACAGACCCAAGAACAGTTTAGAAAAATGGGACACTGGGATAAAAAACCAGCTAGCAAAGCCAAAAGTGCCACAAAGAAGCCAAAAGTGGCTGTGCTGGAGGTGGAGTAATTGAAGCCGCAGCTGACAGTGGGAATGACAGCGTCTTCATTTGGAACTATCTATGTGCAGTCAGAGACATGCAGTGAAGGAGAGTACTTGAGAGAAAAGGATGAAGCTGTCTCAGAGGAAGTGACAAAAAAAGTCACATTAAAAGAAATCTTTGAGGTATTTTTTTTTTTTTTTTTTTTTTTTTTTTTTTTTGGATTTTCGAGACAGGGTTTCTCTGTGGTTTTGGAGCCTGTCCTGGAACTAGCTCTTGTAGACCAGGCTGGTCTCGAACTCACAGAGATCCGCCTGCCTCTGCCTCCCAAGTGCTGGGATTAAAGGCGTGCGCCATTTCATAAGACACAAACCACAAATGCAAAAACTGTTAGCAGGTCATCAAAACATAGAAAAGTGCATGACAATTTGTCAAAGCACAGAACTTTTCAAACTACTCTTGATAAGGTTTTATGGGAAAGACCTGCTTAAGTTATGTAGTTTCTCATGTTCTTTGCTTATTTCTTGAGTTCTTGAGAGTTTTTAAAATTGGTATATATTCATTATCCATAGTGGTTGGACTTGACCAAAACATTTTTTTTCTAAACTATATCTCAGTACGTTGACCATATTTACTACCCCGATTCTTTGTTTATCTTCTAAGGCATGGTCTCACTAATGATTCCAGGTTGTGCCTGTACCTGGCAGGAGAGTAATGTAAAAGACTGGAAAGCCAGGCATGGAGTTGCTTAGATATAGTCTTAGAACTCAGGTGGGTGAGGCAAGAGGGTTTCAAGTTCCTAGCCAGTCTGGTCTACTTCGTGAGAACCTAAACAAACAAAACTCCAGCTAGTTTCACAAAATTTTCTACTGTCCTTAGCCATTTGGAATTAATTGGTAGAAAGTATATTCAAATTTTGAGATTTTTTTTTCTTTTGCCTAACTGTATTTTATTCTGGTCACTAAGTGTCAGCCTGCCATTTTCTCATTCAGATATAGCCTGCAGATAAAGGCTGTTTGGAAGGACACTGCTTCTGAACTCCTCTTTTGGCAGAGAATGATAAAGGCTTACTCACTCTAGAATAGGCACTCTGTCTTTGCTAGAAGGTTTATCAGTCTTATTAATCACTATGCCCACACGGTATTTGCCCACCGTTAGGAAGTTATTTATAGCTGTTGAATAAGTGAGTAGAATCAGCCTGCCTTTTTAAAGTAGGAGACAGAAAATAGTCATGGATTATTGATGGGAAGGCAGGATAGATAGACAACAGACACCAGTGAAGATGGAAACAGTAGAAATAGCATTTAGTTGGAGGTTTCCAAGGAAATTAAGATCCCTGGTAAGAAGCTTCCATAGTAGCAGTTTTCCATTTGGCTTTTTCGAAGGTCTGTAGTGTTCATGATCTCTCTTCATACTTCTGCCCACTATAGGGAAGTTAGCATCTGTGTTACCCTTTTGTGAACCTTGTGACCTGCAATAACTACAGGCCAGACAGGGTAGTCCCACTTGCAAAAATGTTATGGAAATAACCAACCATTTTCTAATGTGATTTTAGGCCCACTCCACAGAATTATGCCAGGCACTATTATTTGGACCAAAAACTCATGGATTGATAAAGTCATAAACCATAAGGAGACCCTAATGCCTTAATTCTGCTAAGAGGACACAGTATTAAACTGACCTCCTATTTCTTATTTCTATATGTATATATTAATTAGTTCTTCTGTTATAGATGAGCTCATCAGAGGAGCTGCTTTTTTCTGTAGCATTCAGAAAATAGGATACTATGGTCTACTCAAGTTCTAAATTGGACAGCCATATCACACCGTCTCCCTAAAACACAAGAATCATAGTGAACGAGGGGGTCAGAAATATTGTAGGAGTTAGAATCAGTGGGTGTTTGCTGTGAAACTGCTTTATTGGCTATGAGAAGGCTGCTGCATAGACAAAATTACAGTGGCTATGACTATGTACACAAGATGTACAGAAGAATGAACGATGCCGGCAAAATCTCCCCATGAATTTGGAGGGGGCTCATGAACTCCTACTCTTAGTTGAGCAGCTTTTGACAGGTGATAGCTAGGGAGGGAGGGTAGTTTTCTTCAGGGATGAACTCCCTGAAAGACTTCCACGCACTAGTAGATAGTCCCACAGTCATTCACATAAAGACAGCACTAAGTAGGCTCTGTGGGAAAGGAAAGTGATAGGGAGATAAGAGAAGGGTTTGGGAGAGAATGGGCTAAGGCTACCATGCACCGGTATATAGTCCTACATGCACTCATACAAGGGCAAAACTAAGCAGACTCTGTGGGTTTCAAAACAGAGTAAATGAGATATGGGAAAGGAAAGTGATAGGAAGGTAAGAGAAAGGTTGGGAGGGAGGAAATGGACTGAATTTGATCACAAACACATATGCATATATGAAACTCTCAAACAATAAGAAAATAAAGTACAAATACCGTATAAATCTATGGCTATAGTGAATTTTACCCACATATTGCGAACAATACGTCACATATGGCACAGAAGTTTGCTTCAAGCTGTGAGGTGGAAATGAGAATAAGCAAGAAGAATGCAAATTAAAAAAATCGAAGGCTCTAAAATGATTATGTGAGAAAAAATGAGGTGTAATTATAAATATGGTGGGAAAGACCAGAAGGATCTCAGCTGAAGGTAGCAGGTTAATTTTCTAAACCACATGGGATAATTATCTATCTATTTCCCAGCAGGGTAGGTTTTGTTTTCTTCCACTATTTTGTGCAGCAACAACATTTTGGAGGTAGAATTTTTCCCATGGATTCCTATGTGGGGCTTTAAAATTACAAAATGATCTTTCTCAACCCTCCTTCCAAGGCTCAAAGAACATCTTGGGGGTGGCAGGCGAAGAACGCGAGAGCCTGAGCCTGGGCAGGAATCTTAGGACATGCTGGTCTCTAATCATCACATGGCCAAGCCACTTTTGCCCTTGCAGCATCTGTGACCACCTGCACAAGAGTGAGCCAACTAAATTTCTTCTTCCAGAGTCGGTGACGGAGAGACTTAGGAGGCTCTGCCTCTAACTGAGGAGGAATAAGAAGATGGGGGGTGCATGTGCTGGGGAGACCTGGGGGGAATTGGACAGGAGAAATTGGAGTGGGTATTTCAGTTATATATTGTGTGAAATTCTCAAAAAAATCAGTTTCAAAATATTTTTAAGTTGAGATAGGTAGGCAAGGGATAACTGGAATAACTAAGAATACCCAGTTTGGTGATGATGGTTAAGTTGCTATAAATATAACCTCAGTTTAAAAAATTGAATTCTTGTTCCTTGATATTTTAAAGCTGGGTAGCTATTACTTTAATCTGCCTTTGAGGGAGGATTAAGCTCATTGCATCTAAATTTCTTTTGCATACTTTATGTACTATTAGAGAGAAAATGAATATTGAAATCCATAGAGACAAATTGAAAGCTTGTCTCATAGACAGACAGACAGACACACACACACACATCAAAAATGATCATGTTCAAAGGAAAAACAAAATCAGGCTAGAGACAATGTAATATTTATGTGCTTTTATCCCCCACAACCATAATCTTCTATGTCTATCTCTCATCTCTTCATTTTCCCCCTTCCTTTCTTTTCCCTTTCCTTTCTCTCCCCTCCCCTTTCCCCTCACTTCTGGGAATGGAACCCAAGGTCTTATATAGGACATACATGTAACTTTCTAAGTGTTTAGATAAGAAATTGGCGAACATAGCTGATTTGATCTCCTTAGATTTCCAATTTCAAAAAACAGTTATCAGGAGCCCAGTGAATGATAAAGAACAAATTGCCCCATTTCCAAATCAAGCAAACTTCAGGCAAAAGAGATTAAAGCAACATTCTGAGTGGCTCAGAGATAACATTAAGGTATATGACAATTTGCATTGGAAGTCTATGGAATCAGAATGTAAGTGGGTGGAGCGTCTTTACCATGAAAGATGGAGTTCTTAGCAAAAGGAATCAAACTCTTGTATTGATATTGTACCTGGTGGTTTCAAAACTTATTTTCAGCCTCTCTTTTCTAGAAAATATTTGCCTGTACCATTAGATTCATTCCTGTTGAACAGAAAGTTGGTGGCATTTGTGTTAACTTTGACACCCAAAGAAACTGTATCAAATAGTGGTTCTCACTAATGCTGCAATTGTTTTTCATGTGACACCTCTCCCTCTCATGCCAACTATGTGCCTTCTGACAAATCCACTTGCATAAGTATGAGGGAATTGGGGTCCAAGTGCTCAGACCACTTCTGAGTTCAAAGTTAGACTCAGAAGAATGAAGACCCCAAAATGTATATAGAAACTGGTGATGGGGGAAAGAGACAGCAATTGTGGATAATGTCTTTGGTGGCCGGGTTTGTCAAGGATTTTCGTTTTCATTACCATTCATTTCTCTAGCGCTTGTTTAATGATGTGGAGAAATTGTTCATTTCTGATATGTGAAGTGGCATGGTTATGTTTACAACTTCTTATTCCCAGAAGATTTTTACTGAAATATTCATGGATTAAACAAGATGATGTCTGGGATTTGCTTCTAAATCACACAGGCTGGAAGGAGGTGAGTAGAAATGGAGAAAGTAAAACTGGTCAGGAGGTGATGGGCAATGAGTCCCCAATTGGTTCCTTGTAGAATTGTGTGCAACCTTGCACACATTTGTACCTTTTATAAGGACTGCCTAATAAAAGTGGTGGGGGATATACTTGGGAAAACAGAGGAGACACTGAAAGGTGACAAACTCCAGTGCCAGGTAGCTTTGCTCTCCAGTTCCATACTCTTCAAACTTTAACGACTGTAACTCTACCTGTGACAGGATTTTTGCATATATGCACCAGGCTTATTTGTTTGATTATTTATTTATTTATTTATTTAAAATCATGTACATATACCACTGTACTATTAGCCATTATAAAACATACACAAACATAAAAAACTAGATAAAAATAAACACAAGTATCATTCTAGTATGTTCTTCCTATATGCTAATGGACCTGGGCTTCAGTGAGAAGCCCCATGCTTAGTGAAAGGAAGGGGGCCTTTTGAGACTTTTGAATAGTAAAGACTGTTTAGGAGAACAGAAACTTACTTGAGTAGCCACAGGAAATATGAGATTGACTAGAAAGACCCAGAGCTATTTCCCTGAGGCTTCTCAAAGAACCACAATGGACTAGGAAGTTGTTCTAGCTAGATTTGCAATTTGAGAAAGGACCATCATTTTCTTGTAAGCTTCTTTTCAGTATATGCACTATACATAATGTGTTCTGCACACAGTCAGGATACAATATGCATAGAAAACAAACATCCTCCACATAGTATCTTGGGCAATATAGGTAACACAACAATCATGATAATTATAATATCTAACATTGAATACTTATTCTCCATCAGATATTGTGGATAGAACTTTACAATACACAATTTTACTTAAAACTTGTGAAAACCCTATGGAAATAGATCTCATTACTGAAGTCCATTTCACAATAAGGAAATCGAGACTGCAAAAAAGATAACTTTCTGAAGATGAAAGGGCTAGCGAATGGCAGGACCAAAATTTAAATCAAGATGTTTCAGATCCCAAGCCCCACATTTCATAACTTCTAAACCATAATGCCACCAGAAGGAACTAATATAGTGTCCAAACCAAGAGACCGTATAGATGATTAAATGAGATAATACATGTGATAATGTTTAGCACATTGTCTGACACAGAGCACACATCCTATTATTGTTTGTATTATAGTACACAGAATATTTACTACAATTTTCCACAGTAAACACCACTAATGTCTCTCAATAGCAAAACACCAAATATTTAGAATCATAATGAAATAATGTTTTATTATTTAATCAAACATTATTTATAATAACACATGTCTGAACACCTTCCATTGATTACAATCTATAAATCTGTGGTGTGGCTTTTGCTGAGTCACTGTGGACCTTGCTAGGTCTCCTGCACGGCAGGCTAGAAAAATGGGAAATATTGGTTCTTGCTATACTACTCTTATTCTAAGAAGCCATTTACATAAATAGAATGTGGAGAGCTTGACTACAGAGTGATCCAGGAACTACATATGTACATATCAATTTAACTTATGATCAAAGAGTTTGCCTTCTTTTGTTTTGATCCAAATATAGTTTTAGAGAGATGATAGTTGAGAACACACCTTTGCATTCCCTTAGTTTCACTTGAAATGGTCAAATTTGCCATGTTTTTGTTCTGATTTCATATTTCTATCAGCCAAATGAAGTATTCATTAAAGAAATACTACGTTTTGAATCATGGTTTCAATGATCAGAGTAGTCATCTCTCCTTGATTTACTGGAACATCCTAGATTTGAACTTTTGTCTCAGTAGTAGTAGGCTGTCCTTCCATGGTTTGTGTCTAGCCATAGCTCCAATAAGGTAGGTGCCACAGGAAGCTCTTAGAGCCGAGGGCTGCGAGCTAAAGGCTAAGATGTGCTTCGCAGGTGCTGGTGTGTGGTCTGATTTACAACACCGGGTCTGTACTTTTTGTGATGATTATGTCTTCTGTTTTGTGTAATTCTATGAATATTTTACTAGGTGCTCTCTAAAGGAAGTCATAAGCTTCATGGTTGAATCGGAAGAAAAGAATGCCTTTGGTTTATGTATTTTGATGTTGAGTCAAAGCAGATCTCTCTTTTTCACTAAACAATTTAATTTTGGCCTTACTAATTCCATTTATTTTATGCAATTAGATAAGCCATACCTTTAGCTACTGCCTAGGATCCTGCCCATTGTTTCCTCTGTTCTTCTGTTTGGGGAAGTTTTAATGTCCAGAAATACTATAAAGAGCGTTTATGTTGACACAATGGAATCTACCCCACCCCCTGCCCATCTGCAGCATAAACCAAAATTAAATATGTGGGAATTCTTGGAAGAAAGCATCCAATAACAAAACACTATGAGCAAAAGTTAATTTATTATAGATATTTTCTAATAATTCATAATAGCTTCTTGAATTTTAAATATCCTTTTGCTAGTTCCAATGCTTAAAATCATAACTTTTAAAACACAAGAACTATTTTATATACATTTTGATTTCTTTTCTATTTTTTCTTTTGATTTTTACTTCTAAATATGAATGATAGGGTCTCTAAGTATCCACTTGGAAGGATAGGGAATAGGATTCATTGCTTTCCTCTAATATGGTAAAATTTAAAATTTCACATCATATGCCTGGAGTTTTGACTATATGAAAAATAGCCAAATGCCATCATTTTCTCATATATTCCTTTTACATGTAATATATGTATAATATAAACAGAATACATCTGATTGGGACATTTCAACATTTCATCAATGTAACTTCTATCTCCTATTTTATATAAAAGAACAAAATATACAGAGAGAAGAAAGGAGACATCTGTTCAATGTACACAGAAAGTAAAGAAAAGTTCACGTATGGCTTTGCAAAGGTAGATTATGATGTGACTTTCATATTTATTTATTTAAAAGCATCTTGAGAGAACGTGTTAGTGTGCTTACAAGAGCGGCCATGGTGGTTGAATGTCGTATCGATAGTCCAATACTAGGATCCCCAGTGGTCTTGCCAGTGGCTGCCTCAGCAGCTTTCAGGAGACAAATATAGTTTATGACCACTTCATCAATCTTCGCTACAATTTCCTGCCGCTGTGTTTCAGAGTTCACGACTTTCACCAACCGCATACAAGCTTCTGTTAGGCAACAGAGCACTTGAAAACTGGAACTCATAGCTAAAAGCATCTCTTCTGGGCTTTTCTCGGCCATTGCCATTTTTCTACAGGCACTTCCCAACTGTCTGGACTCAATGGATAACA
Organism: Chionomys nivalis; assembly: GCF_950005125.1. Classification (NCBI taxonomy): domain Eukaryota; kingdom Metazoa; phylum Chordata; class Mammalia; order Rodentia; family Cricetidae; genus Chionomys; species Chionomys nivalis. The sequence continues at coordinate 127,735,969 of NC_080112.1, read as the reverse complement.
GTTGCTTATACTGAGAAAGTGTAAGGTCATATGCTTCAGGGCGTGATTCCTCCCTCTTCGCCTTGGTTGCCCTGACAAGACAGAGCAGCTCATTGGCATCATTCTGGGCTTCAAGGAACCCATCGGGCATTCCATATGTGCTAGCCTTTAGGGCATTTATTCTTGCAATTCGGGCATCAAAAGCCAGACTGCTGAAGTCCAAGTCATCTGGGCCACTGGAGTCTTCTGTCCAGACCTTCAGCATTGGCCCCCTCGACAGTTCTCCTTGTTTCTGCAGTCCAATACCCAGAGATGACTTGCTTGGTTCCTGCATGGCTTGAGTTATCTGTGGTCGATAGAGGCAAGAGACCTGAAGGGTGGTCTCTTCCTCCTCTTCCTCCTCATCCCCATCTTCATCCTGCCCTTGGTTCAGAAAACAGTAGCTGAAGGGCCCTCGGCATCTCCAGTTGCTGCCCTCCAGCTTCCGCAAGGGTAGGGTCCTATACAGCTTTGAGTCTTTATGAGACACTAGGGACCTTTTGTGAAACTTTCCCTCAGGGATAAAGTGCATCGAGCTTTGGGAAAAACTTTTGGTGAGCTTCTTCCCCAGGGGGAGTTCCACTCGTCTTTCTGAACTGGCCTCATGTGCTTCTGTGATACCTGGATACTTCAAGCTGACTGCACCCTTGGTTCTCTCTTGGAAGGTCTCCAAACCTACGGGTCCTGAGAGGACACTGCTGCTTTGTCTGAGTGCCCTCTGGCTGGGGGGTGTCCTGAGGCTCCCCCCTCTCAGATCTGCTGGCCACCAGCTCACAGCCTCTCCAAATGCCTGGTTTGCTTGGGAGAAATCATTAGGGTCTTGATTTGGGCTTGGCACCTTTGATTCCAAGTGAATATTTGATGGTAGCAGGATGGGATCAGCTTCAGGGTGTTGAGACCAAGCTGAAGGCATGCCTCCTTGTCTCTCCTTCCCAGGCTCTGTCAAAGCTACACTAGGGGTAGTAGAAAAACAGAGAGAGTCGTTAAGCATCCCCGGGTGAACATTTTCACTGCTGCTTTATTCGATAGCTGTTATTTTTCAAGGGTCCATTTTAAAAGAGCTGCCATGTGTCAAGACTACCCAGCTTCCCAAAGATTCCTCCCTGACTTCACATAACAGTTTCTGATGTCAACAGATGGCAAAAACTCGTGGAGTCTATTACTCCTTGACCTACTGACCCAGATGAACTTGTCTAGAAATCTGAAACATTTGTGTAGAGACAATTGCATTTCATGAATTTTCTTGCTCATGGTATGTACCTATGAAAGGTTAGACATATAGTTAGTAAATAAACATTACACTGTATATATTATTCCAACAAAATTGAGATTGAGATATTTAAGTTCCATCTTAAGGGAGTTGGCTTAATTGTGGCATGGGTTACCATTTTTAAGTGTCTAAATTGAATTCTTGCTAATTAATTCAGCTACCTGTTTTAAAAGGACAACATGAGTTGTGACATTTGCTTGGTATAGTGCTTAAGGTCAAGACACTAGACAAATTACTCAATGTCCATAAGAAAAAGAAGCTGTCATGTGAAGAAGAGCAAGAGGTAATGGAGGAAAAGGCTCTCTGCAAGCCATGGAGGGTTAAAAGGCACTGTTTGTATGATTTATAGGTGACCACGCTGCTAGACAATAAGTTGGGTAACATTCACAGTCAACTTTTCCAAGGCAGCCAAAGCTAATGGTGAGTTTGGGGGAGAACTAGAAAATCTTCTGAAGACTCTGAAGGATATTTTTTAAAGGTAGAACTAGAAATCAACTTGTATGAGATCTCAGTAACCTTTACTGGCCACTATGGGAAAAACACCAGTGTCAGAACGGGAAACATTAAGAGCTTCTACTTGGGTCACCTGATGATCAACCAAATAGGCCAGGAAGAGGGTGAGCCTGCTGGGTGGTGGGTTAAGGTGGACACAAAAGTGCCTGTGTTATTAATTCTACTTGATATAGATTTGATTTGAGGGGCTTGTCATAATCCTTCGTATTCTTCCCAACACTGGTGTCCATAAAAGACATGAGACTATTACTTTAGGGAAGGTGTTCCTTAAGGGTGAGGGAAGAATCTATGACTCTGCTGAGACACAGAGAATTTTGACAAACCTACAGCCTCCCTCCATGTCTGCTCCATATCCTTCCCTAAACAACACAGCAGCAAGACTAGAAAGGGATTATCTCAGCAAGAAGGAAATGAATGTATCATGTGACCTTAAGCAATACTATGTTGTAGCCGGGAGTCATATGGGGACCTCTGCATTCAGAACTCAGAACAGAATTTATGACTCCATCAAATCCTAAAGTAAGAGCAAAGCAAGATTATAATGAGAAAACCCTATTTCCCACATTGTTCCCGATTGAGAAGCCACTATTTATTGCCAATGAGTCAATGATTGCTTCTTAACAGCTCTGTGGCCTCTTTTCTACCTATTACTCTATATTTTTAGGTTTGTTGTAAATAAGGTTCCCCGTGTTCCTGGCACATAAAATAAAACACTAAATCCATCATTGCTGTACCTGTGGTTTCCTTAATCTTGGGCAATCGATGGCATCCATCTCTCAAAGTGCCAAACAGGGGATCGGCATTAATGGCTGTGTGCAGAGCAGGCACTGACATGCGCGGACACATTCCTTCTGTCTGTGGGTGTAATTCCTTGAAGGTGGCTCCATGGTTGGGATGGCCAGGGACTCTCTCATCCGGTGAAATATAACTCCCTCCTTTTCCAGAAGCATCTGGAATCAGGTGCTTAGCCATGGAGGGGCAGAGGGGCGATTCCACAGGAGTGGCACAGGTACTACTACCGCTGCCTGGGCCACAGCCTGTGTCCACTGAAGAGCCTTGAGAGCTCTGTAGAGAAAAATGGCCCTCACTCTGCAGGGATGACATCCGCTTAGCCAAATGGTAGTCACAAAGGCGGGCCACGCTATCTTCAGCCTCAGGAAGCTTAGTGGCATGGTCACAAGTGGGCGAATCAGCATCTTCAGGGTTTTCTAAGTCTTTGGCTGAGGCCACGCAGGCCATGTCTGTTAGAAAGCGGTCCCCTTGGTCAAGTCCTGAACTGTCATCAGCCTCTCCTTCCACAGCACCATCCTCCTTCCCTTCGGCCTCCCTGTTTCCCAGACCCGGACCTCTGGGAAAAGTTTTCATGGCTGGTGCTTCCACGCCGCTTTTCTCTACCACCCCACTATCAGAGGCCACATACCATCTTTGGCTGTCCTTGCGAAAGGCAGTTCTCTCCAGGTTAAAAGTGCTGAGGTGTGGACTGTCTCTCGAAGACACAGTGCCAACTTTGCCTTTGGTGTCCTCCTCCATCTCTGCCATTTTGGTTCCTTGCTGTTTTTTTCCTGGCACATTCCCACTCAGGGAGGCTTTGCCCTCTCCCTCAGCAAGTTTGCTTTTCCTTTTGCTGGTACAGGAATATGTCACTGACCCCATATGTAGTTTGCTAAAATAGTCCGTGACCGACTTGGTCTCCATGGTTTCTGGCTCCATTTCCATGTGGTCTGTGTGAAGAATCTGCTTGGAAGGCACAACTTTGGGTGGAAGGTCGGTCACTGGGCGAGCAGCCAGGCCATGGGAGGACTTTGGAGGCAAGCCCCCTGAGGGGGCTTTGGAGGTGGGGAACTCTGTCTGCTCTTCTGCCAGAGGGTGATAGCCTTCGTGAGTGGCCAAGAACATGCGGGAGAGACTTTCCGACTGCTTCTGGGCTGCAGCTAGCTCAGAACCTTCTGTCATTTCAGAAGAGTTAGTCTCATTGCCCGAGTCTGATGAAGACTCAGGGCTATAAGCCCGCAAGATGGCTACACCTGTATGCCATAAAAAACAAGAAGCAGTTAATGGCTGGAGCAGAGGCACCTAGAGACATGCAAGAAAATGTGACTCATAATTATTACAAAAATGAAAGCAAACAAGCACAATGACAAAAATAACAAAATTAAAAAAAAACAAGATTTTTTTTCCCTTTTCAATAAGGACTCTGATTTTATTGCACGCAAGTTGTTCCAGAGAAGGGGAGGGGCGTCATAATTTATTTTTAAATTAGCAACAAAGGAAATCACCTAACACAAAACCCTATGATGATATATTTATGGATCAGCATATTTATGAAATGGGACACGTATGAAATGGAAAACATCACAGAACAGGACTCCAAGGACAAATGGCTCAAAAGGATGAGATGACAATGGTTATCAGTGAATAAATGTAACAATGGTGAAAGAACCTGAACTGTCACTCTTCTGTTGTTCTTCTGAGAGAGCTTCTAGGGCTTCTAGTGTGGAAACGACAGTAGGGTCCAGTCCCTTCTCACACTTGCCCTCTGCGCTGGTGGGCACAGCATCAATGAGGGACACAGGAATCTCCTCATTCTGTAGGCTGCTGCTTTGTTCCTTGTCCTCTTGGAAGGATGTTGCCTGGCTCTGAGTGTCCTCCTCATCAGAACTGTCTCTAAAGCCAGGTGGGGGAGCAGCGATGGCCATGTTCAGAGAACGCAGGAGGAAGTCATCCTCATTGTCATCACCTTCTGGAGGAGGCAGGGTCGTGAGGTCAATGATGTCATCACTTGACCCTGACAGGTCAAGGATGGCTGGTTGATTCATCTCACTCACCACAAGGTCCTCCTCGCAGCTCACCTCATCTTCCTCTTCTGCATCATCAGTGTTTTCTGCGTAACAGATGTCATGTAAGAGGGGCTCCTCTATCCCTTCAGGGGCTTCAAAGTTCTTCACATCACCGATGTTTGCATATACAGAATTTGCCACAAACTGGATGCTGTCTGTGTCTGGAGTGAGGTCCAGGTTTTTCATGTCATTGGCACTGCTGATGTAGAGATTCCTCTGCTTCTCCAGCATTTCTGGATTCTCGTCTAACAGTCTTTCATAGCCTAGAGTTGGGGGACTCATGCCATCATCCAGGGCAAGATCTCCAAAAATAAAGGACACTTTAGCTCCTCGTGGGGATTCCTGTGCTTTCTTAAGAGTGTCTGGTCCTGAGAGGGTCAGCAGGGACCGCTGAGCTAGGCTTCTGTAGTCGGCCTCACAGGGGGCATCTCCTGGCTGAGTCAGTGGTTGGCTAAGTTCATCAGAACTGTATGAGTTGTCAATGTATAAATGCCGGTGCTCTTTGGGACATAAGGTGCTGTCTGTCATCTCAACTGTCTTCTGCTTAGAATCTATATATGTGATTTGGGCTTCTTGTTCCCCTTCGCCAATGAAGGTGGTCATCTGGGGCATACAGTTCCAATCAGGGCCAAGGACATTGTGTTTGCCTTTATTTTCTGTTCCTAAAGAGAAAGAATTAGGTAGATAGGTTATTATGTTGTATGGTTTTAGGGATGGTAGAGGCTCTCTGTCTGTCTGTCTGTCTGTCTGTCTGTCTGTCTCTGGTATGCAGTTATACGTATGTGTATATGTGTATATGTGGGTATGCTCAGCCATGAGTGTGCACATGGAAACCAAACAAATGACTGCTATCTAACTCTATCATTTTTCATCTTATATTTTCCAGTCAGGGTCTCTCACTGAACCCAGAGCTTGGTGATTCAGTTAGGCTGACTCACCAGTAATTCTCTGGGGTTCACTTTCCATTGTTGGGGTAAAGTTGTAGACCACCAGACACGGATTTTCATGCGGTTACTATGGACCCAAATGCAGGCTTTCATGTTTGCACAGCAGGCATCTCATCCACTCAGTCATCTTCCCAGTCCTGTCTGTGTTTCATAATTTAATGGCTTGTACTATCACGGTGTTAGTACATCACCCAGCGTTCCAAATAGGGCACTACTTGATGTAAGCTCCAGTTGTTAGGTTCCTTGGTTAGGAGACTCGCTCTTAACCAAATTGACACTGCATAAAATAGAGTTGCTATTTAATAACTAGCATCTTGGAGGAGAGGATGATGTTTTAATTCTACCCTTGTTACTGTTATTAGGACTCAATAATGTCTATGAACAGAAATACGTCAAATGACTTTTACAGTCTTTAAAGGTAATATTCCTTTAATAATTCCCAGAAATTATTTCATTTATTTTGTGAAGTGATATCTAACATTCTGTACTTGGTGAAAGATGATAATGGATTTCCTCTTCCTTGGGTTATGAGAAAGGCAAGGATCTCCATAGTTCTCTCACATATATGAGGAAACTAAACGTAGTAACTCTATTTTCAGCCTACTTGAACCTTAGTGGGTATAATATATTCATATATAAATGCCAGTATTCATATTTATATGTATGTGTATATGTGTATAGAATACATAAGACAGATCCCTCACAGGACCTCCTTTCAGCTATTTCTGGTCATATTTAATATTTGGGCTCATTTCAACATTTGTTTATATCATGAGAACTTGGGAAGATTTGCTTGATGTTTCTCACCAATGAAAATTGCAAAACACAAATTTAAATATTATTGTGTCATTTGCTCTTCAAAGATGTTTTAATGTGGAATTTACATGTGGAGATTTACTCTGATCTTTAGCAAGAGCAAAAAGTAGGTCATTCTGTGGCTATTGTTGTGTTGATTCCAGAAGCAACATTCTGAGGAAAATTCAGAGCCATACTATCTTGTCCTCTGTTTTTCAGACTGTCCTCAGTCCCATATTTGGGGCATACTGACCCCAGGTATATGTGACATTTGGAAAAGAAAGTCAGTTTTACTTGAGTAGTTTTTGTTCTTCACAAATTATATAATGTTGTGCAATAATACACTGGCCATATTTGCGTCTTACTTTGCAGTCAAACTGTCAACCCCATTTCATCAAAAACAATAAATAGATCATGATACTCTAAGTGTGTTTGTATGTGTGCATGTGTGTATATGTGCGCACACATGTGTACAGGACTGATTGTTGCCAAGAGACAGAATAATTAGCAGAGCTTCATTGTAACATGGCCATAAGTTTAGACAAGAATGTGGCAAAGACTTTCTAGAAAGAGGGTCAAATAGTAAATATTTGATATTTCTTAGACCAATTTTAACATAGTAGTAGCCAGAGATGAAAGATATGTAAACACATGGGGGTATGGGTTGAATGGCAGTCGGCAGTCTCCGAAAGACATGTCCACTTGAAGAATGTTTCTTTATTGAATGTGTGACCATATTTGGAAAATAGTTTTATTTACTTAATTAAGGATCTTGATATGAGATTATCCTGAATAACTTGTGCAGTTTCTTAATCCAGTGGCAAGTGGCTTTAAGGCAGAAGAGAAAGAAAAGAATCTGGGCCACACCGGGAAGAACTGAAGGCCGTGTGAAGACACAGGCAGCGGCTAGAATCACTGTTCTAACCACAAAGAATGCTGGCAGCTATCAGTGATAGGAAGGAATAGGAAATATCTTCACTTAGATCTATTGGAGGAAGCCAAGATATGTCTACACCTCGATTTTAGTCTACAGCTTGATTTTAGACCTCTGGCCTTCAAACAATGAAAGAGTCGATTTCTGATTCTTTTTCCAAGTCATCACATTTACAATTATTTCTTGTCAGAACCTAAGGCAAGTGATATAATGTATATGGCTTCATTTCAATAAAACTTTATTCATAAGAACAGGAGTCAGCCCATTTGTCCTGGTTTTCTAACTCTTGAGTTTGAATAATAAGTAAACTAAATAGGTCAGAAAGCTTAGCACCAATTACATGTATTTAGAGTTTCCTAATGCCAATAAATGCATATGTATGCAGAGTCAGGGATTTTAAAAACGTTTAAAGGTAAAGTTTCAAGATAGGATAAAAACGTTAGCTTATAGGTTCTTATTAGAAGGTTCTGAATAAAGTCTATCTCAACTTGAGATAAGAAAAATATCTGTGCTCCATTTGGGCTTTCTTCTATAATGTATACTATTTACCTTCTTGGAATGGGCCAGGAGACCTAGAAGACTCTGGGATGGGAATTGTGGCTTAGCCTTCACTGAACTAAGCATGAAGTATAATAACTAATCTCCATTGTTGACTTACTGATTTTCCAGCCTCTGGGAGACACACTTACTGAAGGTGTTTACAGAAAGATGTTAACAGCGCAAGGGAGACACAACCTGGATGTGGATGACAGTGTCCCATGGGCTTGGGTACCAAACTGAACAATAATGACAAAGTGCTGAATGCTAACCTAGCAGTTAGTACTCTTGGCCTCCCTACTGCCGATGTGATGTTCTCAGCTACCTCAGGTTCCTGCCCCCATGCCTTTCCTGCTAGGTTGGACAGTAGCTTTCCCTGCCGTGTTGGGCAGTAGCCTCAAACTGCTAGCCAAGGTAAACTTTTTCTTAAGCAACTTTGTGTCAGGGATTTGTTCACAGCAATGAGCAAGGTAACTGATATCAGAACTTTGCTCTTTATCATTCCTCTATCTCAGGAGACCTTCTGGCAATTTCCAAAGCTGTACTAGCCATACAGCTCCTAAGTATCCTAGTTCATCTGACAAGAGGTAACTTAGGGCAGCAAAGGCTTATTTTTGTTCTAGTTTACAATCCATCACAGACAGCGGCAAATCAAGGTGACAGGATCTAATGACAATCTATTCACAGCCAAGAGCAAAGAGCAATGAATGCATTGCCATTGCTAGTGCTAAGCACACTTCTTCCACTCTTTTTTTTTGAGACAGGGTTTTTCTGTGTAGGTTTACAACCTATTGTGGAACTCTCTCTGTAGACCAGGCTGGTCTCAAACTCACAGAGATCCACCTGCTTCTGCTCTCCAAGTGCTGGGATTAAAGGTGTGTGCCACCATTTCCTGGTACTTTTTCCTCTCTTATACAGTACAGTACATAAATCCTGGGAATGGTACCACCCATAGTGGACTCAGTTTTCCCATGCCAATTAACACAATCAAGAAAATCCTTTCCAGACATGCCCGTAGGCCAGCTAGACAGCTCCTCATCGGATCTCCTTGTGGTGGTTTGAAAAGGAACGGCTCCCATAGACTCATATATTTGAGTGCTTAGTCATTGGGGAGTTTCACTACTTGACAGCCACTAGGAGGTATGGCCTTAGAGTAGATATTGCTTGTTGGAGAAAGTATGTTTCTAGGGGTAAGCTTTGAGGTTTCAAATACTCAAGTCAGTATCTTTCTCTTTGTTGGCTGTGGATCCAGATGTAGACCATTCAAGCTATTTCTCCAGTACTATGTCTGCCTGAATGACACCATGCTTCCCACCATGATGGCAATGGACTAAACTTCTGAACTGTAAGCCTTCTCCAACTAAATGCTGTTTGTAAATGTGTTACCATGGTCATGGTGTCTCTTCGCAGAAGTAGAACATTGACTAAGATACTCTCCTAACGGGTTATTCTAGATTACGTCAAGATGACAACTTATTTTATGTCCAAAACCATAAGCCCTAGGCAATCTTGATGCAGGATCAAATTGAGAGCTAACTGACTATCACACTAAGACCCAGGCTATTATTCACCTAGGCCTAGTGCTTCAACATTTTGTTCTTTCGGTGGCTTGTCTGTGCCACTCTGTTAGAGTGACGAATGTGTAGAGAGCACATATCTGTACCTTCATTCATGCAATAGCATTGAGCAAGACCACTGAGAGGCTAAACTTTTATTCTTTCTCCCAGTAATAATGCCTTTAACAACTAAGTCATTTTCCCTTCCACTTTCAACTGAACATCCCATCATGTGTTACTAAAAGCTGGACAGCATTAAGACTTCTATAACCATTTTTAGAGTGGTCAGTTTCCTTTTGTTCTTGCACCTGTAGAATTTCAACAGCTTATGGGAAAAAAGGATTTATTTTCTGGGTAAACTTTATGATTTGAAAATAAAAAGCCAGACACCAGTTTTCCAATGTGAAAAGATTGCATTAAATTGCCCAACTGTTCTTTGGAATCTCAAAGGTCATTGTTGAATGGCTGTAAATCTCCCTCAATGAAAAACATGGTTGTAAAAATGTTCACCACAAGACTCTCTGTATGTACTTACCACTTCCTTTTCATTTTTTTTTTGTTATGTGACCCAGGGGATAGAATCCAGAATCTTGTGCATGGTAGGCAATTGTTTTACCACAAGCTGCATCCTTGGCCCTTTCATTTTTACTCATTTACATCTCTCAGGGCTTCTCCTCTCTGTATTTCTTTGACTTTCATTATTATTTTTGTATCGTCCCCCAATGACTATTATTAGAATCACTAAACATCATTTTAAGCATTGCACACAGATTTTTTTCTAATTCTTACTTCCCAAGCTAATTTTTTTAGTAGAATTATGTGACTGAGGTAACTCAAATTTCAAGAATTTTGAAAACCCATACCCACTTAACGTGGCCTGGAAATTCAAGTGCCTTCAGAGTATCTTTCTTTCTTCTCTTTATTTCTTTTGGTATGGCTGCCCCTTATCCATGGCTAAAACTCCTTCTGTGTTTCCCAACTAGCATAATAAACATTACACAAGTCTACATGTACAGATATGTATGTACATACTACAGTGAAGATTTATGTTTTGGGTTCAGTTTGAAAATGAAATGATGTTTCTTTTTGCTTTTTAGAAATAGCAACAATGATTTTGTTCTCAAGAATTCTTTATACATACATACATACATACATACATACATGTGTGTGTGTGTGTGTGTGCATGTGCACACCATGGCAAGCATGTACAGGGCAGAGGACAACTTACAAAAGTTAGTTCTTTCTCTCCACCATGTGGGTCTTGGAGATCAAACTCAGAATTTTAGGTTTAGCAACAAGTGCTATCTCATCAGCCCTATAATTCTTTTTATTTCTCCTTCGTCTTCTTCTTCTTCTTCTTCTTCTTCTTCTTCTTCTTCTTCTTCTTCTTCTTCTTCTTCTTCTTCTGCTGCTGCTGCTGCTACTACTACTACTACTATTACTGTTGTTGTTATTTTGAGACAGTCTTCTTATGTAGCTCTAGCTGACCTGGAGTTTTCTATGTAACTAAGGCTGACCTCAGACTTGTGGTTATTCATAATAATTTTCCACTGAGTAAATTCTGGGTACTTGGATTACAGGAGTGCTACTATGTCTAGATGGCAGATTTCATTTTTCTAAAAACAGAATTCCTATTTGTGGGATCCTTGATTCTAATTTTTTTTCATTGTTCAGTAGTTCTGACTTGCATCGTAGCATCTCTTAGCTATATTTATTGGGCATCTACTCAGTCAGAAGAAAATGAAGACTGTGGAAAAAGTCACGAAACAAATCATAACTACTTGTACTCACTGGAACAGCTAATTTAACACGCATGACCCTCCTTGACCTTACTCTGGTAGAATTTTTGTCCCATCAAGTGGCTAGTATGAACTCGGTGATATTTTTGCCTTATCAATTCCCATATTATGGCTACTAGGGGGTGCCAGGGTAGAAGAGATTCCTTCTGGAACGTCCAAGTCCAAACTATGTGTGGTGACTCACACTGAGAATTACAGCACTCTGGAGGCAGAGCCAGGAATGCCATGACTTGAGGTTAGCCTGGGACATGGTGAGTTCCAGGCTAGCTTGGGTTTTACATTTTGTCTCCCTAAATAAATGCATACACACATAAGTAAATTTGTGACTTTATAAAATGTCAAAGCTGTAGTCTAGGATTTTAAAGAAAGAGATACTCTACAGCAGGGGACTTAATTCTCGGGGTCCTGGCCAAATAAGCATGGGGCAGAAAAAAATGTAGTCACAGAACCATGACAACAGCCTAGTGGCAGAGTGTCTGTCTAGTACAGAAGACTAGGTGAGGACCTGAGTTCTATCCCACAAGCACCAAGAATAAAAGAAAGAATGGGAAAAGGACTGTCAAGAGTTCACAGCAATAAAAACCACTGTCTTTGAAGTGAGTACCTGTCATTTCCAAATTAAATTCAAGCTGCAATGGGTAAATCAGCATGTTTTTAAATTGTTATCAATGTCATCAGTTCTTAAAGGTTCCATGTTATATTTGGACATTACATTTTTTTTATAGGTGTAACCCTAAATTTTCTCTTTTCTTCATGGTAACGGGGATTGAAACAATAGTCTCACATGTGCTAGGCAGGCATTCTATACTATTTCTCTTTCTCTCTCTCTCTCTCTCATCATATGTGTCTGTATATATAGGCACACATATGTCCTAGTATGCATGTGGGGGTCAAAGAACAGCTGTATATGTTGGTACTTGTCTTCTACTGTGTTTAAGGCAGGATCTCTTTCTTGTTTGCTGCTGAGCTGTATAATCCAGGCCACCTGGCCCACAAGTTCTCAGGGATTCTTTTGTCTCTGCCTCCTATTTTGTTGTAGGGGCACTGGGAACACAGACATATATTATGTGTCTAGCTTCATGTGAATTTTGAGCACTGGAACTCAGGTCTTCATGTTTGTGTGAAATACACTTCCCATCTCCCTAGCCCTTGGGACCAGTATTCTTAAGTATAAGACATTACTTTTGAATTCTGTTCCTGATTACTATTGTTGGGACAGTTCTCAATAGTTAGGTACAAGGGTCAGTAATTCATGAATTTAGGAAGAAAATACCTGTGTCCTGTGTGCCTGCATTTTTCTTGTTGGCCATGTTAAATATTGATCTCCTGGAGTCCACAAGCAGCCGGTAGTATCCAGCCGTCAGACAGGCCAGGTTCATGGCATCTGATGACTCCATAAGGAGTATGATGGGCTGCACAACAAAGAAATACACAAGAAAGTATTTTTTATTAAAGTATTTCCCCATAGAGTATTTATAAATGCTTATGAACTGTAAGCAAATGAAGTTACTGAGTAAACATTCCATTGGAGAAATATAAATGGGAGAAACTCAGAGACAACACAAGGTTGCCTTACTGAGAAAACCTTTAGGAGACATGATTGACAAAGCCTGTTGCCTTCACAGAGAAGTTGACATACCTAGCAGAAGAGCTCTGAGAGAAACAGGGGACCAACCTAGCCCAAGTCACACTGTTAAGTGGGGAGGAGTGAGAGGAGCGGATTAAAGGTGTTAGAATCAATGGGAAAGATTTTCTGCAGAGCAAATGAGAATGCACCCGTTCTCTGCAGCAGGAAATATGACCATAACAGGAACAACATAGAGTTCACATATGCTCATTGTGAATATATGCACTGAACTTAAAATTTCCTTCCAACTCATTCTAGAAAAAAAAAAAAAGTACCAAGCTCCATGAAACACTGGTTTTCTTTTTACAATAGATAAACGTCCGAAGAGTAATAGTTAAGGCCGCTATTTTAGTTACCAAGAATTAAGCCTATGATATAAAAACATCAGGAATATTAAATTTGAGATTCATGGGGCTGAAGAGATGTCTCTGGTTGAGAGCTAGGACTGCTCTTAAAGGCCGTTGAGTTTGGTTTCCTACACTTCTACTTGGTGGCTCCCAACTGTCTGTAACTCTAGTTGGGGAAAGCCAATGACCTCTTCTGTCCCCCCCCCCCCCGTGTGTGTGTGTGTGTGTGTGTCGGTATGGGTGCACAGACACACACACTTCAGAAAATCTCTTTGAAAATGTAAGATCTGTGGTGAAAATGAGTGTTCAAGAGAAATAAAATGCAAGTCAGAATTGAGACTGTAACTATGTGGAAAGTGTCAAAGAGAGCTGAAAAAAGATTGTTTCTAAAAGAAGTTGTAAATTTCCACAAATGTAAACTAGAGCTGAAAAGAGGCACTGTTAAAATTGGAAGCAATGAGCTTGTAAGAGGCCATGTACCTTGGGTATGGAATGATACGCCGATAGGATAATATTTCTCATTGGCTTGCAAGGATGTGTTCTTGTTGGAAGAAAGAGCAAAGGATACAGAAATGTGTGAACAGAAGAAAGCAGACAACAGAAAAGATCAAGAAAAGAAAGTGACTGGTCTCTATTTCTCACTCTCAGAAGTAGTACACTGCAGGTACTGTGCCCTTGATTATTGGAACAACACTTGCCATCCAAAATTCATGAACTGTCATTTCCACCAGAACTGCAGTCCCTGCTTAATCTTTAAGCTACCCCATCATCATCAGTCAGTTCAGAGATGACACTTGTAGCTGGAAGTATTTTTTGTCCTGCTGGTCCCCCTGGACCAGTTTTTCTCTGGCCACCTATTCCTGAAGCAGCTTATGAAATAACCACTCTGAGGCTTATTATAAGTTTTATTGTTTAGCCAATGTCTTGGGCATCTAACTAGTTAGCTGTAACTATTAAATTAACCCATTTCTATTAATCTGTGTGTTGTCACAGGCTGTGGCTTACAGGTACAGCATGTTACTCCTTTGTGTGATACACGACATCTCCTCGACTCTGCCTACTCTCTCTCTCTCTCTCTCTCTCTCTCTCTCTCTCTCTCTCTCTCTCTGTATCTTTGTTTGAACTTTACTCTGCTAAACCATTGGCTGAAAGAGCTTTATTCATCAACCAATAAAAGCAACACATATATGGAAGGACATCCCACATCATCTTCCCTTTTGTCTAAAAATAAGGTTTTAATTTTAACATAGTAAAATTATAAATAACAAAACATTTCTGTTCTTGTCTTTGTGGGAAAATAGAAAATACCCATCTTCATTAAATCAAGAGACCTTGTACATCTAGTCATCTAAGGAAGAAAAGATAGCTAACCATCTGACTTATGATACCAATATTCTTTGCAGGGTAAAAATCTCACTACCTTAACATCCATATCTCCTTACTTTTTAATATAGTAATAGCAGTGACTCACTGAAAAATCAAAGTTAGCTATACTCTGGTTTCTCTTCAGGTCGTATAAATCTTTCGCCTTTTACAAAGTTAGCTTTGGTGCTATACTATGGCTCTCTCCTTCTCTAAATCCAAGCATGTTGTTAATTTAGAGCCGCCTGGTGTGGGACAGAAGAATAAAAATCTAGGGACTAAAGTTATCAAAACTCTGCTTTCAAAAATTCTACTTCTTCTGTTACCTATTTTTGTCTCTATGGCACCTTTCCTTTGATATATGTCTATCAAAATTCAAACTTTCCATTTTGATATTAATAATGTTTAAGTTCTCCAAAATGAACAATAAATTTTCCTACAGAAATCTCTGAAGTCTTAAGAAAGAAGATGGGAGTCCCACAACAATGATTCTACCTGGTTCATATGATACCATTGAGGCAAGAAACACCACTCAAAGATCAGTTTTGGGCTACAAACTGCTCAAGATGATTCTACTTTCACTAACTGAGATAGTACACATTCTTACAAAACTCTGGTCAGAACTTCAAATAAGAACCTCAGAAAAACCTTACCCACTACTCAGAGACTGTCTACAATTGTTACAGACAGTACTCTTGAGACTTAATCATTGTTTTAGTTTTTACAAGATCCCATAGAAATATC
The DNA here is from genome assembly GCF_950005125.1 of Chionomys nivalis. Taxonomy (NCBI): domain Eukaryota; kingdom Metazoa; phylum Chordata; class Mammalia; order Rodentia; family Cricetidae; genus Chionomys; species Chionomys nivalis. The sequence goes on along the minus strand of NC_080112.1, from coordinate 127,720,683 downwards.
CTTGCCTCCATGTCAGCTAGAAGTAATTCCAGAAAATGTCATCCCCTCTCCCAACAGATTTTGTCTTATCGGGGTTATTGATATTTGTCATCTGTTAGGAGTTATATAGGGTTGGGGGTGAAATATGAGTTAGGATCAGGAACCTTTTTTTGAAAAAGAAAAAAATTGGGAATAGATGGGATGGGATTACAGGTAGATTAGTGTATCTATTTGTGAACTATTAGTTATAGATGATTTACATTGGTAAAGATTCTTGTATATTGATACACATATAAAATTATCTTTGTATTTCTGTCTAAGATAATTTATATATTGATAAAAATTCAAATTATATTTGTTATATTGAGTATGCTCCTATTTCTGTTTACAATATTTGTACACAAATGCAAGGTTATTTTGTCATGTTGTATGTATGTATGTTTCTACCTCTGCTTAAGATAGTTTATATATTGATGTAATTTTAGGATTTTTTTTATCATATTGCATTATATATTTCTACCTATGATCAAGATATTTATATATATTATTACAGTTCAAGATCATTGTCCTCATTACTGCACATATGTTTAAATATTGTTTATTTTTATAATGTGAAGCATAATCTTTAAATTATATAGGTTATAAGAATTACAGGTTAATAGTCAGACATGTTTGTCATATTTAGTTATGTTAGTTAGGTCCTCAAGATGCACAGAGATGTGCTCTGCATAGGTAGGTAATTTTCAGACACTTCAAAGAACTGTAAAATATGACATTTAAATAACTCAAGATTTTGTTGACATGAGACATGATTTCTCTTGGCAGCACTGATCTATTCCCAAGAGAATGTTGGACACCGAAGACACTTCACTTGGAGCTTGTTTTCTTCTTAGCAAAATTGGCCTTTAGGCAAAGAATTGCCCTTTCCTTGACTACTGACAATATGCATGATGTCCAAACTGGACAAGCAGGATACAAGCAAACGCAATTGCCCAAACTCGCCAAGAAAAAGTAGGGAAGTCTTTTGAATGTTCCTGCTTCTGAAATGGTCCGTAGGATATTCGAGGCCTTAGGCAAAGTTGGTTGCCCCAACATTGCATAAGAGTCATTGGGTGATGATTCAAGTAGCCACCTGTTTCTGTCATTTCCTGCACCTTTTTGAAGTTGCTTGCTTGCACTTCTTGCTTACTCAGGTAATATTAATTTCTTTTTCATGTCTTTGATGGTCATAGTTATTTTCCTCTCTTAACTTAGCTAAGACATCTTTAGTATAAAATTTAGACTCCTCAGGTTAGGATAATTATTGAAATAATCTCTGTCATTTGCTAATCACTTTAGACTGGACATTTAGCATACTTTTTCTTTTTGATGTTGTTCATATTGGTTGTAGTTCTACTTTTGTATATGTTTTTGCCTTTTCTTTCTCCTGGACAATACTTGATATTTGTTCTTATTGAATATAGTTTTGTATTAGGTTTAGAACCCTCTTGTTTAGATAAAAGGAGGAGGTGCTGTGGAGTTCATTCAGCCAATAGCCTTTTGGTTACCAGCTCATTAGGGCATGGTCTGAGGTACTATGTGTGAATTGATAAGCGCAGACAAAAAGTGTGCTTGCTTTCTTGGGTGGTGGTTGGAATTCTGTTTGCAGCTTCCAGTACCCAGAGAGCAGAGGACTACAGCTCTCTCCCCTTATTGAAAGCTTTTCTCCAAATAAATACTTGTTATCCATTATTCTGGGCTCTTGTGGACTTTCCCAATTGTGTCTAAAAAGACCATTTCCAGGATCTCCCCACTCAATTCTCATTGGGACACACTATTCCTATTACTAATGACAACATCCAGTTCCCATCCATTATGTATTTTCCCTACAATGTGACCATTTCTCTCAGCATCTTGGACCATGAACTACCAAGAATCTTGCCACACTTGTGGTTGTCTAGGAAGCCAATTGGAGTCATTTGGAATTAAGGGCATGGCATCATGTGAACCTCCATGTTCTCTCTATCATGGTAATCTCTTGCTGCAGAGCATGCTAACACATTCTGATGAGCTTTGCAGAAAATCTCTATAATCACCCCAGTGTCTCTTAATTTTCTTCTCCAACTCTGCCGTAGTGGGATTGACATTAGGGCTGGGTATCCCAATTTAACCAAAGAAAATGAGAATTTTAATACATCTAGGAGAGCTCTTGCTGATTCCCCATGTGAACAATCTAGTCTAGAAGTCAAATGGGAACACATTTTCCCTGATGTTATATGATCACCAGTAGTATTCTATAATCAGAAGGGCCCGAGAGATGATGACTTGCTTTTTGTACATAAATGAGGAAACTGTGCTCTAAGAAATATATCAACCTGTCCCCAAATCATACAGCAATTTAATGAGGCCTAGAGTCCCTGGACTGGAGTTCTCTAGATTTATTGTTCTTTTTTCTTTTTTTCTTCTTTGCAATATGGCATCTTTGAGACCCTGCACACATCAACTCTTCCCTGCATGGTGAGTGCCATCAATGTTATCAGAAATGATCTGTTCAAGCCAGGGCCAAGGGTCAACATCTGAAAGCCTTACCTTCACATCTAACACGTGCAACTCCACCCTCACCAAGCTCTCCTCTTCCGTAAACATTTCAATCCTGTTGACGTGGCTGAAGTCAGCTAAAAGAGCCACCAGGTTGGTTTTGGTGTTTATGACATGGCTTATGCCATAGCGGGGACCAACCAGAAGAGTCACTTCTGAGCGCTTCTCTGCCTGCTGAGGGAAAGAGAATGACAGAATATTTCAAAGCCTGGACTTTCTGAAGCACTTTGGAAATCTCAGTCTGAGAGTCTGTTTTCATAAGATCACATTGCTTTCTTCAGAAAGTTTTTCTGGGTCACACTGTACTAAATCACCCAATTAGGAGGATGTGGATATGAGTGTATGGAAGCACTGATAAATTATGAATCACATAGAAAGTAAATGTTATCATGCTGCAATAAATTTATAAACGTCAGAAGCTTTTAGAAGTAAGACTTGTGGATATTTTCCCCTTCCGGTCCAGTGATTGAAAGACTACCATTGTTAAGAGTCCTTTGATTTCCCTGTTTCTTTGCTTTTCTTTTTCCAAGGATTGCTACAGCAAAGCTATCTGGCTTGATATTTCACAAGCTATCTTCGGACTGTGATGAAGTCAGTTAGGATTGAAGACAAGGAAAGATTCCCAGCCTTTGTTTTTGTCATCAGGGACAACTCCTTGAAGATAGCCTGTGTTGTGACACTTGGCAGACCTCTGTGACTGCAAACAGAAAGAAAGAAAGAAAATGAAATTACCACTAATGTTGCCTTGAACACACGACCTCCGTATAGTCGCAGGTCGCTGAGGAACTTGAGATAGTGAACCTTGGCTTGCAATGCAGACAGCTGAGGAGAGAAAAGAAAGCTTAAATGTGGATTCCAGTGGGTGGGGCCCTTTCTACTATAGAAACAAAGACACAAGAGAAAGATGCTTTTTTGTTTGAGACATGGTTTCATGTATCCTCGGCTACCCTTCAATTTGCTATTTAGCTGAGGATGACCTTGAACTTCTGATCCTCTCGTCTTCAACTCTAGAGTGTTAGAATTACTCATGTGTGTCACCATGCTCAGTTTATGCAGTACTGGGGTGGAATTCAGGGCTCTGTGTTTTCTGTCAACTGAATTTCACCTCCAGCCCCAAAGGATGCTTTTATTGCTGGGGAGATAGGGTGTGAGAAAGAGTCTTCAGTAAGAAGGGTAGTAAATTGGAATATCCTGGGTTTTCTGGTGTCAGACTGCAATTTGACATCAAGATTCAAACTTGATTGCTTCTGGAGGTGTGTGTGTGTGTGTGTGTGTGTGCATGTGTGTGTGTACTGGGGTAGGTACATAAGTGTGAATACACAATTCACACCATTCAAAAATGAGAACAAAGTGAGATATTGCTCCCTGAAAATGTCTGCCCACTGGGAGTTTACAATAGGCAAGGGATAGTTTCCAATTGTGATTAGGGGCAAAGGAATGGGGCATGTGGCATGTAAATGTGCCAATGACACAAGAGACACACCTGCACATAGATTTGTGGGGGTATCTGAAATCTATGCAAAGTCTTTAAGCAGCTTGCTCACTTCCCCTCTCAAGTTGCTTCCACTCCTTTCAAGTTTCCAGGGAGAATGAACTTCCTGAGCTCCAACCATGGAGAACCAATCTGAGCCTGCTGTGTAAACCCTTGTTTTGTTAATTCAGCTCTGAGATCTGTTAAGAATTCTCTGAGTTGAAATACCAATACCCACATAGAACTGATCTGTATAGAGACTTCAAAATTGTAGGCTTTTATATCATTTTTTAAAAAATGGAATTTGACTAGAAATCTGTCTTTGTTTCATATTGAATGCAAAAGGAATGTTTCTCAGAGTAATATTTTCAACAAGGCAGAGATGATCCCCATTAAGTAGCAAAGACTAAAATTCCGTTTCAGCCATGCATGACTTTCCAACTCTTGCTAACTACAAAGAGAGATACTGCCCTTTGTGCAGTTGGGATTTCGCACTGTTCGCTCACTCTAAATCTTGCCAAAAACCTGAAACAATTTAAGCAAACCACTCACTCATGGCTGGGAATGATAGTTTTATAGAAAACACACGCACACACAAAATTGGTACATGATAAATAAGAGAATTAACTAAAATTGGTGGTTGCCAAATTATTATGAGGCCAGTAGATGAGGCTTTGAAAATTAACCAAATAAAACTAGATAACAGAAATCATATTTGGGCAAATAAGGACAAAATCCATGAAACTAAAGTGTGTAGGTGTGTGTGTGTGTGTGTATGTGTATGTGAGGGTGTGCATGTGTATGAGTGCATGTGTGCACAGAGGACAGAGGACAAACTCAGGCATGATTTCTCAAAAGTCAGTCACCTCATTTTATTGGAGAGTGTAGCTCGTAGGCCTGAAGGTCTTTAAGCAGGCTAGACTGGCTGACAAGTGCATTCAAGTGAGTTGTTGCAGTGAGATACAGTGAGCCTATGTCCATCTTCCCAGCGCTGGGATTGTCACCACATGTACCATCATTACATGGGTTCTGGGACTGATAGATGTAGGGATAAGTCCCGCTCATTAGGGGGCATGTTTGCCTCAGGCTAATGTTTATCTATAAATCTGGCGAGCATGCTCGCAGCGCTTGCTTCTGCTTTCCTGGTCTCCACGGGAACGGTGGTTCTGTAAGTCTATTTCCCCATTAAAGCTGTATATATTTTTACAATCTGTCTACATTCATTTATGCCATTACATTTTGGCGCCCAACGTGGGGCTCGAACCCACAACCCTGAGATTAAGAGTCTCATGCTCTACCGACTGAGCTAACCAAAGTTGGTTGACTCAACATTGCAAACAAGACTTTGGGTGATTGCCCAGGTAGTCAGTTGTCTCTGTCAATTGTTGCACATTTTGGATGTATCTTGTTTGTTAAGTAATATTTATTCCCTTCTCAGATCTTTGACGGAGTTGAAGATTATATAATTGTAGTTACTCTCTACATTATTTAGACTCCTTGAGATAGAATGTTTAGCAAAACTTTTGTTCTCAATATTGCTTGTTATATTTATTATTTGTTATTATTGTATATAGTTGTATTTGGTTTAGTTCTGTCTTATTTAGACAAAAGGGGGAGATGTAGGGATAAGTCCCGCCCCTTAGGGGGCGTGTTCGCCTCGGGCTAATGTTTACCTAGAAATCTGGCGAGCATGCTTGCAGCACTTGCTTCTGCTTTCCTGGTCTCTGTGGGAACGGTGGTTCTGTAAGTCTATTTCCCCATTAAAGCTGTATATATTTTTACAATCTGTCTGCATTCATTTACGCCGTTACAGATAGAACTGTGTTTTTTTTTGTTCTTTTGTGGTTTTTGGTTTTGTTTGGTTTTTCAATACAGGATTTCTCTGTGGCTTTGGAGCTGTCCTGAAACTAGCTCTTGTAGACCAGGTTGGCCTCAAACTCACAGAGATCTGCCTGCCTCTGCCTCCCAAGTGCTGGGATTAAAGGCGTGCACCACCCACCACCACCTGGCCTGGGGTTCTGGGATTGAATTCAGGTCCTCCTCCTTGTGTAGCAAGTGTTTTCCCGACCAAACAGTCTCCCAGCCCTAGGGATCATAAATCTTTTGACCCATGGTATCTTGCTATTTTTCTGAAGCTGAGTGCTCACAGTGAGGTGATTGGAGTCATTTTCGTTTGAAACTGGGAAGGAGAGTGTGGCTGAGAGTGTACTGAAGTTGATCATATGTTTGAAAAAAATGTTTATGAGGTGAAACCTTATAAAATGACAGAGAATAGGATCCTAAAAGCAAAGGACTACCCGCATGAATGGTGAGTTGCATTGGGGTCAGGCAAGTATCAATAGCCCATATCAGCTGCAATGTGTACTCAGGCCATTCCCTGTTTTATAGGCTCAGAGATTTAAGACTCCTTGCCCTTCTCCTTACTGGAATTTGTTGTTATTGCTTCTAAACCATATCTTTCTTTTCCTTTTAAATGGACTTTGTGTGTCTCCCACTTAATGAAAACAGAAATGAATACAAAGATTTTACTCCCCATGACCAGTGACAGAAATCACTTTGCTTTCTCTTCCCATTGTAGTATTTAATCTAATGGTTGTCACTGGGAATGTTGGTGGTAGTGATTTTGATCATTAGGACACATTTTTGTTTGTGACAATTAAGGGAGGGGTGACCCTGGCATGTGGTCAGAATAGATCAAGGAAGGATGCTGCATCATATTTCACAATGCCAAGAGTATCACCATTTTATCTTACCCAATGTCCACAGCTTCCTTGGAAAGAATCCCTAATGACTACAGTAACTGGCCTGCAGGGCTCTTTACTGGCTGCTGGGCATTTAAGTTAGTCTGAGCAGTAACCAGTTACAGGATAAAAGTGTACAATTTTCTTGTGATTTGATCCCTTGATGGAAAAGTCTCGTGTGAGCACCACTTGCCTCTGGCCCCATACAATAAGGAGTTTCCAACTTGTGAGAAAGGAATAGATATCTGGAAGGATCGGCAGATTTTGTTCTTTTTAGACATATGTAAATAGTGTACAAAGTTCTTCTGGAAATGTGGTATGCTAAGTGTGTTCTTTATGGGCTCATTTGAAATGACTTTTTGAATGAAGGCAAATGTCTCTGCTTAAAATCTAGATTCTATTAAGATGTAACTGGGATACCTTTTTACCCGGTGGTACCAAGTTTTGATTTGCTTTGACAAGGTGGGAGAGAGCTTTCTTGATGTTCTTCTCTTTCATGCTCTGCAGCACAGCAGATGGAAGAAATGTCTCCAGGCCCCATTCTTTCCTGCAACAGAAAGCGCATCATTCACTCCCCAATTCTTGTGATGATGACTTCCATAAGACCAAATGACACTCTGCTGTTTGTTGGAACAAATGGACTCTTGGTAAGACAGAGAAGCAACTTTTCATTTCCATGTGGGAAACACCTTATTGGATCATTGATACACATGTTCACATTTAAAAAGAAACATATATATCCCTCACTCTGTAGAAAGAACACTAACAATGGACATTAAAGAGTCATTTTGTTCAACCAATTTCAGTCTCCTAAATACATACATTCTATATCCAGATATTTCCAATATGTTTCTTTGTCTTCCTCAGCTTGTCCTTACTGTCTTCATTGATTTGCATGCCTTAGGGCTATTGGTGTCTTTATTTTAAAACATACACACTCACATATCACACACACACACACACACACATAGACATATGGGGGGCAGTGCTAGGGTTCAGAGACCTACAGTAGAACAAAACATGACTGACCACCACAACCAACAAAACAACAAAAACAAAAACCCAGAAATCAATGACATGATTCCTAACAATCTTCTGCTATTCTCATACTTCAGTGCCTAGACAAGTCTTCATAAGAGAGGCTTTCTCTGGAAGCTGATGGGAGCAGATGAGGATTCCCATACCCAAATATTAGGCGGAGCTCAGGAACCCCATGTAAGAGGTCAAGGAAGGATTGTAGGAACCAGAGGGGTGGAGGATACCAGGAGAACATGGCCCACAGAATGTGCTAACATAGCTCATAGGGGCTCACAGAGACTGGAGTGGCAATTATGGAGCCTGCACGGTCTGACCTAGGTCCTCTGCATATATGTAACGGCTCAATAGCTTGGTGCTCTTGTCAGATTCCTAACATTGAGAGCACAGGATATCTCTGACTCTTTTGCCAGCTTTTGGGCCCCCTTTTCTCCTGTTGGGTTGTTTTCTCCAGCCTTGATCTGAGGGGTTGTGCCTAGTCTTATTGCACCTGGTTATGGTGTGTTCAGTTGATATCTCTGGGAGTCCTGTTCTTTTCTGAAGGGAAACAGAGAAGCAGTGGATCTGGGGGAGAGGGGAATGGAGGGGGTTACCTGGGAGAAAGGAGGAAAGGGAGGCTGTAGTCAGGATGTATTGCATAGATAAGAATAAGAGAAAAATTCAAAATAAGAAAAATAAAATACCCATACATATGCATTGGAGGGGCACATCACTAGGGCAGGAACCCAAGGTTGTATTTATGCTAGTGATGTGTCCCAGCCGTATATTATTATCCTAGTGAGTTTTCGCATCATTGTATCTTTTAAAATACATTTTTTGGGGGAGTTTTCTACAACATGTTTTGATCTCAGTGATCCCCATTCTCCTATCTTCCCAGATTTATCCCCTTTTCTGTCTACCCAACTCTGTGTGCCCCCACTCTCCACTTACCCTACAAATACTAATCCGCACTGTCTAGATATTCTTGGACGTGTGTTCTTCCACTAATATATCTTTGTACCTCACCTTTACATTCAGACCACAAGTTCCTTGATAGTCAGGATTATATTTACTACAAATTAGTGCTTTCTACTACCTGATGGAAATGCCATATACAATGCTCAGTCAAATATTTGGTAGACGAACTGAGTGGTGCCAACACAGCTGCAGACTGCAAGATTTCAAGTGAAGCTACTTATCTTTGAGAGGTTCTGGGCTGCACAATGTTCTCCTTGGGAAGATTGGCTAGACAGGAGGAGCAGAAAGGTGTACTAGTTTTCTAATGATAGGGTCTCTCACTGACCTAAACTTTACTGGGTAGGCCAGGCTTGCTGACTTTGCTTTATCAGTGCTGGGATTACATGCACACACCACATGCATTGCCAGCTTTTAAAAGCATGGGTTCTGGGGCTCAAATTCTGGTCCTTATGTTTATACAGCATGCATGTTAGTGACTGAGCTGTTTCCCCAGCTCCCCAGATGCATTTTAGTTGTCTGAATACATTCTCTAGTTGTATAGGCGCCTTTGCAAATGGCAGCCAGTTTTATCTGTCCCTAAACACTTTAGGTAGCTGGAGAAGGAACATGTGAATGTGTCCAGCTGAGACCTGTTTGTGAACAGTCTTTCAGACTACAGCCATTATGCGTACGCCCCAGGGAAAAGGGCTGGACCACTCAAGGGAGCGAACCATATAGGAAGGCTTTTCATCATTTAGTTGCCAGTAGGTAAATTTATAATAGCTCAAACAGTGGCACTGGGAGCAGGAAATTGAAGCTTTAGTCTTCCCCAACCCAGGCTCTAAAGCCTGTTGAGCAAAGGCTTCAGGATGGGTAGTGTGGCAGCCCCTGAGAAAGTGCCTTTGGAGAGTGGGATTATTTTCATTTGTCCTTGTTTTGAGTGCAGATGGGGAGAAATCCAAAGCTTTTAGCATGGCGTGGAGATACGGATTCAGTCTGGTGAGTTCACCTTTTTGTTAGCATAAAGAGCTGCTGGGATGAAGTAACTGGTGTTTACTATAGGCTAAAGAATCTCTTGCTGAGAGACTGAACGTTCCCTCTTAAAGGATGACCCTTAAATAGATTCATCAGCTGGAGGCAATACAAACCATCTATTTTCTAAGAAAAGCAAATTTTCCTTGGCCAAAGAGGGATGCGGCTGTTAAAATGGCATCCTCGGCGAGAGAAGGCATCTAAAGTTTACAAATAAGATGTGCCCCACAGAGTCAACTTTGTTGAGTGACATCTTTGCCAGGCACTTCTCAGTTTTTTTTTTCCTACATAGATACCAAGGCACCATGCTTTCTGATTGTGGCATATTTTTGAGATGTATTTTTATTTTATGTGCATGCGTGTTTTGCCTGCATGTTTGTATGTGTACTAAATGCATGTACAATGCCCACATAGGCCAGATGAGGGTGCCAGTTTGTGCTGGGACTGGAGTTACAGATGGTTGTAAGTCATCAGATGGATGCTAGGAACCAAACTCACGTCCTCTGCAAGAGCAACAAGTACTCTTAACCAGTGGGTCATTTCTCCAGCTCGCTCTTTTTACTGTCTTTGTCATGATCTTATTATGTAACTTGGGATGGCTTCAAACATGTGATTCTAACTCAGACTCCCTCAATGCTAGGATTATTGGTGTGAGCCACCAGGCCCAGCTGATCTCCTGCCATGATGACGCTTCAGAAAATGTCCCTCCGTGACAGTGGTTATCAACCTTGCTGATGCTGCAATTCTTTAATAAAGTTTCTCAAGTTGTGGTAACCACCAACCACAAAATTATTTCATTCCTACTTCATAACTATAATTTTGCACTGTTACTTATCGTAACATAAAGATCTGTGTTTTCTGATGGTCTAAGGCAACCACTGTGAAAAGGACATTTGAACTCCAAAGGGGTTGTGACCCACAGGTTGAGAATCACTGTTCTATAACCACCCTAGCAAGAGAGGGGGGATTCTAAAGAGACATTTGTGTCCATTCTTTGTTCTAGCAGGCTGTTAAGACAAAGGAGCCCCTAGAAAATGAATTCTTCCAAGACTATCACACTGGAAGAAGGCAATGGCTGAAGTGTGGTACCACCCAGAGGAGGAATTTGCCTCCTAGGAAGAAATACCATACACTCCCCACATTTTATCTGAATACCACGCAACAGAGACCAAACAATGAAGATTAAATGGTGGGCTGGACCACACCTTGATCAAGACTGCTGAGTTACATATACCTCTTGCCCGCTATTAAAACCTAAACTCCACAAATCTAAATCTCATGTCAGGACCTTAAAGATAGACTTGGGGCTCAGTATACCCATTTTTTGTTCCTCTTCTCAGTTCTACCGCATGAAATTCATCTTTTTTCTTCTTTTCTTCCTATAACTTGTCTCTTTAATTGGCGTATTTTTGCAGGGTGGCCAAGCCTAACTGGACTCTCACAATAATCCTGTCTATCACACAAACTCAGGCACAAAGAGTAGTTCCACTGCTTGGGATTTAACCCTTCCCCACCCCTAACCCTATATTGTGAATTGGTGAAGTAACAAGCTACTTAATAATCTTGTACCTCACTTTACCCATTTATCTTTGAAGTAAACCCTGGGCACCAAATGTGCTGATACTGATTTTCTTCCTGATTCTGAGAGAGGAGCACAGTAAGTTGCTCAGGTTGGCCTTGCACTCAGTCTACTGCTCGGGATTCTCCTGTGTCAGCCTCACGAATAGCTAAAATTATGGGCCTGCACCATCAGGCCGAGTTGTTTCTTTATGGTGTTTTGGGGACAAAATCTTGTTATGTGGTCTCGGCTGGTCTTGTACCCATGGTAAGCCTTCTGCCTCAGGACACTCTACCGCTAAAGTTGATGGGGTGGCAGGAGTGAGCCATCATTCTGGGGCGTCCATATCATTTTAAGAACTTGCTTTCACTTTGCCTGCAGTTTTCTAAAGGTGGGTAAAGTGAGAAACACATCTTTCCTATTATAAAAGACAAAATATTTGTCTATTTTCCCACTAGTTTACAAAGATTTAGCCACAAACAAGTTGAACTTTGCAAACAGATACAAAAAAGTGAAGGAAAATCCACGGCATCTCACCGCACCAAGTGTGAACACTTACTCAATGTATTTGAGGGAGATTTTCTGCGTCTGTTTGGTGGTGACAGTGGCGATGTACATTTGTAAGGCGGCCAGCCGCAAGGCAATGTCGTATTTCAGCTCAGGTCCAAATCGCTCCTGAACGACGTCGTTACAACTCTGCAAAGAGACCAGCAGAGGGCGCAGTTCATCAGCGCATGGGCTGCCTTGTGCTCCCCTTTAGAGGAGCAGGTGACAAGCGTTTCCCAAGTGTTTCAACCTTCACTTCTAAGGTACCGAGGCTAAATGTGGAAACATCCCCACCGTGCTGCTTGGAGTCAAGTCAGTCTTTAATTGCACGAACACAGCGACCACACAAAACCTTTAACAGTCATCGACAAGCTGTTATTTAAATATTTAGCTTTTTGTAAAAATAATTAAGAATTTGGGGATGGAACTGCCAAACACAGGTGCTGAAGCTGAACAAGGAAGCCCGGTGGAGGAATGTGGTTTTTGCTGCTGGACTTGGAATCCTGGCTTCCAAACTTCATTCATTTTTCATAAGTTGTGGCTTTGGGCAAATTTCTAACTTGGCGGTGCCTCGGTTTTCCTTTCTCTAAAATGGAGTGATGCTGTTTTCTAATTGCAAGGTGTTGTGAGGACTAAAATAGTTAAATTGTACTTGGAAGCTGTAAGCACACTTCTAAAGGTTTATATATGTCATTCCCAGTTTTGTTTTGTGTGGAACTGGGGTTTGCAGTCCTGGCTTTGCCAACGATAGCTATCATGTTTGAAACCTTACCGTTTATTTGAACCCTTGACCTCAGTTTATTCATCTGTGAGTGGGGCTCATAAGAAACACTTCACTACAGCTGCTTAAGGATTAAGAGGCATGTGCTTTATCACCGGGCATTGGCATATGATCTAAGGGTAGCTATTAAAACCTATTCATCTCAATGGCTGCAGCCCTCCCATTTCAAGCACGTGATTATGTGGGAGTTATCTCTTGGAATCGATTTGTTCAGAGCATGGGTCAAAATGTAGGCCATGTATGGTATTTCACCCTATAGTTTCAGCTACTTCTGAGGCTGTGGTATGTGAATGTCTTAGCTTTTCTATTGCTGTTCTAAGTATCACGAACAAGGCAACTTACAGAAGGAGGAGTTTATTGGGGGTTTACAGTTCAGAGGGTGAGTGCATGACCATCATGGCAGGGAACATGTCAGCAGGCAGGCAGGAATGGTGCTGGAGCAGTAGCTGAGAGCTTATATCCTTACTCAAAGTGAGGCAGAGCCCTAACTAAAAATGAGGGCTTTTGAAATATCAAAGCCCACATCCAGTGCCACACTCCTCTAACAAGGTCATCCTTCCTAACTCCCCCGAACAGTTCCACCCACTGGAGACCAAGCATTCAAATACAGGAGCCTATGGGGAGTGTTCTCATTCAAACCATCACAGTAAACTACAAATTCAAGGCTAGCCTGAGCAAAATCATCAGACTGCATCTCAGTTAACCAAAGTGGCTGAGTATGTATGGTAAAATGGCCACAGATACTAGACTCGAGTACTGGATTCCTCTCTTGTTAGGAGCAAAGTTGGGAGCGGAGAGTAGAAGGAACATGCAGACTATGTAAGCAGATTCTGTACGTGTGCTGACTGATTTTTTTTATTGACAACTGGGTTCTAGTTCTAGAAAAACATACACCCTTTCCTGCATCCTTCTTGAATTCTTTGCCTTCTCTCAAGCAGACATTAAAGGGAAACACACGCAGCAATTTATTTTTTGCTCCCTTTCTAAGGGAAGCACATTAGTAATCATCTCATACTGATTTCATGAAGTTAGGACCACATACCACTACGTGGCTTCCGTATGTAGTATTTAAACACTGCATACTTAGCACATCATAGGTTTTGTATCTACATATGATGGATGCATATTTTTCACTACACTGCTTCATTGCTAAGTGAGTCCAGTTGTCCTCCCAATGCCTCCTTAAGAAGGATTTTCGCCTTTTTTCCCCTGAAAGACATTATAGTTTCCTGGAGCACACAGCAACTTGTGTTTGAAGGGATTCTGTTAAGCACAAGACCTGGGATGGTTGGGTCATACCCTCAAAAACATTTTAAAGCTGCAACTTGTTTTTTGTTTTTTTTTAATTTTGATTTTAACAATCATGCCCAAGTGCTTGAGGCAATCTTGGCCCCAACATGTTAACAGCCTAGGTAAGATTGTCTCATACAGTCCACTAAGAGAACTGGAAGCCCAGAATGTGGTGTGTGCCCGTGTGTATGTATACATACATGTATGTATGGGTGCACAGGCATATGTGTGCTTATGTGTGTTAGGGTCAAAGGACATCTTTGAATGTTGGACCTCAAGAGGCATCCACCTTATTATTATTATTTATAGTTTGACAGGATCTGTCACTAGCTTGGAATTTACCAAGGCTGGGTAAATTCCCAGGCTAGGCTAGCTGGCTGGCAACCCTCTGGGCTCTACTTATCCATCTTTACTTCCTTGATGCTGGATTACAAGCTTGTGCTTCTATGTCTTACTTTTGCTTAATGTGGGCTCTTGAGATGAAACCCATGTGTTTATGTTTTTTAAGGACCGAGCTACTGCCCCAGTCCTAGAAGCTGGTTTGTGAGAAGTTATTTTGTCAAATGACGTTTTTGAAAACTGCTACTGCATAAGGATTCAAAGCAGATATGTGTGTGTGTGTGTGTGTGCGTGTGTGTAGAACTTAGAATAAAAGCCCAGGTTTGACAGTAGGTTTTTTTTTTGTTGTTGTTTTGTTTTGTTTTTTTTTTTGGTTTTTTTCGAGACAGGGTTTCTCTGTAGCTTTGGTTCCTGTCCCAGAACTAGCTCTTATAGACCAGGCTGACCTCGAACTCCCAGAGATCTGCCTGCCTCTGCCTCCGGAGTGCTGGGATTAAAGGCGTGTGCCACCACCGCCCGGCTGACAGTAGGTTATTTCAACTATACATGTGTGCATGTATAAAACTTGAATAAAAAAGCCCAGGTTTGACAGTAGGCTATTTCAACTACCAACACAGTTACTTTAGCCATGACATGTTAGTTTTCTTATATGAAAAATGGTTGAACGCTGAAGAACAACTAACTTAAGAGCTAGCTAATTTGAAAGGTTGTTGTGATAGCTCTAAGGTGATAATTCATAAATGGAATGTGTTATAGAAACACGAGTCATTACTGTTACTTTTCCTAAGACCTCTGGCTGGCCTGAACCATTTTTTCCATTCCTGTTTTACCTTGCTGTGGTGATTTGAATAAAAATGGTCCCTGTAGGTTCATATGATTGAATATTTGGTCTCCAAACATTTAGGAAGGTTTAGGAGGTGTAGCAGTGTTGGGGTAAGTGTATCATTGGGAGTGGGCTTTGAAGTTGCAAAAGCCTATGACTTTCTCAGTTGTGGTTGTGGATCAAGAGAGAAACTTACAACTACTGCTCTAACAAAATGCCTGCCTGCCTGCGACCATACTTCCCACCATAATAGCACGAATTCTCTGAAAATATCAGCAAGCTCCAATTCAATGCTTTGAAAGAAACATTTGAAAAAAGTTGCCTTGGTTATGGTGTTTCATCATAGCAATAACTAAGACACTTGCATTTAAACAGACTTCTGCATGACTCTTTTGACAAGGCAATTAATTAGTCACTTAGTTATTATATAATTAGTTAAGAATGACCCTGGAGAGGTGGTGTGCAATATGAATTATACACACACACAAACATGTGTGTGTGTGTGTGAAAGAGAGATTAATCATCCTTTTATTACTCTTAAATCTATTACTTAAAATACAGTCTTACAGGTGAGTAGTATGCTTATAAAAAGTTCGTTTGTAATTAATGCATGCTTAAGAGGAAAGCGATACTATTAACATGTTTGTAAAGATTTTGGTGGCTCATGAGTTGTATCCTGTTTACTAATTGGTATAAACAACTTTTTTTTTTCTGAATAGAGAGTGAAGAGGGCAAACATCGGCAAGCATATAATCATTATGAATTAGAACAGTCTAGATAATTAGAGTTTACTGCTAATATATATGCTAAAATCTGTAAAAGACCTCACGGGCTATTAATGACTCAGAGATGAATATGTTTGATCACTATGAAACCAGTTTGCATCTTTATGCTTTATCTGGCCAATGGTGACTGTCCTCATTACGAGTCTGCTAAGTTAAATCGATTTTGGTCTTGTAAAGTACTATGTGTGACTTCTGTTTCCTCTTCTGTTCTCCAGGCAATTTCATTGTGTCTTTGTAGTAGCTTAAAACTCAACACAGGCACACAGGAGACCGGTTGACTTCTAGTAGACAGATGGGTTATTTTAGACGCACCACACAGTCTGTGATACAGTCATTTCCAAGTAGAGTCTGAGGCAAAAAAACAAACAAACAAACAAACAAAAAAACAAACAAACAAAAAAAACAAAAAAAAACCCATGTTCATTTCTTATTCTCTGAGGGGGAAATATAAGATGATAGTCACTTGATTTTAGTCTCCATTGCCCATAGTATACGGCTCTCCATCTCCCGTGCAGCCTATTCCTTTAAGAAGCAGATAAACCACCACCCCCATGAAAGGGAAGGCAGGAAAACAGAAACAACATCAGCCTTTTTCTTCCAGTCCCAAGGCAAACTCTCCAGACAGTTTGTCTTATTTTGAGGCCAGTCCTCTGGTATAAAAGATGTCTTTCAAATGAGAAAAGTCTCCGTGCACTTAATTTGAGCAGACACGCCTTAAACAAAACATAATGAGTTTTAGAGGTACTCCTTGTCTCCCTTCCCCAAGACAAGCACAGCCATGTTTTTCCCCTTTACAAAGGCAGTAGACTTCTTGTGGTGTTTCAACAGAAGCCGAATGGTTTGAAAGCCCCATCCTGTTCTCAAGATGAGACTGTAATTACAGAGAACAGCCTGTATCTGTATTTCACTGTCTAAAGCTTTATACTAACAGGTACCTGGAGCTATTCATTTGCTGCTAACTAGCTAATAATTGTAGCACATGGTCTTATCAGAGGTGACCTAGCCTCTGAGTGAGGCTCAGCTGGATTATGGTGAAGGCACAGTAACCGATAAGCTGAGAATCAAACTCTTGATTTTATGCAGCCATAATCGGCTAGGTTTCCTGGCCTCTTGGAGGAACAGAGGACATTGTTGTCAAGTCAGGGGTACATATGACCCCATTTAACACTGAGAAAACCCAGAACACGATAGTCTTGCTGTTTAGGTTGGAAAATGCAATATACATTTAAAATTATTTTTTATAAAAGGTTGTACATTCTGAACAGGATTGGACTTATCTTGGAGGAGCAGAGCTATCTTCATGAACATTAATCAACCTCTTGAGCTGAAAAAACAAAGTCTTTTTCAAAGACCACAGAGATGGGGAAAGTTACTGGGGTCTGTTCTGAGGATTCTGCATACTAGAATGTACCTGTGCATTCTGCTTCTTTTTTTTCTCTGGCTTTTTTTCTGATCTCTAGGGCTTATTATTGCCACTTGATCCCAACAGACGTAATTTGCCACATCTATCTTGTGTGTATCTCCCTTTAACCTAATATCGACTGTCTTTTGACTTGTTTTTCTCCTGGTTTTGTGAATGTGAAGGTAAAAACATGCTTACAGACACTTTGGGTGATTCTATGTACTACACATTAAAGGAATAGATTCTTCTTTGAGATTTTTTTATGTGTATGAGTGTCTTGCCAATAAGCTTGTCTATGTACCATGTGCATTCAGTGCCCATAGTGGCCACTAGAGGTCATTAGATCCCTTAGGACTGGAGTTACAGGTGGTTGTTAGCTGCTATGTGGAGGCTGGGAATCAAATTCAGTTCCCCCGGAAGAGTATCCAGTCCTATTAACTGTTGAGCCATCTGTCCAGACCCAAAATATAGATTATTAATGTTTACTCCAATTGCATTGGGAAATTTAAATCAAAATGATAGGATGGATTCACAAAAATCCAGGAACATCTAAATATTGAATCACCTAAACTTACCCACATGTATCTATATCAATACATTTCCTCCTAGACAAATTGTTCCAGATACTCATCCCTGGAAGTTTTGTTTTGTGGGGGATTATACCCCATAATAAAATATAAAATAGACAATCTAGAGAAGATATATGTATTTTTAAAAATCTTAAAATTCTGAAAATTATTAATTCTAATATTAATCATTACTGTGGTATCTCAGAGAAATTTAAGTGACAAAATGAATAAATATACAGAGAAGGAAAAACTTTTATAGTATGCCAACTGATCAACAAAGAAGACATAATGAAATTAGACATGTCATTTTAAATCATCCTGATAACAATAGATTCAAGCAAGAATCACTAATTAATACTATTAATAAAAATTAGTGGGTGACAATTTGATGAACTATAAGATGATAAAAGTTACAAAATGACTTGCCACAAATTTTATACTCATTACAAAAGAAAAGTTATTAATTTTTACAAGGACACTACCCACATAAGAGTCAAAGTCAGCCTCACAATTAAGGGGATAACCTGGCAACATGTTGCTCCTCGTATGCTACCCTGAGAAGGACACAGTCACTAATGCCATTCCTTGCAAACTCATAACTTCAACCTAATCCTGAGAAAATACTCGAGAAACCCAAATGGAAAGATTTTTATGAAATGTCTGATTAGTACTTTTTAAATTCAATGTCACAAAAGTCACCAAAGGAGGATAAAGGACAGACCTGATTTACGGACACCACAGAAACTTGACAACCAAACTATGTGCAAAATTAGATTCCACAGTGATTTCTATTTTGGAAAAACTGATGGCATAAAGGATATTTGGGGTACAACAGGCATCATTTGGATGTAGATAAAAGATGAGATAAGGGGCATGCATCAGTGTCCTATTTCTTGATTTTTTTATTGAACAGAGTTTATATAAGAAAACATCCTTGTTATTGGAAAATACACGGCATATTTAATATCAAAAATAATACATGATTCAAGCAACTAGCTTTCTTGTGCTGTAGAATAAATGTTTGTGTGTGAATTTCTGTGATGAAAGAGAACAGGACTATGTACCTGTATTAAACTAAAATACAAATGAGATAATACTAATGATAGATAAATTGGGATGGAGGGTGTAGATTCTTGGAACTTTTACGGGAGTAATAAAGTTATTTCAAAACCAAATATAGACATGTAAAGAGTATCACACTTATTTTATGGTTCGTTGTGCTTAGCATGGATGATGGGAAGAAAAACAATGGCGGGGTTGATTAATGGTCATCTCAACATTTATATAGAACAATCTAAACATTTACCTACCTGAACATAGAGATACTCAAAAGCGACTGGATCTCTCCTTAACAGGTCAATGGGATCCTTTGGGACAAAACTGATCCGGAAAAGACACCTCATTTTATGGGAGCTGGGTCTCTGTGTCACCTGGAAGAGCAAACACATCATTTAAGAATTCATAGGTGCTAACTGATAAAGGACTGAGACCCAAAGAATCACATTCCTCTTTTTTTTCTACATTAACAAAATCTTCAGTTTGGCCTTTGTGCAAGGCTGGGGTCCCCAGAAGCAGGCTCTGGGGCTAGAGGTTGTACATAATGGGAATGTTCAAAGGAGAGACTGGGCAAAGAAAGAAAGCATCATGAGAAAGGAGAGAAGATGACAGAGCTCATATACACAGCTTTATCACACCAATTCTTATCCTGCTCTGAGACTCTAACAGTTCCATTGTACTGAACAGTTCAAAAGGATGGAGTTGCTTTGTTTCAGGCTATTTGGCACATTTTATTAAGCTCTAGATATGTAGTATCACAAAAAGTTTTGATTCTTTGTTCACCTCAATCACCATAATGTTTTCCTATAAGGCCCATGTAGTAGAACTGTAAGGGAAAGATAAAGTTGTGGAACTTCCATTAGACTCAGAAACTGGTACGCTGCCACTCTCACTTATGGCCACAAACTGAAGGCTATTTATTCTATGTGCCTGGGACCATTGAATGGGTCAGGGAATTTGAGGAGTCATCAGGCATAGCCTGCTACCAATGCCAACTGCTTGCTCAGCGCACTCCAGGTGAGGTACCACTGACACGCATTTATTTGATGCTACCACTCGGAGCTTTCTAATCAGATATGGCTCTAGTCCCATGCTGGAAACTGGCTTGCTGAGAAATTTCTGTTGGCTCCCAATTTGCCCCATTCCTATTTTCCACCCCTCTCCCAGTATTGATCATAATCTCTCAGGGAACTTCCACACATTCAAGTGTTTGGCTAAGGTTCTATTTCCAGTGGAACTTGGATACACAATGAGCTTTCATTTGAGGGGTTCCGAATATAAATGATGGTTTGCGTATGACACTGCATAAAATAAGCTTTGTTGTGGGTTATTTTGCAAGTGATTTTAAATAAGGCTATGTAGATTTAAACTTGATTATAGGTCAAATTAGATACAGAAGTGGCAATCAACATGCATTGCAACTTTCCCAATCCGTCACATCCTGTTGGGATTCTGTCAAAAGAATAGGGCTATTTGAGGGAATTGATGTGTAAAATGCGAGGTGTTGATTTTTGTTTAAAGAATTATTTTCAGTTTTAATTATGTGAGCTGCAGGTACCCAAAGAAGCTGGAGGTGTCAGATCTGGAGCTGATGTTCTAGGCCATTGTGAGCTACCTGATGTGGGTTCTGGGAACTGAACTCAGGTCTTCAAGAAGAACAGTACATGTTCTTAACTGCTGAGACATCCCTCCAACCCATTCCAGATATTAGCTTTTAATTATGCACCAAATAAGAAGCACTTTAGCAGGGCAATGCTTCCTGTCATTCCATCCCTTGGTGGTATCTGGCTGCTTTAGCTGATCATGTCCCCCCACCTCCTCTTTCTAGAGTTATCTCTTCATTGAACTTTCCTATGCAAGAGTGGATAGTTAGACACTCGAGCAAGATGCTCAGCTTGTTTCAAGTTGAGACAAGTGAAGGTGGTATGTTTGAAGCAGCAGTAAGCAGTCGGCTTGTCTCCCCAGAGAACAGATGGGGTGTCACCTTTGGAACCAGGAATTGGGACACATCAGTAGATCCCATATTTATAGTGGGCGGGACTGGGGCAGTGACTGTAGGCTCCCAAAAATAGTCAAGAGCGGAAGACTACATAGATGATTCTGACTTCATTTACTCCATTTCGTGAACAGTTTTGCTTTTAATGATCAAAACAAGCAGAGAAACCGTTGCAGAAACATAAAATGTCACTCTGCAAAGCTACATTCCAGTATCTGCCTGGCCTCTGAAGGACAAGTCTGGAGAACTACTGAAAGTCTATGTCAGATTGGTAATAAAAGGAGGCTGTCTCCTTGAGGTGTCTGAGACATGCTGAAGGTAGTGCTTCCTTCAGAGAGGACCTGGGGAATAGAGACGCTACAATGAGAGGGCTGGAGAAAGGGCCTTCTGTGGTACCACGGGCTCTGCTCCCACCGGCATTATCATTCTTGGGGTTACTCCACAGACCTGGGTGAGTGTCTCCTGCTCATGAAGCAACAGCAGCTTGGTCCCAGCCCCTTCAGTCCTCTGCTCCAGCATGAGGGAGAAGTGTTCAATGCCTTTGATAGACAGCTTCTCTTGCAGGGTTAAGATGACATCCTTACAGAGCAAAGAGTGACACGGAGAGATCAAAATCAACACTGTCCTTTTTAGTTTTTAGAGACTATCGTGACCAGAAAGTGTTACATCTATGTAGGCTTTACATTCCGTAATGGAATACTGTCAAATGGTACTGAAATCGAATAGCATTAAGATTGAAAAGCACAGAATCAAGACCCTCTTTTTCTTGGCCCTTTAATGGCTTTCGGCACCACCCAAACTTCCTGTGGAGTTCAATACTGAGAGGTAAGATACACATCCAGAAGAAGAGCTTGGTGTTCATATAAGGTTCTTTTTCTTTTTAAATGTGTTTGGGTCTTTTGCCTGCATGTGTGCTGTGTGTAGCACTCGCATGTTTGGTGCCCAGGGAGGCTAGAAGAAGGCCTGGAATGGGAGTTACAGGCAGTTGTGAGCTATCATGTGGGTACCAGGAATAAAAGCTGAATCCTCTAGAAGAGCAGCCAGTGCTCTTAACTGCTGAGCAATCTCTGCAGTCCCTGTGTAAGGGTTTAAATTAGAAAGGTTTTTTTAACAGATAGAGGTCTAGTTTATGTCTCTTTTTCTCAGTGAGGACACAGTTAAACCAACACTGAAAGTGTTCTACATCAGGGACCTGGTAAGTACGGCCTGCATGCCAAATCTAGCCCACCAACCATTTTGATAAATAAAGTTTTATCGGGACTGAGTCAACCCATCTTTTTATTGTCATGGTTGCTTTATTGTCCATACACTTCATAACAGAGTTGAACCCGTGAGGCCTGAAATATCCACCATTTTTGTCCTGCCCCCAGACAGTATGTTGGCCTGCGCCTTTTGTTCTGAAAGAGCACCATGGTAGTAATGAAGCTTCTGAGAATGTCTGGGCTCTAATTCCAGTCCTCATGCTTAAAAACGTCCCAGCACTGGGAAGTTATTCAACCTCTCAGTATCTCAGTTTCCCTACCTGTAAACTGGAAGTGATAATAATGCCTGCCTTGGGATTGATATGGGAATCAAATGAGTTCATACTTACAAAGCATTTATTATAACACCATTTGCACAGAGAGCCCTGCCATAGTAGTTTATTTTACATATATTTGCACAAAATCCAGGAAAGAGAAACACAACCCAGGTTTTGGAAGGCTACGTGAACTCTATGTGACATTTTTGTAAACCAGTGGGGGGCATGGAAAATGACCCTGGTAGTTGCGCCCTATTATCTAACTCTGTAAGGAGAGTTCTGGCAAATTGTATTCAGCAGTTGTCACTTTCCTTTCATCACTGTGCTGCTCTTTCCATTCTATGCCCACCAACCAGTGACTGTGTGCTAATAGGGCTGTTAGGTACAAGATAAGGTAGCTTGAATTGGATGGGAACTCTTTACACAGCGCCTAGTCTCCTCATTGTCACCTGTAATCCACCAGGAAATAAAACTCAGACTAGTGTGGGTTGCTGTGATAAGGAAGTTAAAAGGAATAACAGCAGAACTGTCCTTTGGTTTAGACTGGTTTCTGGTAAGAAATGTACTCAAGTCTTATCATATGTCTTCAAGTGAGCTAGAAGGTATAACAGCAAGGAGCTGAACAGTTGAGAACAAAGAATGAGCCCAAAAGGCCAGAGAGATTCATAGTCATGTATTTCTGTGCATGCGTTCTAGGGTCTGCAAACAACAGCCCGTGGGTCCAACTGGGCATCCTCATTTGCTCACGCAAAGTGTATGCAGGAATGGATTAGCACTACCTAAAGCAAGGTGTGGCTCTGCTTTGTCACTCGTAGGAAAGGACCTTTTCGCTCTTCAGTGGTCTGCTGGGCAGGAGTCATTATTCTGTCTCTAAAGAACTGGACTATAGCATACAGTCTTTGCTAAAAACAGTAGTCCACAACCAGTCTTGGGTCGTGCAATATCAACTTGACCTCTAGAGGGATGAGTTCCTAAGTCCAGCCATGCAGTTGTGTCTATGTGACCAACTTCTAATAAAAAAAATTCTGGATACCAAGACAAAGGGGAGTTTTCTTACTAATACTCTGTGTATATTGTTACATTATTTCTGGGAGACTATAACACTGCCTGTAGCTGTCCATAGGAAGGAGACTCTGGAAGCTGTCCTATGGGCTGATGTCCCTTGTTGAATCCAGCTTCTCACCCACTTCTATAATGAACTAGAATGTGAGAGGACAAATGGTTGAGTTCTCGGTGTTTTTCAAGAAGATCATTCACCTAAAAAGAGATCCTGAGGTCCTCCCAATACCTCCTCTCTGTGGCTGTTTTCCTGGTGCAACAAATAATCCAAAAATTCCTACAGACAACAGATGACCCCAAAGCCCAAATTCTTTACAGAAAGAATTTTCTGATTCTTTTTTTAGGTGATTGATTATTGGATCAACTATGTTGGTATTGAGTAGGAAAAGAAGGAAAAATATTTTATCAGCCATCCACCCTTTCAAAGTAGCAGTCTTATATGAAGGGAACTAGTATTTCATCTGGGGCAATTAAGGATGACTTAGTGTTCCTCCACCCATCTACTAATATTGTGCCTTCTACTGCCTACTGAATCACCATGTATTTAAGGCAATTTAACCCCAGCTGCTTGCTGGTATTATGAAAATAAGAAGGCACAGCAAGTAGGCTTTGTAGAACCGTTTGCACAGGTGAGATCTACTCTGAGGCCTTTCAAATGCAGAGAACTAATGGTTGACTATTGATAGACATTTTAAACACAGACTTGATAGTCTCTTGCTAGATTATGGTACAGATCATCGCTAGGTACATTTTTACCTCCATAAAGTCTTTCTGACTGTGCCATTTGAAGAAAGTCTATTTTAGGCTGATGAGACATTAGGGAGCAATCAATTTCTGAACATACTTTTGTACAATAAGAAAAAGAGGAGAATATGCACTTTTCTTTTCTAGGAAAAAAGTATGGGGGGGGGGAACCCATATGCTTTGCTATGAAACCTATTATGTAAAACTCACCCGTGACTCAGAAATCATGGGATTGCATGGTGGCTCTTCCTTTAACCTCCTCCTGAGAAGTAAACTCAGGTCCAACTTGTTATGTAGCATTCTCCAGCAATTGGTTAAAGCAATCAAAAGTAAATGTTATCTTTAAATTATTATACCCCTTGATTTTGCTGGACATCAAAAGTGGCAGATATTCAATCGATAGTTAACATCCTAATCTTCGTGGTGGCTGAAATTGCTGGGAAATCCTGTTGGCTCTGGGCAGGGTGCCAAACCTTCTTGGTGACAGTCATGCTATTTTAATTAATCTGGAGTTGCATTAAAATCACTAGCCCTGGTATTTCTTCATAGACATCATGTTATAGTGTTTGCAGCACCAATAGTGACAAAAAGCCCAGAGCCTTTTCTGTTTCTGCACTCTGTCTTGGTTTGATCTCACATACTGAGTACAGGCCCAGAGGTTTGAATGTCATCTTACCTTGATGGAGGTGCTGCAGTCAAAGCGAAAGGATTTGGTCTGCCCATTTTCCAAATAGACTTTCAAAACATTTGGCATAAAGAGAAGTGAATTGTCTTTAACAGTTTCCTGTTTAACAACAGAAAAGAGGAATGGTAGATGTGAAAGTCAGTCAAATTAGAATTTTACTCTGGGCACTAGCGACATATGTCTATTGTTTATTCTTATCACAATATAATAAACGATAAGTAACCAAATGCTCAAAGACCAATTAGGTATCCCTTTGGTGGTATCTGAACTGCAGTGTTCATAGCAATATTGTTTACCATCTACAAATAACTCAGAACAATCTAACAAAAGACATTTTGCCTTTCAGAAAAATCAGATGCAGTTTTTCACAAAGCAAGATTCCCAATGGAAAACATTATTACAGGCATAATTCCTTTGTAGTCAAGCATCTGTGTTTGGAAGCACAAGTCCTGACTTTTGTGGATCAGGATTAAATGAACAAAATGAAGACCATCAATGGCGCTGTGTGACAGGAGACTGCTGGTCTCTGGTGGCTGTCATGCAAATCAGTCACAAGCCTGAAGGAGCTCAAGGGTAAAGTTATTTTTTGAAACTCTTTGTAACCCATTTAGGAATGTTTTTCAACTCAAAAGGGAAACGTAAGAGGTGAGCTAGTGTGCTAAAAGAGAAAAACACAGGGTCAAGGCTTTCAGCTCTGTGGTATAGCACTTGCCTGATGTCCTAGTTAGCTTTTTTGTTGCTGTGATAGCACACTATGACTAAAAACCACTCAGAGAGGAGAGGATTTATTATAGCTCACAGGCTACAGCTCATCATTGGAGGAAGCTAGGGCAGGAATTCAAGCTAGGACCTGGAGGCAGGGATCGAAGCAGAGACCATCGAGGAATACTGCTTACTAGTTTTGTTCCAGGCTGCCATTCAGTTGCCTTTCTTATGCAACTCATGACTACCTGCCTAGAGATGGCACCGCTCACAGTGCCCTGGGCCCTCCTCCACCAGTTAGCAATCCAAGAAAACTCTGGAAACAGGCCCACAGGCTAACCTGATGCAGCCAGTTCCTCAACTAACTTTCCCTCTTCCCAGGTGTCTCTGGTTTATACCAAGTTGACGAAAACTAACGAGCAAACCTGGCATGTAGGAGGGCTCTGCATTCCATTCCCAGTGCCACAAAAAAAGAAGTGAACAGCTCATAATATACTCTAGAAATAACTCAAACGGGATGCCAATTTGAAATATGACCAAGAGTGAACCTGAGAAACGCATTCCTTCGGATCCTTCTTTAATTGGAAATCATGAGAAACAATGAGAGAGATTAAGCAGAGAAGGAGATGTCTTCCTGTAAGATTCATGTGTCCTTGGAGGGCACTGTGTTATACACATGTATTTGGTGTCACAGAGTCACGGGAGTTAGGGGAGGACTTAGAAATAGCAAAGCCATATGGCCTTTGGTTTCCAGATGAAGGAACTGAAGACCAGATGCACAGATGTTTCTAGGTGTTTTACAGTCTGAGCAGACTCGACCTGTGTGGAAGTCATTCACTGGTCCCTTGGTTTCCACTGTCCATTTCTTTCTCTGAATTTCTTCTCATTTCTATTGCCATGGCTTTCCGCTGTGACCTTCTTGCTGCCTGATTCACTGAGTAAGCCTAGCTTTAAATCAGAAGACTAGGCACCTTGTGACTGAAAAGAGCAGATTAGAAAGGATGGGTTTTCATGAACCTAGGGTTAGATACGCAACTGAAGGGCCTACCTCTATAGAATCATGACAAGGCAGCAGAGGCTGCAGGAAACCACTGGCCCTGCAACAATGCCCTCACATTCCAGCTGCCTCGCAGGAGCCCTGTTATAAATGGGGTTGAAATGACACTGTCACAGAAGCTTCTAGAACATTATTCTCTCATTAGATGCTCAGTCACATGCTGAGAAGCCCTGGTGTGGAAAGGTAAGTTTCTTATGAATTTTTGATGTGATGCACTTATTTTTTTTTTCTCTGCCTGGAATCTTCTGCTCCTCCACTGGGACAGAGTTCTGTGTTGGTGACATGTGATAACAGTGTGCCTAGATTAAGGGACATCCATTGCAGCGAGCAGAGCACATCAAGTTTACAGGGCAGTACAAACTGTGCCCAGGATAACAATGACAGCCTCAGATCTTTCCCCCAAAGTGCCCAACAGTTTGCCAGATTGACCAGCCACGATCCTTAATCTTGATTATCAATAGTTTTGATTGAGAGTCAACTAGGAGATTAGGGAAGCATGTCTCTGGGAGGACTTTTCAAAGATGATTGAAAGAGAAGACCTGCCTGAATAAAGGCGATGTCATTAAATAGGTTGAGTCCAGATGCAATAACAGCGAAGAAAGTCTCAGACCCTCTATGTGCATAGATTTTCCTTCTCTCGTTCTTATTTTATCTGTCTTTATTTCCTCTCCTAGCTCAATTTGTCTCTACTTCCTGGATGTTTCCAGCTGAGTAGCCTCCCCTACAATCTCTTGCTGCTGTGATGCTCTGCCTCACCACAGGGGACGAATCTTTGCAACTGTGAGGATCCTTCCCCCATTAAGTGGTTTAGCCTTGGTAATTTATCATAGCTGAAAGACAATTATCACGTATTGCTGCTCTCCAAGTTGGACAGCCTTAGGTAGAACTGGTGATAAGAAGACTCACAAGTGCCTTGCTCAAAGCTTGTAGACACATGTCCACAGCTTCCCATCCAGATCTAGGGCTAACTTCAGAAAAGAGTGTGTGATCCGCAGCAAACTGATCCCAAATGATGGTCTATCCTTTGGGATTCATTTACACAACATCAACAGCAGCCAACAACTATCAACAATAAAAATTTGAAATTTCCAAGGTCCCCAAACTAGTAGTACCCTTGGGAAAAGCTTCCTAAAACCTAAAACAAAAAACAAAAATGAAACAGAACCCTCTCTCCTGTCTTTGGAAAGTGTAGAAAATGAATTATCCTCTTGACGTTGGCATTATCTACGTGGAAGATTATGAAGCCATGCTTTTCATGAAGACCTATTTGTACTGACCTGGGGAATCATTCTTCAGTTGTAGCTCTATTTATAAAATCTGTTCTTTCAATGACTTTCATACATACAAACACCACGCAACTCAAGAAAGACATAAATCTTTTCACAAAATACATAAAAGTCTATTCTGTGGAAACAGTTAATTGGCACAATGTACTGGAAATTTCAAAGGAGGCTTATTTTACATAATATAAATAAGGCAACCTTAGTGCTCCCAGACCAATGTAGTGAGGGCTCTAAGACATCAAGTATCATCGGAATCACTGGGCTAGCTCCTATTCTGGTTGTGTTAGCTCTGACGACAGTAAGATGGTGGTTGTAGTGACATTTCATTTGTATTTTAATAAATAAATAAAGCTTGCCTGAAGATCAGAGAGTAAAACAGCCCCCCGGTCAGCCTTACAGACCAGGCAGTGGTAACACACAATTTTAATCCCAGTAACCACATTAGTTGCCACAGAAACTGGGCGGGGCATGCCTTTAATCCCAAACCTAGAGAGGATTATAAAATGGGAGAAGAAAGTTCTCAGGTTCAGTCTCATTCTGAGATTCCTGGAGGCAGCATTGCCATTTTGGACTGACGTCGAGGTAAGAGTCAGTGGCTGGGTGCTTTGCTTTTCTGACCTTCTGGTTGAACCCCAATATCTGTCTCTGAGTTTTTATTAATCATACTTCAGTGGTGAGTCAAGTCCTTTGCAGTTAAGATTTGACACCCTCATGAAAGACAAGAAGCATGCCCAGAATGAGCATTCTACTAACATTATTGGCTTCACTAGAGTACAGAGTCTCTGCCTCAGTGATTCTCTTCATAACAACACAGATAGTTGTGAACTTACCGACACTTGGCCATTGATGATGACTTCTTCAGAAAAGCGCACTTTGACGGGGTTGGACTTCAATCTTGCCTTCTTTGCAGCACTGATAAATGCTGATTTGGGAGACTAGAGGAAACGAAAAGATTTTTATCTGATTACTGGCATGCTAACACAAACTTTGTGACATTGTTTTTCATCTTTATCCTCAAAGGTATACACAACATTGTTGCTAAATCAGTGCATGCACGATTCAAGGACAAACTGCAAATTTTGGGTGTGATTGAAACATTGTCATGACTGCAAATTAATAATCTTGATTTAGTGACCAGACCCATGTTCTTACTAAGTACAATCCCAAGAATTTTAAACCTTGTTTGAATGCAGAGCTCTGAACACAATTCAGAAGTGGGAAGTGCCTTAAAACTCTATGCTTCAGGTCTCTAGAACGTGACTTTCAGCCTCATACTGGTAATCTGTGATCTTGGATCTTAATGGGCAGAGTGGGAGGAGACTCTGACTTACAGTTAAGAGTTGAACTCCAGACTTCAAGGTCTGCCTTATCTTACAGGTGCATTGTATTTTGTGATTCTTCCCTGTTTTTCTTGGAACTGAGGACTGAATGGCACAGATCCTTCTCAGAAACCATAAGATCAATAGGATCGTGGTTTAAAGGGTGCTGGGACAAAGGGGAGTCCTTGCTGCCTGGCCTTGCTCAAGTCAATCCATCTGAAAATAATCCTTATGTAATTTTAGCGAAGCTTAAAGACAATTGAACTCCCATCTATTGATAGCATCACTAGTTAAAAAACAAAAACAAGTTAGACAGTAGTGGTAGCATGCCTTTAATACCAGCACTCAGGAGGCAGAGGCAGGCAGATTTCTGTGAGTTTGAGGCCAGCCTGGTCTATAGAGTTAGATCCAGGAGAGTCAGAGCTGTTACACAGAGAAACCCTGTCTCAGAAAACAAACAAACAAAACAAAATGAAAACAACCTTCATTCTCTATTGAATTTAGCAGAGAATCAGATGATTTCTGGTTCATAAACTAAAATGGTCAACTATTGACTATTGCCTACCATACAGATTGATGACCACACTCCTTATTCTCCAGGCAATGAGGCTTTTGAACAACACATTCTAGTAACTAACCCTTGAATATACATAAAGGCTTAATATGATGGATATAATGTTAATTTCATGGCCCCCAAACTAATGATCATAACCCATACTTCTCTTTTTAAACAAAAACAACAATTTAAAGGACTCCTAACCTAGCCAAATACGCATATTCTGGAAATCAATTAAATAAGGAAACCCCAACATGATGAAATGGTATATAAAATGTGGTATGTCCATACAAAAGAATATTGATTGATGCTATAATCTTGAAAACATGATATAAATAAAATCAGACAGAAAAGATCAAATATAGTATAATTATATTTACGTGAAACAGCCAGAACAGAAAAAAAGACAGAAAGTTTGGAACAGGGGCAGAAGAAAAAAGAGGAATAAATGTTTAATAGATACGGGATTTTTTCTATGAGTGATGAGAAGGTTTTACAATGAGATAATAGTGAATCTTAGTGCCCCACAGATGTACTTAATATCGCTAAACTGCACAGTTAAAATGGCACACTTAATGCTATGCACATGTATTTTATAATAATATAAAACCATTGTTGAGAATATCCAATGACAAAGATTTTTATCTTAGTATTAGGAGAATACTATTTTTTGTTTATTTTTGAGACAGGGTTTGGTTATAAATTACTGGGGCTTGGAATTAGAAAAGTAGTTCAGGGTAACCTTGGCTTATAATCCTTCTGACTCACCCTTCCTGGCACTGGAATTACGGGTTTGCAGAACTATGCTAGGTGATGTTGTTTTCAACACTCCCCTGCACAGCTTTCTGAAGCTATCTGAATTGTGAGCAGTATCTTAGAAGACTTGTCAGATAGGTGATGATGAAGCTTCAATTCACCCACTTATATAAGCCATTTAAAAGAGAATGGCTGGAAAAAAAAAAAAAAACCTCCAAAAGGACTCTGAATGAGTGCTCCTCAAAAGATGCCTGTGTTCGGTAAACTCTGTGTGCCTTTTACAAGTCACACTGGGATGCTGGAGCGATATGACAATGTATGTTCTCATAGTGTCTGTGTAATTATAGGCCAAGTGGAGTGATGATTAACGAGCAAATCATACAGTGGTGAGTTCATTTGCTTTTGATGTGCCATTTTTCAGCTGAAGGAAAACATTATTCTCCCTTAACGATTCTGAGTGGCAGTGTTTACATTGACTCGATGAGTTTAGCACAAGTGAAGTGGCTGTAATGAAGATACCAGGGCAGACCTGAGTCATAGGCTGAGATGTCACAAAGAATGCACGATTGCTCTAGCATTATTTGGCAATAAAATGTTCAACTCATGCAACCATATCCTCAAATTTGACTTCTCTGTTGCATTCTGGGTATTCTATTTAATGATCTACTATATTTTTCTAGAATGTTCTACATAATTCTTTACCTCAGTAAAAAGGTATACATATCAGAACTGACTTTTGAGATGTGTATATTTGATATGATTTTAGAAATAGAGCGATATTAATCAGCTTCATTGAAAACCTGGAGTTATTTGTCTAAGTTATGGTTTGAATATGAAATTTTCCCCATAGGCTCATGCCTTGAACATTTGTCCCTAACTAGTGGTGCTGCTTTAGGAGGTGAGAGGAACTTAGGAGCTAGGTGGAGGAAATGGGTCACTGGGTATGATGCTTAATATCGCTTGTTAATTTGACAGGCTCTGGAGTCACCTAAGAGACAAACCTCAGAGCCCGTGGGAATGATTACCTAGATTAGGTTCACCAAGGCGTGAAGGCCCACCTGAGTATGATTGCCATGAATTGTGGTCTTAGACTGAATACAAAGAATCAGAGATGAAAGTGAGCTGGGCACCAGCTTTCCTCGCTCTGCTTCCTGTTTGGGGATACAATGAGATCAGTTGTCTCAAGCCCCTGACACCATGATGGTCTGTATTTTAAGACTGGGAGATGAGACAAACCCTTCTTAAATTGCTTTTATCTCAACAACAGTATCTAATACACTGGGCGTGTGCCTTCAGAGGTTTGACCTGGTTTCTGGGCCCTCTCCTCTCTGTCTGTTTTCTGTTTGCTATGAGGTGAAGAGTTTCCTCCTCTGACACACTACCACGCCATGTTACTTTGTTTCACCACGGGCCAACAGCAACCTCTGCAACTGTGAGCCAAACTCAACCTTTCATCCTTTAAGTTGTCTCGCATAGGTTTCTGTCAACTTGATAGAAGCTAACGTTGTCAGGGAAGAGGAGCCTAGATTGGGACAATGTCTCCACCAGATTGCCCACGGTCTGTTTCCCTCATTAATGACTGACATGGGAGGGCCCAGCCCACTATGGGTGGTGTCATCCCTAGTGGTTCTGGGTTGTATGAGAAAAGCAGGCTGAAAAGGCCATGAAAGAGGAAAGCAGTAAGCAACATTCATCTATGGCTTCTGTTTCAGTTCCTGTCTCCAGGTTTCTGCCCTGTTTGAGTTCGTGCCCTGACTTCTCTCAGTGATGGACTGTGATGTGGAAGTAGAAGGTGAAATAAATACCTCTCTCCCCCAGTTTACTTTGGTTGTGGTTTTCATGGCAGCAATAGAAACAGAACTAAGGTACAGTTCTATGGAAAGTGACTAATGTAGTTTATAAAGTAAATGACTAGAGAGAGCAGGATGTGTCATGCCGGGGATGCTTCTCTTTTCTTTGTAACTTTACTATAGATACCCTGGCTAGTCTCTCACTACTATATTAACCCATGTACTACTGACTAACATGAGAATCTGAGATGATCAAAATAGAATTCTGAAGTCATTAAAATGGCTTTTTAGGAGCCGTAGAAATGGCTCAACCTTTAAGATCAGTAACTGTTCTTCCAGAGAAAACAGGTTCAATTCTCAGCACTCACATGGCAGCTAAAAACCATCTCTAACTCCAGTTCCAGAAGATCTGATGCCCTCTTTCGGCCTCCATGAGCACTGCATGCACACACGTGCCATACAGACACACAAGCAAAACATCCATAAACATAAAACAAAACAAAAGGAATCAAAATACCTCAAAACTTTAAAATGACTTTTTGATGATTAAGAACACAAAAAATCCCTAAGAAGGCTATCTAATGAGAATTGGCAACAGGGCACCTTGCTTACTTTGCTAGCTAGAGTGTCAGGTGGATAGGATAGTGCAAACCAATTATGAACACAGTTTTAACTTATAATCCCCTCTGTTAGTCAAAACACATACCCTGTACAAGCTCAGAATCCTGAAGAATTAGCTATCAGCAGCTATAAGCACTAATCCGATGCATTTTATATCACGTGGCAGAACTGACAAGCAATGAACACTTAGAAGAATGAAATTCTCCTGCTGTGAGTTGATTTTAACTCTATCACGTCCCTAATCAGTTTCTACATTATTTTCCACATTTGCTAATTGCTAAGGTGGCCATAGGATGGCGAATATTCCCCAAAGGCTTTTAGAATGACCAGAACAGTTCTTGTAAAAAATATACACAAATAAAGGGCTGGAGAAATGGCTTAGTGGTTAAGAGGCCTTATTGCTTTTGCAGAACATCCTAGTTCAGTTTTCAGTGCCCACATCTAGCAGCTTACAATCACTTGTTAGTCAAGTTCCAGGGGGATCTGATGCCTTCTTTGGCATTCTAGAGCACCTGCATACACACACAAACAGGCTCACACCAAAACCAATAAGGAAAAATGAGCAAAACCGTTTAAAGAACACAAGTAAGACTGATTTCGGAAACTACATAATAGGGCTTTGAACCTGTAGCCTGGGAGTAACCTATAGCTACTAAGTGACTTGTTTTGTAATCCTCACAAGCAGATACTTAGTTACTGCTTCATAAGCTGGTAGCTAGTTCCGGGAGGTGCTTCTAAGAAATATGAGCAGGTGAGTGGGAAAAGGAGAAAGGAAGGGGAAATACGCCAATGAAATTTTCATTGTTAACGAGGCACCACTACAGGCAACTGGAACTTATTCCTACTGAGAATCTCTGGGAAGCAAGGCTGACTGTATTCTCTAGAGTTACCTTGTTCAAAGGACACAGACAGGTAGTATATTTATCTGCCAGCTCTTGCGATCACAAACTACATTTTAAAGCTCTTTTGTTTTCCTGAAGTGTCAGCATCCCAGCAAACAGGCTCTGAGCACCCAATCTAGGCAAGTGGGTACATTAGTGTGAAGAGGTGGTCCTACCACAAACTCCCCTTCATATCCACCCCTGACTTTGACCTATTGATGTTTAAAAATCCTAATGCAACCATCTTACAAGTTTTTTTTTCTCTTCTTCCTCCTCTCTTTCCTACTCCTTATTCTTTGACTGGATCTTGCTAAGTGTTTTCTAGACTGGCCTTGAACTTTTCATTTTCCTGTGTTGGCATCCCAGGTGCTACAATCAAAGGCACATTCAATCAGACCCATCTCTCCTCAACTTTTGTGTGTGTTCTCCTCTCACCCTCAATAAATGTACTTGTCCACAGGTCCTCTCTCTGTCTCTCTGTTCCTCTCCTACTAGGCTGAACCCACTCCCTTGGTGCTCCCTTTCATGTGACCCTCCTCTTGATACATAGTGGCTAGGTCTCTTTAGGACCTGTGACTGTAACAGTGGTGTTTTCCTGTTCCTTTTCTCTGTCCTCTTTTGTGAATGTTCTGACTGACCATCATCATGAAGAACACAAAAATATGCCCTCCAGGAGTGAATTCCTTAGAACATCCAGCTTGCTTCATAAATATCGGCCATACTGGGAGTTTGACTGCCATGCTTAGCAGGGGATGCGGCTGATGCTGAGAAACCATGTGCTAACCCAGAAAACTGCAGCAGCAGGGTGCCCAGGGAAAGGCTCAGCTTCTCAGGTGCATGGAACACACTGCATTGGAACTCAACAGGAAGCAGCAGGGCAAACATCTTCAGAATTTCTTGAGAGCCAGTTCCAAAAGAAATGTAAGTGCTCTAATAGCCTTGAAAATTCACAGATTTTTCTCAGACAGAAGCAGAATCTACAGATTTTCTTTTGTTTGCCTGGGTTATTTGTCATTTTTAACCTATCTTGTTTATAACGATTTAAACCCCGATTTTCGCTTGTTTGTTTATTTTGTTTTGATACAGGGTCTTACTATGTAGGCCAGGTTGACCTAAAACTCACTGTTATAGCCCAGGCTGGCCTCAAATTTGCATCAACCTTGTTATCCCAGCCTCACAAGTGTTGAGAATATAGCTTATACCAAGATTAAATTTTTTTAAAAGAAGCAAACTAGAAGGGAAAAAAAATCTCAATATAAAGATTCAAGTAAAATCATTACAGTCTCTTCTGCCATCTGCTCTTCTCTGTCTATCCAGTGTACCTATTTCAGTAGCTTTAGGATATGCACAGCCATGGTTCAGAGGAGCGAAAAGTCATACTGGAACAGTAAGGATGGACATTAAAGCAGTACAGTGGATCTCTGCTGAGAACAATTTTATTTTGAAGAGACACTTAGCAAAATCTGCAGATATTTTTGCTTGTCATAACTTGGGTGAAAGGGTGCAATTCGAATCTGCTGAGCAGATGTTAGGGTTGTTCCCAAGCATCCCCTCTTATGCAGGCCCACCCCCAGACAGGAAACTCTCCAGCCCAAATGTCAGCAGTGTCAGGCCACGAAACCCTCGGGCATCATTTAGGTCAGGGCAGAAGCATGAAAAACTGGAAGATTGGACTGATCAGAGGGAATAGGAGTATTGGAAAGTCTGGCTGGCATCTCAGGAAGGAAGGGTAGTTCAGGGTGAGGATTCCTCTGCAATAACTGGCTACGGAAAGAATGGAGTAGAAGAGTGGCTACTGCCGAGAAGTGTGTGCGGCATTCTCTCCTGAATGGATAATGTCAATGTAGAAAAGAAGTCCCTGGACTCTGGAAAACAATTATCAAATCCAAGTACCTGGCTTCAATGGCAGTAAGGAATACTTCTGTACCAACAAGTCATGAATACTCAGCTGGACAGAAGAGCCAGTCCCTAAACCCTTACCCTAACCTATTAGGTTCCGGTTGAACTTGAATGCCTAATGCCTCCTTTTAGTTTGCCTTTCTCTTTTCCGCATGGGCTAAAACAACAGCACACAAGGCAAGGAAAGAAATTAACCTGGAGTTATAAAGGTTCTGATCATATGTTTTAAGAGGTTACAAAATAAAGAGAAAATTCAGGTAAAAGAATGCAAATTTGGGAGATGGGAGTAAAAACAGCAACCAACATCACACTTCACTTAGAATATACATATTACTCTGTGAGGAGAAAACATGGAAGCTATGCAGGTTAGATTCTCTTCCTGTATCTATAAAGGCCCAACAAGGTGGCTGGCCATAAAGCCATTTTCCTTGGTATCTTTTGAATGTATGACGTTTATAAGTAAATGCCAACAAGCCTGTAGAAAGAGATAAATGAGAAGTTGCCTGGGATGGATGGTAGCAACAGGGAGTAACTGGAAATGGGAATCCGAGATTGCAGAAGAGTGATGGAGCATTCTGAAACTGGACTGCAGTGCTGAAAGTACACTTCTCTGTGCTTTGCAAAGACCTTTGCCTCACACGTGAAAAGTGAGTGAATTGCACACCACAAAGGTTATACCATCATAGAATTGGTTTCAAAAATCCTAAAATTTGGGTTTGATGGTATAGCTCAGTTGGTAGAGTGTTTGCTGAGCACATGCAAGGCCATGGGTTCAATTTTCAATACTTTATTAACTGGGAGGATAGAGGAATGGCTGTAAGCACAGCGTTAGAGAAGGAGACAGGAGGATCAGAAGTTCAAGGTCATCCTTTGGCTGCTTCAAAAGTTTAGAGCAGCCTTAGACGTGCGTAACTGTGTCGCAAACAAACAAACAAAGCAGAAAGCACAGGAAATGAAAAGAGCGTGATCATAATCAGTTCCTCCCTCCTAACCAAGGTATCTGAACTCGAATTCTGACATCGGTGTCCCTCACCTGCCTCCTTTGAATCAGGCTTAATTAGCCAGTTCTCTACCAAAATAATTAGATGGGGACAAGAATAAAACTTTCACACAACTTCCTGTAATTAGATATTCCCATGAGACTTGTGACTTGGAAGCTGGCAAACAAGAAGGTCTCGGGTTTTGTATTAGTTGCAGATGTGGAGCGCTCCCAGGCCTGCATAGCTGATTGTCTTTGAGGATATTTAGGGAAGCGCGGTAGCTTCCACGCCAATGAATGGTTTTGGTAACACAGAACACAATAGAAATGATCAAGAATTTTAAGATCGCATTGTGAACACACGCTGCTTGTCTCCACTGTTATTCATCCTGGTGGCTTTCCTGGAGTGGGTTGAGGAGACCAGAAGCTCAAGGACATGGAGTGGCACTTTTGCTCACAGAACACTTACAGGGTAAGGCTGGATGACAGTAAGCAGGATCGACTCTTTGCAGCTTCTGAAAGAGAGAAGAAAAACAGATTTACACAACGCGCAAAGCACAGACTCAAACAGAGACGGCTTGCTTTTGAGAAGAAATGTGTGTAGCGTGTTGACAAATATTCCTTGGGCTTCCAGGGCAGAGAGAATGAAACAGCTCAGAAGAGGGCTTCAGACCACGGAGCAACCCCCCATCAAGTG
Source organism: Chionomys nivalis (assembly GCF_950005125.1). Lineage (NCBI taxonomy): Eukaryota > Metazoa > Chordata > Mammalia > Rodentia > Cricetidae > Chionomys > Chionomys nivalis. The sequence continues at coordinate 127,683,220 of NC_080112.1, read as the reverse complement.
TTTTCTGACTGCAGCAAACCATCCCACTGGCAGATTCTAAGCAGATTCTATCGGCCATTTGATTTGTATGACCAAGCAACCGGGCGTCTGAATCAGACCCGGTAAGGGAAGAATGATTTCAAAAGCACCAAACTCAGTCAGCCTCTAGACTGTTCTTGGCTCTCAAAATTGATTCTCCCTTTCTGATTTTCACATAGCCTACTTTCCTCTGCTGCTGGAAAATTTCTGTTGCTTTCTTTAAGGGGAGAGATTTTGAAACATTCTATCAATGCATGAAATGTGTTCTCAGGGAAAACATCATGGAAGAGAAGTGTGTTTGGAAGTTGTTTATTTTCAAAGGGTAACACTGGTAACATTGTCCCCCACACTGTGCAACCCAATGCATGCAATACCCAGGACCAGAGCTGCTAAGTATTTCTGACAGGCAACAATTGCGAAATAGTGTTCACGGTAGGAAGCACTTCACAGCTAGAGTAGAACAATGGATTAGAATGGTTTATTTAATTTCCTCCAAGTAACCAAAACCCTTGAGGAAAAATCATATTATGGCTTAGAATATTCTCTTCCCTCTTTCTTTGTTCCTTTTAAATCGTAAGTAAAAACCACTCGCTGTTTTGCTGGAGAAGAAAGAGCTATTTTTACTTTAGGTTTCAACGGGTTACTTGTTTTGTGATTTTTGGTCAAATGAGTAAGGCGAATTCTGTTGCCCTGGAGAAACCACTGCAAATACCATTTCTTTCACTTTTGTGGGTCAGCATGCTCCCTCTGTATGGTCAGACTGTGATCTACTGACTCCTAGAAAAGTGTGCGTCCCTTGAGCCAAAGTATGATGGGCTTGTCGGGATTAGAAGGGACTCTATCTAGATCTGCAACTCAAGGAAGAAGCAGGACATTAAGGATGATGGTGATACTGACAGGTGGATAGCACAATGCTATTGCCGAGACCACCCCCACAATTCCTCAGTTTCCGGGCTGGCAGATTACCCCAAAACTGAAGTAGGCAGAGCCACAATATATAATGAAGGTTTCAGTGGGTATGAGAAAGGATTATGTGGTGGTGGCTGTGGGGAAGGTCATTAGGAATCATTAGGTTAGTTCAATATTTAAAAATACAAAAAAATAGCCAGTACATCCTGATTTTATTTCTCAAAGAATCCTGCCTCTTTCTCTTAAGGAAGTATAGATAACAATGCTCTCTGAAACAGAACATGTGGGGCTGACATGTTAGAAGCATGTGGAGTGTCCATTTCAGGGGATAGCAGATAAAAAACAAATAGGCAGGAAGCAACACAAAGAGAAGAAAAGTGCTGCAACTCAATTTTCACTTCTTGTCCAAAAATACATGTTCTACAGATGAAACGCAATATAGGGCCAAGTAGGCAGCTTAGTCAAATAAAGTGTTGATTCTATAATCATGAGGACCTAAATTCAAGGCTCAGTAACCACACACACACACACACACACACAGAGACAGAGAGAGAGACAGAGAGAGACAGACACACACACACACACACAGAGAGAGAGAGAGAGAGAGAGAGAGAGAGAGAGAGAGAGGGAAAGAGACTGGTGACACATGCTTATAATCCTAGGTCTGGGGAAGTAGAGACATGTAGATTCCTGAGGGTCACTGGCCATCCAGGCTAGCCTTCCTGGAGAATTCCAGGCCAATGAGAGACCTTATCTAAATGAGAAAAGGCATTTGAAGACACCTGACCTACACACATACACATGTGTACAACATATTCATATGTTTTACCCGCAAGAGCACCTACACACATATAAACAACACGCATATATGCATGCACACAAATAATGAAATAACCCCCATAGATCACTGCATCTCTCAACCCTTATTAGAGAAGCTTCTTTTCACAGTAGATGGTAATTAATTCAGAGACCCACAATTGGTCAGTGTGCAGAGAAGAAGAGTCTGGGGAATTCTCAGCTCTGAATATCCCATCCAATCCCCCTCCCAGGATTCATTGCAGAAGAGAGGGAAGAAAGATTGTAAGAGCCATTGGTGGTGGGTGACTGCAGTGAAATGGTGTCTTCTGACGAAAGAAGGTTTTGTACACGTGATCTCCTAGTAGTTGTGACTGCATGAGCAAGACCTGTACAAGATTAAGCTGAAAAAAATCCTAGCCTGGATGATCAAGGTGCTTATGAAGTTCCACCCCTACCTGAGGAGCTATTGGCAGTCGATGGCTGGCAGGTGGATAGAGAGTCAGTTTTCCTCCAGGATGTCACCCCCGGGAGGCTACTCATACTGCAATAGACGGCACTACACTATGCACTAAGCACTAAGTAGATTCTTATGGTTGAAAAAGTAAAGAGCACCTGAAGTTGGGAAGGGAAAACATGTTCGACCAAAACATGTTATAAGCATACATGAAATCATAAAACTATAGCAAGTTAAAACTATACATATGCACATAGCTTCTAAAATAGCTATTCTATTCTAATATATAAACAAAACAAAACAGTGGAATGCTGTTGTAGAATATATTTTTAAAAGTGTTACATTTGCTCTTGCCGTGGCACATTTGTTTAATGATGCAAAGGTGTTGCATTCTTTATCTTCCATTTGTTTAACTCTGTGAAGCTGGGCTACTTTGTCTGTGGAAAACACCTAGCTGGTCTAAGAAAGAGCTGAATGACCAATAGCCAGGCAGGAGAAAGGATAGGCGGGGCTGGCAGGCAGAGAGAAGAAATAGGAGGAGAAATCTGGGGAAAGAGATAGAGGAGCAAGAGGAGGAGGACACTTGGGGCCAGTCTCACAGCTGATAGCCAGTAAGAAGTAAATATATACAGAAACAGAAAAAGATAAAATCCCAGAGGCAAAATGTAGATGGAATAATTTAAGTTAAGAAAATCTGGCTAGAAACAAGCCAAGCTAAGGCCGGGAATTCATAAGTAATAATAACTCTTTGTGTGTATGTATTTATTTGGCATCTGGGTAGCAGGTTCTTCAAAGAACCTAACAGGGGAAGAAAGCAACCAACTGCAGAATGCTATTCTACTTAGTTTTAAATTTATAGTCTATTAAGAACCAAATACATTCATTTAAAATATAATGTATCGGAACTCCAGAGTGTGGCAGCCAAGTCAAACTTATCTACTTAACATGGCCTATTTTACCCAAATTTGCTCCCAGACACTTCAGTAGTAGGAAGTGGATCCTGAGGACTCATCCTCTGGGACCAGGTGATCATATGAGAATGTTGGAATGAGCCAATCAGATTTCTTCTCTCCAACATTAGAATGAGGAGACATGGAGAACTAGGAGGCAGGGTACCAGAGTACAGGATAGAGATGGCCTGAATCCCTGAACAATCTTGACTCTGTCTTTTATGAGGGCTGCTTGTTCACTGCTCCATTATAAATAAAATAATTGATGTAAAAATTCTCAGTGTGATATCTATCACCATTCTAGGGAAGAGCTTTTGCCTCTGTTTTCTCTCATCTGTAAGTACTTAATCATCACCTGCCAGACAAGAAGAATGAACTCCATTCTGTTTCAGATCCCTTAGGATTCTTAACCCAATCTTAGAAAGACAAAGACAATCAAAGCCATATGTGTTTATGTGTTATAGGATGCTAAAATGGATTTAGACAGCTTTAGTGGGGCCCCATGCCAATATACACCAGTCATCTCCACAGGTGAAGGGAGGGTGCTGTGAGATGTTAACAGGAGACATTGGAAAGCAGAATTTGTAATATTAACTCTAACTCACTTTGAGGTCTAGCTCATATCTTCCTACCACCCCCAAATAGGCAACAGGGAGAGAGAGTTAAAGCAGCACACACCCAGAGGGCAGAAGCTACATTTGTGAAATGTCCGCCTTTCCAACTGAGGTGGATCCAAAAGGTGTGGTTCCTGGGGAAATTAATAGAAGGTACAGTGGAAATGTGGGGTGGGACCATTTTATGAGGACTTCCTGATAGCTAACTGCTTCTAGCGGTGAAAAGGACTTAGCAGCAATGTGTGGAAGCAGAGACATTCCAGTACAGCAGCAGAGTTCATTCTGACCCAAGGAGGCTACGACTGCAGCCTCTCAACAGAGAACTCATCCAGGCATCCACAAAAGCACCCACACAAGAGAGGCAGGGATGGTTCTTGGCAATGGATAGAGGAAATCAGTGCTGAGTTTTACCGGTAACAGTTAAGGGAGAACTTTTTTTTTTTTTTTTTTTTGGTTTTTTGAGACAGGGTTTCTCTGTAGCTTTGGTGCCTGTCCTGGAACTAGCTCTTGTAGACCAGGCTGGCCTGGAACTCACAGAGATCCGCCTGCCTCTGCCTCCCGAGTGCTGGGATTAAAGGCGTGCGCCACCACCGCCCGGCCTTTCGTCATGCTGGCCAGAATTATTACAATGCCAATGTGTCCACAGCTAGAAAAGAATGCTAGAAAGACAAAGAAAACATTGATGATGTTCCCTGATGCTCTGCAGCTTTCCAAGTCCTTGAAAGAGAACTTTCGTGGAGTAGGGAGTTTAACTATATCACAAATGAACACTTTAATTATACTGTGCAAATTGTTGTGATTACAAATGAACTAATGACTAGAGGATATTTCTGAACCTGTTGAAAGCATTTTGGAGACCATCTTAAGGTTTTGTTGAGGCTATAATTAAACATGAGGAGCTGTTATGAATAGACAATGATAGAAAAACACTTTTGCCTTGTGATTGCACCCTGTGAAATCTGTTTGCCACATCCCCACCAAAAATTATCTTTAATTTTGTGGTCTTGAATAGATAGATGATTTTCTTTGAATTCAAGAAATTGACTTAAGACAGGTAGAACTCCAAGCCAAGAAGGAGTAATAAAAACATGAATATATGATTCAAGGCGGAAGATCAGAGTGCAGGGTGCTGGAGAGATGGCTAAATAGATAAGGACATGTGTTGCACTCATTTGGAGGCAGGAGTTCAATGCTGGAACTCACATACCAAAGTCAGATGCAGTGAAGCAAATCTGTGATCCCAGACACCGATGGGAGTTAGAAACAGTGGTTCAACATTTGGCGTGACTGCTAGTTTGGAATACACACAGTGTAGCAGTGGAAACAAAAAGAGGGACCCTGGTTCAACACAGGAAGAGACAAGACTCGGGTCACCAAGGTTGTCCTCTGACCATCACACATGCACTTCAGCATGAACACGTGCATGCCCTCCCTCAAAAATGTTTTGAAAGCCAGGCGCTGGTGGCGCACGCCTTTAATCCCAGCACTCAGGAAGCCGAAGCAGGTGGACCTCTGTGAGTTCGAGGCCAGCCTGGTCTACAGAGGGAGAGTTCCAGGACAGCTAGGGCTGTTACACAGAGAAACCCTATCTGGAAAAAAAAAAGAATGTTTTAAAAGATCAGTGTAGCTCCTGAGACAATGGATGTAGTGGAGGACATGAAAGTGGGTGACACCATAACATTTGAGATAAGAGTCCCTTTACTTTATTTATTTATTTATTTATTAAAGATTTCTGCCTCCTCCCCGCCACCACCTCCCATTTCCTTCCCCCTCCCCCAATCAAGTCCCCCTCCCTTGTCAGCCCTAAGAGCAATCAGGGTTCCCTGCCCTGTGGGAAGTCCAAGGACCACCCACCTCCATCCAGGTCTAGTAAGGTGAGCATCCAAACTGCCTAGGCTCCCACAAAGCCAGTACGTGCAGTAGGATCAAAAACCCATTGCCATTGTTTTTGAGTTCTCAGTAGTCCTCATTGTCCATTATGTTCAGCAAGTCCGGTTTTATCCCATGCTTTTTCAGACCCAGGGCAGCTGGCCTTGGTGAGTTCCTGATAGAACATCCCCATTGTCTCAGTGTGTGGGTGCACCCCTCGTGGTCCTGAGTTCCTTTACTTTTAAGCAACACTCAGTGTCACTGGTTTTCTTGATTCCCTCAGGTCAGTGGAGCTGCCCCTTCACAGATCTGGTGCAGTAGTTGCTCGGAGCAAATGGACTCACTAAGCAAAAACTACTCTTTAAGTTAGTAACTTAAGATACAAATTTACTGTCTCTATCTCTGAAGAGCAGACATCAGATCAAGAATTTAGTATGCTACATATAAAGACACAGAACCCAAGGCAGCATGCGCAGGGCCTTCAGGGGTCTGCATCAGATGGGGTCCTAGAGCTGAATGTAGAGATAGACACACGCCCCCAGTCCTGACCCAGAAGCTGTCTCCAACTGATAACAACTTGCAAATGAAAATTTAGTTTTTGTCTCCAAGGGTGTGTCACTGGAGAAACAAACTACTCTTAAAGGTAGGCCGCATGCCCAGCTACCGGTAAACAACAGAAAATGATCTCAATGGCACTTTGGTGGTTCTGTGTCTCATAATGTTATTTCAGGGCTTTTTCATTTTCCTTTGTTTTTCTTTTTAAAAAATATCGTATTATCATTTATTTATTTTTTCTCTTTTTACCTTGTGGGTCCTTTGTATACATATTATGGCTCCCAGTTAAGTTTTTGTATGGGATTCCTGAGTGGGTAAACGAGTGGATTTCTGTTTCTTGTGTCTTGTTTGTTGTTCTTTTCCTTCTTTTTGTTTGTCTTGTCCCATTCTGGTGTATTAGATTCTGTTTTATCGTATATATTTATTTTATCACAAAAAGATTTTCCTTTGCTAAATCAAGGTGTTGCAGCTTCTGACACTCACAAGTGGTTATGGGAAAGATGGAATTTACCATGCAGAAAAAATGAAGCTAGAACCTTACCTCTCACCCTGTAGAAAACCTAAATGCATGTGGACCACAGGCCTCAACATAAGACCGGATAGTTTCAAACTGCTTGGGGAAAAAGCAATGAGTACATGCTGACTTACAGGCACAGGGAAGAACTTTCTAAATAGGACTCCAACAGCACAGAAAATAAGACCAACAACCGACGAAACAGATCTCATACTAAAGCAGCGTCTGCACACACAGCGAAGGGAATTGTTAATAGGGGGTGGTGTAGCAAGCAGAATGGGAGAAAATATTTTTCAGCTGTACATCTGACAGAGGGTACGTATAATATTCTAGACGCTAAAAATATTAAACATCAAGAAAACAAGCATCCTAATTAAAGCCAGGTGGTAGGTGTAAAAAGAAAGTTTTCAAAAGGAGAAATGCAAATGGCCAGTAAACAGTTTTAAAAGTGGTCTCTTTTCTTAGCTATCAGGGAAGCACAGATCAAAACTGCTTCAAGAGTCCATTTCACCCCAATTAACACATAATCTAAATGACAACACATGCTGTCATAAATATGGTGAGAGTGGGTGTCTTAACACACTTAACACACTGCTGGTGGGAGTGTAAACCAGTGTAGCACCTCTGGAACGTGTATTGAAGTTTCTCCAAAACAATGAGAAATAGAACTACAATATAAGCCAGCTATGGTACTCCTGGGCATAGCCCAAATGCCTTTCTATCTTACTACTGAGGCACTTGCACATCCATGTTGTGCTCTATTCACAATAGCTAGGAGATGGAACAACCTAGATGTCCATAGGCTGATGAGTGGTCAATGAAAATGTGATTCAGAAACAAAATGTAATATTACTCAACTGTAAGAAAAAGTAATTAAATTTTCAGGTAAATAGATGGAACTATAAAGAAATTATACTGACTGAGGTCATCTAGCACCCTGAGGACAAACACTGCATATTTCTCACAAGTTTTCTTTCTTCAAATCTTATGATCTTATGTTTTGTTTTGTTTTGGTTTAGTTTTTTCGAGACAAGGTTTCTCTGTGGTTTTGGAGCCTGTCCTGGAACTAGCTCTTGTAGACCAGGCTGGTCTCGAACTCACAGAGATCCGCCTGCCTCTGCCTCCCAAGTGCTGGGATTAAAGGTGTGCGCCACCACTGCCCAGCCAAATCTTATGTTTTGTGTGTTGAAATTGGCATATAAATGGAAGCTAGGAACCTAGAATTGGGCCATTTGTATGGAGAATGTATTTAGGGAGGAGAGGTAATAGAATATATGTGGAACAGACCTAGAGAGGGGGAATGCTGGAGGAAGACGGTTCAGTCAGGTAGTGGTGATGAGGGAATGACGGGACAGAAGTGTGGACCAAAATGAAGTAAGCATGAAGAAGCTGATGGCAACCTGTGATCTTGTGAATCAAATAAATATAATAAAAGATGATGGTAGAAACACATGGGACAGGAAAAAACAAACCCCTAAAATACTGGAAGCTAAAGAATTAAGTCAAGATGGGAGGAATGAGAAGAGGAATGAGTTGACCCAGAGAAAGGTTTTATGAAGCTTTATGACAGCCCACTAGTTTGTACTTCTTACGGGGAATTTAAACAGAGGTATCACATATGGACAAACAATGCTGCTCCCAGAAGACGTAGATAATTAAATGAAAATCTTAGTGCCAGGACCAGGTACAGGTTACCTCTCTGAGTATTGGTAAAGGAGGCTCCAGAGACACCCATAACAAGACAGGCTACTGTCATTTCTTTTGGTTGCCCATGTAAACTAGATTGTAAGATCCTTTTGTGGAAGCTACCTCACATTTTAGGAGATTGAGAAATCAATTCAACAGAGCACTTGCTTCATCAAAGCCCGCAAAAGAGAACTGGTTGGCATGACAGCTACAATTTTATGTAACATAATTATGGAAGTGACTTTACCTTTACCATATCCTATTGGTTAGAAACAAGGACCCCGGTCATGCAAAAAAAAAAAAAAAAAAAAAAAAAAAAGAAAGAAAGAAAGAAAGAAATGGGGTGCAATCTGCCTGTCACACTGATAAAGGGGAACTGTGACCAAGTGTCTCAGTGACTTTTCTGGTTTCTGTGACAAAATGTCACAACAAGGGCAACTTATAGAAGAAAAAGTTATTTGTGTTTATGGTTCCAGAGGGATAAGAGTTCATAATGGCAGCCGGGCAGTGGGGGACGCATGTCTTTAATCTCAGCACTCTGGAGGCAGAGGCAGGCAGATCTTTGTGAGGTTGAGGTCAGACTGGTCTATAGAGTGAGTTCCGGGACAGCCAAGGATGCACAGAGAAACCCTGTCTCAAAAAACAAAGCAAAACCAAAGTTGGTCAAAGTGCTCATAATGACAGAGGGACATGGCAGCAAGGGGCGGGCATGGCTACCTCACATCTAGAACCACAAGTAGGAAACAAAGAGAGTAAAGTTCAAATGGCATGAGTCTTCAATGACATACTTTCTCCAGGAAGTCCACACCTCCCAAAGAGCTGAAACAGTGCAATCAGGGACCAAGTCTTTAAGTACAGATAACCAAGGGGGACATCCCATTCAAATTATCATGCCGAGGGGAACAAGAATTTATTATGCATCACAGCTCAAGTGCACAGACCCAGTTCATTGTGGCAGGGAAGAAAAAATAGCAAACAGAAGCTTGAAGTGGCTGGTCACATGGCATCACAGTCGGAAAGCAGAGAGCAATGAAGCGTGTTAATACTCTGCTCCACCACCACCCCCTCCCAGTTATCTGGTCTAGGATTCCGGCCATGGAATGGTGCTACCCACACTGGTTAAGTCTTTTCACTTGAATTAATACAATAAAGATGATGCCCATAGGCAGGCCCAAAGATCCTTCTCTCAGATGGTTCTAGATTCTGGCAAGTTGGCAACCCTAACCATCAAACTTAAGTGTCTCAAAAGTGGTTTCTATCCATGGCTTCCCCATATATGGATTTATTTTCCTGACAACTACTAGAAGAAGTATTGATCTTTGTACCTTGTAAATCTGACAATAGGAAACATTAAAAAATGTGTTCATTGTTGTTTAAAATTGTCTTGCTTGTTGTAATGTTCTATAATTTGCCTAAAACATAACTTAGATTGATTTTCAATTTTACAAATTAGGGCAAGAAGTTATCTAAATTGAAGCAAAGTATTCTAAAATGATATTTGTCATTAAGGCAGGAGATATGCTTCTCTTGTGTTTCCTCTCATCTAGTCATTACTTAATTAGAACCTGCCGGGAAGGAAAAATGAACTCCATACTATTTTGTGTTTCTTAGTATTTCCAATCATACAATCCTAGGGCAAAATGTAAGGCACTTTAAAATTGCTTCAGCAGAAAGATAGAATCAGGAATAGAAGAGCAAACATTCAAGCAAGAAGATAACCTCTTTTTAGGAAGGCCTAAAATAGCTTGAGGCTTTTAAACATCTAGGCAGAAGCAAATTTAGAGAAGTATTTCATAATAAATTCCAAGTAAAATTTCTACTTTTGAGAAGTAATTTTAAGTTCAGTGCCAATATTTTTTACATCTGCATTTGTTAAAATGTTGGCCTGCCAATGTGGGCAGGAAAGATTCCACATAGTCCAAGCCCTAGATGAAGAGCTCCATGGGCCAATAGCTGCTGAGAAAGGGTGAACTGGTTGCAGTGGGGAACAAATTCCTGCACAGAATGCATCAAGTGGTTAGCTCTGGACATGTGGACACACTGACAACACTAACTGAGCTGAGTAGATTGAATATAAGTGTGTGTGTGTGTGTGTGCATGTAAAACAATAACAATTAAACAAAAGACCATGAGTTTAGGAGACACGGGAGGGGATTAATGGGCTAGGGAGGGGTGGAAGTGGTGTAGATACGGTGCTTATATACAAAGTTCTAAAAATTATAAAACAAATCATTTGAATTCCTAAATCATAGTGTTGACTGACAGGGGAAAATTAAGTCTAACACTCCTAGATTACCTTTTCCAAATTTACTCTCAGTTCCTATATTTTCATTTCTTTGACAGAAGTCTTGTGTCAGCCTTTCTTGATGGAGGGTCCCTTGAGACCTGCTTGGGACACGCAGCACAATCATATGCTTGCCCAGTTTCATTGGACATGATTCTATAGATGTAAGCAAACAAGGTGAAGGAGAACCTTGCATTTTAGTGAGGTACAATTTTTCTGTGTTAAATCTTTCTGATCTTTTTCTACTTCCCATGTAGATCAGATCCATGCATGTCTCTTTTAGGGTCCTCATTGTTGTCAAGGTTCTCTGGGATTGTGAATATTGTAGGCTGGTTTTCTTTGCTTTATGTCTAAAAGCCACTTACGAGTGAGTACATATGATATTTGTCTTTTTTGGGTCTGAGTAGAAAAAGACAAGATCTCCTGAGTAAATTGGGAGCTTGGGGACCATGTGAGAGGGTAGAAGGGGAGGGGAGAGAAAGGGAGGGATGCAGAGAAAAATGTATAGCTCAATAAAATCAATAAAAAATTAAAAACAGTATTCATTCCACAACAACAACAACCAAGTCTTTCTGACCTAGGCCCACTAGCACTGGGGACTAAAATCTGAACCTAGGGCATGCTAGGCGGGTGCTCTACTACTGAACTATATCACCACCCCTAAATTCCCTCTGAACAATGAAGCTAAGCTGATACTCTCAATTTTTTAGAGCAACATTGTTTGGTACCTTTCTTTAGCTGCCATTCCCATTTTATAGTTAGACTATTTTAGGTCTTCACCATGTAATCATATGAGCATGTGCACCTTCTCCACCAACTAATTAAATCCCTTGATCCAACTTAGAAACTGTTATGAATTTAACTGCACCTAGATTTCCTCAGAGATTGTGAAAATGAATGGAAATAAAACTCAAACAACAGAAATCAGTGGCAGAAGGACATTGTTTATGAAAATTTAAATGTCTTTCTTTAAAACAATTAAATTCAGACAAGTAAATGATTGGACTTTACACCTTAAAAGGAGAAGTACTCAATCTGGGGAGGCTGGAAGGTTAAGTTTTAAAAGGCAAATAAAGAGGTAATTTAGGAGTGCAAAAGAAAGGGATTCTGTAAATTATAAAATGACATTTTAAAATAACTCAAGAGACTGTTCTGTAGTGTTGTTATTTGGAAGGCAATTTGGTGAGACACAGCATGAGAGATTTGATCTTGCCCTTCTAAGCTAAGCAGGTACACACGTAGCATTCTTCTTCTCATACTTCATAGTTCTTAAAAGGGATTAAAAAAATTATTCTTTCCTGCAAGCTACTGCATGCCAGCTCTTGCCCTCCCAGCTTGTGGGCAGCCACTGTTGATAGCAACAATAACCAACCAACAGGATTTTTCCCGTGACCTGGCTGAGGAGGAGCTTTCTTTGGTCCTGGGGTGTTTTTACAATAGAACCTATTGCTTTGATTCTATTTTCTCTATTCCAACTCAGACATGGGAAATAAACAAGAAGATGCTTTTGACCAAATACCCAGTCATAGGGCAGTATCAGCCTAATCAGTCACTGACAAAGCTGGAGGAAGTACTGTTGTCACCAGCCACTTTCAGAAAAGTCAGCACAGAACTTAACTTGGAACGGGTTCTAGTGCTCCATCCCGTTGATCTCTGCAACAGTCTGAGTAGAGATTGTAATTATCCATGGAATCAGTTCCTAATGGCTACTGAAGTCATTTCTCGGAGAGACTGGAGATGTCCAGAATATGCGTGAGCTTTCAGCAAAGGTCAGTCAGTTGAGGCTGTACTCTATCTTGGACTAGATGAACCATTTAATCTCTACTTATTGCTGCAGAAGTCAGAAGTCTGCCATTACAGTGATACCATCCAAGGAGAAGAATGGGGTTATTCATCATTCTCAGTTATGTTGTAGGGTTGCTATGGAAGAAATTATGCAAGAATGAAGGCACCATATCCGTATGAGTAATAAAGGCAGACAGAAGCTGGATTTAAGGGTTCACTTGTGCTCATTTGTCGTTCTTTCAGATGACCCAGGCTTGATTCCCAGTACCCACATGATGGCTCATTACTGTCTGTAACCCCCGTCCCCAGCATCCAGCACCTTCTTCAAGCCTCTGCATTCACTTAGCACTCATGTGGTACATAGTACATGCTATAGGCCAAACACTCATCTACATAAATTAATAAAATAAAGCTTAAAAAGACTCCTCTTGTACAGTAGAATTGTCTTGTGTTTTCTGAATTTTTCTGACAATGTCTCTCCCATTATCACCTTCACTCTTGAGTGAGAAGTTACATTGCCAATAAAAAAGAGCACCTGTTTAGTTATCAATAGAAGAAGCCAGGGGGATTTAACAAAGCATCTGTATGAAGCAGTATGTTCTCACAACACTTGATGATTGTCCTATTTACCTTTTCCCGTTAGCAACACAGAGGCTGGAAAGATGAGCCTTAGAGTCATCTCTGGTATTCATACCTTCCTGTAGTCTCTATCTCTTGACTCTTAGCTAGCCCTGAAGTCATAGCCTACAGCTTTCAGGTCTTATTTGGAAGACTTTGAGAAGCCTTGTATCATCCACATGGGTACCTTCGAATGCTCAGTTTGGAAGAAGCCAGCTGCCTTGTACATAGTTCAACAACCCTGTGATCTCCATGCTTTAAAGAAGATAGCCATGTAAAACAGTGTGTGGGAGAAAGAGAGAGAGAGAGAGAGAGAGAGAGAGAGAGAGAGATGCCTAGCCAGTCCTAGCTATGTCAGATCTCCAAGATCAGAAATAGTTGTGGACGTCTGGCCAATCAGGCCTTTCCATAGGCCTACCACAGCTGTCATTTAACTGCAGCCTCACTTGAGGCAGCCCACTGAGAACCATCTGGACGAGAAGAGCCACTTTATGCAGCCAGGAGAATAATAAATGGTTTTATTAAGCCATTATGTGTGTTTGCTAGACAGTCACAGATAACCAGAACATCATTTCCCCCCCAAAGAATGTGAAGGGTATATATTTAAAACAATAGACAATCAAAGGGGTGAAATGGATTTGAAATGGCACATGTTTCTATGATCAAACAAGGAAAAATATCCAAGATAATGACTCCCCAGTATGTTGTAATTATGACCTATACTACAACAAACAAAACACAAACCAAACAAACGAACAGAAAAAAAAAAAACCATCTTAGGCAAACATGTCGCTGTGAGGAACATAATGTCCCTATTGCCAGGGACAGGGTTAACACAACTGTAACATTAATTATAGACTTTTGGAGATTGGTGTTGAAGAAAAAGAAAACTAATAAAATTAGGAGAGAGGACTCCATTAACATCTTGGCCAAAAGCTGTCCTCAAAGAATAATTTGGAGAGCACAAGTGGAATTGCACCGTGGAATACAGATCTGAATTATAAACAGAAAGGATCAAAGTCCATTGTAATTTTCAAGTTCAATCTAAACAGCTCACATACAATCAGTGACTTGATAGAAGCACAAGGGAAACAAGATTTGTTTGCACGGACGTCACATTTTTAATGATTTATTTTTAAATAAGTGTTTTGCCTACATGTATGCATGCATACCTCATGCATGCTTGGTGGAGAACAGAAGAGGCTGTACGATCTGCTGGAACTGGAGTTACAGATAGTTGTAAGCCATTGTGTGATTTTTGGGACTTGAACCTGGGTCCTCTGCAAGAGCACTAGGAACTCTTAACCTCTAAGCCAACACTTTATCCTCTAATTCACATTTTACTTGATGATATTTTCTGCTTAGGCTGTGATTTTCTTTGTGAAGCATATTAGGGTATTAAGGTTAAAATTCAGATAACTGGTATAGTGATTATCAAAATTAACATTTTAATGAAATCATTTCTAACACTTTATTTTATTGATTTTTTATACTCTTGTAATAAATTTTAGAAGCTGGCACTTGGAATTTAGAGACTGCTGCTAAGAGGGCTTTGTTTACATGTGGTCTGTTTTTGGCTTGATGTGATTGCTTTGTTCATTAAATTTATGAATGAGTGCTGTCTTTTACATTTGAATTAATTTAATTAATGGAGGAAAATGGCACTTACATTGAAGATTTAATAGAGAGAAGGATCTGCTGAGGTGCTACACATGTATGATACTAAATGGCTCTCACTTGAATCATCCCTTTCATAAATATTTCCTGAATATATACCTCAGATCAAGCTTTTGAGAAACATCACTGATTCTCAACAAGGGGCATTTAGAAAAGTCGGGAGACACGTCTGGCTGTCTCAACTAAACAAGGGGCTAATACATAAGCCAGGAATGCTGAAAAACATCTTCAAATGCTGAGGATGGAAGTGGGAAGATCATACTTCACAAGCATGAGGGCCTGTGTTCAATCCCCAGAGCCCATGCACAAGAACATTTCAGCATGCTATTGGGCACTTAGAATCATGGTGTTGAGAGAGGGAAACAGGAAGCTCCCTGGGGTTTGTTGGCAAATCAGCTTAGCTTACTTGGAGAGTTTCAGGCCAGTGAGTGTTGTAATAGGAGCGGCAGGGCTGCGTCCCCAGCACCCGGCCGCCCGCATGGCTTTACCCAAAATAATTACACGGAAACTGTATTCTTTTAAACACTGCCTGGCCCATTAGTTCCCGCCTCTTATTGGCTAGCTCTTACATATTGATCTAACCCATTTCTAATATTCTGTGTAGTACCACGAGCTGGCTTACCAGGAAAGATCTTAACCTGCTTTTGTCTGGAGTGGGAGAATCATGGCGACTTACTTACTCGGCTTCTTTCTCCCAGCATTCTGTCTGTTTACTCCACCCACCTAAGGGCTGGCCTATAAATGGGCCAAGGCAGTTTCTTTATTAAATGAAAGTAACTCCTCCATCATCTCCCCTTTTTTTGTTTATAAGCCAGCTCGTGGTACTACACAGAATATTTGAAATGGGTTAGATCAATATGTAAGAGCTAGCCAATAAGAGGCAGGAACTAAGGCGGGAACTAATGGGCCGGGCAGTGTTTAAAAAAATACAGTTTCCGTGTAATTATTTCGGGGCATAAGCTAGCCATATGGGCAGCTGGGTGCCGGGGACGCAGCCCCGCCGCTCCTATTACAACAAGTGAGAGATCCTGTTCTACAAAATATGGGGTGGACAGTGACTGGGGTACCTCAGGAAAGACAACAGAGTTTGTCCTCTGACCTCCACACCCATGGAAAAAAGTATACAAACATGTATACCCATACAAACAGACACACGTACCATTAAATATTTACAAGAAAATGCCCACAATTAAGTATTCTATGTAGCACAATATACCAATAACAATAATGGAAAGTCTTTGAGCAATAATATCATGAATGAAAATAGACAATGAAATGTCTAACTTGACACACTTAACCTTCTAGAAAAGGAAGACATTCAATTAAAAATAAGTAACAGAATATCTGAAACATTTTCTCTTATTGTATTATTTTCTTTTTTATAGTTTTTGGTTTTTTGAGAAAGTGTTTCTCTCTGTAACAGTCTTAGCCATACTGAAACTTGCTTTATAGACCAGGCTGACCTCAAACTCATTGAGATCTGCCTGCCTCTGTCTCCCAAGTGCTGGGATTAAAGGCATGTGCCACCACATCCCACTTTCTTCCCTTATTCTTGACAAATGTTTCAATTTCCCAGTGGATGCTCAAAACTGTGAGTAAAACAGAACTTTGTACTTCCTGAATGTGAGCTCCATATAACCTTGACAATGGCTCTGATAATCAAGACAGATACTGTTGTGATTTGAATGAGAACTCTCTCTCCATTTGGTGGTATTATTTGAGAAGCTTTAAGTGGTGCAGTTCTGCCTATTGGAGAACATCACTTTGTCAGTCTTTGAAATGAAAAACCTCTCAGCACTTCAAGTTTGCTCTTTCTACTTGGTGCTTGCTGCTGTTTAAGATATAAGCTTGCAATTTCATGTCCCTGTCTCCATGTTTCCTACTTGCAGACATGCTTCCTCCCTGATAGACTCTTGTTCCTCTGTAACACAGTAAGCACAAATAAACTCTTTCTTGTATGAGTTGCTTTCTCATGGTGTTTTATAACAGTTGGAAAGTAACTAATACAACTACCTATGCCTACTAGATAGGTATCTCATATAGTGAAGCTACGTGGGTCAAAGAGATGAATATATCTCCTAAGGGATGTGAACAGGGCAGTGGAAGATTTCATCAAATCATGCAGAAGAGTGTACAACAGAAATATTTTGAATTTTAACTTTTGTGATGTTCAATTTAATATTTTGAGACTGAGCTGAGCACAGGTGAGTGAAACTATGACCAGCGAAACTGGGGGTAAGTGGTGATACAGTGAACTACATGTAATGAATAACACTTAAGATAATGTGGAAAAGAGAAAGATAGGATGCAACTTATTCCAGAAGTCAAGGATACATTAAACAAATCTGAACATGCTCATGTTAATGGAGCAATATACTAATAAATGCAGACTTATAGGAGGATACCCACTGTCAAAAAACTTAGCAAATTGTATGCCTCATTTGAAAAGGAGGGATGTACCCAACATGAAAGGGTCACTTGTAGATCAAATGCCATTTTTAAAGCAGAACACATTCTATATGTTGTGCATTTGTTTCTCTTGTTCAGTTTTTAATATTTCCATTAGGGACTAACTATAAGGAATGTTTCCTTTAGACAATTTGGTAAAGTTTAATGTTAATTGGGCAAATGTTATACAGTCAATAAAAACATAAAGATTTTGCGATGTTACCCAGTATAAGAACAAGATGATGTGGGAATAAAACAGGCCATTTGTGCAAGTTCAATGGTATGGACAAGTTAGATCCCATTCTCATTAAGAGGTGTATCTGAGTAGCAATTCAGGAATTGTGGCATTTGGCTACGCAGATGTCTCAACAAAGAACCTTTCAGGAATATGCCATTGCTGCTACAAAGACCTTAGATAGAGCTGTAGGAGAGTGATGGCAAATTCATCTGGGCTCTTCGTTATCATGTATTGGTTATTTGTCCTTTGTTGTGACCAAATACTTGACAATAAACGACTTAAAGAAGGAAATGTTCATCTTAGCTTGTGGTTCAGGGGAATATGGTCCATCATAGTGGGGAAGGCATGGCAGCAGGATGCCCATTGAGAAGATGCTCACCTTGGGGGGGCGGGGGGGAGCACAGCATGGGGAAGGCTGTGCCCAGTAGGGTTTCTTCCTCTTGTTTTGTTACTCAGTCCACAGTAATGCAGCTTCCTACATTCATGGCCAACTACAACCAGTTAATACTTTCAGAGAAAAGGCCCTCACAGAAATACCTAAAGGTATAGCCTGGGGTGCTTTTAAAAAAAAAAAGAATTAAATCAATCTGACAAAAGAAATTAAATAGCACACTGCTAATTGTGAAATCACTAAGTGTAAGACACCACAGAAGGCCCCAAAATGAAACATTTTTCTTGTCACCTCTTCCTTTTTAATGTCATTGATAAGACTGCTAAAGTCAACGTTTCCCTTTTAAATTTTATTTTATCTTATTACTTAAAATCTTTTTTAAATTGAAATAGAGTCATCATCTGTTTTTTGTAAACAGTGTTAGAAGGAACTGATGGAGCAAACTGAAAGCACAGAGAGTACTTGGCAGAAAATGAGTGTGGATGATTTCTTTAAATGCCTTGTCATGGACAAAGGAGAGTATACACCAGGTGAAAACCTGTCACTGCACTCTATGACCAGAATGAGCAATGGGAAAAATGGGGTGGCTATCAAGAAAGAGCCACCAGGATTCGTTTCTAAAGAGAAATTCAGTATATTTGAACTTATATCTCATTTGTGAACGCTTTTCAAACTTTCTATCACCTAAGACAAGATTTCCCTGATTATTTTCCTTCCTGCCTGGTTCTTTTCTCATGTCCCTAAATATAAACAGTGACTGAAAACAGGCTGACCCTGATTAACCTCTTTATGAATGGTGTCATATAGCAATCATTCTGATATTTATTTAAGGAACTTCAGCTCTGGTCCTTCTAATATGATTATTCGGGCTAACTTCATCATGACTGGCATTCTTTAGCATCCTAGAAATTTCCTTGTTCTGGCAACATGACCATAGATTTTGCCCAGGAAGACCAGTGAATATATTAATTCAAAGTGTGTTTGTTTTGTGTTTTGAAACAGGGTCTTATTCTGTGACCAAGGATGGCCTGGAATTCACTATGTAACCCAAGCTGGCCTGAAACTCATAACAAGCCTCTTGTTGCAGTGTTGGGATTGCAGGCAAGATCTACCAAGCCCAGTGTAGGACCCAGCCATGACAAACTCAATAGAGGCCTGAGTCTCAGTAGTTTACCCTACGGAAATACCTGGTTCCAAGAAAGACCACAAACTGAGACCACCCAGGCACCACCCAGGAACAGAACATCCTAAGGAAATTTCTAACATTCCAACCATTGTAGATAGGATCACCTGCCAGCACATACCCATCGCTTTTCACCAGGACACCCTTAGACAAATGTCAGGAAATCAGGGGTCCTGAATCTTAGAAATTCCTCACTTCCACCTTTACTACTACAAAAACCCAACCCTAACTGAGCTCGGGGCTCTCAGATCACTCTGAAACATTGAACACAATGAAAAGTCTGAGTTTGCAAACTTGCATAAGAAAAAAGGCTCTTTGCTTTTACATACAGGACTCAGTCTCCTAGTTGGTTTTTTTTTGCGGGGGGGGGGGTCTGTGATCTGGGCATAACACCCAATTAAACTCAGGTTTGGATTCCATCACACAGGACTGCTTTTCTGTTCTTCAATGGGAGGAACAGTTATTACCTTGCCAATCTAACTGTAAAGAAACCTTCAGCACTCCAATAATCATGGACTTTCTGAGTGATGGTAACTATAGCTTACACTATAATAAAGTAGAAAGCAGAGGGAGCAAAGAAGTGTCAGCCCTGCAGCTTCCCTATCTAGCAGAGGTTGGGTTGGAAGAAGGGACTTTATTTCCTGAGATCAAAGTTCATTTAACATCTTCTATGGAGATACAATCTATATGAAGACAGACTCCAAAATCCAGAGGGCATGTTAACTACTTATTTAATCAATTAAACTTTTAAGGCTAAATATGGACATAGAAACCTATACAAGTCTGAAGAGTACAATGTATTAAATGTCTATAAAAGGAATGTCCACTTGATAGGCAGACATCAAGATGGTTTCCAGCTATCTGTTCTTGTGATGTTCAGACTTATTCTGTGGATTAAGGGAGGCCCTGGACGACAGTCATTAAGGAACTGGGGTCTGTCAATCTATGAGAAACAAATGCCCGTCTAAAGTGAACCCTCTGAACACCTGAGTCAAAGTGGAACCCTACCCTTTATTAGTTGGTCCCCAGGTGAAACTACAGCCTTAGACACTTCCTAGATTACAGTTGTGTAAGGGAACTTGAGCCATAGGTACCCAGGTAAACAGTACCCAATTTCCTGATCTACAGAGAACAAGAGTTACTAAAGAATTATTGTTTAAAAATGCTAGTTTTTAAAGGTGATTTGTTATGTGACAATAGTTAATTACAAGAGAATTCAGTTAGAAAAAAAATACAGAATATTATCAGTACTCCAGAATTCCCTATGCCTTTTGCAAACGTAACTGAGTATAGTAATCTGATTTCTAAAACCAGGCAATAATGTAATTTCATTTGAAATGTCATTTAAATGTTACCATGAAGTATAAACTATTTTTCTTTTTCCTTTCCCACAGGACTGATTCTGAGATTCACTTCCATGTCATGTACACTGATGTAGTAGCTATTACAGAAAGGTATCACAATTGATGTACTCTGTCAGCCACTGGCATATGAGTATCTCTCAATCTGGGGTGTAGTGCTGCATGCTCGTAACTATCCTATATGCGTGTTTGGGTAAATGTGCATATAGATTTCCACATCACACATACCTAATATTGAAATAAATATGCTGAAGGATTTGAGTGTGACCCTGTTTCATTTGGCTATATTATTTCTTCCCAATCCTGTGGCTTGTGTATATCTAATTGTGTGGACTCTAATAACCTTCTTTACATTACTCTTCTAGGCTGCTTAGCATCTTATGGAGCCCCATTGATTCCACTGGCTATTAGAATGCATTGTATTCCATCAATACGGGCTGTCATCTAAACACTTATCTCTGAGTACATGTGGAGATAAATGCTACTATTACTGAACGGCATCATGTTGAATAAATGGTCAATTTATGTTCCATAAAGAAGAGGCTAGAGAAGAATGTCTGTAAATTATGTAAAGTATTTAAAGCTTTGTCAGCTGACCCAGGGGTGCTTAAAATAAGTGTGTATATCCTATGCAACACACTCAAGGTAAATAGCAAAAACTATATAAAAATTACTGTGATCTCCAAGCCCCAGTGTGCAGGTGGATTAACAGCCCATGCTCTCCATGCAGACTCGGGAAGAGTGATCTCCACACTGTCATTCATTTGGGGGATGCTGTGATACTTTACATTGATTTTCAACTTGATGGGATATAGAGTAACCTAACAAAGGAGCCTCTGGGCATGCATGGAAGGTTGTAGATTAGGTTAATTGACATAGGAAAACCCATCCATGAAGTAGGTAGCCGCATTCATGGGCTAGGATCCTGAACCGAATAAAGGGAGAAATGGAGCTGATCAACAGCATTCATCTTTGTCTCTCCCTGGTTCTTGACTGTGGACACATCATGACTAGTCCTACAAGCTTCTGCTGCCGTGCCATATCCACTAGGATGGATATAACCTGGAATTCTGAACAAAAGCAATTCCCCTTTCCCTTAGGTAGCCTTGGTTGGAGTATTTGATCACAGCAACAAGAAAATAATCTAAGAGATTCTGCGACACATTTCTAATACTAAGGCTTCCTATCTTGGCACCAATGATCTTGAGGAGTTATTTCAATAGTTGAATATCAAAATTTCAAATAACATTTTCTAGAACAGTCAAAGATGCTTCAGGATCTATATCAGCTAAAATCTATAAAATAAAACAATAATGGAACTGGAGGTTTCTCTTCTGCCCACCAGTTCCCAAATAACCACTCTGAGGTTTAATACTAATATAAACTGTTTGGCCTAGTAGCTCAAACTTATTATTAACTAGCTCTTACAACTTAAATTAGCCCATTTTTATTTATATATATTTTACCAAGAGGCTCATGGCTTCTTACCTCACATCTTGCTGTTGGCTGCTGGTGTCTCCTGACTACTCCTTCTTTTTCTCTGTACCTGTTTGGATTTCCTGCCTAGCTATATTTTGCCCTGCCATAGGCCAAAGCAGTTTCTATATTAACTAATGGTAATAAAATATATTCACAGCATACAGAAGGGTGTCCCACATTACAATAAATTCCAGTTCCTCTGTTACATGAATTACATTTGGGGTGTCCAATTTCCCTATGTAGCTGGAGGCTACCATAGTCCATCATTGCAGAATGCTACTATAGAAGATCTTCTAGAAAAAAGTGTCCCTGGAAACAACAAGATGTTACTGTCCCCATAGGTTGGCATGCTTTTTTCCCTTATTTCAGAAGAGACATGTGTGTGTGTATGTGTGTGTGTGTGTGTGTGTGTGTGTGTACACATGCATGTGTGTGAGCAGCTAGCAACACATTACTATAATGCACAGAGACACAGAAGTGGTACCCAAAAGCTGGGCCTATAAGACTCATATCTGTGATCCTACCACTCAGAAGTCTAAGGGAGGAGGATTGCCACAAATATAGGGAAACCATGCCTGTAACCGCAACACTCAAGGGAATGAGGAAAGAAGAGTGTCGTGTGTGCAAGTCTAGTTTGAACTACAGAATGACACCTTGTCTTAAAAATGAAAGGAAAAGAGGAAGGAAAGAAAGAAAGGAAGAAAGGAATGATGTGATGGAGGGAGGAATGGAGGAAGGGAGGGAAGATAGATGTGTTCACTTGTTCAAAGATAAGAAATTGCCCTGAATAATCCTCCTGGCATAATCCTCACAAAAGCCCATTCTCTTGGTGGAAAACCTTAAATAATTTCTCCCTAAAGTTAAAACAGGATGTGTTTTGCAAAACTACAGGATGATTTCTAAATATTTTAAGTACTGATGTCTCACTTTCCACCAAATATATTCCCCTATGTCTGAGTAGGTACAAAACTGAGAGAAACTTGAAATATTTGTAAGAAGCACTCCATAGGAGACTATGCATTTTTCACATTGCTTAGGACTCCTAGTGAGTCAGTTTCAAGGTGCTGTAAGCCTCAGTTGGAGACTAGAAAGCTTAGGTGCAGAAAAATTGATTTGAGAACTTCAGTTTACAGTTGGGTAATGCAGAAGGAGTACATGGACCCATGGTTCTCAGACTCCACAACAGAAACATTAATGATTAAGTTATTATACAGAATTCAGGGATGGGTCTTCTAGAAGAACAATGCTTAGAAAATAGCATGGTGGCACTTTGAAAGCGGTACTAATAACCCCAACATGATGAGTGTTAATGATGTTTAACAGAAGATTCTGTGATTCCTTTACATTCACACTTAGAACATCCTACAAAACTAGTATTAGCCTCATTCCATCTAGAGGACACTGAACTCAGAGATGCTAAGGATTTTCTTCAAATCTCTACAGCTACTACATGAGTGAGAGTATTAACTTGTATTTCATGACCCTCTAATATCTTTGTCTTAGCTAGCTTCAGCTGTCAACTAGACACAAATCTAGGCATACCTGGGAAGAGCGAGTTACAACTGAGGAAGTGCCTCTATAAGATTAGCTTTTGGGCATGTCTATGTGGTATTTTCTTAATTGCTAACTAATCAAAGAGGACCTAACTTGTTGTGGAAGTTGCCATCTCTGGGCATGTGGCCCCAGGTAGGATAAGAAACCAAGCTGAGTAAACCATGGAAAGCAAATCAATGAAGAGTGTTCCTCCATGGTCTCTGCTTCAGTTCCTGTCTCCAGGTTCCTGCCTTGAGATTCTGCCCTGGCTTATCTTGAAGAAGGATTATAATCAGTAATTGAAACAAACCCTTTCCTCCCCAAGATGGTTTTGGTAATGGTATTTATCACAGCAACAGAAAACAATCTAGAACAAGAATATACTTCTGAGTCGTGGAAGTTGTATATATTTGTATGCACATGCATATAAATGGATAGTTTTATATGAGAATATATACATACATCCCATTCATCAATCTCTTCTACTTTTGTGTTATGCAGATAAGCCTCCTTTAAGTAATATATCTGAGTTACTCACTTGGGGTTAATCATACTTGAGAACACTGAGTGCATCCAACTATGGTATATAGCTGAAGCGAGGGCAAATTGAAGATGCAGACAGGAGGATACAGTAAACAGAAGAGATTATCATAGGCCAGTAAGGCCACTGAAAGTTTACAGAGCTCAACACAGTATGAACAAGGAGTTAAGAACGTCCACACTCCTCTTGGCTCCAACATTAATTTGCTATGTGGTTTGAAAACAAATCGCATAAACCAAACAGATTTGATTTGACTTTGAATCTAGAAGAAGAGAAACCTTAAGCAACACTGAAGATTTTCAAGTAGTGTCCCATGTAACTGTTCTGAGATAGATTCACAAGTAAGTGGCCAATCCACGGATATCCCTGTGGCCTTTCAGACAGACTCCCCCTCCACTTACTGGGATTGTGATATCTCTTGAAACCTTTGGAACGGGCAGATTCATAGAGACAAAGCATAAGATTGTAGGTTACTAGGTGCCTGCAAAGGAGGGAATGGAGTATTATCACTTAATGAGTATACAGTTGCTGTTAGAGGTGAAAGAAATTTTAGAAGTGATAACAATTATATAATATTGTTAATTTAATTAATGTTGCCAGTTATATGCTTTAAAAATAAGTAGAGTAGAAAATTTAACCACACACACACACACACAGAAAAATAAATATACAGGAAGTCATTACAATCTTGTCATTATCTGTTAGAAGAAGATAGCTGGCTATCATCGAATGGGGCAGCTAGTACATAAAGAGAATGTCACCGAATACAAAAAAGGAAGGCAGGCACAGGAGTTGTAAGATCCAACATCTGTCCTGTTGAATGAAATCTGTCTATGTCAAAAATAAAATTCCGTAGTGGTCCAAAGGAAGAAGTGACTGTTAAGGCAATTAGAAGAGATCATTGGCAAGTGGCTCTTGTCAAGTCAGGACATTCCCATGGGGAGACCTTGTATATAAAATGATGACAGGAATTCAGAACGTAGGAAATATTTTTGAGATATGAAAATGTGTGAGCCAACATAAATTTGGAGGCTGAACTAGTAGAGATTCAAAAGAGACTGATAATGTCACCTGCAAAGTTGATACACAAAGTCATTAAAAAAAAATACGCTTATGCAATTCAAACCAATGAGCCTTGACAGTTGCTTTCCATTTCCCTTTGAGCTCGGAAGATGTTTCTGTTTGATTCTGTTCTCTCTCGGTGTTCCTTTAGGCTCCCATGCAGCAATTCTGCAGGCGCTAACAGCACAGGGATTTAATTTATCATTTTTAAATGATAAAATTAAGCAGAGGTCCAGAGATTATAATGGAATATGTGACACAATCACAAATGGGAGGTGGAGGTAGAAGTCTATTTTTTTTGGATTTAGAAAAAGGGGCTAATATCATCCAAGAAATGAAGTGTTAGCTAAAAGACTCAGCAGCAAGACACGTGACCGTAAAATGGAAATAATAATAACGAGGAGGTTAATAATAATAACAGGCCTGCTCAGGGGACTGTTATGAGAACAAATTATAGATGGGTGAACTGCTTTTAGTGTCTCAGAAGGAAGGTATTACATAAATTCCAGTTCTTTTTTTCTTCTCATTATTTTTCTTTGAAGAGTGCCAGAAAGAAAAAGTCTTTGTGGGTGGATGTGGATAAGAGCGAGAATTGAGGGAGGAGAGAAAATATTTCAAGGAAGTAGGAATAGGGTGTTAGAAGTACTTCTCAGTGAGTGCGTTTGCTGCAGTAAACTTCATCTATTTCAGCAAACCCCTGCTACTCAGACACACTGCTTAGAAAGAGGTAGAATGATGGGGAAAATGTTTTCTTCACTCACTCTTGTCCAACAAGTATCTAGAGTCTGTACTGCAAAGAGGATCCCTTTCTTGGTAGTATGACTGTAGCCATCATGATCATCATCATGTCCTGTAATTTCAACATGCACAGAAAATGTTTTTCCGAGCCAAGTGTAAATTGGTTTCCAGGGTAGGTGCTGATGCTTTAGGCTTAGCAAAAGAAAGTGTGCAAAGGACTGTGTGTGTTTTGAACTGAATATTGAAAAAACTTAGCTTGAACATCATTCTTTTGCAATTTTTAATGACAGACATCCAATTTCTACTTTGATTCTATAAATAAGAATCTAAGTGAGATGAGACAAGAAGCTTATGGTTTCTGTGACAACTGCATTATTTTTGAAATTAATTCATCCAGCAACTATACTTGGAAAAACAACTTTTAGGAAGAAATGGAGTGCCTGTCTTGTTTTCCTCCAGTCTGTTTAGAAACAACTGAAATGATGTTCTTAAGGCATTATAACAAGAGTCCATGTTCTCTAGGGCTGCAGCTTCTGAAAGGTTACCCATGTTCCAGTAGATGGTTCAACACATATGCACAAACAGACAGCACTTGGTGGATTCAGTGAGTTTTAAAAAGGAGTATGTAAAACTGGGAGGGAATCATGGGGAAGGATGGAGGAGAAATGGCAGGGAAGAGAGGGATGGTAGGTTTGATTAAAGCACTTTTATATGCATGTATGAAATTCTCAAACAATAAACATGTTTTAAAAAATTCTGTGATAATTTTCAAGTTTATCATGGTTTTAAATACTCCTTTATCTTCCGTTCCATTAGCAGGCCTTCCCTGTAGATCTGCAATTACTTCCTTTTATCTACCTACACTTTAAAAATTATTAAAGTTCATTCCTCAAGGATTTAATAGGTTCCCACTATCCACCAGACTGTTTGAGACTATATGGACACACTATGTAGCTTAAGCCATTTCTTGCCCATCCCGGGTTGCCATTCTAGGAAAGTAATTAGGACTCAGTTGATGGAAAAGAGGCTCCCCCAGATGGCTGGAAAAATCTCTGGATATTCTCTTATACCATTTAGCTGTTTTGGTTCTCATCCTGAAGACAGATAAATTGGAAAATATTTTAAACTACATACATTTGCTTCTTCTAGAAACCCTTCCAGTTGCTGAGTGTCCTATAGTAGTCAAGAAATATGGGCAAGGGTCTGGAGAGATGGCTCAGTGATTCAAAGCACTTATTACTCTGTCAGAGGATGTGGGTTTGAGTCCCAGCACCAAGAAAGTGGCTCCCAATCACATGTAACTCCAGTTCTGGGGGGGATCTGAAGTTGCCTTCTGGATTTTCACTGCTTCTTGCACACACACACACACACACACACACACACACACACACCAAGTAAACAAGTATTTTAAAAAAGAAATTTGTATAAACTTGTTCCTATGATTTGATGTAGTTTTTCTTTCAAATGTCATGGTGCTGGAAGTGGGATGCCTAGCACTGTGATGATGAGGTGGGCGTGTCCCACAGAAGGTCCATTGGTAATTATGCCATAGGTGTTTCATGAACAGATTCATACCATCTCATCAGAGAAAGGTGGTAGAAACTTAGGCTACCCCATGCCTTGGTCACCCCTTGCCAAGATATTAGACAGTGGTATTTGGTACTTCCACCCATCAGAACTAGAGATCAACTTCTTCTTCTTTCTTTTCAAGCACATACTCTCAGATACTTTGTTACAATAACAGAAAATGGAGTAAGATGGCCATTCATCTAGAGTATTTGGCTAAGTGTTTTTTTTTTCAAATACTCTTCAGAACACTATCCACACATCACTTATTTTGATACTTCCAAGATTACCCCATCTTCTTCTTTTTCTTCTTCTTAGAGCAGAGAGAAAAAATGGGAAAAGAGAGAACAAGTTCCTTGGACCATTTTTGCCACAATATAATACTGTATTAATACCTGAGAACAGCAGCCTAAGGAAGGGTTTATTTGGGCTCATAGTTTGAGGATACAGTTTATCATAGCAGGGAAGTCATGGCAGGAAGAGCTTAGGCAGCTGGTTGTAGTACATCCATAGTTAAGAATGGGAGAGAGAAAAGTGCTCATGTTAGCTCATTTCCTCTCAGTCCAGGACCCCAGCTCATGGATTGGTGTTGCCAATAGTTAAGGCAGGCTATCCTAATCTAGAGAATCCTTCACGGGTGTGTTTGAAGGCATGGCACCTAGGTGATTTCAGATATTATCAAGTGCACAGTAACCATTACAACTACTATGTACAAAGCTTCATTATAAAAACATTGAGAGGTGTTCAGAATCCATGCCGAGGCTAGCCAAAGTTATTCTCAGAGCATATTCCTGTATAAGCAGCCATTTATCTCATGTCTACTGTAAGCTATGTGCTGTGGAAAATACCTCACCCTCATAAAATATTTTCATGTCCTCATCTACATATTGAAAAATTGCTATTAATACTTCAAAGAAGAGTTGACTATCAAAGGCTCTAGAGTTTAAAATGTTTTTAACCTTAGATGCCATAAATAACAAAGAAACCTCATTTGTCAAATTTCTTCATTCCTTCTTCAATAGCAGGGGCCTCGCTACTGCTACCATGATATAATCACAGATCAATGCTACGGAAGGATCTGGGTCCAGTATGAAAGCTTTAAGGAGACAGAGACCAGCATTGGAGCACTGGACTGAAGTCTCACGATCCAAAGGAGGAGCAGAAGAAGAGAGAGCATGAGCAAGGAACTCAGGACCGCGAGGGGTGCACCCACACACTGAGGCAATGGGGATGTTCTATCGGGAACTCACCAAGGCCAGCTGCCCGGGGTCTGAAAAAGCATGGGACAAAACCGGTATCGCTGAACATAACAGACAATGAGGACTACTGAGAACTGAAGAACAATGGCAATGGGTTCTTGATCCTATTGCACGCAATGGCTTTGTGGGAGCCTAGGTAGTTTGGATGCTCACCTTACTAGACCTGGATGGAGGTGGGTGGTCCTTGGACCTCCCACAGGGCAGGGAAACCTGCTTGCTCTTTGGGCTGAGGAGGGAGGAAGACTTGATTCGGGGAGGGGGGGGAATGGGAGGTGGTGGCGGGGAAGAGGCAGAAATCTTTAATAATTAAATAAATTAATTAATTAATAAAAAAAAGCTTTAAGGAGGGTGAAAGAGGGCTTTAAATGCTGGTGCCCACTGTCATTGTTCATTATTAGTAATTATCACTAACTCTTGCTCCTGGAGCTCCACAATACAGCATGTCAGCAGACCCAGAGGAAAGTCTAGCCAAGTGATAAAGTTGGCTCATCCTATTGCCACATAAGGAATGGCTCTTCTCCCTCCTCCCATGTATGATACACATTCTTGGAGCTTCTTTCTGAACCCGCCATCCTTGAGTTTCCCAGAATAACTTCTGAAGAAGCTGAGATGACGCTCTAGACTGTTCTCAGCCATGACTCAGAGAACCCTGGGGTGCACTGAGTTGCAAAACAGGATTCTAAAGTAAGATCTTGACACTTGTCCGGGTCAGCTGTATCACCTCTAAGGATAGAATTCTGTCTCACGGGTCTGACAGTCACTTTTTCTCAGGCATTGTCAAGTCACATAATACTGTCTCCCTCCTAGGGTGTGAGTCTTAGTCTCTCAGGCTCCTATAGGAGTGTTGGGAACTATTTGTGGTCCTTCTATCAGAGCTATCCCAGCTTCCACTTATTATTCTTCATGACTAAGCCAACCTGAGTCAAGCTGCTTGACCCTCATCGTTTCTAGTCTTTACAATAATTCTGTTAAACGGACTTTGTTATTTCCACTTCACCTGTGAGGAAATAGATATTCTTCAAAGAGATTGTGCACGATGTTCAAGGTGCAACAAATCATTTGAGGTAATGGAAGGGATCTAAACCAGGCCACGAACACCAATGTTCTTTCCATCTATCCATAACAAAGTCATCTTCAATATTGAAAGGTAGTCACATCCCAGGATTTTGCTTCTATTTATTGCTTTGTAAGCACTTTGTATTAGAGCCACATGCAGAATTATTGTTTTACAAGTTCAAAAACAGGATTCTTTCAATCTCTGCAGTGCTACTGAAGGGTACCAATCACTTCTTCAATTTGGAGTTCATTCAGCAGAGGCGTAGACAAGTTAATCAACTTGTTCACTTCGCCGAGCAGGTTGGATTTGAGAGCTACAGGACAGAGTTACTACAGATATCCTGAAAGAAAAAGGCAAAAGAACAAAGTCCAACTTACGGGATATTGGAAAAGAATTGACAGGACACCTTAAAGGGGCAGCCTTTGAGCTGGTTTTTGATCGATGGGTTAGAACTTGCCAAGGAAAGTAGTTTCTTGGAGTAATAAAGATGGGGCATTGCACAGACATATACAGGGTCCAGTTAAGGAAAAATCTACTTTTGAAAATAATTTGGATTCAAGATGGGTGGGACTGGCCCCTGAGAGACATATTTGCAGAGAAATCAGGGAAGAATTAAGGAAGATCTTGTATTTAATTCTGGTAAGCATTGCTCTTTGGGAAAGAGTTCCTACAAAGTATGAGAATCTTACCCATGCACCAAAGCAGTTCTGAATCCAATCCTGCATATGGTATAGCAGGTGAAATGTCAACTGGGTGAGTATTATGTGGGCTTTGGTGGGCATCACACAGCAAGAAATGCCCTACAATGCCTACCACCAGTAGAATTCAGAAGCTCATTCATCTGTTCAGAAGGAAGCTAGACACAAGAATAATGGTTTTCAATGGTCTTTAGCTAGGATGTGAAGAACATGACAGGTTCTCTGTCCTCAAGCAGCTCGTAGTTTAGCTTGATAGGTAAACTGATGAAGACAATGAAGGTGAAATGTGGAGGCATGCATAGGTACATGGAACACGAGGGAAGAAGGCACTAACCATTCCCAGGATATATATGAGAAAAGTTATATTCCAGTAAGAGTTTTCAAAGTAGTTGAACTTACAGGAGGAGCTTAAAAGATAGGCAAAGAAATGAAAGGAATTACATGGAGTGAGAATGTTGTAGAATATTTAAAATGTGTTACATTCATTTATGCTGTGTAATATTTGTTTATTGATGCAAAGCTATACTGAATTCTATGTTTAGTTTGTTTAACTCTGTGAAGTTGTGTTATTTTGCCTGTCTAAAACACCTGGTTGGTCTAATAAAGAGCTGAATAGCCAATAGTTAGACAGGAGAGGGATAAGCAGGACTTCCAGACAGAGAGAATAAATAGGAGGAGAAATCTAGGCTTGAGAGAAGAGAAGAGAAGAGGAGAGGAGAGGAGAAGAGAAGAGAGGAGAGGAGGGGAGAGGAGGGGAGGGAAGGGGAGGGGAGGGGAAGGGAGGGAAGGGGAGCAGAGGACAGAGAGAAAGGAGAGGAGGAAGCCAGTCAGCTACACAGCTAGCCAAAGAGTAAGAAGTAAAGAAAGGTATATGGAATAGAGAAAGGTAAAGCCCAGAGGCAAAAGATAGATGGGAAATTTAAGGAAAACTGGCTAGAAACAAGCCAAGCTAAGGCTGGGAATTCATAAGTAGGAATAAATCTCCATGTATTTATTTGGGGCTGGATGTTGGGACACCTAAGAGTTAAAAAAACAAAAGCCAAAACCAACTAGTTATGTGGGAATAATAAGACTGGCTATAACATAGTGTAGTCAGGGGTGGTGCCAATGTGGTTACCACCATCCTACAGGATGGCACAGAGTGAGGATTGCGGTCAAGTCAGCATGACCTTGACCACCGTGAGTTTTTAATCTATGGGATTAATATGAATGTTGTTTCTGAAGACAGGGTATTAACCCGATATGTTAAGTCTCTGAGTTGAGTGGTAGATAGGGAGACCAAGAGAAAGGCCAAAGGAAGAGTCAGTGAGCGTGGAGAAAAGGACTCAGGGAGAGGCAGTTCAGGAACCAGGAGTTTGTGACAGAGGCGATTCTTTTTAAGTGTCAAAAAAGTTCAAGGTGTGGAGATAGGAGTTCTTGCTAAAAATAGAACGCTGAAAGAGGGGAGAGTGAAGGAGATGGAGAAACTGAGATGGCATTTACCCACTGAACATTTAAATGTTGAGATTAACCCAGCATATGGAAGAGAGCTCAGAAGGTGCCAGCTCTTAAATACATCTAGGGAATATCTTTACATATGAAGAATTTGTGTTGGTTCTGTTAGAGAACATAAGTAATGAACAGGCACAAAGTTTGAAGAGGACTGAAAGAATAATGGCCTATGAATTAATAATGAGAAGCCAAGAGAATGGCAGGATAAGGTAAGAAAAGGGCAGATTTCAGAAAACAGCAGAGATGAAATGGTAAGGTTTGTTCATTTTCAACAGAATAGAGATTCTATTGAAATGAACAGTAGAAAATGTTAAGAGCTATGGCAGACAACTGGGGTTCCTTTCCCACTTCTACTGGCCTGTGAGATGACTCTGCCAAAGTCTACCCTAGCCATAGGGCCAGGGAATTACCTCCCAGAGAAAAACTAGACAGGATTCAAAGTATAATTACTCCAATCAAGTTGATTCTCAGTTGAATAACTAAGGTATTCAACTGAAATTTTAAAAAAAAGTTCTACTCCAGATGATGAAGTTGCATTTTCCCACAACAGTAAATGGTTTTATAACTTACCATCTAGGCTAAGCATGGTAGTGCATGCTTTTAATCACACCACTCAAGAGACAGAGGTACGCTGATCTCTGAGTTTGAGTCTAGCCTGTTCTACATAGTAAGTTCTATTTTGCTATCTATTCCTTTTTCCTCCTTTTCTCCATTTCTTAGAGAAGTTAGTACATGAGTATAGCATTTCCACCATTTTCACCCATTTATCAGCACTCTCCAACTCCCTCTCATATTTATAACTTCTTTTTCCAAAATTATTATTGTTTTCTACACACACACACACACACACACACACACACACACACACACACACACACCCTAATGAGTCCATTTAGTTTTGCCCATATGTGCTTGTTTTTAAGGTTAGTCATTTGGATGTATGCCAAGGAATGGCATAACTGGATCATACGCAGATCTGTTTTCAGCATTTTGAGAACTCTGCACAGTGATTTTCATAGTGGCTGCACCTGTCTCAACACCCAACAGTAAACAAGGGTTCCCTTTCCTCTGAATTCTCACTACTATTTTTTGTCAGTTGTCTTCTTGATCTTCTTGCCACCCTGACTGAGATGAAAACTCAAAATAGCTTTAATACATATTTGTAACTGTTATGGATGTGAACACATTTTGAGATATTCCTTAGCTACTTTTCTTTCTGCCTTTGAAAACTCTGTGTTCACATTCACAGCCTACTTTTTAATTAGATTATTTGTTTTCTTGATTTTTGTTTATTTAGTTCTTTATATATCCCGGATATCAATCTTCTACTGGATGTATAACTGATAGAGATTCTTTCTCCCTCTTTGGACTCATTTACTCAATTGATTGTTTCCTCCATTGTATAGAAATTTGTTAGTTTTATGAGGTTTCACTTGTCAACTGCTGGTCTTAATTTCTGAGCAAATAGAGTCTTGTTTAGAAAGTCCATATCCACACCTGAATCTTCTAGAGTACTAAGTATATTTTCTTCCAGTACTTTGTGTTTCAGGTTTTTACATTGAAGTCTTTGATCCATTGGAGTTACTTTATGCACTATAGATACAATATCAATTTCATACTTCTACATGTGGATACTGAGTGTTTCCAGCAGCATTTGTTGAAAATGCTTTCCTTCATCCAGTGGATGATTTTGGCATCATTGTTGAATAGCAGATGGTTGTTGTACCATGTACTCATGTTTAGATTTTCTCTGCTGTTCCATTAGTGTGCATGGCTGTTTTGTGTCGGTATCACACTGTTTCTGTTACTATGAACTTTGCTAGCCTTTTCATCTCTTTATCTCTATTCCTCATCCTCTGAATTGCATTTCTTGTGGGTACAATTGGAATTAACTGTATACACAGAAATGCTTTCCTCAGAGTTGGCTTGGTGAGGGAATCAAAATTAACACAGAGGTAGCTACGGGCAGACTACCAAGTCACAGTAAGGAAGGACCTGGTGTCACAGAGATGCTGGTATCCAGGGAAATCTGTTGAAAGATGGCTGCTTGTTTGTTTTCCGGCCTTCTGGCAGCTCAGACCCAAAATAACCACACAGAAACTTTATTAATTAAATCACTCCTTGGTGCATTAGATATACCTTCTTATTGTCTAACACTTATCTTAATTTAAGCAGTTTCCATTAATCTGTGCATCACCACGATGTTGTGGCCTACCAGCAAAGTTTGAGCATGTCTGTCTCTGGTGGAGACTCCATGGCTTCTCTTTACTCTGCCCTTCTTTTCTTATTACAACAGAAATCTATGTCCAAAAGTCTCCCATTAGGAGTGTTGTTTAAGACTGGGCAGGTAAGAGGCACAAATGGAATTAAGTGCAATGGTTCTATTTTTTGGACTTAGTGGCCCTGCATTTTGCATGTAGAAGTAGTGCGGGTTTCTGGTGTTTCTTAGGGTTAATGGTCTACATCAAGAAATTAGAATGATGTAGAGCTCTGCTAGGATTGGTCTTGTGCTTGAATATTAGCCATACAGGTAGAGTTGGGAAACTCTCATCCTAGTTGGAAACGTTCATATACATGGGGGAAGTGGAGCATCAAAATGGAAGTACTATTTTAAATGTTGGCATGGGTAAAAATAATGGCCTCAAAGAAGCTTCAATTAAAAGACGATAACATGCAGATATTTATAAACTTTCATAGGACAGACTGGATTATCTTATCAGAAGGTGAAATTCAGGTTAAGGAAGAATGGATGCATAGTTCAAACATGACTACTCTGAAATAAACCTCAAAATTGCAGAAATGCTAGCAATGCCCTGATCCTTCTTAAAAGCTTTGCAGTAAATCACTATAGAATTTTCAGTGAGGGAAGGCTGGTGGTGGAATTACTACTATATTTCTAAAGTGTGCCTCTCTGTTTGAGTTTAGTCTCACCCCAGGAAAATTCCTTATAAATTGGTCAATGGCTGTACTTTATCCACAGAAAGGCAAAGAGAAATCCTGTTTTCTACTCTGTTGGGAAATCTGCTTTGAACATGAACTTGAGCTACACAAACTGAGAACTTCCCATTTTATATGTAGAGAGTTTGTAGTTTACATTGGGGCTGGCTACGTGAAAAATGAAAGGGTTTCACTCCCCAAAGCTATCCATGTACTACATGAAAGAATCACAGGAAGATTACTTCTCCACAATAGATACCCACTGGAGCAAAAAAAAAAAAAAAAAAAAAAAAAGAAAAAAAAAAAGAAAACAAGTAAACAAACACAAGTGGAAAAAGAGCTTCCTCCCTACAGAACCCAAGAGCATAGCTTGCTCTGTTCCTTTACACATCCCTTAAGATAATAACACATCGCTTTCAGCAGTCTTGCTATCTCTTGCTCTTTCCACTTTCAAGGCTGTATGACACAGACAGTTGAGGCTGTATCGTTCAGTTTTAGTGCTGTTGTAGTTTTCATTCTTGCTTCTAAATGGAATTTTAAGTGGAAGCTTAGATCCAGAACTAGAGTGGATTACAAAGGATGATGCTCCAAGCACAAACAATAACCCTTTGAAAACCAGCTGCTAATTTTCACACCTTAAAAAAAAACATTTTTTCTTGAGTTTGTCAGCACCCAAGCAAGAATCAATCCTTAAATCAGTAAAAGAGGAGAATGTACTCAATATGAGGCAAGAAGAAAAGATTTTTTTTTAAAAAAAGACCGATTGAAGCTACTA
Source organism: Chionomys nivalis (assembly GCF_950005125.1). Lineage (NCBI taxonomy): Eukaryota > Metazoa > Chordata > Mammalia > Rodentia > Cricetidae > Chionomys > Chionomys nivalis. The sequence continues at coordinate 127,647,732 of NC_080112.1, read as the reverse complement.
AATATTATCTGATATGCGATATAATTTATTTTACATAAAGAATATTGTAAGCATTGACCTGGAGGGACACACCTGTATTTTCAGCACTTGGGAGGCTGAGCCAGGAAGACTGAATCCAATTCAAGATCTGACTAGGCTGAGAAGAATGTTCTACTATATGTATCAGGCAGTGAGGGTGCCCTGTCTCAAAATCAAAAAACACTAAAACCTAAGAAAATAAATAAGTAAATCTAAAAATAAATAAAAAGGCAGCAAAAATTAAAAAAAAAAACAATGAAGTCTGAATGAATCATAATATGAAGGACTATTTCACAGTGATATACAGTAAGTCGAAGAATATTACTATGTGAATTTTATTTGGATAAAACTGTAAAGCTCTGCTTTTTTGTATCTGCTGCCTGCACTATCAACATTTAAAAGTGCTGTGAGGTGTGATAATAAGACGCACATTAGAGATTCTTTTAAATTTTTCATTTGCCTAGATGAGATCATAACAGTTCCTTTAGGACTTATATGATACATTATAAATTTATCCTTAGAGTTTGGGAGTCTCAGATTCAATTCTCAGGATAGATGGTGAGGGAAACAAACCTCAAAGAATTCCACCCAAACAAAACTCCATGTCTATCAAACTGCTAGTGGAAATCTGAGTAGAACAGGTAGTTACTGTGCATAATTAATAACTAGCCATTTACACGTTATATCTCCATGACAATCTGTTGTGTGTGTTTTTTTTTTAAGAAAAAAAAACAGGACTTTCCATATACATCCCCAGAAATGATTCCACATGAGTAGCTATTCAGACTTCTAAACTGTATCAAATTTAAACCAGGGCTGTACTGTGGGACAATGGTTTGTACCCTATCAATTATTTTAATAAAATGCTGATTGGCTGGCAGCCAGGCAGGAAGTAGAGGTGGGGAAACGAGAACAGGAGAATTCTGGGAAGAGGAAAGCTCAGTCTGCAGTTGTCACCCAGCCTCAGAAAAAAACAAGATGTGAATGCGTCACCACAAAAAGTACCAAGCCACGTGGCTAACTCAGACAAGAATTATGGGATAATGTAAGTTATAAGAATTAGTTAATTAGAAGCCTGAGCTAATGGGCCAATCAGTTTATAACTAATGTAGACCTCTGTGTGATTTCTTTGGGGCTAAATGGTTGTGGGACCTGGTGGGACAGAAAACCTCAGTCAAAAAAGCTGGGCACATTACTTAAGAGATGTGTGAATTTTCATATGCAACTCCCAACTTCTAAATTTTTTATGTATGCATTTTGTGGATTAATGTCAGCAAACTAGAATGGGGTGTACGAGAAGATAGGGTAAAGACTTAAAGGAGGAAGTGGGAAAGATAACAGAACATGTGTGGTGATAAGTGAAAAGGCAAATATTGGCAGCCAAATTACAGATGAGGAAGGGGGTAAGGAAATGGGAGAGAGGAACAATTCAATTGAAACTATGTATGAAAATGCCACAAGGAAGCTCAAAATGGGAAAATTGATAATAAAAATTGGGGATGGAGATTCTGTTCACCTTGGGTGGAATAGAGCAGACACCCAGTGAAGCTTCTGTCTGTCCTCTTAGCTTAGATGAGTTGACTTGATGTAGGAGACCTTGTTAGGGCTTAGCATCCTCACAGAAACTGTTGCCCACACTATTCACAGTACTGGAATCTTATGATATAACATGGGACCTGAGAAATATTAGTGTTTGGTTCTCCAGGCTACCATTAACAAACTAAATGCTATGATGACAACAAGAGCCCCATACCTATGTGCAGTACCATACATTTAAAAATATTTTAAGATTCTAGAACTTTTCATGACAATGAGAAGCATCTGCTTCTGGCAGCGCCAATCTACTTCAAGAGGAAGATGGGCATCAGAGAGGCTCCTTATGGAGTTTGTTATCCATTTGGGCAAGAAACTGCTCTTGTCTGGACTGCTTGATGTTATGCTGTATGAACTAGACATGCAGGACCCACAGAAAAATGACCGCTAAAGTTGCCTAAGAAGGCAAGACAGTCCTTCAGGTTTTCTGCTTCATAAAAGAGTCTGTAAGACATTCTGCAGGACACAGAAGAAAGTGACCAACAAACTGCCAACATAGGTGGAACTGTCTTTGAAATTTCCTGCTTCATGAGAAAGTCTGCCAGATACTATGGGCCTGTAGGCTGAAGATGGATGCCCACAGTGTTACAGAAGAACTTTAGGTGACTGTCCAGGCAGCGAGATGTCTCTGTCAATTCCAGAGTTTTGGAAGTTGCTTATAATGCAATTCCTGTTTACTTAGGTAATATTATATCCTTTTGCAGTCTTTGATGGAGTTGAAGAATAAATATAGTTACAGTTTTCCTTAGTTATGATAAAAGATAAAGTAGATATAAATATTGTAACTGTAATTCTTGTTTGATACCTGTTTTGTTATATGTAAATTTACTATGTTAAAGTTAAGACCATCCTTTTATTTAAAAAAGAGGGGAAATGGTGTGGGAAGTCATTCTGTCTATGTGTTACTTTTATTTGTTAATGAATAAAGATGCTGCTTTCAGCAAATGGCTTAACAGAGTGTAACCAGGCTGGAATATATATATATATATATATATATATATATAGAGAGAGAGAGAGAGAGAGAGAGGGTGGAGTCCAGGAGATGCCATAGAGCTGCCAGAGGGGAAAGACACAACTGGAACCTTGCTGGTAGGCCACAAGCCTTGTGGTAAAATATAAAATAATGGAAATGGGTTAATTCTAGATATAAGAGCTAGCTAGCAATATGCTTAAGCTATTGGCCAAGCAGTGATTTAAATAATATAGTTTTCTGTATGATTATTTCAGGAGTCTGGGTGGCCAGAAAACAAATAAGCAGTCTCTGTACAACACAGTATGTCCCAAAGTTGTCTGCTGAACAGTTCATGCCAAGGTAAATATACTTTACATTCAGAAGTTTTTCATTAGTGATCTCAGACACTTGTAATGTTGAAAATAAAGCCAAAAATTAACTTTCATGTATATATAATACATATGTGTATGCATAAAACTCTGAGGATTTTCATATACTCTCATGGTCTCATCTCAGAGTATAGCATTATTATATATCCAGTGTCCAAGCTAGAAGATCAGGGGCTTCGTTCTATTTCTTTATATCTCTCAGTCTATAGTTCCATCTACACAGCAAAGTCCTAACAGCTATGCCCAGATTTTCTTTGCACGAAAAACACTGCTCTAAGTCAGTCTCATCAAGACTCTTTTAAGAAGTTTTAATGGCTTCTTGCTTCACCCTGGGTTTCCATTTTCCACATAGTATATCCAGATGATATTATTTTTATTTCATTATTTATTATTTATTCATTTATTTCCTTATTTCAAAATTTGGACTTTATTTATTGGGGAAGGGCATGTGAATATAGTAGCACTTGTTTGGAGGCTAGAGGCCAACTTATAGGAACCAGTTCTCTTTTTCTACCATGTGGTCAGGCTGGCAGCAAGAGCCTGTACCTGCTGAGCCATCTTGCTGATTTGAGTTGCCTTTCTCAATTATATTGCCTAAAACTCCTTTGACTCCTCTCTTGCCTGGATTAAACCCCAGACTTCTTTTCATGGTCTAGACAAGGGGTCAACACTCCTTTTCTGTAAGGAGACAGTAAATATTTTAGGTGTTGTGGGCCAGACAGTGTGTTACATTTCTTGTACTATATAATCATAGAGTAGAGATAACCAGTGACAATACTTGAATGTGGAACTGTGGTTGTGTTTCAAGAAAAGTTGATTTATAAACATGGATATCTGACTGTTGCTCATTTGCCAACTTATATTCTCAATTACCCCGTCTCACTTCATGGGTCATCATTTCTCACCTTTTCACACCATGATTTCATTTGGAGATCAAGGACCTCCATGCAGGTCTTCTTTCACTTTCCTGGAAGTCAGTCCACCTCATTTCCTTCCTTCATTCTTGGCCTGCTTGACTTTTCTCATTTAAACTCTAGGCCACAACTTAAACATCATATCCTCATTGAAGAGTTCTCTGACTCTCTTACTCCTGTACCAATATTATCTTCCCTGGTATTCTAGTCTTTATTTCTATGAGAAATATCATAATATGTAATTACGTGTTTTGTTTCACTTTTTTAAAAAATTATATCTTCCACACTAGGTCATAGAACCATGAAAAGGATAAACCAGATCCATTTTGTTTGTTATTTCACATAAACAGCACCCACCCTGTGCCTGCAACACAGTGATTATGTAATAGTTATCAAATGAATACATTTCATCTCTTTGAGCCTTAATCTCCTCACTTGTAAAATAAAAATTAACAGTGCAATTTTATGCCAAGTAATAATGTTTCAGTCAAAGACGGACTGCATAAAAATGAAAACAACAACAACAACAACAACAAAAAAAAAGGCTGGAGCTGGGTGTGGTGGCACGCACCTTTAATTCCAGCATTCAGGAGGCAGAGGCAGGGGAATTTCTGTGAGTTCCAGGACAGCCAAGGCCGTTATACAGAGAAACCTTGTCTAGAAAAGCAAACAAACAAAACAAAAAACAAATAACAACAATGACAAAAAAATACAACACCCCAAGCAAGATGGACCGTATATACAATGGTTGTGATTACCTTGCCTATTGATATCATAATTTATTTTGCTTAGTTATACCCTATAATGTTCAGCCAATGAAAACAATCATCTAGTGATATACTCTCCAGTACATGTCCCCATCATTAAGTGGTGGATAAACATTTTTGCCTTAAAGGAGTGCTATGATGTTTAAATACACCAAATACCCAGAGAAATGCCTGAGACTCGGACACTTTCCTTGTTCTCGATTCTCTTCTGCATAGATATAGTATTAATGGATAGGGTAATTTCTTACCAGCACCATCCATTTTTTTAATTGGTATTTGAGTGGCTGGTGATCTATCACCCTTGTCAGAACTTTCAGGTTTTTCTGTTTGCATATTTATAATTTGAGTTAAAGATCAGAAGAGCAGACATTTGACGGCAATTATCTTTTTTTTCTACTTAATTTCGTCCAAAATAGTTTCTCTAGCAATTTTAGTCAGTGAAAGTGGAATCTTTGCCTAGACAGAAACTTTAGACCCAAGTATAGGTCGTCTCCATTTTTAGGTTTGGTACATTTCTAGAAAATGAACTAGAACTGGATATTTTTTTTTTCATTTGAGTCTTTGGAGTCTATAGAAGCTCACTATAGAGAGAAGGGGAATAGACTTCATGTAAGTAGAGAGAAAGTACCACAGGGCAGTAGAAAGATGACACATATACTGACCTAGGGTTCTCTTACTCCCAGCACCCAGCATCTAGCTTTGGCTCTTTTCAAGAAATTTTCTCATATCACGGAGTTTGTGTTATCTAAATATGTAGTAGGTGTATGGTGAACCTACAAGCAGGTCTTTAACCAGGGAACATCCTAGAAAACACTATCCCTGATGGGACTACTCTTAGATAGCACCCAACATATCTAGAATTCTCCTGCAGACTCATAGCACATCTTTGTCCCTCACCAAGTCCTTCTTCTTACCTTCCTAATTCAGTTTCTTATGAAGTCTTCCTATTGGACTACTTATACACTTCTGATCTTGGAGTGAGCTTCTGGAAGTTCACTTCAGAACTTAGGGCACTGAATACATGTTTAATGATTGAAAGCTGACAGTCTTAGAAACTCTCATTTCTAGAAACTCTCATTTCCCTCCCACCTCTACACTTTTAGGTAATTTTTTCTGGAAAATATACATTACCTTATATGTATTTTTTATAAATTTATTTAAACCTAAGCTTGGAAAGTCTTAACTTAATGCTCTTCAATAATTCTTAACCAGAAAGAAAAGAGGAAGAAGTAAATAACAATAAAAATCAATAAAAGAGAAAGAAATGACTGAGTTAAAAGTGTAATCTCCCATGTCAGGGCCATACTGGGAACATCTTCTCTGTATCAAAATATATTGAAATAAGCATCACTAATAAGGATCATTCTATTCAAGGCATGACTGGGACTGTTCTTCTAAACCAAAGAAACGCCAATCTGCATTAGGCTTACATAAAGATTTCTCTGAGCAAAGAGGTAATTACAGCTTGACAGATGCCTAGAATAGCCTTGATTCTATGTTTCTTTTTCAATCTAGAGGTGGGCAGATAACACCCTAGTGCCTCTCTGAATTAATAGCTTATAAAAGTTAGAAGAAAAAAATTAAGGAGTTCTAATGTTTAGAATATATAAGTCTTGCAAGTGCCTTCTTACCCCTTCTCCCAAGGGTACTGAACCTTTTGCCCACAGGCTGAATGTAGCCTAGGGCAGCTATGAATGCAGGCCAACAAAAAACCATAAGCTGACTTAAGATGTTATGATTTGTGAGGTTTTTTTTTGTAACTCATTTGCACAATTATGAAGTGTGAACTTCGTAAATGACAACATTGTGTCAAGGCGTCACAAGACCGGGCAGCTTGCAAGTTTTAACAGATGGAAAGCCTTGTTTTCTTCTTGAATAGCAATGGGTAGAGTCACAATAGTTTCCAGTTCATTCTCCTCTGGGAGATCTTGGGATCTGGGCCCTGCTATTAACTGGAAGCTTAACTGTAAGAAAAAGCACCACTTCTTGGAGTTTCTCAATCCCTGGTGAAAGTTAACAAAGACCCTGTGGGTGAATTTACTATTTTGAGCAGGTGAACCACGTTCTCTACTCAAGTCTATTAATTATGGAAGCCCTTATTCACTGAAAAATAATAGTGGCAGAGGCTACAAATACAGGAAATCATTTCCAGGCTATTTTACAGAAGTTTCACATTGCATAAAGTCAATTAAAAAATAGGATAGGTTTTGTCTGATGTTCAAAAGTGTAAAATTCCTGACAATTAAAATGTATACAACTATTACATGTGCATCCTAACAAGTGGGTTGCTACTTACTTTCTGGGGGTGGGGGACTGTCTCTGTTAGATCAGCTACGTTTTATGTTTCCATAGTTGATGATTAACTTGTTCTCACTAAACTTTTGAGAATTACCATTTGCTTAGATTTCTCTGCTCAGTGCTAATTATGCTAATTAAAGTTTTAAATGATCATAAGAGATATTTAGCACATATTCTTCAAGGTACACTTTTTTGATAAAAAATACAGCCATCCTAGGATTGTGGAAGTTTGGAAAAATAGGTTGGCTTGCTGGACTCTTCCCTGAAAAGATAAGGGATTACTAAGATAGCAAAGGCAAAAAGCCAGGGATAATAACACTGGCCACAGGAGCTCCCAAGATATTCCTACAAGCTGATGGAGAACAAACACTGTCGGTGTGGAAGGAAATGGGGAGGAGGGAGAGGGTCTTGTGGTGTCTTATGAACCAGAAAGCTGCTGGGCCTGTTCACAGGTCCTTGTAAGAAGTAAGCAGTTCTCATGATGGCAATCAACCAGAGTGCAAGCTGCAATACACACCATAACCAGCACAGCAGCTGCTGAACCAGAGTGGGGAGACTCAGGCACACATTTGCCACACAACCATGACTAACACTATATGGGAGACAGGAGACAACTGCATCAGTTTGATTCTGACAGATGTGAATACAATCCATACATGGGGAGGAAGCAAAAAGTTTGGAAAGCATAGAATGGGAAGCTGCTTGGCATATATATATATATATATATATATATATATATATATGTCAACTGGGAATAAAAAAAACTTGCTTCTACTCAACTGTTCAGGAAGAGAGGGAGGGATGAGAGCTAATAAAAGGTTATTCTGCTAATTTCCATAATGTATAGTAGAAAACATGTAATCACTTGGGAGAAAAGATATAGATAGGGTAGGGGACTAAACTATTATATAAATGTATTTGTCTGATAACCACATAAATGAAAATATGAATCTTTGAAACTTTTAGAAGTTAAACTTGTATACACACAAACACACCTATTCACACCCCTGTGTGTGTGCATGTGTGTGTGTGTGAAGACATAATGCAGTGGGTGTTAAGAATATGCTTCTTCAGAAAACATCATGAATAAACACTTTTCTGGTATACCACAGTTTCTAAGAATGGAGAGGGGTTAGATTGCATACTCATATTTAACAATGAGAGATGGAGCTGAGGTGCAACTCATAGGTAGATTCCATGGCTAGCATGCACAAAGTCCTGAGTTTAATCACTAGCAACTTAAAACAATACAAACAAAAATCCACAATGGAAGATTTCATTGTAAAATTAAATTTTAAAATAAGTGAGACATATAGTGAAGAAAGGAGAACAAGAACAAGGACATGATTTGTGTTTCTTTGAATATATATGTTATAGAGTGGACTTAGGAGTCATGTAAATATTATACACTATCTAAAGGTTCAATTAAAATCTAAAAAGCAATTCCCAAAGATTGCATTCCAAATGAAATGAAGAACTTCCATATCCAGCTGGTGGAATGGTTATAGTTACACATAATTTTAGAAACAAAATTAAATTAAAAAGCTGTCCCTGGGAACTACATGTAAGACAAAATAATTAGATCCCTTAATCCAGTTATTGGCAGAGCGACATAAAATGGAGCTCTCCCCAGTGACTATGCAACAGTCACATGATATCCGTGAAGCATGTGCCACCAAGACAAACTGATCTACTATTTAAAAGATTAATGAACTGTTTGGTCCTTTCCTTTTCCTTTCAGGCATATATGTGTGTGGTGCCCATCCATAGATGTGTGTTCACATGTGTGGGAATGCCTACATATATATGTATGGCTGAATACACGTGTATTTGTCTTTGTATGAGTGTGTAGGCTCAGGCTTGGTGTTGGGAGACTTCTCTGATGATTTATTCACCTTAATCACTGAGGTGGGGTCTCTTATCAGCAAGTAGGGCTTGCTGCTCTGGCTAGTCTCATTACACAGCTTGTTGCAGCAATTCTGTCTCTGCCTTTGGGGTTTGCCATTGCAGGTGAGCAGCCACACGCAACATCTGCCATTTCCGTGGGCTCTAGAGAACTGAACCTGATAGTCCACAGATTTGGGCAGCAAGTTCTTTATCCAAAGAGACACCTGCAAGTCTGATTACTGTTTTCATTTGTTTTGGTTGGTTTGTTTTGAGACAGAGTCTTGCTAAGTGCCTCTGGTTGGCCTAGAACTCTATATAGCCGAGGCTGGGCTCAGACTGAGTGACTGTGATTCTCCTACCTCTGCTTCCTGAGTGCTGGGATTACAGGCCCAAATTACCAGCCTTGGCTAATAAAAACATTTTAAATGTGTTCTGTAGTTGCACTATTTGTGGTATTGTTGTTGCTCAGAGGCTGCTGTGTATGTGTGACAAATACTGCAATCCAACAATAATGGTGCTGTCAATGAGAACTGGGATTTACCATTAGAAGACAACGCAAGAAAAATTTAAGATAGGGCTGGGATGGATCTGCGTTATCTGAGTACTTGCTTAGCTTCATGGGGTCTGGATTCCATACTCAGCAGCACTTAGAATTGCATTTGGAAGTGGAGGGTATGGGAGGGTATGGGAGGAATCAAAATTTAAGATAGGTGAAGTTCTACAAAACCTTTTTTTTCCTTAAGATTTTATTTTTTCAAGGTCTGTGAAGAATTTTGCTGGCATTTTGATGGGCATTGCATTGACTCTGTAGATTGCTTTTGGTAAGTTGCCATTTTTACTATGTTAAACCTGCATACCCAAGAGATGGAAAAGCAAAAAACCCAGGATAGCCAAAACAATCCTGTTCAATAAAAGAACTTCTGGAGGCACCACAATCCCCGACTTCAAACTCTACTACAGAGCTACAGTACTGAAAATGGCTTGGCATTTGCATAAGAACAGACAGGAGGACCAATGGAACTAAATAGAAGACCCGGATATCAATCCACACATCTTCGAACACCTAATTTTTGACAAAGAAGCAAAAAATATCAAATGAAAAAAAAAGAAAACATATTTAACAAGTGGTGCTGGCATAACTGGATATCAACATGTAGAATAATGAAAATAGACCAATATCTATCACCGTGCACAAAACTCAAGTCCAAATGGATCAAAGCCCTCAACATAAAGCCAGCCACACTGAACCTTCTAGAAGAGAAAGTGGGAAGTACACTTGAACGCATTGACACAAGGAACCACTTCATAAATATAATCCCAGCAGCACAGACATTGAGAGAAACAATTAATAAATGGGACCTCCAGAAACTGAAAGGCTTTTGTAAAGCAAAGGACACGATCAACGAGACAAAACAACTAACTAACCCTACATCAGACAGAGGTCTGATCTCCAAAATATACAAAGAACTCAAGAAATTGGTCATCAAAAGAACAAATAATCCAATAAAAAAATGGGGTACAGACCTAAACAGAGAATTCTCAACAGAGGAATCTAAAATGGCTGAAAGACACTTAAGGAAATGTTCAACATCCTTAGTCATCAGAGAAATGCAAATCAAAACAACTCTGAGATTCCATCTTACACCTGTAAGAATGAACAAGATCAAAAATACTGAAAACAGCTTATGCTGGAGAAGTTGTGGGGTAAAGGGAACACTTCTGCATTGCTGGTGAGAATGCAAGCTGGTACAACCCCTTTGGATGTCAGTGGGGTGATTTCTCAGACAATTAGGAAACAAGCTTCCTCAAGACCCAGTAATACCACTTTTGTATATATATCCAAAGGATGCTCAATCGTTCCATAAGGACAGGTGCTCAACTATGTTCATAGAAGCTGTGTTTGTCATAGTCAGAACCTGGAAACAACCTAAATGCCCCTCGACCGAAGAATGGATAAGGAAAATGTGGTACATTTACACAATGGAGTACTACACAGCAGAAGAAAATAACAGCATCCTGAATTTTGTAGGAAAATGGATGGAGTTAGAAGACATTATTTTGAGTGAGGTAACCCAGACCCAGAAAGACAATTATCACATGTACTCACTCATAAGTAGTTTTTAAACATAAAGCAAAGAATGCCAGCCTAGAAACCACAATCCCAGAGAACTTAGACAACAATGTGGACACTAAGAGAGACTTACATAGATCTAATCTACATGGAAAGTAGAAAAAGACAAGATCTTCTGAGTAAATTGGGAGCATGGGGATCTTGCAGGAGGGTTGGGTGGGGAAGGGGAGAGGCAGGGAGGGGAGCAGAGGGAAATGTAGAGCTCAATAAAAATCAATTAAAAAAGATTTTATTTTTATTTTTTTTAATTGAAAAAAAATTTTCCGCTTCCTCCCCGCCTCCCATTTCCCTCCCCCTCCTCCCGCCCCTCTCCCAAGCAACCTAGATGTCCTTCAACGGAAGAATGGATGAAGAAAGTTTGGAATATATACACATTAGAGTACTACTCTGCAGTAAAAAACAATGACTTCTCGAATTTTGCATGCAAATGGATGGAAATAGAAAATACTATTCTGAGTGACGTAACCCAGACCCAAAAAGAAGATCATGGGATGTACTCACTCATAATTGGTTTCTAGCCATGGATAGGGGCCAGTGAGTCTATAATTTGTGATCCTAAAGAAGCTAAACAAGAGGGTAAACCCAAGGAAAAACATATAGTTATCCTCCTGGCTATGGGAAATAGACAAGATTGCCGGGCAAAAAATTGGAATCTTGGGGGTGGGGTGGGATGGGGGTGAGGGGAGATGGGGAGAGAAAAGTGTGAAGGAGAGGATGAGGGGAACTGGGGGAAACGGGATGATTGGGGATAAAGGAAGGTTGGATAGGGGAGCAGGGAAACTCATATTTTTATTTTTAATTGAATGTGCACACATGTATGCATCTCTCTCTCTCTCTCTCTGTGTGTGTGTGTGTGTGTGTGTATGTGTGTATGTGTGTGTGTGTGTAAAGTTGAATGCAGGTGACTGGAATCCAGAAGAAGATTTTGGGTACCCCGGATGTGGAGTTAATGGGTGATTGTGAACCATCCTATGTGTACTGGGAAACAGACAAAAGTGCTCATTCATTCTCTCCCCCCTCTTTAAAAAATAAATTTCATTCAATTCATTCTGATCATGACCATGGTTTCCCATTTTCCAGCTCCTCCCAGATCCTCACTCTCAATGGCTGAACCATCTTCAGTTATCCGGAAATCTTTAGTTCTGACTTGGAATTGAGTACATCTGTGTCAGTGAGCTCATGACGTATTCAACAGCATTCACATAGTTTTTTAGTTCTGCCCTCATCAATGAGCATAATGGCATTCAGATCACTGAGTAGTACTTCCCACTAATGGAAATAATGGGTCCTTGGGAAATTTACTGATTTCAGACATGAAGCAACAAACATACAAGTTGATCGTTGTTATACTAACAAAATCTACTGGGATTATTTTGAAAGGAAAACAGCCAGTTTGAATAGGCTCCTACTTACTGAAAGTGGGCAAATTGAGCCTCAACACAGAAAATATCAATGGTCTTAAATGCATCCCATATACTTAAACACACTGTATTTTATTATTATGCTGTTTTTCCTTTAAAACACCTTTTTATGGTTCTTTGTTGGTACATTGTTCTGAAAAGTGGCAAATAAAGTCACAGTCAAACACTTTTTTGTTGTTTTTCACTGGAATTGTTCCTCCACGTATGCATACAGTTCCTCTTCATAGAGTCATTCAGCTAATATTAGCAGAAGAAATGATAGAATCAGAACACTCCCCTTTGGCATGCAATCATTAACAAATGGATGGATCTTATCAAGGAGTATCAAAAGATGTTTATGGCTCAGCTAGTGACACCTAGTACCACAACCCACTCCATACAGAAGTTTATCAGACTCTCGCAAGACTAATGTGAAATGACCCTCAGAGATGCAATCAGCAGTATTCAGGCTCTGAGACTGTCTATGAGATAAATAACTATGGTGGTTTGAATAAAAATGGCCCCCATACACTCATATATGTGAATGCTGTCACTAGGGAGCAGCACTATTTCAGAAGATTAGAAGGATTAAGAGGTATGGCTTTATTGGAGGAAGTAAGTCACTGGAGTGGGCTTTGAAGTTTTAAAAGCCCATTAGAGGCCCAGCACCACTTCTACCTGCATGCTCCCATGCTCCCTACCATGACAATAATGGACTAAACCTCCGAAACTGTAAGCAAGCCCCAATTAAGTGCTTTCTTTTATAAAAGTTTCAGTGGCCATGGTGTTGCTTCACAGCAATAGAACAGTAACTAGGATAATAACCTATAAAAATACAAAAATGTTTTGAAAAATAAAAGAAATGAAAACTGAAACCACAGATTAAAATAATCTTTAAAAAGGTTTAGCAACAATCATGACTTTATGTTGATCTGGACTCACATAAACTAAGAAATTATTTTCTGAGACCAAGGAAGGGATCTGACTGACTAGATATTGATTCTGTTAAGGGGACCTTCATTTGTAAGGTATGATTGTAATGTTGTGGGAGTGTCTAATAGAGAGGGCTTAGGTCCTCTTTGAGATATAAAGCAAATTACTACAGAAGGAGTGATGTGACATCTAGAGATTTTTACAGTGTTACCTAAGGTTGATGAAGCTTCATAGCAAGAACTTTTGAGCTTAGTGATGAGAATATAGGTTGACCATACTATTCCCTTTACTTACGATTCTTTTCACAGTTATCCATAATAAAATGTTTCTAGAAAAACCTGCAGCCACTAAAGATCAAGAACAGTGACAAATGTTTCCTCTCCATTCTTTTAAAATACTTTCAGAGTTTCTTTATAGAGCAACCTTTCCTACACATATATAGGTGATGACAACCATGGTAGGGCTGTCCTGGACCCCTCTTTCCAGTGACAAGCACAAAATACCTGTGGTTAATTTTGGGTACCAACTTCACTGGATTTAGAAATTCCAAGTGTTACTTCTGAGTATATTTGTGGGTGTTTCCAGAGAAGAATCGCGTGTTATTATTGAACAGAGCGACATGTGCACCATGCAGCAGGATGGACATATAGAAGGAAGAGGAAAGGATCTAATGAAGCATCTGGAGCGGGATCTTTTCTCTTGCTGTTGCTCCAGCAAATGAAGCTCCAGAATCTTTGACCTTTGTACTCCAGACTGGTACCGGCAGCTTTCTGTGTCTCTTAGGCTTTTACTCGTAGCTTGACGCTACAACTTCTAGCTTATTGAACTGTGTTAGGCTACAGACTTTAATGACTTGGTACCCAGCAGACAGCCTTCCATGGAATTGTCTACCTCTGTGGTCACACATGCCTGTCTTGTTGCTTCCATTTCTTTGGAGAACTCCATTAAACCCTTCTAAGATATTCCACACCAGAGTGACCCTAATTTATTTGAATGTAAAAATCACCATATTGGACCAATAAATGCTCTGAAGAATTGATCTAGAGGATTAATTGAGAAATGTGAAGTTGGTAGAACACAGTCCCTGAATTTGTGTATAATCACAACACGACTTAGAGAGAGATTGCATGGGGATGGGGGGGGGGAGACAAACATAGGAAGAGATGGAAAATGAAAAGTTTCTCACCAAGTCAAGTCTCAGCTGTCAACTTCCATATGCCTGGCCATCTCTGCCTTTCATCTTTTTGCGTTGCCGGTCAATAAATGGCCTTCATGGCTTAAGGCACCTTTAATCGTGTTTCCTTCACTTTAGATTTACAGGCTCTTAGTAATCGCAGCTGGGCTACTTTAGGAAACACTGTACATTTGAGAACCCAAAGAGAGGGGCCTTGTGGAGGAAATCATAGCGAAAGGCTACTTTTAGAGACCTCTCCTATATTGTGTTGTTTTGTCAAATAATGGAAACTTGTAGATCATTGTGCTGAAGAAACATAATACAGGCAGGAAATTAAAGGGGATCAGAAACATGTTCTCTAAAACAAAACAAAACAAAAAAAAAAACCTGTACTTTTAGAAGCTTTCTCTAAATTGTGTATTTTATTATAGACCCAAGAGAAGTTTCCTTTGTTACCATGTTAGGTGATTCAGGTTTGAAATTACCAAGAACCAAGTTACCCAGATACCCTGAAGTGCTTCACTAGAAAGAACATTCCAAATGTTATTTCTGGAATTCAAAGTGAGCTGATACTGTTGATTGTACTCAATGAAGAACAATCTGTTCCACTTCTAATATTCTTGATTTAACATTAAATATAAATGAAAACACCCCGGGGTAGAGTTTCAGAGCGTGTGATGAAAATTTAGCTTTGACATGCTTCTTGTAAAAATCCAAGAGTGCTCAGCCCACAAAACAATTCCATCTATTAGACATAGAGATGGGGGTTGTTCTGTTCATAAAAATATAAATAGAACAGCAGCAAGGCGCTACAAGGGAAAGATAGCTTTTAACATTGGTAAGTTCTTCGATGGATGAAGAATAACAAGACGTTTATCTTATGGATCCTTCAGCATTTGACAAAGATGTGGCAACAAATCTGCCCCTTAAGCTGATTTAAGTTTGAAATAAGACCAGACTGTAGCAATATGAAGTAAAATTAAAGATATAAAAGGCAAAGGTAATGTTATTAAAGTGAAATCTCAGTGGGAATAATTATATATCACAATTGCTTCTATCAAATGTCAAGATGCACAATTTTTGGTATGTTTCTGTCTCACGTATCACTGCATGGAGGAAATGAGTATAGGAATTATCTTTTATGTTGCTATCAAATGGCTTATTAACTGCTTTTAAGTATTGCAATATGGTGGTATATTACTTGGTGCACTTGAAAAGGACAGATTTAAAATATGCAGATGGCTGATAAGTAAAAATGTTGAAATACAAATGAAGTTATATCTTGAATAAGAGCCATTTGATAGACATGATCACCTATTGTTGTACGTGGAATCAGAATGGATTTAGAGTACAATAGAATCACTAATGGAAGATGTCATTTTCTCCATGTTCTGCATTTTATCTAAGACTAGAGCAAAGCCATGTAATATTTATAGAATATTTACTTCATATTCCATTTATTCCAAACATTATTTCTTAATTGTGTGTGTGTTTGTATGAGCGAGCGAGCGAGAGAGAGAGAGAGAGAGAGAGAGAGAGAGAGAGAGAGAGAGAGAAGAGAGTGCATGCTTGTTTTGTGTGCATATGGGCTCATGTATATGGGCATATAGGCACATAGGTGAGCATGCATGTGCAAGCATGGGGTTGATGTCAGGAATCACTTTCCATTTCTTTTTGACTGAAGCAAGCTCTCTGAATCAAACTCAGAGTTCACCAATACTGCGAGTCTTGCTTTGAGGATCCTGTTTTTGTCTTCCGAGGCTGGGATTGCAGGTGAGCTAGCACATGCACTTAGCACTTTAAGTGGACTTTTCAGCATCCAAGTTCTGATCTCCATGCTTATATGGTAAGTATTTTAACCTCCGAGCAACCTCCCAGTTCTCATGCCTTTAGTATTCATTTGGACTGAGTCCTATTTGGGGAGCTTTCCTCCCATGACTAGGTCATTTGAAGTTCTCGGGAGATGTTACCTGCTCTCACATTCAGAATCAGCTGTCTAGTGGCTCATCCCAACCAATCACTTCACCCTGGTGCCCTCGCTGAAATTTAATTCAGGCTATTTCCAACAAAAGAGCCTCTCTTTTTGAACTACCTCTGGAGATGAAGCCCAGTTCTTTCCCATACTCTCCCACTTGTTATCCCTCTACACAAAAATTCATACCCCAAATGGCATATGTATGGATAGAGGGTTTACTTCATGAGCTTATCCATATTGCTGCTGGGAGTAGATTTTTCCAGCCAGTATGGAGGTCAGCACGGAAGCCTCTCGAAATAAAAATTCAACTAAGTGTTCCACATGATTCAGCTTTAAACTCCTGGGTATTTATCCAAAGGACTCTAAATTGACATATCATAAAGCTATCTGCACATTAATGGTTATTGCAGCACCACTCACAATAGCACAATAGCTACATTATGGAAGCAACCTCTGCAACAACAGATGAATGGAAAAAGAAAATGTGATTGTATACACAACCACTTTTTAATTTTTCAGCCATAAAGAATAAAGTCATATCTTTTGAGGAAAATGGATGCAACTGGAGATCATCATCTTAGGCAAATTAAGCCAGTTTCAGAGGGACAAATACATGTTTTCTCTCATTTGAGATTCCTAAATACTATGTATGTACATAAAATCATGACATGAATGTAGAAGTGAAACTGTCCAAGGAAACAAAGGGAATTATGGTGTGGGAAACGAGGGGGAGGGAGGCATTGAAGGAAATAGTATCCTGTGTCCAGTGCATATACAGAATGAAACATTTATAAGTAGATAATAAATATTCATGCTTTAAAAACAAAAAAGATAATGGTTTCACATAAAATGCCTGTAATGTCTCTTTCCAGCTGTTGGGAGCACGAGACTCTGAAGGTATTATATGTAGTCGAAAAAAGTTGCTCAGAGAATTCCTAGTATAGAACTGGAACCTTCTCTCGCCTAGAGGCGAATATCTCCTGAGCATAATGGTATCTCTGCATAATGACAAGAGGTGGATGAAGGGAAATTATACAGCTTAGATAGTGATTCAGTTAGTAGAGGAGAAAATGCTTAACTGCGTATTGATGTAAATGATACATATTACGGCATAAATATAAACCCCTAGAAGACCTCACAGAAAGGGCAAGGAATGTTTCTGCCTCCTAGGAATTGAATTTAATGAAAAATTAGACTTCAGTAGAAATCCATGGGATTCTGCTTATCCTGTGTTTGTGATTTGACACAGAATTAGGACAGCTGGCACAGGAACAGCTGAATTTAAGAATGATGATTTCAAAAACTACCAAACACTTCATTTAATGAATGGAGCCTATGGTGACATGAAGAAATTGAGAACAATGAAGACAGTAAAAGTGAGGCAGATGGAGATCGTCCAGTGAGTGGCACTGATGAAGTGATGGAGAACTTTGGGACATATGTTATGTCAAGGATAAAATCAATGAAGCCCACATCATGAAACTTGCAATGGGCCTGCTTCGGGTACAATGGCTGAAATGTGGATCAATTAAATTTGATTTGATTTCCAAGATAAATTGCAGTGATCTTTTTAAAGGTGAGTGGTTTTAAATTGATTTGGGGGTGTTCTTTCTGCAAACATCTCATTCTTTCCAATTCAGAGCTGAGCACCAGAATAGACACCAAGACCAATATAAATGATTAAAATAGAATCCGAGTAGAGCATAGCTATGTGCTTGGAAAACCTGGTCCCTGAACTCAGGGGACATTTAGCTGGGCTTCATGGAGCTTCCTGAGCAGGTAGAGTATGGCTGGTTTCTTGCAATGGAAAGGCAGAGAAAGTCTTTTCCACTCCTTCCATAAACTCCTTCCACATGTTTTTGATTCTTTCTTCTCTGCCAATTGGCAAGGACTAACTGGGAGTTTTGTATTGACAGTAGCTGAGCTACAAGGTAGACAGAGTCTGGATCATGGTCCTGTATGCGTCTCTTTGAAGGAAAGATATCTTTCTACCAGGAGAACCTGTCACAGCCATTCTGTTCTCTATGCTTTTCAGCTATAACTGAGCATTCAACCAGTTTGAGGCTTACAGCTCTAATACTGCCCCCATACTGGTTCTTGTCAGCAAGAATTACATAAAGCAGTGACAAAGACAGACACGCTTGCAAATAATAGCAGGTGTAGCATGGAGTATAATGACAGTGTATTTACCTCTCAATGGGTAAAGATATTTCCCTGTAACAACCAGGGAAACCAACACAAAAATCTGTGTTGTTTTTCTGCCTGCTTGATGACTGTTTTGCCCATTTGACTACTTTCTCCAAAAAGATTTTAGGTAATAGATGCTTTGTCTTTATCCTTATTTCAAACACAATGTCACTACTTTATTTTTTGTGTCTGTACCTTCTATTCTTCAGCTTGGGTTTCTGGAAGTTCTGAGTACTAAATTTGGCTCTTTCATCTCTTTTTAGTTTTTATATTGCTGTGTTCATTTAATTTTAAATTTTTTGGAAAATTTTGAACTCAAATAGAAAGTTATCAAGTTTTCCTTTCCCTTGCCTCCCTCCAGCCCTTCTTAGGTACCCCCATCAGTCATTTCCATGCCCAGCCCTGATGTGTGATACCCCTCTGTATGCTGTGAATATGTTTTATTACCATTGGTTAAAAAAGAAGTTGCTTTGGCCTATGACAGGGAAGAATACAGCTAGGTGGGAAAGCCAAACTGAATACAGGGAGAAAGAAGGCAGAGTTGAGGGAGACGCCAGCAGCTGCTGCAGAAGCAAGATGTGAGGTAACACCACAGCCACGTGGCACTACATAGATTATTAGAAATGGGTTAATTTAAGATGTAAAATCTAGTTAGTAACAAGCCTGAGCCATTGGCCAGTTTGTAATTAATATGAAGCCTCAGTGTGGATATTTGGGAACTGGCAGACTGGCAAGAAACAAACAGTTCCACAGCCCCTACTTTCAAGTTGATTGACTCTTCTTCCTTGATTATTATTATACATACATACTTCTTTTTTATTGATTTTTATTGAGCTCTACATTTTTCTCTGCTCCCCTCCCTGCCTCTCCCCCACTTCAACTCTCCCACAAGGTCCCCATGCTCCCAATTTACTCAGGAGATCTTTTTCTACTTTCTACTTCCCATGTAGATTAGATATATGTAAGTCTCTCTTAATGTCCTCATTGTTGTCTAAATTCTCTGGGATTGTGATTTGTAGGCTGGTTTTCTTTGCTTTATGTTGAAAAACCACCTATGAGTGAGTACATGTGATAATTGTCTTTCTGTGTCTGGGTTATCTCACTCAAAATAATGTTTTCTAGGATACATACTTCTATGTCTGCACAACTCTATAAATATAACCTTTCGAATCCATTTTTGTTGTTGGCCTTCAATTTATAGAGATCACCTGCCTCTGCACCCTGGGTGATGGGATTCCTGGTATGCCCAAACAGGCCCAGTTAAAGGCCATTGAAAATGGCCTTGTTATGGTCTTGTTTATCAGCTCTTTCTAGGAGAGACTGTTTTTATAGCAAACTTCCTCATACTATGGCTCTTATATTCTTTTTACCCTTTCTTCCATGATGTTCCCTGAGCCATGATTATAGGACCTGTAATACAAATGCATCCAATTGACCTGAACTCTCTATGACCTATTGATCTTTGCACTGTGCCCAACAGCTTTATGGATATCATGCCATAATGGTCACTATTGTGGTTCATAGGTGTTGCAGTTGGGAAGAACTACTAACTGCTTCATTCCCTTGAAACCTTGCACAGTATCTTTTGGTACCATGGAAGCTAGAGTGTAGGAAGTCTTTCAGGTCGGATCCAGCTTGAATCATCTGATCATGTGTCCTAAGTGTGTGGTGTCTTTAGCAATAGGGACTTACCTTAAATAGCTACTATATCACTAGTCAATATTGTTTTGGGAGTCACTTGGACTAACCTAGCCAACCATTCAAAATTATGTTTCCCTCTTTCTCCTTCTGTACTGACATTCCTCACACCCCTGCAATGGGAGCCCCTCACCATTATTCCACGTCTCACTTCATATCACCTTTATCCATTTATTTCCCTTCCAAGCCTCCCTCCTCACTGATGGTCCCTTTATACTTTCCTGGTTTCTGTGGTTACTCTGTGTTGTATAAACATATCTTAAGATTTAGAGTAAGAAATCACAAATGAGAGTGAACATTTTGTGTTTGTCTTTCTTGGCCTGAGTTACCTCTGTCAATATAATCTTTTCTATGACCACCCATTTACCTGTAAATTTCATTATTCCATTTTTATTTACAACCAAACAGAATTCCACTGTCTATATGTACTGCACGTCCATTATCCATTCACCAACTGAATGACATTTAGGTTGTTTTCATTCCATGTTTATTGTTAATAGGGTGACAATAAACACGGCTGAGCAAGTATCTGTGGGGTAGGGTGTCCAGTCCTTTGGGCATGTAGCAAGGAGTCATTTGGTATATTTATTTTTAGTGTTTTGAGGATTCTTCACACCAATTTTCAGAGTGTCTACACCAATTTGCATTCCTAGCAACAGTGAATGAGGGTTTCTATTTCCCCACACCTCCTCTAACATTTGTTGTTAGTTGTTTTGGTGATCTTAGTCATTCTGACTGGGGAGAGGTGAATCTCAAAATTGTCCTAATTTATATTTTCTAAGGACGATAATTGCTAAGGACAATGGGTACTTTTTGAGGTGTTTATTGGCTATTTGCTGTTTCTTCTATTGAGAACTTGTTGTTTAGATCCATAGCCCATTTTTTTAATTGGGTCATTTGTTTTCTTGACTATTTGTTTTTGAGTTCCTTGTTGACAGCCTACAAAAATTCATATTCAACATATGAATGCTAAGCAGAATACTGGAATCAATTCTTTGAAGTAAAGACAGGAATAAGCACAGCCAAGAGACTCTAGAAAGAAAACAAATGCAGCTGTAATTTAAGGAAATACAAAGTATAGCTAAGAACACAAACCAGCAAAGAACAAAATAACTTCAATCTACACATCTTTAAATAATAACTAACTCTAAATGTCAACGGCCTCAATACTGCAATCAAAAGACAAAGGTAAGCAAAATGTTTTGAGAAACAAAATAAATCTATCTGTTGTCTACAACAAACTCATTTTAGCTTTAAAGAAAGGTATCATCTCAAAGAGAAAACATGGTAAAAAAAAAAAGTATCCCACACATATGGGATCAAGAAGCAAGAAGACATTGCCATTGTAATATGTGAAAAATATAATTGTACTTTAAAATTAATAAGTAGATACAAAGAAGGAAAATCACTTCATTCTAATCAAGGGATCAACTAATCAAGAAAATATCACAATATAAAACACAGCTACACCAACCTCTAGTGCATCTCACTTTATAGAAATCCTACTAATGGTATTAAAGATTAACACAAAATCCCTACAAATACTAGGTGATTTTAACACCATATTTTCTCCAATTGATAGGTCATCTGGACAAAAACATAAACATGGAGACCTTAGAATGAAATGACATGTTACAACTAACAGATATCTACAGGATATTCCACCTAAATAGCAAAGACTATGCATTCTACTTAATAACTTTGTCTTAGTTAGGGTTTCTATTTCTGTGAAGACACATCATGACTATGGCAACTCTTATAAAAGAAAGCATTTTATTGGGGTGACTCACTTACAGTTCAGAGGTTCAGTCCATTATCATCATGGTGAGACATGACTGTTTGTAGGCAAACATGGTGCTGGAGAAGTAGCAGAGCATCATATAGGACATGGACTGAAGTACTGGATGTGGATTGGGCATATACGAGACCTTAAAGCCCATCCCCACTATGCCAAACTTACTCTGACAAGACCATGCCTATTCTAAGTCACATCCACTAATAGTAATAGTGCCACTTCCTATCAGCTTATGGGGGCCAATTGCATACCAACTACCCCAAAGGCATAGAAGCGTCTCTAAAATAGACCACACGTTGAGGCACAAAACAAACTCACAAACACAGAACAACTGAAATAATCGTATGTATCCCATCTAATCATTATGCAATAAAACCTAAAAATGACAGCAAACAAAACTCGAGTAGGTATATAAACTCCTAGAAATTAAGCTACTTATTATGCAATGATGAAAGGGTCAAAGAAGAAATAAAAAAAATCAAACTATTCCTGGAACTAAATGCAAATGAAAAATCCCTGGGACATACTGAAAATAGTCCTCAGAGGGAAGTTTCTGACTCCAAGTGACTGCATTCAAATATCTGAAAGAACACGAAAAAATGACTTAATGATGCAAACCAAGAATTTTGAAAAACTAGTACAAACCAAACCCAAGCCCAGCTGATGATAAGAAATTAAAAAAGAACCCTTTTATGTCTACATTTGTATTGTGCTTGTGCACAACATGTTGTGTGTTTGTATGTATGTGCATTAACAAAAATCATGTTTTTGTATGTGTGGTGTTTGTGTATGTGCAGATGTATACGCTGTATGTGCGTCTGTGTTAAAAATCTTTCATGTCTGCATATTTGTGGTGCTTGTGTGTTCGCAGATGAATATGTTCTCTCTCTCTCTCTTTCTCTCTCTGTGTGTGTGTTTACATGTGTAAGAGAAATACCTAAAATAAAAGGTGTCATTTTTCAGATGTTGACCAGTTTATTTTTCTTTAGATAGATTCACTGACCTGGTATTTATCAGTTAGGCTAGACTGACTGGCCAGCAAGCTCCAGAGATTTGCCTGTCTCTGCCTTTCCAGGGCTGTAATTACAGGCACATACCACCACATCAGATTTTCTTGTGGGTTCTAGGGTCAGAACTGAGGCCTTTACACTTGCAAGGCTGACACTTTACCAACTGAACTATCTCTCCGGCCTGTTACCTTTGATTTGCTAACTAAAAGTTTATTTGAACCTGGCAACAAATATTTGCTATATATTATTTCCGGCTGCTTTTTTGTGCTCCAATAGCAGAACGAAGATGGAGACACGATCAGAGCTTGCAGAGGCTGAAACCTTTCCCATCTGGTCCTTTACAGAGAAAAGATTTGTTGGGCTGTGATTTAGTTTGCTCTAAACCGATTCTTCATCCCTGCACAGGAGATGCTGGGATTCTTGTATCTGTATAACAGAACACTGAAGTAACTCTTCTCCTTGTCACCGTGTTACCACACTGCTTTATCTATCTCCCTATCCTATTTTGTTCCCACAGTCATGCTTAACTGCCAAGCACTGGGTTCCAATACCACAGTCATGAGTCCTGGGTGCCTGTGTCCCAGAGACTTTTAGTCATTACTGAAGTTATCTTTATCCTAAAAGGCTAGATTTCTGGCAGGTTATTTTCTTTGGTTTGATTGGATCTTCAGGCTTGTGCTCAGTTGCCCCTATCCTTCAATTTCAAGAGCAGTAATGGCAGCCTCTCCCGCAATGACTTAACTGATTACAAGTCACAAAGTGCCCTCCCATTTGATCTGTAGACAAAGGCTTAGAAATTATGGTCGCATTTACAGATGAAGGGACTAAGATCCAAAATTTAAGCAATTCGCTTAAAAGCACCAGCTATAGTGATGAAGCTGATGAGAACTCTGATGAGGACATCAACAGTCCTGATTCGTTAAGTGCTGATCCCATGATCATAATCTGCCTAGAGCTTTCTTCACTGTGCTTTAGCTAATTTGTGCAATAATTCTGTAAGCTATATAGTTACCTTAGAGTCAAGAAAATCAAAAACTATAAAAATCAAGTTCTTTGTCCAAGGTCACAGAGAGTCAGCACGTAGGCATAGGATGCAAGTTCAGAGTGTTCTCATTTCTATAACTGTTCTACTTGCTCTTGGTTGCCAGCCTAACTGGATCTGGACTCAGCAAAAAGACAAAGCACAGAGAACACTTGTGAAGGATTTTCTTGATCAGGTTACTGGTGGGGAGACAGAGTCTAAATAAACATAGGCTACCACCAGAAGCCAAAAAAAAAAAAAAAAGATGGAAGTAAAGAAGTTTTGACTTGGCCTACTTGTGATCCTTCTCCCCAGCCAGTTCATGTACTCTGTTGCTGCCACGTTCATTTACTGACATAAGAACCCTGCTTACTTTGGCTTCTAATATGCATTGCAAACCAGAAACCCTCCAAAACTCCTTCAGGCCTTCAGCAGCAGATTATTGCTGCTGTCGCACCCAGCCTTAGTAACTGAACAACTAATGAGTTCCCAGGTCTATGTCTAGGGAAGCCTGGCTGGTACAGTACCAGATTGCGTTCATTAGGTTAGTAGGATGGTATTTTGAAATACTTCCTATAGTTTCCCTCTTGATCTCATTATTTTTTTGAAAAAAAAAAAAACAACAACTCTGCTTGGTACTTATATTTTTTTGCCCATTTGGTCAGCTGGATCATACAGTATTTACTGTTTGAGGACCAAGTACTTACAGAGGGAAGTAAAGGACTATCTGGGTTTGAGAAACTTGGGGTAAATTTGGGAAGTAGATCCAATGAACCAGAATAAAGAAGGCTGATCCCTACAAAGGGACTAATCTAACATGGGGAAATTGGGCATCTCTAGGGCAAGTACAAAGGCACAGACTTCTTGGGGCCTATGAAAGGAGAGGCATGCTCCTCATTTTCTCAGAAGCCAATTCTAGAGAAAGAACTAATTAGGAATCCCCCAGATAACCTTGAGGAATTAAAGAACCTCTTTCCTAGTCAGATCTCTAAGATCTGCAGGTCCTGGAGGAAATTAGTTTCAGAGGTGATTATATGTCTCAGTTTGGCTCAGGAATGGTGGCTATATCTGGGATGACAGAGACGTGACTGAGAAAGAATTGAAAGCAACAATTAAGGGATTGGCATCATGGCCCCTTTCTTCTGTGAGTGACTAAAGACAGACTGACTAGGCACAAAGATATCTTGGGAAATTCTGGAGGATGGATAACTAACTCCAAAAAATAGATCATTGTAAACAGCTCAACACTGAGGAAAACAAAACGAACTGACTAGGCACAGGAATGTGAATATGAAGAAAATAATGAATTATCATGGATTGTGTATAGGTAACACAGTTTAATACTAGCATCAGACTGTAAGGCCGTGAGTCTTGCTCAACAGTTCCACCCATTGTGCAACGTGTAAAATGAGCTTCCACCTTTGAGTTCCTGAGAACTTCTGCTAAGGCAGATGTTGGAAAGAAGCTCTATTTGCTTATCTGTGGCATCTTCCATATATATATATATATATATATATAGTCAAATCATTTTATTTTTTAAATTTATTTACTTTTTAAAAGGAAAACAAACTTTTTTTCATTTTACTAACCATAGCAAAAAAATGTATACTCTCGCCAGAGGTTTATTAATCAAGATGGGTAATCTTAATAGGATTTACAGTCACCCAGGAGGTTCATCTCTTGGAGTGTTTATGAGGACTTTTCCAGAAAAGTTTAACTGAGGGGGAAAGTCACGCCCTGTATGTGGGTTGCACAATCCTATGGGTTGGGTTCCAAGACTGAATAGGAAGGAAAAAGCTGGATGAGCACTAGACTTCATCTCTCTGCGGCTGCAATGGGACAAGCCATGTCCAGTTTCTACCATCAAAGCTGGAGCATATTCCACCACCAGACCATCATGACCATGATGAGCTATGTCTTAAGTATTTAGGCCAAAATAAACTCTTTTTTCATTAGGTTGCTTTTGTTGTGTGCACAGCAATGAGAAAAGTACTTTATGTATTTATTTATATTTTGTCTTCTTTCCAGCAACTTAGAGAAAGGGCATGCAGTGAGTTATAAACTTACATAGTTCCCAGCGATGACAAAATAATAATTATCTTCTATCATTTTTGCTTAATACAAGTAAAATGTTATGACAGCCAGTCTTGGCGAGTATACAAGATCATTGAAAATATGCCCTGATTTAAATTAGTTCTGGTTCTTCAAACCTAAACATTCATTTTATACACATGAGTTGCTCAAAAGCTCTCATAATAATAGAGAGCTTTGATGAGCGAGTGGGAGATGGTCATTAACAAAATCTAAGGATATTAAAATAATCTAGCTAAAGCCATTTGCATCCTGATTTTCACCATTATGGGTTGTTATAGCATTTATGAACTATGAACTCAGGTTCCTTTTCCTTCTTAGTCCTTATCAGAATGTTTTCTCAAACCATGCATTTTCTGGACGTACTGACCTCCTTCTTCTTAGGCTCTGTAATTTGCAATTTTCAGAAAACATGTATACTGCAAGTATGGATTAGGAGAAACCACGATTTGTAATGTCAGCATAGCATGGGGCTGTTTCTTTTGTGTTTTTCCTGAAAGTGCTTGCTGCTCGTACTTTAATAAGGCCTTATTATATCATACAGCACCATACATATTTTATGGGCAGGTTGCTCAGTAGAGTTCTTTGCTTTGTTATTTCACTAAGCAAAACCATGATGCACCTTAGATCAGCTGAAATTAGGCAGAAAGGTGACCTTCTTAATGTATTCTGTAGACACAGTGCTCCTAGAACACAATGCAATTTGACTTTCCATTATACTCTTTGGGAAGAAGAACTGATAAAAAGGGAGACATGCTGAGAGCTGATCTTTAGATGGATCCCTTCTAAAGGCACCCTGCCTTAATAGTCTTGCCAATCTCCCATTGACTGCAACCAGAAAGTTCTCCTGAGCACTTTCTGTGCTTAGTGAACCTAAAATTGGAGGCAGGCCTCCTGTATCATTAACCCCAAATAGAGTGCTTTTATGTGCCTTATGAGATAAAACTAGGTTATAGAGGCCAATCATAGCTCTGTTCTTTGGTTGGTCTACCATGTAAGGAGGGTTTAGCATGATTGGCCTTCTTTAGAACACCAGAACCTAACAGTGTGCCCTGGATCCCTCCATTCCCACCGTACCTTTCCCTCCTTGCTCTGATCACCAGACAAGGACTGGAACCTTGCCCAGCTTTAGGGTCACCCATTTTCATGTAATCACAATAGACCTTGCTCACATAGCAGCTGTTAGGAATGTGTATGGTGAAATTTTGGAAAGCCTTCACCTAAGAGCAGATTGGATTGGAAGCCATAAGTTCCCTTCTTTGGAGTATTGTACAGGCCTTGTATCATTCTGTGCTTCCATTATCCCATCTGCAGATTATGATTAACCTGCAGACCCATACGCCATTTGTGAACACTGAATGTGCTAATATATGAAAGTATTTAGCATATTAAAATTAGCTAGTCTCAATAAAAGGGAGGTATATGCTTAGCAAATTTATCACAAAATAAGGATGTTGATTCTCAACATGCAATGGTATCAATATTTTTCTTTCCTTTCTGATATGTCAAAAAGCCATCCTTAAAAATTATACACAGTTGTGACTTTTAAAAGTGGAGGTAATTTGGTCCACTGTTTTATGGTGGGCATGTATGTGTTTTAGCCATATATGAGTTCTTCTTTTAAGCATTCTTACTAGAATTATTAGACTAACCTTCTTATTCTTAAAACAAAATTTGGACACAGGAGACGGTGTGCTAGCTAGACACAACTTGACACAAACTGGAGTCATCTGAGAGGAAGGAGCCTCAAATTGAGAAAATGCCTCTGTAAGATCTAATTGAAAGACATTTTCTTTTTTTCTTCTTCTCTTTAAAATCTGTTCTTCTCTCATACAATACATCCTGACCACAACTTCCTCTCCCTCTACTCCTCCCAGTTCTCCCCCACCTCCCCTTTCCTTTAGATCCACTTCTCCCATATCCTTGCAGAAAGAACAGACCTCCCAGGGATATCAACCAAACATGGCTTAACAAATTATAAGACTAGGCAAAGATCCTCGTATTAAGGTTGAACGAGGCAACTCAGTGGGAGTAAAAGGGTCCCAAGAACAGGCAAAAAATCAGAGACACCTTCCACTCTTATTGTCAGGAGTCAGAGTAGTACAGTGGAAAATGTTTGTAAGGCATTTTCTTAATTAGATGCTGATTGGGGAGGACTCAGCCCACTGTGAACAGTTTCATTCTTGTATTTTTGTTCCTGGACTTTATAAGAAATTGGGCTGAAAAAAGCCATTGTGGGCAAGCCAGTAAGAAACATTCCTATATGGTGCCTGCATCAGTTCCTGCTTCCATGATCCTGCCCTGTTTGAGTTCCTGTCTTAACTTACTTCGGTGATGAACTAGGAATCTTTTACATACTCCCAAGTTCCTTTTGGTCATGGTGTTTCATCACAGCAACACTAACCCTAACAAAGACAGATGGTGCATTCATATTATTGCTCAACCTAAACAGTCAATAGAATAATGTTTTGGTCTCACATGAACTAAAGTAATAGTCAATAATTCATCATTGACTCTCTTTTCCTCACTTCACTAAGATCTATTTGATGTATAAACACACACACATTGTGGAAACAATATTCACAATCAAGTTAGTCTAAACATCCATCACCTCACATAATGATGAATGAGGGATAGAGAATAATAAACTTCCATTCCATTAGCCGACTTCAGTTGTATAGTATAGCATTGATGATGACTATAATAATCATGGGTTCACTCTGTGCTAGTTTTAGCAGATGATCATAAACTGCTTAATTTAGAATGAACACACATTTATTAGCTAAAATGTCTAGAGGATGGGAAGTTCAAGATCGAGGAAGCAGAGTCCAGTGAAGTCCTACTTGTTACAACACCCTACAATAGGAGAAGAAAATTCAAGAGAACTCATGATGGGAAAGACCTCTCTTAAACTTTTGGCCATTTCACAAGGGCCCTTTATGTCCTTGCAGGAAAGCTTGCTACTATGAAGTTAAGTGCTGTTTAAAGGCCTTAGTTATTAATATTATTCCTTATGTTATGGATTAGGCTTTATCTATTAATTGTGGAGGGACAAAAATCACTTGAACATAGCCTTTTGTTCCTGGTCCCCCATTTTCCCATTTGTTATGTCAGGATTGCTGTATATCTGGGAAATCTAATATTGGGTGCATATAAAGTATGTTTTCTCTTAAGAGACATTTTGAGTGAAACTTTACTCTTCCCTCACGGAGGCATAGTCATCTTTCCTCTCTTCTGATTTCTATTATAATAGAGTATCATTTTTTCCCATCCCTTCACTTTTCAGCTCACCCTGTGGATAAGGAGCTGATATGACTTTATTTGTAGATAGAATTTTGGTAGATCGTGTTTTCTTAACCATTCCATACCCTGTCTTTTGACTGGAGAACTGGAACTGTTTGCAGTATACTAGTGTACTAATCACTGATTGGCAAGGTCTTATTGCTAGTCTGTTCATTGGTTTTAGACTTTTTCTAAAAAGATTTTTCAAGACAGTTTTCAGACTTTTTCATTGTTCCTTTGTTCCTTTCTTCCTCTGTTTCCGACATTGCTTTTGATTTATTGATACTTTTCAATAGTGTGGTTTTATTTCTATCCATTTATCCTTTCTATGTCTGCTAGAAGCTTTTCTTCTGCTATTGTCATAAGGTTTGCAAAACATATTTTACAATTATAATAGTTTATTTCAAACAGATACTTGACTTCGACCTCATAGAAAATTTCCACACATTTACTTCTCTTAGTACGCACAATTTTCTGCTACTTATATCAAACTTTTTCTTTTGTTATGTAATCCATTAACAAATTCTTATGGATATACTTGCTGGGATTAAAGGCATGTGCTACCGTGTACCGCTTAATGCTTTTATTTTTGATTAGGTATTTTTTGTATTTTAAATTTTATAGTTAAAAGCTATTTACACACAATCATCATAGTGTATTTTAAATTAGAATTTAATTAGGTTTTTTATCTTTACTTGTACAGTTTCTACTTTCACATATTTTTATGAAGTTTAACTGAGAATCCTTTTATGTAAAGCCTTAAGACAGGCCTGGAGGGAATGAACTCCCTTCCTTAGCTTTTGTTTATCTACGAATAGCTTTTTTGAAGAAGAGCTTTGATGGGTATAGTATTCCTGGTTGACAGGTTCTCTTTTCAGCACGCACAATACAGTGTTCATTCCCTACGGGCCTGCAAGGTGCCTAACGACCAACTTACTAGTGCGACCATCGAAATTCCCATGGATATCACCAACTATTCTTGTCCTTTTGCTTTCAGACTTCTTTGCATTTGTACTTTGGTATTCTGACTCTGATGTATCTCAGAGTGGGCTTCTTGGGGTGACCTTGCTTGGCCTTTTTTGAGCAGCAGGAATGTCTATGTCCTTCCAAAGATTTGGAAATATTCACATTCACTAAATATTTTATCAGCTAAATATTTTTCTCATCTTGTTCTCTTCTCATATTCCCATAATGTATATTTTGGTTGAATTTATGATATGCTATAGGTTCCATATGCTTTCTTTACCCATTTTCCTTTTCTTATTGTTCTCTTAACTGGTTAATTTGAAACAACATGTTTTCAAGTTTGTTTGTTCTTCTGCATAGCTGTTTTATTATGTTGCCTCCCACCCCAAAATTTCTGTTTTAGTGTGTCATTCCTTGTTTTTCTTTTTAAGTCAGGGTCTAATGTATCCCTGATTGGCCTCAAACTTAATATAAAACTGAGGCTTGTTTAGAATTCCTGATACTCCTGTACCCACCTCTTAAATTCTGGGGTTACAGGTGTGTGCTGCCATGCTCACTTGTTTCATGCTTTTAGATAAAATATTTGTACATTAAACTTCCAATTTTGCTCTTGGATAATTTTCCTGGTGTCATTTAGTTGTTTGTTTATGATTGCTTGCATCTCATTAAGATCCTGCAAGATGACTATTTTGAATTTATTTTCATGCAGTCCATAGAATTCCATTTCCTGGGGGGTTGTTATGGAGAGCTTCATTAGTTTCCTTTGATGGTGAATGTTTGCCTGATTCTTTATGATTCTTATAGCCTTGAGTTGGTGTCTGTGTATTTGAATGAGCAAATACTTCTAATTTTTAGATCAGCTTCAATAAGTAAATCCTTCTTTTGTTGATTCTGCAGGCTAGCTGGATTACTTCTAAGATGACAGTCACGTGGCCCTGAAACCACACATTTTGGCTGCTTCCGGATCTTCAGTGTGATCCACAGCAGTCCTGTTCTTAGGGTCTTTGGACAGTTTGGGTCCCATCTAGACCCAGATTGAATTTATTGTCTCCAGGATCTTGGTCAGTTGGGCTGACTTTAAAAACGGGTCATTCATAGCTAAGTTTTCAGATGATGGGCCCTGTATAAGGTATCCTACTAGGTTCATGGGATGGTTCTTACAAGGTCACTGGACAGGTCCTCAGATGAGAAGAAAGAACCCAAACTATTCTGAGAGAGGCTGAGATTGAATCAGAGGATTACTTTTTAATTCTCAGCTGAGACTGAGATCCTCAAGTTAGCTTCTGGAGACATAGAAGGACATGTTATTTATTAGGCCACTGGGTAAGCAGAGCTGCTCCTGGATCATAGTTAGGAGTGTCAAGAGAATTCATGGGACACAGTTTATCAGGTTTACCTCTCACCATATGCATTCTTTTGTGTAGTCTTGATCGTCCCTGTGCAGGCAGAGCTTAATTTGGGGATTGGTTGAGATAGAATGAAGATAAGTCAGGGATTATCTCAGAATTCTCATCTGGGACTGATAAAAGTACTTCAGGTTGGGGATGATGACTTCAGATGGAAAACCACAAGACCTCTTATTCAGTCACTTCACTAAGTCCTGGCTAGGGAACCATCATTATTATTCCTTCCATTACAATTACTTTTCTTATTAAATTAACTCTACTGCATTTGGGATTTATTTCCAATCCCAGGGCAATAGTTTAGAAATAGTGAATGTCTCAGAGACCCAAGTCGCCTTCTGTAGCTAAATGGTTATGGCTATACACCAGCAGGGATAATCAACATAACAAATGAAATAAAGCAGATGAAAGAATAGTTAGCTTCCTTCTTACAGAGGCTGGTACAAGCAGGGATATGTACCCTATTCACCCTTTTGTCTTATTCTGAGACTGGCATTTCTCCTCTTCTACAGCTGTGTTAGAGAACTGAGTTGCTCTGTGTTTGGCTTTTCAGTGCTACCTTCCAGTATTCCAGATGGGGAAGGAAGAAGGAAAGGATTTTCCAAGTCCGGATACCTAGGTTTTAAAACTGGGATTGGAGTCGAGGGTCATGATATATTGTAATAGATGAAGAAATTTTGTGTAGATTTTCCTGGCTGGAGGGAGAATTCTATGCCATTTCAGGCTCTAAAATGGATCTTTAATCCCAAAAGACTAGTGATCAGGTCTGAGATAAGAGAGTAGTTTTCCAACATTGCCTTGAAGGGGCAACTTTTGAGGTTGTGCCTCAGGACAGCTTCCTGGGTGATAAATTTGTCTGTATCTGCAGGTTTGAAAAAGAAGTATTAATTGAAAGGTTTGAGATTTTCAGGAACAAAGGGAAGTGATTTCACAACCATTTATCCATGCACAAATCTTCCCTTTTACTCAATGTTGACGGTTACTCTTTACCCCCAGAATTCCATTCTTGAACCTGACCTTTTATCATCTCCATGAAACTTTTCTACCCTCTTGCAGGTACATATACAACTCAACCAATTTGAAGTGTCCACCAGGAGGGCAAGGTTCATGTCTCCTGTATCTATACATGTTCAGTGCCTTACATGGTGTACATAGTCAGCGCTCAATAACTGTTGAAGTCCAATAAACGTATTTGGCTTGGCCTTCTTTGGGAGAATGAGGCCTGAGTCACAACACTTCTATGAGCAATTATAGAATGTACTGTTTAAAAAATGTAGGAGATGCTTTAAAGTTGTTTTTAATTGGGAAGAGTCAAAGAAAATGACCATTGGGTACCACTTCTTTAAGGAGGTATATGGTAACTTGTAGAGGGCATAGATTCCTCAACGATTTGTCTCCTCTATGACAATAAAATATAAGTTACTGTTAACAGCTTAGAAAACTATAAAATGAATGGCACTCATCTAATTTCAGTGCAGCAATTATAGCACTTCTTGAGATGGCATGAAAAAAAAAAAGAAATGTGGTTACTATAGCAGTAAATTAGTCTCCAAGAAACTCGTTCATTTTCTTAGGAAAAAATAATAAATGTCTATAATAGAGTAGCCAAATGATAATGAAAATAATCCACAAAGAGAAGAATCTATCTGAAAACCAAAAAAAAAAAAAAATCCATAAGTAAGTACTGCAATGGGGGGTGGGGATAAAGAAACAAGACTAAACCACTTAGACAAGCAAATAGATGCCAATATTTAAGGAGAGATTTTTATAGTGTTATTAAAATGATGAGTGTTTTTCTGAATTTCCTTAGTGGCTAAGAAAATGGGATATTTTATTAAACAGAAGGGGAATTTATCTTGTGTAAGATACAGACATTAAACCACATACTGGCTGAGGAGACCAGTAAAAAGGGGATTATTTTTTAAGAGCTAAACTTTTAGGTCAGTACACATTATGGCAGATGGATGACTAAACTTACGGCAAGGCACAGGAAAGTTTTGTAATGCATGAACACTTTCATTATTGGAAAATCCACTAGTTCAAATTTTTGGTTTAATGAGTTTTCAGATATAAGATGGCACTGTGTCATCATACTTGAATTATTTTGCTAAAATAAAGTATCCCAATACTTCCATAAAGATAAACTTATTGTCTGATGATTAAAAGGCAGCACTTTTAGGATCACATTTTTACTGTTTCAATTTTATTCAGATTCCCTGGCTTTTTAGCCACTAGAAGAATTCCTTTCAAATGATCTTTCTTTGATGTGTTCAATGTTGGGGCTTGTCTGTCTTAATTAACAACTTTAATTGAAATCATTACTCATAGTACTCTAGACTGCAAGTGCACTAATAAGCTCAGGTTTATTTCATTGATCCCTGAATTACCATTACCTGGATCTCTGTATTATAGAGATCACAAGCATGGCTTTCAAATACTTCATAAATGAGTGAAAATTGTTTAATGGGCATGTATTCAATAGCCGCTATTCAAATATTTGCAGAATTTTGAGTTGAAGAACTTGGGGGGACCCACATAAGTCTGTAATTTTCAAAGGGTGCTTTAAAAAACCCATCAAATACACTATCAAACACAGATCATGAGCCAAGAATTGTACAGGGAGTAAGGTATTTTTTTTCTCATGGTTCTTGTAGTTCAGGTCAAATGCCCTTCCACATTATAATTGCTTCTCTCTCACATATCCATGGCATACACGCAAATGAATACATGCACTACCTTATAAAATAAGATTTAAGTGAATGGGAAACCCATAAGTTCCAAAGAGAAGGGAAAATGGACTCTGATAACTTCCATCCACCTGCTCAGTGTCTCTGCCACTACTTCCTCAGTTTTTATGAAAAAAAAAATGGTAAAGAACAGAACAGCTGTGATGCTATCTGGTATTTGGTTGTCTTCTGTGACTTTGTGTTTTCTCCTCAAGTAGCTATCTTGTTGAGTAGGGAGTTTTGCGGTCTCTGAATAAGATGATGATGATGATGATGATGATGATGATGATGATGATGATGAGAGAGAGAGAGAGAGATACACGCAGACAAAGAGAGAGACAGAGACAGAGAGAGACACAGAGAGAGAACACTCAATTCATACCTCCAAAGGATGGTACCATAAAATAGTTCTATCAGTACCCCTGTTTTTCTTACCACTAAAATCTTCATATCTGAGCTTCATAGCATAGGCAGTATGTAGGTGCGGGCAAGACAAAGGGGCCCAGGAGTGATTAGTATAGTGAGAAGAGCACCACAGCTTACTCAGATGATCCTACCAGGAGTAGTGAAATAAAAATACATCAGTATTATTTCCCAACCTGACCTTCACTTCAGAGTGGGAAGGGCGTTCAGAGGGAAAAGAGAGGTTTTGATTTATCTCATTTTTATTGTCCAAATTCTATTGCTGTATCAAAATATCTAAGAAATATAACTTAGGGGGGGGGAATACAAACTTTGGCTCATAGTTTCAGAGACTTTAACTAGTAATTTGGCTTTCCTGTTGATTTGAGTTTGTGACATCATACATCTGATAGGAGTAATTAATGTACTGGAGCCTATTTATATCAGAGTGACTGAGAAGCGAATAGAGAAGAAGATAGGGTACTAAGAATTCACTCAAGGGACTACTTACAGTGATGTCATTTTTTTTCTCCTAGGTTGTAAGGTTGAGGAGATGCCTATGGAATCAGTGAGACATGGTTTTGAGGTATGTCTGTGAGGTCATTGCCATAGGGAACTAATTGAGAAAGGAGAGGCTAGCTGGAATATGAATGGATTGATCCAATGGGCTAGAATTCTGGAATGAATAAAATAGCGAGGAGATATCCTACTGAACTCCCACAGGCATGCCTTTGCTCTGATTTCTGATCCACAAGCCTTTGCCATCACCACAGATCCCTCATAATGATGGACTACAGCATCACAATCCATAAATCAAAATAAACATCTCTTTAAGTTGCTTCATGTTTGGTATTTGTTCATATTATTAAAAAGAATAACTATAACTAAAAGACACCCCTCATCCTAGCAGTTCCATGGACTAGTGAGCAAGTATATGTGCATATCTTGAGGGGCACATTTCCATCTATACCAGAACACGTATCATCGTTTTAAAAAAGGAAATGGAGGATGTGGTTTGGTAAATCAAATTCCAACCCCATTCTCTTCAATTCCTCATGTTGAGTTTAGCTTGTTTCTAGAAAGAAGAGGAGATGTAGTTATGTGACAATGTTGGAGCTTCAAATTGGTCATTCCCAAGTGAGAGTGTTTATGGGTTCTGCCCCAGATAATGTTAATGGTCAGGAAAGGACAATTTAAGAACACACAATTGAAGCCAATGATAGGAGAAAAATAGACTAGTCTTGGCGAATTGAAATTGCTCAATAAATACACATGGAAATTGGGGATGTTTTTCCGGTTTCTGCCTACTAAAAAAACATGGTACAGTTAGAATGTGTGGAATGGTATGGCAATAGGTTAGTAAGTGAGTGCTTTAAGGCCCTTGAGGAGAGCTACCTTAGTCATCACAGAGGCTCCAGTCCTTGTCAACACTTCGTTTTCACTTGAAGTGAGGAAGCTGGAAACCTGGATGGGGATTTGAAAGCTTCTTGATTGGTAAAATGTGTATGTTCTGATGTATCACACATTGATTATCTAGATCAGA
Source organism: Chionomys nivalis (assembly GCF_950005125.1). Classification (NCBI taxonomy): domain Eukaryota; kingdom Metazoa; phylum Chordata; class Mammalia; order Rodentia; family Cricetidae; genus Chionomys; species Chionomys nivalis. The sequence continues at coordinate 127,611,177 of NC_080112.1, read as the reverse complement.
CACCGGAATAAAATACTACATGGTGAGAAAAAGGAAGGCAAAAGAACCAAGAATGATTTGTTCAAGCATGTCCCACACCATTACCAATTAGAAATACTGATGAGTAAGAAACTCTTACAGTTCCTTCCCCTGTCATTTTCATGTGAGTATGAGTATGTATGCAGTGTGTGCATGCATATGTGTGCACATGCTTGGGAGGGCCCAAGGTTAACATTCCCAGGTCTTCTTGAATCACTTTATTTATTTATTTATTTATTTATTTATTTATTTATTTATTTATTTATTATGTATACAACATTCTGCCTCCACGAATGCCCAGAGGAGGGCACCAGATCTCATTACAGTTGGTTGTGAGCCACCATGTGGTTGCTGGGAATTGAACTCAGGACCTCTGGAAGAGCAGCCAGTGCTCTTAACCCCTGAGCCATCTCTCCAGCCCCTTCTTGGATCACTTTTCACCTTATTCTTTGAGCAGGGTCTCCTGACTGAACCCAGAGTTTATCCATATCACTTGTATAGTTAGTTAGCTTGCTTTGGGCATCCAGTATAACTTTCTCCTAAGTGTGGGAATTACAGGTGGGCAACCATGCCTACTTAGGTTCTAGAGATCCAAACTCCAATCTTCAGGCTGGCTGTTCACATGTGAAGAGCTTTAAAATTTCTGAGCCATCTCCCTAGAATCCTCTCCCATTTAAGGATCATCCCTTTGCTTTGATTTCTCCTAACACAGAAGATTATAAGGCTCAATGGTCCTAAGTTTACTACACGAATAAAAAAAAAATCTTCCCAAACAACATTTCCAGCATAACAGAGACATGGAAGGCACACATGGTTCCCAGTTCAGTGTACTGAAAACACCATCTCCTTATCAAACGTGTGAGAGAAATTACAACTGCATTATGGAAAAACGTCTTTGTATGTTATTTAGGGCTTCAGTCTAAATTAGCTTAACCAAAGAAATGAAATCCAATCAGATTATCCTACAAGAGTAGACAATATTTTCTGTGGAAGGGCTGATCGAAAGCACTTTAGACTTGCTGTTCCACATGATGCCCGCTCATCTCAGCCAGGGAGAAAGCATCCTTAGATAATATGGAAATGAACGAGTGTGGCTGCTTTTACAGTAAAACTATATTTACAGACTCAGAAATTTGAATTTCATATGATTTTCATGTGCCATAAAGCATCCTTCACTTTTCTTTATTCCAACATCATAAAATGTTTCATTTTGAAGGGGAAAAAAAAGCACACTGCTATCTCACAGGTTTTGTGAAATTATGTTGCAGCCTGAATTTGGACTTGGAGCCATTGCCTGCCATCTTGTCTTTTTAATTGGTTCATTTATTCTTTTACATATAAAGTCAGATAAAGTTTATAGTTATGTTATTTTACCTGGACAGTGCATTAAACGAGGATGAAAGCAAACAACTTTCTGGGGGGGGGGGTAAAAAGGAATGTTTCTAAATGCCCCAGGTAAGATTGCTAGGAAGTGATCATACTTTTAGATAGCTTTTTCTCCATCTTTATCCTGCAGCCAGAAATCCAGGCAGAGATATATTATTTCTTCTACCCTTCTGCAAGCACGACAATCAATAGGACTAATCACGCAGGTATGTACCCAGAGGAAAACAAATGGGACTTCTGCCATTAGACATCAAGATAGCCCCCCAGGACACAAGCTGATAGAACGCTCAGCTGGATGAGGCATGTCCCTTCTGACACCCACCACACACATCCCAAGATATAAGTGATCTGAAATGGCCTCAACCCGGAGGTTCTAAAAATAGCATTTCCGTAGTTCTGCCTTTCTGGTCCACAGAAAGATCTGAACCATTCATTCTCAGGGCAGGTTTTGTTCCTGATACAGGTGAATGTGACCTAAGTTTCAGTGTTTGTCCCCATGGAAGAATGTTCTTTGGAGATCTGGATACTTTCTGAGTACAAGTATGAACTAGCCATCTGGTTGAAGGCTGTCATTATATTTGTCCCAGACTAATGAGGAATGATTTAGTCTGTTGAGGCTACTATAAACAACATTTTAGACAATGTAAATTATAAATAATAGAACTTTGTTGCTCATGGGTCTGTAGCTCCTGAAGTCTAGAACAAAGGTAACAGCATATTTATAATTTGGCAAAGGCTTCATTCTTAAATATAGCACCTTTTGGCATTCTCATATGGCAGAAGTAACCTGACAACCTTTCATAACGGTATATGTGAAGGAAAGTTCCCACAAAAAAGCCCCTGTCCCTCTTCGCCAGCTGTGGAAAGGTTGGGAAATTGCAGATCTAGAGCCAAATAACAATTTATCTTAGTCTATCTTTAACCTCCTAAATAGCCATTTCTTGTCTATCTCTGTGTTAGACCTAACGTTTTGTAACTAACAGATAAAAATCTTTGGAATGTACTAACTTAATAGAGCACTAGCTTCCATCAACCAAAAGCTAAGAGTCATCAGATAGTATCTGAGGCCACTAACAGAGATTTCCCCATTGTGTTATTACTGCTTCTCTGATGTTTCCATCAATGTACTTGCCTTGATTTATGACTTTCTTTGTTCTATTAGCACAAAAACTTCATGAAACTACTTCCACAATGGAGCATGGAATTTAAGGTGATGTAAAATCTGTGTTCCTGGGCCATGACCACATGATATGTGTCGATTTGGCTCCAGAATAAACTGCTACCCCTTTGAGGTGAAAGTTGTGCTTTTCCAATAAACGTATAACAATAGATATTAGGCTGCAAAATATTAATTTGGATCTGCAGAGGGCATAAACATCCAGATCATGGCAATGACCAACTGTTTGGGAACTGACAGAATTTTCTTAGCATGTGGATTTTTTTTCTCACGCTAAGACTGGGAGAGTTGGTCACTCTAAAATGACCACCCCCACTTTTTCTATTTCTCTGTCTTATTACCCATTTCCAAATTCTTCCAAGGTCACTTAACCATCCATGCCTTCATTGTGAAGCAGAAACAAAATTTGAGACCAAAAGGTTTCTTCCAAAATTTTCCAAAACACATAATACTTTTCTTAAATGCAGAGTTTTTTTTTGTTTGTTTGTTGTTTTTGTTTTTTTTTTCCCTGAATGAGCATACATGTTGGGAGATCTTTTCTTTGGTTTAAAGTGTTGTGATAGCTTTAGCAACTCAGTGGACTTTAAAGCAGATTCTTAACTAGTATTTGGAAGGTCATATAAAATGTGGTTTCTGGTGCCAAATTAAAAATGTCACATAATAATCTTTGTCTGCAATAAAACTAAAATAATAAAAATCATATTTCTTTACATTTTGGCTTTGACCTAATTATACTTTTGTTTCAGTTGATGATTTCAAAATGAATCACTCAGGTAAGTATGAAAAAAATTAGTGAACTTTGTGTATCCGTGGAATTATGTATATAAAATTATTCATCACTTTATGCTTTATTTAGCTCTTGCATTTTAATCTCCCTGATTACGGAAAAATCCATGTGTTAGTAATTCTGGAAAGAAATGAAATACAACCTTTTGACTATAGTAATGTAAATAGGAGTCATTAAAGGTTTGAAGCTTTATTTCTTTTCCTTCCTTCCTTCCTTCCTTCCTTCCTTCCTTCCTTCCTTCCTTCCTTCCTTCCTTCCTTTCTTTCTTTCAACAGAGGTTAGCATCACTGAATTATCTATAACATGAACGTGTAGGCTCAGGATTCTGCCCTTCATTGGCCCATAGGAAGTTCTTTCTCTGCCAGATAAGGCAAAAAACCTATGCATCGGTCTTTGTAAAAAAGGCATAACGAGGCACAGGTGAATGAGCATGTCACCTACCTGACCAGGTCGATGACCCGCTCTCTTGGTGCGGCGCTGACTGGTTCATCATTAATCATTACAATCTGATCTCCTGGGATCAGTTTGCCTTCTGAGGGGCCGCCTGGAGACAAACAAGAGCGAAACACACAAATGAGAATTCCCGTGGCCACTCATCTGAAATTCCTTCTCCCTCCGTGGCTCATTATGAGCAGATGATGCTTTCAGTAAAGGTAAAACTCACTAACACCAGAGTGTTCTGTGGGAATATATGAGGACCAGGTTGTACCCTGACTTGTCAGAATCTCTAGGAGTGGACTTGAGCATCTTCCGTTCTCTAAAACTTCAACAGCAAGACTGATGCTACTACCAGTGCTTCCCACATATATTCCCATTCTTTATTTTGTTTGTGTGGGTGTTTTGTTTGCACATATGCGTGTACACTATATGTGTACAGTACTATCAAGTGCCAGAAAACAGAATCTGATGCCCCTAGAGTTATAGACAGCTGTGAACAGTTGTGTGGGTGCTGGGGATCAAACCTGCAACAGTAGCAAGTGCTCTTAACTTTTGAGCCATCTTTCCAACCACCATTGGTAGGATGGGATGGGAGCCAAGATATGTCTTCACATACACACTTCTAACAAACCAGGTACAGTTGGATTTGAACAAAATTGTATGATTTGTTCATTTCAAGAATGGGGAAAGCACACTCAACCACAGAGTGTTAGAAAAGACTTCTTATTGAACTTGGCTGTGTTTTAAATACTCTTGGGACAGGTTAAATGAAATGGAGTCTTCTGTAGATTTGATGCTAACTGGATGTGGGAGTAGTTTCATCATAAACATTGAAATGATGTGCTTATGAGGTTAAATGAAGGACTCATGGGTCTGGGGAGATGGCTCAGTGGTTCAGAGCACTGGCTTCTCTTCAGGGGACCCTGTTTCAATTTCCATTCCCATGAGTAAGCTCACAGATGTCTGTAATCTCAGTTCCAGGGGATCCAGTGTTCTCTTCTGGCCTCCTCTAAGGGCACCGGGCACACAGGTAGTATACAGACAGACATGCAGGCAAACACACACACACACACACACACACACACTAACAAATAAAATAAAATATATGAAGAAAGCAGACCTAGCTGTGATTAAGATTTTAAAAATGAATTTGTCCCTATGCCAGATAGCAGAGGGGTGTGGTTGGTCAAATTTATGACTTTAAGCATATTGAATGTTTGTGTCTATGCTCACAGTTCCAGATTCATCATGGTTAGTGGCATTGTCTGCTGTTGACATTTGACATCTAAGTTCAGAGTGGCTCACCTCTCTTTGGAGCTTGTTCTCACAAAGCACAACTGTTTTGAAAATTCAAGCAATAACCCAGATTATTCAACTCTTTGAATTATTTTCACTTGTACAACTGGGTTACCTCCAAAACGCTGGCATGGTGCTGTCTGGTGCTGTGTCATTTTCATCATGCTTCGAGGGACATAGCGCTGGGTGATATGTGCTGTTCAAATATTGTCTTTCTAATAAGCTTACTGCTCCTTTGTTTAACGATTAAAATGAATGTTTCATGATGAGAACAAGAAATTAAAAGTCATTTGGCTATTCTCCAGCTGCTGAGACACTTGGCATATATGCTACTTGATCTGTACCAACAATGTGTTTTCATGGGAGTGAGAGAATAGGGAACTGGAACAAGCACCCATATAAGTGATAGAAAACATTCATTTTAGGGATCTGAGAACTGAGCGTCAGTGTTTGCACATAAGGAATTCAGACTATGTGCAAACAGTCAGACCTATTCAGTCAAGCAATTAGATACAAGTCAAATGCTGGTGAAACACAGAATCAATCTCAGAGAAATGGTTTGAAGGATGGATATGAACCATCTGGGAGAGAACACCACTCTCAACCAATAGGACTCAGTCTTAAGTTTCACCTAACAGCTTTATCTGCTTGTTTGATGAGACCAGGTACTGCTCCATAGCCCAAACTAGCCTGACACTCACTATGTAGCTCAGACTGGCCCTGAATTTACAGTTATCCTCCTAAATCAGCCCCTCAAATTCTGGTAGTAGTGACATGGCTTATGCTTTTAGATCAAATGGGAACATTCTTGATTAATCAACTTGAATCAAGGATTCTAGAAGAGACAACACAAAAATCCTTCTAAACTACAAAATAATTGCCTTCTTCAGAGAAGTGCTTTATATCCTTTGCTCTGATGACTGGTTTGTGTCCTATAGAAAATCTGGTCACATCACTGAAATCACCTGGGACTCAAGCAGAGTCACTTTCATGAGAGTTTATTTGACCAACATCTTTTTTTTTTTTTAACATCTTCACTTACAAAAATAACCAGAAGAAGGGCCCTTTGACCTGTTTTCACTTCCTTTCTACTCTCCTCAAAAATGTTTACCATTATATGCATCAGCTTCAGCATCTCTGAAGCTGAGGGGAGTTCAGGGCACAGCAAGGGAGAGGATGGGAAGTTTCTGAAGCTTATGATGTCTGCTTCTTTGCAGCCAGAATTCTGTCTGTGCTCTGTGTGCTCCTGGTCTGTGGGAATGCTGGTTTCTAGCAGCATGAGCTCAGGAATTCTCTTAGTTTTCTTTTCTATAGTGCCCCCTATGTGTGTGTGTGTGTGTGTGTGTATGTATGTATGTGTACATGTATCTATTTTATAAAATATAAGAAGCAGTCATATTTGGAAAGTACAATCCTCAATGATTTCAGACAGTATTCACAGAGTCCTAAAATAGGATTCCCCTCTAATGGATTACAAAGTTCTGAAGACCGAGTCAGAAGCTGTGTGCTGGGACAGCTTAGAGTGAAAATACTCTTTTAATCCCCAGTATGAAGTGCTCAGTTGTATTCGTGGTGCTTGCCTCGGGCAGGTTATGTCAAAATAATGGAAAATTAAAAATTTAATTAACTTAAAAAAATCTATATCACCTCACTAGTCAACTTCTGCTACTCACCGTTGCCAAACACTTGAGAATTCAATAATAATAATCCAAAGCTATGAAAACATCTCTATGTACCTCCCCCAGCTTTCTAAGTTAGATGCTATGAAAATCTCCATAACATGGATAACACAGAGAAGCTGTATCCAACGCATAAAGCAAAGGCTGAACATGGATATTAGAAAGCCTAATAAGGGCCAGCGACAGAACTCAAATTTGGGTAACATTATGCCAGAATCTGTGGTCTTTCCTAAATGACATTTCTAAGTTTTGTGTTAAAGTACATTGTGCCTGTATGTGTATTGTAGGTATGTGTACATGTGTATGTGTTTGTATATACATGGAAGCCAGGAGTTGATTGATGCCTAGTGTTTCTTCCATCATTGCCTACCTGAGTCTTTGAGACATGGTCATTCACTGAGCCTGGATGTCTTCTAACTGGCCAATAAGCCCTTGGGGTCCACTCCACTCCTACCCTAGGTCTAGAGTTACTGTGTGTGCCACCATGCTTTGCCTTACATACAAACTTTTAAATGGCGCTTGGGGATCTGAGCTCAGTTCCTTTTGCTTGTGCAGCATATACTTTATTCCACAAAACCATTTCCCTAGCCACCAGAATCATCTTATTATGTGTAGGATGTTACTATTGTGTTCTGGTACTGATTTGCAAAATGTTCAGAGCAATGACAAAGATAAGTGTCTTTTGTCTGAAAAGAGGTCCATGTTCATTACAGTAAATTCATACATGTACATAATAAATAGATAAATAAACAAATAACCAAAAGTGATAGTGATTGTTTCAGGAAAAGTTAAGTCTGTGTTGATAGTGGGGCAGCTGTAGATCCTCATCTGGGCAATGGAGATAGTCTACTGTTGTATTATACAATTTAAGAGATGTGACATGTACAGTTAGCATCTGTTGTGTAACAGACTATTCCAATAACTCTTTCTTCTCCCATTTGTGGATCGTTAGGATGATTCAGGCCTGGCTGAGGTGAGTTTTAAATTACAAACTGGCTTCAACTGAGCTTCCCCAGGAGTTTATCCCAGAGTTGAGACTGAAGGAGTAGTAGCCTCTCCAGGAAAGCATCCCTTCTTATGGCAATGACATAGTACAAATATGTCCATGCCCCCACTGCTTTGATCATATTGGCCAATGTGTCACTGGCAAAAGTCATTTACTTGGTCCATGCCAACAGCAATGGAGCCGGAAAACTATCTGCCTCTAGTGAGAAGGAAAGGGTGTGTATACTTATAAAATCATTCAACTGTCCCATGACTAAATAATATTGTAACTTGGAACCACACTGTGTTTTCCAGAAGTTACCTGCACTGCGGTGCCTGCCTGTCATTACGCGTAGCTCTACACTCAGAAATGGTGCCATGGCTACCAATGATTCATGACTGCTTTCCCCAGCCCAAAGGATAGGATGCATTGGGCAGTCTAAAATCTCCTTTGAAATCAGGCATGGGATGCAGGTCTGTAATCCCAGATTTGTGTGGCTGAGGCAGAAAGAGTGCCATGAGCTATAGGCTAGGCTGGGTTGCAGACAGAGTGCCAAGCAGATAGGCCAACATAGCAAATTCTGTCTCCAAACTCCCCCAATACACACACACACATATGAAAAATCAAGCCCATTTTGATGACACATCTCTGTCTTTTGTTGGCACTCTCTCTGGGTATTGGAAAGTATTGCTTGGTATTCTATTCACAGCCTGAGCACCCACAGAACCACACTGAAGCCACTGCGGCCAGCTGCGGCAGGAAGATCAGACTTGGTGTGGACACTTACCTGGTGTCACCGAGCGAACAACCACAGGTTTCTCACTCCCCGCCACGAAGCCAAAGCCCAGCACAGGGTCTCTCCTCATCTCCACCTTCCGTGGAGCTGGAGGGATGATTTGGCAGCCGGCAAACCGAGGGTCATCAAATGGGATTGCCTGTGTCATGTGACTGTAGGAAACATAGGAAAGAGAAGGAGGTATCAATGTGGGGATTAAGCATTGGCCTTGAAATCACTTGTTTCTTTGTTGGAAACTTATTATCTCTGGCAGAGAGTAGGAAATATCTAGAACTCAATGTCATCTTTTATGATCTATATAATGTCCCTTGGGAACTCTGTAATATCCACGTTAGGGCGTTGCATTGACTATTCATTCGATGTGGAATGTTTGTCCTGCGAATATCTGCAGGCCTCACCTCTGCCTCTGTCAAACTTCTGTTCACATATCACCATCTTATAAAAGACTACCTTACAATACTACTTTAATATGTTTTTTCTAGGTTCACACTTTACCAAGCCTCCTTACGTTTTTTTCCCTCCACCATAGCACTACTTACCTATAAATATACTACAAAAAGCATTTATGCTTATAATAATTTTATTGCTTTGCTCTCCACAACAAAATGTACAGTCTTTAAGGACAAAATACTTACTTGTTGTGTGCATAGAGCTGGGGAGGGGGAATGAAACCAGGGCCTCATGTATGCCAGATAAAGGCACCATCAGTGAATTATAGCCCTAGTCTTCTGAACTTAATTATAGTCACTGATTTTCTAAAGGACCTAGAACTGTGTCTGATCCACAGCATGCTCAACAATAAATTGAACTAATAAACAGGGGAAAAGTTACTTCTTTTTAAAACATTATCAAGTTATAGCTGAAATGCTGACCTACAGTCTCATAAAGTAACAAACATTTTTGTTGACAGGTAGTATATAGGACACTTGAACCTAGAAAAATTAAAATAATATGGATGATGTTGGTGGTGATGGGCTATCCTGCTACCAAATACATTCTCCACTCAAAAGAAACTGCTAATTTAGCTTTCGGCATTTACTTTAAGGAAAAAAAATGTGAATGATTTAAATGAATTTTCTCATTAACACCTCCATTTATGAAGTTATAGTAACAATTCAAAATTGAATATCCTAAAACATTTGAGATGTATAATTCTCTTCAGTGGTGTAACCCGTACTAAATTGCCTTTGTTCCAAAAATAACCTTCCACCCACACGTGGGCAAGAAATTCTAACTAAACTCAGTGATCCTGCAGAAAGAAGACATGAAAGTACAAGGGGAACTTAAAAAAAAAAAAAACTGGCTCCATCAGGAAAAGGAGGGGCATGAGAGAGAGGGAGCATAGGAGATGAGAAGGATTAAGATTCATGGTATAAATGTATAAAACTGTCAATAACCAATAACACTTAAAAATAAATATACAGGCAGGGGGTGGTGGCACACACTTTTAATCCCAGCACTCAGGAGGGAGAGGCAGGCAGATCTCTGAATTTGAGGCTAACCTGGTCTACAGAGTGAGTTTCAGGACAGACAGGACCACACAGAAAAACCCTGTCAAAAACAACCAAACAAATGAACAAGAATAAACTAAAAACAAAAACCCTTACAGTGCTTTTGGCTCACAGTCTTCTCACAGAATAAGGGGATAGAGCAGTCACTGACATCACCTTTGTCAAGAAGAAAATTAAGATCGAAATCATGAAGTATCATTGCTCAAGGCTCCCTGGCCAAAAGGCCAGAGAATCTGGTAAACGACCAGCTCCCACAACTCTTACTGAAGTCTTTCTGCACAGCAATTGTCCAAGGCAGCTTTCTTTTAAAGAAGAGCTGTTTGCTGAACAATAGCAATCTTCTTTAAGAAATGCTAGCTCAGATGACTTAAATGACTGACATGGGCTTAATTCACCTTGATTTTATTTGACAGTCATTTAATTATTCTGTATGTATACATGCATATGTGGGTGTGCCGTGGTGTACATGTGATGGTCAGAAAACAATTTGGAAGAGTCGGTTCTCTCCATCTGTCATGCAAGTCCTAAGGATAGAACTCAGGTCAACATGCTTGGCAACAGGTACCTTTATCCACTGAGTCATCTCTCCAGCCCTTAATTCACCTTAAAATATCTTTCTTTAATGAGTAAAAGAATATCTTTTTAAGTACCTTGGATGCTGCTGTTCTATATGCAGTCCAAATATAATAAAGACAGATAGGGAAAGAGGATGCATGCTGTTCTTCAGTACAATTAATAAGAGTTAGGGAAGATCAACACAAAACCTCTGGGATCTGTCATATATATATCTGTGCTAGTAAAACACGATTTTTACAATCCCCTTTAAACAGAATGTAACTGCTTGAGACGTGGAATACTAGGACACATAGAATGGATAAATGTGTCATATGCTTTGTATTAAAGCCATCTGCTTCATGATTTAACTCTTATAGACCTTTCTGGGATGGAAGCTGTCTGGCCCTCTTCAGAGTCTCTTTGCAAAAGCAATGACAGGAGAACAGCTGAACACAGGAAAGGGGCCATGACAGTGTGTGTGCCCTAGACAACAGGAAAAGAAGACACATATGATTTGGCTAGCTTCTTTTGTAGTAGCCTTTGGCAATTAAATTGGAATATTTTAAACATCTGTGGCTTGATTAGCTTTTTTCTAGGAATAACAATAAAGTAATCGTAAAGGTTCAATACATCATTCATTCAATAACTCTTACATTGTTATAATTTAATAACATGACAGGTATTAAACATCAATTTCATACTAAGCATTGTTTATTCTAAATGCTTTTCATATGTTAGTTTGCTAAATCCTTCAAGACAACCTCATAATACACTCATTTATTCATTTAGTCAATTTATCAAATACCCACTGGGTTCTCTAGTCTGGGAATACAAAAGGAATGAAAGCAGACGAAAATAAAATGTTCATATTAGGTTATAGTTAATTCTAAGAAGAGAATAAGCACAGGGAGTGTAGGCAGACAGCTGCTGAGTGAGGATGCCGCAAAATGTTCTACAAGGGGTCAGGCCAATATCTGGGTGAGCTGTTCTCAGGACACGGGGACGTTGAAGTTCAACACCTGGAAGTACAACGTGCCTCCAGGGAAGAGAACATGCCTAGCAACTTGTAGAGTCCAATGAAAGATAGAGTGGGGATTTGGAGCAGTAATGGGCAAGTAAAGTGATGATGGTAGTGATCCTACAGAGATTGCATAGGTTCACACTTCAATTAAACCATGAAGACAATGGAAAGTTTGAACGTTAGCAGTGTATTCAGCTATTGTGTTGACAACATAAAGGAAAGTACATGAAAAAAGAGAACTCATGGCCCATGGTATGCCTTTTGACAGATCATAATGGCTCATACTTGGGGGAGAGTGATAGATACGGCAGAAATTGTGGGACTTTTAATAATGTTGGAAGCCATTCTGACAGATCTATGGTCAGCCTCCTACTCTGGACCCTTTGTCCTACACAGACCTTTTCTCCACATGAATGGACCATGCACGTCCTAATGCATCTTCACTGCTGGAGACATGTCTTCTACCAGTTTGCTTAGGAAACAGGTATTTAAGTCTAGGGTGGACATGAAAACCAGCATGGTTGTCTGTAGTAAGAATTTGGAGCCAGAAGACTTGGCTCTGGGTTCTAATTCCACAGAGTCCTAGCAGTATGCCCTGCTTCCTTCCTTCGTGCATCATTCGGAAGCTGATGACAGTGATTCCAACAATCTCATTAAAGAGTTGGGCAGAGCAAACAAGACATGGAAAGCACTTACAAAATGTTGGGCATATAGTAAGTGCTTGCAACATACTAACTTTTATTTTTACCTCTGAAGATCAATAAACAGAAGGGAATGAATTTCTCATGTGGTGAAAGCATTCCATGGCGAAATATGGAAAGCAACTGTGCTGGCTAGTTTTATCTTAACTTGATACAAGTGAGGGTCGTTTTAGAAGAGAGAACCTCAACTGAGAAAATGCCCCTACAAGATTGGTCTATGGGCAATTCTGTGGTGTATTGTCTTGATTGGTGTGTGCGGGGTTCATCTCATGGTGGGCAGTGTCATCCTTTGGCCAGTGGTCCTGGATGCTATGGAAATCAGTCTATATAAGCCAAGAAGAGCAAGCCAGGAAGCAGCACTCCTGCATGGCCTCTCTGTCAGTTTCTGTCTCCGGATTTATGGCCTGCTTGAGTTCTTGCTTTAGCTTTTCTCAGTGATGGAATGTGACCCGGCAGTGTAAGATGAAATAAACCCTTTCCTCCCCAAGTTGATTTTGGTCAGGTTATTTTATCATACCAATAATAATAATAAAAATCTCTAACTAAGATGCTGACCTACCACTTCAAATATTTGTAACCCAACTTGAGTGAAATGCCTCATCAATCTCAGGCAAACTCCAAGGCTTTCAATTAAACAATTTAGATAAACTGTAATGACAAAATGAATACAAGTAGGACTTGAGATACCCAAGGCAATATTAGATCAAGGACACAGAAGAATAAAAGAAGATAATCAGAAAATGGTAAGCATTCCTTGTCTGCGTTTCTTGGTCACTAAGAACCATTAACTACAAAAATGGGGGCTGAGCTGAGCCAAGAGAAGTGTTCGTTTCTGCTCTGAATGAAAGCTGAGGCAGGAGAGAGTCTCTGTTTCTTAGATACCGTTTTCCCCTGCGTCAGCATCGTCTCATGCTTTACCGCTGCTTCCCACCCAAACAGTTTACAGACTCAGTCACATGCACAGTTTCTGTTAGCTGCTAGATTTAGCTTTTGGTATTTATTAAAGATTTTTGATCCTCTTTATTTTGCTTGTACCTTGAGGAAGATCTTCTGATAGAATTACCATTTTCTTACTCATCAGGTTACATTTTTAGATTTTAACAATCTAAAAGTTACTACTTTCTCTTTTTCAGTAGACATATCTGCACTAAAATATCCCCATTCCATAAAATGTCAATCTGATCTTTGTAGCAAGGAAAAATTGGGGAAACCTGAACTTACAAGATTTTTTTTTTGTGTGAGGATGGTGGAGAGTTTTTATAAGTAGCTAAAAAGCCACATCGCTTCACCCCTTGAACATGCTTCAGTAAATTCTAATGCTGAGACTAGAAGAATGCAAGCGATGTGCTACATAAACCTTCATTCCTGTGCCAACGTCCTCCAGTAAACTGGTATAGATAAGTCAAGATTCTATGACCTGGAAAGAAAGGCTAATAATTGAGGTGGAAAATGGGCTTATCAGGATTAACTAAAGAATCTTGCTCTTTCTTAGGGATTTCATTTCTAAAGGGACAGTGGGAATCTGGCTACTTGATTTCCCATGACAAAAGGAAACGAGTTTTCTTGAATTCTAGGAACTTTTGCTCTTCAGCAACAATAAAAGAATCATAAAAAATTGCATTGACTGGAAGAAAACCTGTAGTCTTTTCCTGGACTTGATAAACCCATTTGCGTCAGCAAGATCCTTTTGTTGAAAATGTGCTGAGAGGGAAGATTCTAGAAGGGAGAACCAAATTTAGAAACATCACCTTTGGTGTGAATATCAAGGTATCTGACCAGGGACGTGATAGCAGATTGGTCACCTGGGAGGTTAAAACTTGAACCAAAATGGATATAAATAAGCATCTGTGTCTGTGTTTAGCCGAATAAGGTCACTTTAGTATCAAGAAAGTCCAGTGGAGACTTCAGGAAATCACCAGTCAAAGGCATTTGTATTTTGTTCTCATCTCTGTCCTAGCAGCACTGGCCTGTGTGGGAGAACAACTTCATCGTCCTTCACTCAGCAGGATGTGCCTTGCCCACCAGATGCCACCATCTTTCCACTGCCTTCCATTACACTCAGTGCAATCATGCCATCCCTTGACTTTAATATCCCTTTGCCTCCAAAATGTTACATGGATGAATCTAGATCTGACAAGCAAAAATCCTTTGTGTATTTGTGCAGGTGCATTTTCTCTACTGTCCCCATACTGAAAAGAGCTAAAGTGAGCTTCTGTCTCTTCCGCCTGGTCTCCAGAATGTACACATGAAAAACAAATCAGTGTCCAGGCTTCATTGAGAAGCCAAGGGTAGCAGAACTGCCTAGCCCATCGGCTAGATTAGTCATGTGAATGAGGGATAATAAATAGTGATTGTGTGTCATGACACTGTATTTGGAAGGTGTTTGTTATGCATCAGAAACTCATGCATACAATCTTATAGTCACTGCTTTCAATAACATTAAAAAAAATCTCTGAAGTGCTGCCTTTCAAAGGGAGTATCCCTATGGACCCATTCCTCTCATCATTCAAAAAGAAATATATAATAGTTGGCAGTAACAACAGACACCTGTAAAAGGAACCTCTCTCCTGACTATCTCTGCAGTGTATTTGGTGGGAACTTCCAATAGCTCTGACAGGCTTTAGATAGTCTGTCTTAGAATGGAAGCTTTCACTAAAAGTGCTAAGCTAAACAAACCAGACTTCTCCAACACCGGAAAAAAATCAACCTGGAAGGGACAAAGCCGGCAAAGTATGCATTGTTGAAGTCGATGGGTTACAATAGAAAAATCATGATGTAGAGGAGACTGTATGACAAGGTCTCCATCACGTCAACATTACAGCAATACTGTGGCAAAATAATATATCAAAAGCATTTGGTTTGCTCTTTTTCCTCATTGAGATTTTGCTCGACCAGGTCGGAAACAGAAGATGCGTACATTTCAGTTTCAGATTTGGAGAAGATGCTTTTACTGGGGCTCAAAAGAAAAGCTGACTGCAGACCCCTCTTCCCTGACCTTTTTCCCCTGAAGGTATGAATGACTTGGTAGAAGAAGATAAGGCTGAAGAATCTAGTGAAGCGGTGGAAGCATTAGAAGGAGTTTGATGCTTTACCTAGGAAAGCAGCATGACCCACAGGCTGAGTGTAATGAAATGGCAGAATCAGTAAAACTCAAGGGACCACACAGATTATCACAGGAGTGGGCAAAGGAAAAGGAAGACATCAAGGTCTAATGGAATTTCTGCTCTGCACAAGATCCTCAGACATTTTGAATATTTGACATGATCATATCCAAATGGCCAGTCCATAGGAGTTCAATGCAATGATGATAAGTATACGTAGCAGATAGGAAATGAGAGACAGATCATATGAAGGTAAGGAGATATCACAGATCAGAAGAAAAATGACAAAGTGACCATACTCTGAAGGGACAAAATGTTAGGGAGTTCAGGAATTCCTGCTATTGAGCAACCCAAATCTGACTGCATCCAGAGCTGGTTTTCCAGAAGCCAAAGGGCACAGCTACTGGTACAGTTCTGTTTCCATTTCCTTGGGATCCATCTCTCTTACCATGTACATGTTTTCATATTAGGCTCCCTTGTTCTGAGCAAGTCTCAGTCCTTGGGGATCAAGGGAGCCAAAGGGAATCCTTCTGTTGGACATGAGTTAAATGTTTTTTAACAGAAATAACTGCACACAATGGGTTGTCACTGCACATAACACTGTGTCTCCTGCTTTTTGCCTGCATGAGCATGTATCTCGTGGGCTCACAAGAATTTAACCTTCACTAATCAATTCCACAGGCCACTGTCAATCAATTCCCACAATGTGTCAGGAGCACTTAAAGATTCAAAGCTGTTTCGTCAAGCTTAAAAACTTACATAGTTCTTGAAAGCCCAGAGAATCCAGCATGATTAACCTTAAAATCACAAATAAAAGACTTTTGTTGGAGAATTTCAGAAGGCTTTGGAATAAGCAGGGCTTCTCTGCAATAGGGTAGGCTAAATATGAAAAGTTCAGTTCATTCCAAAATAAATTACAGATTTAATGCTGCCCAATAAGGAGATGCGAACAGCCCTTTTTAAGAAATTCAACAAAATGAATTCTAAATTTTAAATGGTATTATAAAAGAACACTGAGTGAGAAAAATTGCTGTGTAGTCTGTTATAAAATGGCAATTCTTAGAACGGTATGATACTAGCAAAAATACAGAGGAAAAAATGCA
Source organism: Chionomys nivalis (assembly GCF_950005125.1). Lineage (NCBI taxonomy): Eukaryota > Metazoa > Chordata > Mammalia > Rodentia > Cricetidae > Chionomys > Chionomys nivalis. The sequence continues at coordinate 127,594,623 of NC_080112.1, read as the reverse complement.
GTCAAAGGAGTTGGAAAGATAAAATTCTGTGCAAACATGGTGACCTTGGATCCCAAGACTGTACATCAAAAACTATTCAATGGGACTCAAAAGACTGCCCAACAGTTCAGAGTCCTTACTGCTTTTCTATGTAAGACCTAAGTTTGATTCTCAGCACTTATATTAGGTGACTGACAACTACCTCTACTTCCAACTCCAGAGGATCCAACACCCTCTTCTGGCCTCTGTGGGAACTACACACACATACACACACACACACTTAAAATTAAAAATAAAATCTTCCAAATATATCGGCTGTAGATAATGGCACTGCCTTCTGGTCCTGGTGCTGAGGAAGCAGTTTCAAGAAGACTGCTGGGGCTTAGTCTGTGTGTTGAGGTCCAGGTCAGTGAATGACCTTGTTTTATTTAAGAAGATGGACAGCATTTGAGAATCAACACCCAAAGTTGATCTCTGGTTCCTACACACAGGCATGTTACAATACCCCCCCTACAAAAATAATGCAGCTCTGCTGCAGCAGCATTGACCACAACAAAGTGAAGCTTCCAGGGTAAACTTAGAGGTGGCCACTCCTGAAAGAATTCAGTGAAACTTATGGTAACAGAGAAACCTAAGTGATTTCACGTGCCAACAATGTAGTTGCTTTTGGAACGAATCAGTAGAATGGCTATGGAAATTTATTGTCCTCCAATAGAGGTTGTTGGCTACCAGCCGACAAGAAACTTTACAGAGTGCTCTTCTCAGAATAATGGAGTTACTTTAATAACGAGTAAGAAAGTATTTTTCTTTCAAATAAACTTGGATTGTGATAAGCATGCAGGGAAACAGATGTTTGGATGTAACAGTTGTCTAATTGTTTTATTGAAAATTATGCAAATATGTACAGATAGAAGCTGCAGTCTTTGAAAGCTTAGAAACGAATTTTTCTAACCTGCTTAAACATCTTCCAAGTGAAGCATTTCAGTGGATTGTGAAATCATTTGTTAAATATAGGAAAAGGCAGCATTTTCCATATGGTTTGTGAGAACAGTTGATGGGTTTCAAAGAAGTTTCAAGCCAAATTCCAATAAACTCCTTTGCAGAGACGAGAAGAAAAACCAAGCACCAAGCGAGAAACCCAGCACCTCCCTTTGTCCACTTGCCTTTTCATCGTTTTCTGTGACTCCTATTCTTTCCCCAGTGGTTTGGCTCAGCTCAGGGAAAGAATGAAGCTACACTCACAAGAGCCCCCAAAATTTAGGTAATGAAGTGATTAAACAAGAGATTTAAAAACATCATCTCTAGGCACTTTGCCTGTCATTTAAGACACTGAATAATTGAATCCAGCAGTGATACCAAAAATGGTCTTAAGTGAGGAAAAAAATGTCTATCTCACTTTCATTTTACCTTGTTTTGTTTGTTTTGTTGTTCTTGCTTCTTTGGTTTATTTAGAGGCCGAGTCTTGCTATGAAGCCCAGGTTGGCCTTGAACTTAAGATCTCTCCACCCCAGCCTCTGTCTGGTGTTGACACTATAGGCCTATTCCACCACCCTAAGCTTATTTCATCTTTTTAAAAGCATCTCATTTCAATATATTTTAAAGATGCTTTAGAATCCTCAATACATTCGTGGCATTACTTACTATGAATACAAGTGGGCGCAGAGATGGCTAAGTAGTTAAGAGTATCGGCTGCTCTTTTAGAGGACTGCGGTTCAACTCTAAACATGTATATGGTAGCTCACAAACATCTCTAACTCCAGTTCTGTAGGATCTACTACCAGGCATGCACATGGCATACAGACATACATGCAGGCAGGCACTTATAAAATAATAAAAAATAAATACATAAGAGAGTAACTAAAATTTTAAATTAATATATATCTGTAGTTGTATATACTCAATAAAGGTATGAAAGTGAATTAGAAGAAGATTTTGTTTTGTATGCTTCAAAGAGTTTCTGGCGTATGGTGCAAGTCCTGAGGGTGGCTTACATATTCAGTAGTGGGCAGACTCATCTATCTTACAAAGATCACTACAGCTCTTCAAAAGCCCAGTTTTCACATTACAATTCAGTGGCATTTTTAGGAACTTAAAAATCGAGGGTAGAATCTGATGGGAAATGATGCATTTCCATGGCTTATCTAATCTTACTCCAGCAAGTAAAATGAGATAGAATGGCCCCAGGTTTGAGTCACTAAGGAACAGACAGACTGATGGTTCTTATCCACACTCTTTGCTCTGGGCTCCAACAGACTGAGCCCTTTAGGGGTTAAAATTCCAATCATCCCAAGCATTTCTGAAGTGTCAACATCTGTTGCTCACAGAGCATGAAATGCTGCATGGCTGGGCAAACTTCTTCTTCTTGATTGATTATCTTCTTTTTTAACCCATAGGAAAATATTGAACAAAAGATTTGATAATAAGAAGAAAGAGTTTCTTAAGCAAAGCCTTGACACTTGGTAATAAGGAATAAAGCCTTTCTCAAACCAATTAAAATCATCACTTCAGGTCTAGCAAACTGAGTTCTAGCTACATTTTAGGGCAGGAATAGGGTGAGGGTTTAAAGAACAGATTGTTATATTGTGTTTGTTATATTAATATATACAATATGTATGTTATATTGTTATCCTTCCCATGCCAGTTGTTATGTTTCCTATGGTACACCTGTGTTCTTCAAAAATTACATAGTCATTTTATATTTAAGATATGATGGTTCAAGCAAATACAAAGTAGAGAAATATGTGATGCAGAGACATGCATCAATTTTGATCAGAGATATTTTAAAGAGTTGTCTGTATTTTTATAAATGTCCCATTTTTATAATCTTCACAGAAGGCTTTTTTAAAGTGATTAACTGATTAAGGCCCTATTTTGATAACTAAATGCTTCTGGAGGAAGTGAAAAACAGCTGATAAGAAATCCCAGAATCAAAGTTTTGAGATAATATCTGTTTGAACTTATTTTAATTCCTTAGCTAGGCATGTGCCTGTAATCTCAGTACTTGGGAAGCTAAAGCAGTAAGATTGCTCTGAATTTGGAGCCAATCTGGTATACAGTGTGAGACCTTTTCAAAAATAAATAAATAGGTAGCTAAGTAAAGCTAACAAAAAGATATGCCCTCTTAGCTTTTTCCATATTAAAATAATTATTTCTAGTCATAACTTAGAGAATTCACTCTTCCTGGACCTAAAGTTTTCTTACTGTCTGATTTTTATTGTCTTTTGTTTGTGTTTCCTTTGTTGTAGTTCCTTTGCCTGTGAAGTTAATTTCACCCACTACTCAAGACACATGCCCAAATCCTTCTCTGTCTCTCTACCATTGAAGTTAATACTAAAGTAAATCGGGATTTACCTGGTTTTCTATTGGGTCCAAAATCATGAGGCAAAAGCAAGAAAACTGGGTGGAAGGGCAGAAAGATTAAGGTCTGATCTCTCTTTGCTGACCTGACTTCAATTCAGTTGCTTCAACCATTTCCTTTCATTGCTCCTTGAGGCTTCGTGGTGCTCACAGATCTCAGCTGCATTAGTTTTTGGTACCTCAGGGTGACTTATTGGCTTTCTTATTGATGTTAACGCCTGTTTTTTTTTTTTTTTTTTCTGGTCAAGACTCTGAGCCATTCACCATGCCTCTTTCTTCCATGAAACAACTTCGATCCCGATGAGCCAGCTCTGCTACCTGATGTCACGCAAAGGGCAGTTTCCTTGCGCAGGCTTATAACTTCAGTTTCTTTCCTAATTCTCATCCAACAGCAGTAAATACTTTTCCATAGAAAGTAGCACCGACATCAATTATTCAACTAACTTAAGTCAACCATATTTGTATACACAAAACCAGTCATGAAAACAAACAACAAACAAAATCCCCACATCCTTATCAAATACACATCCCTCTATACGTGGAGCATTTCTATATAGAGACCTTAATTATTGTTTATTATTGTTTATTTTGTGTGTATTAATGTCTGCATTTCTCTGTCCATGTCATGTCTGTCCATGTGGAAGCCAGAAGTTAATGTTGCTGTGTCTTCTACCACTTTCCTCCTTCTTTTGTTGAGACAGGCTTTCTCTTAGGCCTAGAATTCATTGATTAAGGATGACTCATGAGCTTCTAGGTTCCTCCACCTCCACACCCCATAACCCCCAGCTCTGCTAGAACTACAGTTGGGTAACACTACATCCAAGTTAACACCTGTGTGCCGAGCATCTGAATTTAGGTCTTCATGTTTGTATTACCAGCGCTTTACCCTCTGAGTTGACTCTTCAGTCCATTGTGTTTTTCCATTGACCACTATGAAATTCACATCAATTTAGCTCATTTAAAGGAAAGACACTTCCAGTTTAGCTCAAGGTAGACATTTCTTTGTCTCTCTATCAAACTTTTCTCAATAAACTTTGACCTTTAAAGGCAGTATTACGTACACAGCAAACTGAATAGACTTCCAGTGCACTTTACAAGACTGATAACATCACTATATTTCAGACATGATGGGGCTCACACTTTAGAAGAGCTGATATTCTTATCGGAAGATTTTGGTCTGCCATTTTCACTTGACTTGGTAGAAGCTGGCTTTTCAAATTATGTTCAGATTAGTTATAGTGAATCAAATTTATCTACCATTTATTCAACAATTGTTTAATAAAACTTTCTTGGTGCCTGGTACCTAACATACAGGTGTGATTCAGACAGACAAATAAATTTATATTCTCATGTAGAGACCAGTGAGTGAAAGTCCACAGGCCAAATCTGAGGTTGAAATAAAGATTTATTGGAATACAGCTACTCGCACTTATTTGTGCAATTCAGCTGCTTTCACGCTACACTGATAGAGTTGAGTGGTTGTAGTCTTTGAAACCTAAAATACTAATTTGAACTTTACGGAATTTCACAAACATGACAACCCCCGCTCTTGTAAAAGGACAGAGGCAATAAAAACAGACTAAACATAAGACTACACCATGAATTTTATGGCATAGTAATGCTGTTTGGAAAAAAAATGCTTGCAATTAATTAGCCTCAAACTTGTGATCCTTCTGCCTTAGCTTTCTGAGTAATGGGATTCCAGGTAGGCACAATCACAGCCAGATTGTGGTTTAGAGAGAAAAAAGCTACATCAACAAAAATTGTGGAGGAGGGAAAGGACGGTTTTAACACATGAGACTGAGACTTCCATAGTATACTAGAGGCAAGATCAAAACATTGTCAACGACTGAGGAAAGAATATCTGCAGGCAGAAAAGCATGCCAGGGGGATTGGATGGTTAGCAAAGGGACTTGAAAGGACTCTCTGCAGGCTGTTTATCGTCTAGTCATACATTCACCTCTTTACCCAGAGAACCCCATCTTCTCCTCTTCCTCTCCTCCAATATTTTACAATGTTACGACTAGAGCCAAGTTTCCTACCATACTACTGAGCTACAGCTGCATCCTTCAGGAAAGTCGAATGAGTATTAATTTACTATTTTCTGCTTCTGTGAATATAGTGACTTTCAGTATTCATTCACTGCCCTCAAAGAAATTTCAGCTCAGTAGGGGGAGCCAGAGATATCAGTATCCAGATAGCAGACAGCAGGTTGATAGGGAAGCAGGTCTTAGAGAAGGTGGTTTGATCCATAGGGGACAAAGGCAACAAACGGGGGGGCCAGGAAAAGCCTGGAGAAGGACAATGGGAACTACCAGGTGGAGAAGGAAAGAATGGCATCTCAATACAAGGGAATAACAAAAAACAATCATAGAAGGATAATAGAAGTGGTGTTTAGAAAATTATGCCTTGCTGGGTACTGGCCAGCATAGAGGCTAGGAGGGAGAGAAGTAGCATAGCAATGAGCTTAATGTGGAAAACTAGGCTCATGTTAGAACGCTGTCTAGTATTTTCAGTGTTCATTTGTGCAAGCAAGAACACAGCGTCCCTAGAAATCCCAGGGACTGAAAAACTACCACTTGACTAGGATCCAGTGCATAAAGAAATAACAATTCAAAAAACCTGAATGTTTCTCCACATTATAGGAGATAAAAGGTAAAGTATTTCAGAAAGCAAGGCTAATAGAATTCTTTATTATTAACTCAAATGCACATGTTAGGAATTGTTTACAATCTGATGATTTTTAGGATTAATCATTTTTAAGATCACAGTTGAAAGGATCATGGTATTTATGCAGAACCTAGACTGACCCATTTTTTTCTCTCATGCTTCCAGCTTTAGAAACTGAGATGCAGTAAATCAGGGATCTATTAGGGTTTCTATAAATTAATGCCCAGAATAGGTTCCATTAACTTGTAATCAAATTTATCCTTAACAGGCTCAATTCCAATTGCCAATATCACTACTGCAAACCATTTCGACAATTAGTCTTTTATCAACAGCTAGTTCATGCACTCAGAGAGATTTTTGCCATCGTTATAGACGGCGAATTTGGAGCCTGGGACATGCTTATCGACTGTCATTTGTGAATCTAATTGTAGGATCTAAAAGGGCAAGATGTTTGTCAGTTTTCCTAAAGCTGCAAAATCCCTACAGCTAGGCTGGTAATCAATTACACTAATTGAGTTCAGTTCAATGTGTTTAAGAGATGCCTTTTATGTTAATGACACGTTAATGTGCAGAAGGCAATAATAATAAAGCCACGTCTTTGGGTTCATTGAGACGGTGAATGGAGATGCTAGCTCTTAACCTTATCTTATACCTTCAAATTCAGATATGTTGGGATACCCCAGTGTGTGGTATTTCAGCATGCAGCATAGATTGAAAAGAAGGGGCATTGGGAGGTTTTCAAAATCATAGTGTCCTTCTGTCCTCCTTTTCCTTTCTTCTCCCCTCATTTCCATTTATGTCATAGAAACTGGAACTCATCTTCTCTAAAGTTAGCCACAAAACCTAAGCATAGCTACACTAAACTTTCGTAACCTTCCTGTGTAAGAGGTGGCTATAACAAAATTCTGAGGGGCTGGAGCAATAGTTCCATGTTTCAGATCACTTGTTGCTCTCGCAGAGGATCAGGGTTTGGTTCCCAGAATTCCCATGGTGCTTTACAACTATGAAGTTACAGACATATCCAATGCCTGCTCTGATCTCCGTGAACTCCTGTATTCACGTGGTGTATATAACATGCATCCAGGCAAATTGCTCATACACATAACGTAAAAGTAAATACAAGAAAAAACTAGAAAAACTCTCTGAGCTATCTAGTCTGACAGTAGGTCATAGGAACCTTGTTCCAAAAGGAGTCTATCCTAATCCTGGTGTAAGGAATGCCATACAGAAAGACTACAAAGAATTGGAGCACACGTGTCTTGCCTGGTTTTTTCACATCATCCTTTTTTTTTTTCTATTTTTTTGTTTTTGATTTTTTGAGACAGGGTTTCTCTGTAGCTTTGGAGCCTGACTTGGAATTAGCTCTTGTAGACCAGGCTGGTCTCGAACTCACAGAGATCCACCTGCTTCTGCCTCCTTAGTGCTGGGATTAAAGGTGTGCACCACACAGTGCCTGGCCATCCTTTGCGTTTGATCACACTGCTTTGCTCAGTTTTACTTCTATATGTCTATCGATGCTTCACTACACCTGAGCAAAACAATAGATCATTTTCCTCAAGTCTTTCATCTTTTGCTTCTGAAGTTTCCATTGTCACATTAAAAAAAAGTAACAGAGACAACAATAAAGGCTTCTGTGTTCTTTTTAGTAATATTCAGTATAAAGTGTGTTGTTTATTCAAGTATCAATATGAACTGTATTTTAGGGGAAGCTGTAGAACACTTTACACTTCACTGTTAGGACTATTCCTGGAGGATAAACCAGCACAGTCACATTAGAAAGTTATAAGTAAGCCCAAACTTGTATTCTTAAGCTTGAGAACAAAATCATTGGCCAGTTGTCCTTTCATCACACTTGACTGGCAGTGTTTTTATGAACACACTCCAAAGGCTATGAGTACAGGGCAGTGATGAAGATACTTTCTTAGCATGCATAAGGCAGGCCGTGGGTTTCCAGGGAGTGATCATGCACAAGTGTGCATGTACATGCATGCGTGTGCATACATGCACACATGCACATTCACGCACACACATACACAGAAGACAAACCAAACAACATCAACAACAAAAACTGTGGTGGTTTGCCTGAAAGAAAATGTCCCCCCACCAGAGAGTTGCACTATTAGGAGGTATGGCTTTGTTGGACTAGGTGTAGTCTTGTGGGAAGAAGTATGTCACTATGGAAGCAGACTTGGAGGTCTCATATATGCTCAAACCACACCCAGGATTTCAGATCACTTCCTGTTGCCTACAAGTCAAGATGTAGGACACTCGACTGCTTCTCCAGTACCATGTCTGGCTGCATGCCACCTTGTCACACCATAATGATAATGAACTAAACATATGAACATGTAAGCCACCTGAAATAAATGCTTTTCTTCATAAGAGTTGCCATGGTCATGATGTTTCATAGCAATAGAAACTCCAACTAAGATACTAAAGCAAGGTAAAAACAAAGCAAAACTGAATATATGAGCTTTAGGTTCTGGTGATTAAGGGGAAAATGTGTGAAAAGAAACCAAAAGATAAAACCAACCACACTGAATCTCATAGAAGAGAAAGTGGGAAGTACGCTTAAATGCATTGGCACAGGAGACCACTTCCTAAATAAAACCCCAGTAGCACAGGCACTGAGAGTAACAATTAATAAATGGAACTTCCTGAAAGTGAGAAGCTTCTGTAAAGCAAAGTGAATGGTCAACAAGACAAAATGGCAGCCTACAATGGGAAAATATCGTCACTAACCCCACGTCAGACAGAGGACTGATCTTCAAAATATACAAAGAACTCAAGAAATTGGTCATCAAAAGAATAAACAATCCAATAAAAAGTGGGTTACAGACCTAAACAGAGAACTCACAACAGATAAATTTAAAATGGCTAAAAAACTCTTGAGGAATGTTCAACATCCTTAGCCATCAGAGAAATTCAAATCAAAACAACTCTGAGATTCTGTCTTATACCTGTAAGAATGGCCAATATAAAAAAGACTAAATGAGAAATTATATTGGAGAGGATGTGGAGTAAAGGGAACACTCCCTCATTGCTGGTAGGAGTGCAAACTGCTACAGGAACTTAGGAAATCAGTATGATGAGTTCTCAGAAAATTGGGGATCAATTTATCTCAAGACTCAGCAAATCACTTTGGGGTATATACCGAAAGGATGTTCTATCATACCACAAGGACATGTGCTCAATTATGTTTATAGCAGCATTATTTGTCATAGCCAGAACCTGGAAACAACCTAGATGTCCCTCAACTAAAGAATGAGATAAAGAAGATGTGGCACATTTACACAATGGAATACTACATAGCTGAAAAAAATGACATTTTGAAACTTGTGGGCAAATAGATGAATCCCGAAAACGTCATATTGAGTGAGGTAAACCAGACCCAGAAATACAAACATATGTACTCACTCATAGGTGGCTTTTAGACATAAAGCAAAGAAAACCAGCCTACAATTTCCAATCCCAGAGAGCTTAGACAACAAAGAGGACCTTAATAGAGACTTACATAGATCTAATCTACAGGGAAAGTAGAAAAGGACAAATTCTGCTGAGTAAATTGGGAGGGTGAGGATCATGGGAGAGGGTAGAAGGGGAGAGGAGGAAGGGAGGGGAATGGAGAAAAATATATAGCTCAATAAAAACAATAAAAAAGAAGCCAGAAGATTTGATGATTCTAGTCTCACTTCATCAGGGATGTTCTTTGTTTTAGTAGGGAGCAATGTATGCTCTAGAATAATCCCGGAAAGTAGATAGGCTGGGATTTTTCACTGTAATAAATTTCCCACTATTAAGATTCATTTCAAAATAAAAACATTGCAATAGCTCAAATTCAACAATATGCTATTTTCCATAATATTTTTGCCTTCAAGCTATTCATTATGAAATATTTCATTTCCTAGATACTGTTTATCAATAGCCTAAGGCATACTTAAATTCTCTATTACTCAATTCAACATTCTCAAACAATCATGATTCTAAAAAGTAAACAAATTTACTTGTTTTATGTATATGGGTGTTTTGTCTGAATGTATGTTTATACATCATCTGGATGCAGTACTCTTGAAGGCCAGAGAGGAGGGTCAAATCCCCTGGAACTGGAGTTGCAGGTGGTTGCTACTAGTTGTGAGGGAATCCAAGTCCTCTGCAAGAGCAATTACTTCTCTTAACCACTGAGACATTTTTTTCCAGTCCCCCGCCCCGAATCATTGTTTTTAATAGGAATTCTAGAAGTTTCCGTGCAGAGTTCAGTGATACATTTTGAAAAATACTAGTCCAGTGGGAAACATCCAGGTAAAGAACTCAGCAGGTGAAACAGATGATTAGCGTCCATATATATTGCAATTTTCAGTTATTCTCACTGTATAGCAGGCTAGAGTGCTGGCATTTGTTGTATCGTCTTAATTTCCTGAGAACTTTCTGGAGAATGTGAGTTAACATCAAGAAGTCTTTACAGGAAGGCAACAGCAATTACTTATGATAAACAACTTGATGAATTCACGTTTGCCACTACATTAGCATGCATCAAGCCCGTTGGAAAGTATATAGATCGGAGATTAAAGGCACATTTTTCACAGTTCCTACGCTGCTCTTCGCAGAGCTGAAGATGCACAGACAAAGAAGACAGCTCTCCATTGTCTAAATTTACTTTGCTGTGCCTACTCTTTCACGACTAGGGCTGAGGCTTGAGACATTTTCTTCCTGAATATCCTGGAATCCACACCAATGTGGCTGTGTTTTTTTTTTTAATGGACTCTTGAGTATAACAATTTGTGTTTTGATTTACTAAGAGACCTTTAAGGAAACGTTTACTTCATTTTTTATTGTTAGATTCATTTGGATACGCTCAAAATAGTTCAAACTTTCAGAGGCCATGAATGCTTAATAGCATATTGAAAATTTTAAAGCACTCAATTATTTTGCAGAATAATTAACATGTGTCACCAGTATCCATTTTACTCGATGCAGATTTCTTATGCGCATAATTGATGTTTAACAAAATATGGAACATAGGCATTTTCAGTGACATATATTTAGCAATTTTATGGATGTCTAATTAGCTTGTCACAATAGTACTCATTTAATTCAATTTAAGGGTTGAAAACTACTTTCAACTTTTATTACTATGACTCTTATTTTCTGGGCTATATAATCCGTGGGAGAAGCAAATTAAAGGCTAAAAATAAAAATGGCAAAAGATTTTACTCCATCTATCTTCACTCCTATCTCTCTTGTTCTGCAGTTGTAATTCATGGGACCCAGGGGCTCTGTATTTTAGGCAAGTGCTCTACCACTGAGCTATATTTATAATCTCTACCTCTTTGCTTTTTAGCAAAGATGTTACAATTACATTCCTGTCACTCCTCCATACAATGATATTCATTTTCATAGGCCATTTATATTTACCGAGGCTGGGGCACAGCTTAGCATGTGTGAGATTCTACGTTCAGTCTCCATAGAATGATAAGCATCATCATCATCATGATCATCATGTCATATTTGCTTAACCATACACTGAGATAGATACTGGTTTAATACAGCAGCTTCTATAAACAGTCACTGAGCTCAACAAGAGCTGCTGTCATTTATACTTATATGAATAACCATTTCATCTTCAAAATGAACCTATAGAGTGGTTAGCAACCTTGTTGTCATTCACAGTAGAAAGCACTGGGGAACATAGTAACAGAACTGGATACTGGACAGCTTTACACGACAGTGAAAGTAGTCCCCAGAACAGATTACATGATTGAACAAGACATTCTTTCAAGGAAACTGATAAACGCTACAGTGGAAGAAACGTGGTTCAGAAGCAGGCTGTGGGACATAGTTTAGTCTATGTGCAGACAAGTCTGAATCTGATTGCCAGTACTGCATAAACTGAGCATAATGACACATAACTGTAATCCTATTGCTTGGGAGGTGGGGTCAGGAGGATCAGGAGTTCAAGGTCATTGTCATTATCACAGTGAGTTCAGGGCAGCCTGTGTTACACAAAATTTGGTCTCAAAACAACGCTTGGGAAGATAGTGCATCAGTTAAGAGCATGAACTGCTCTTCCAGGGGATCCAAGTTGATTCCCTGTACTCATATTGGGCAGCTCACAATTATCTGTAACTGCAGCTCCTGGGGATACAACATGCTTTTCTGGGCTCTGCAATCTCTACAGTCATGTATATAAGCTCAAACATAGTTGCACATACACACACACACACACACACACACACACACACACACAGAGACACCCATACACATAATCAAAATAAATAATAAATATTTTTAAAAGAGAGGAAGAAAGAAAGTATCTAGAAGCAAAGCATACAAATACTTCAAATGAAGAAATGGAATAAGTTGTTTTTCAAAATGGGAATAAGCATACTGGAGGTATGACGGAGTCTTTGTGTAGTATACTCGACGGTCTGGGTTTCATTTCTAGCACTGAAAGAATAGAATAAGGTAAAATAAAATGACAAAGTATGCTTAGCTGAATAAGCTATATATATATACCAAGTTATATATAAGTTATATATTCCACATATGATGTTAAATGTTTGATATAGAACAGTTAAGTCATGAAATAACTAGAAAAATTATTGATGACTAGGCCTATAGACTTGGTGTATGAAGGGCATATCAAGAATAATCTAGAACTCAGAAGCCATGAAGGAAAAGCCAAATATGATTGACCTAGTAACCATTTTAAATAGCAAAACTGTAACATAGTTCTAAGATAACAATCAGCAATGGATCAACAATCAAGATCTTGTGAAATTCATACAAAAGAGGGCAATCTGATAAAAAACAACACATGCCCAAGGATGTTAAAAGGAACAGAGAGGAAAATAATACAAGTGGCCAACAGCATTCTGAAAGATACTCATTGTCTATACATATAAAGTAAGAATACTGATATGTAACTTCCTCACCTTCCTCACTCCCCAGAAGTAGACATAAAAGTTGATGTCGCTTGTGTTTAAAGAGCTATAGGCAGCTTTAACAATTTAAATGTCTATGTAACACGTCTCTCTGAAAACTCATTCTTAACTCCTGGATAGAGACATGCAACTTAGGATGTACACTGTAAGATGTTTATTAGTGATGAAATATGTATATGTCTACATGCACACACACAGACACACAAGAGGAATCATTCTAGAAATTAAACACTTAATTTCATACTAAACTCACTACAAAGCTTGAAGGAAAAGACTCAAAAACTTCCAAGAAGTCAAGCCAAAAAGAAAAGTGTGTGAATATGAGAGAAGGAAGCAAAATGAGACAACTATTTTAAAAGATACACAGTCCATAAGAAGTCCTAAAATGGAAAAAAAGAATAAGCAATAGAGGAAAGATTTTTATTAAAATCACTCTAAAATGTCTGAGCTGAATGACCTGAGAATCCACACTGAGAGCCCTGAGACTGACAGCAAAAACACCTTCACACCTGGATGCCTCACAGGGAAATTTTAATTCTCCGTGGATAAAGAAATTATCTCCAAAGGTATATAGAAATATATATATATATATATAAAGGTATATATATTTATATGTGATATGTGATACATATGTGATACGTCATCAAGATCATCAAGGACAAAGAATAGAGAATCCCAGCATTATATGACTACAGGCCCCAGATGTCCAAATATAGTGCAGCTTGCCTAGAAGCTGCTAGGAAGACAGATGAAGAGGTTCATGCCTATAATCACAGCATCCCAGAGTGCTGAGTTGGGAAAGACTGAGTTTAAGGCCAGCTTGGACTACGTGGCATAAACATTGTCTCAAGAGCTTAAAAAAGAAAGCATACAAGCAAACAAAACAACTTCTACAGGGCATTGATTTTTAACCTATAATTCTATGTGAAGTAAAGGCAGAATAGACATTGCTAGATATGTATTGATTTGGAAGGCTTACTCCTGACACATCTCTTTGAAGTGGGTTATTGAAGGATACACTCCAAAAAAATGAAGAGATCATGGGATCAAGGAAACAAAGGATCTCATAGAGGAGAAAAAAGCAGGGTCATTGGATGGCAGTGTTGACCCAGGAAGTCATCAATTCAGCTTAGAACAGAAAGAATGGAGGACTGTAGGCCATGGGACAGATGATGCTTCCAAAGATTAGACTCCACACCTGAGAAGGACAGCACATTTCAGACAGATTATGTGGAGGGAATGAAAATCAAAGACTATTAGAAAACAAGCAAGCAAACAAAAATCCTTTTTACGTTAGTGAAAATAAAACCAGCCATCTTAAACTGCACCACACAACGAATAACGCTTCTTAAGTAGTAAAACACTATCCAGTGAGCATTTTAGCAACTTAGAGGTAAGGCACAAAAGACTTGGTGAAATTACAGCATGATAGCAAATATTTTCAATCTTTGTATTATTAAAGACAAGTTATAGAAAACAATAACCAGGAAAGGAAAGGGTAAGGGCATATTGTCATTTTACAGAGTAGCATTACTAGAATCAGAATATGTTGTTCTCAAAGAAGTGGGAAAGGAAAAAAATCCACAATCTGTTATTCTAAATTACACAGTAATTGTCGAGTACAGAAGCACACTGGGGAGGAGTAAGGTCATCTTTTCCTGACCTCTTCACATGAAAAACTGCCAACACTTGAACAAACAAAGGCAAGGGGATGAGAGGAAAGCATATGGATTTAATTCCTGAAAGTTGTATTGTGACACAGGGATCTTCAGAAAAGAAGACCCTGAAGACTCAAGGAGAGCGTTCTATTTCCATTCTCATGTTGCAGGAAGTAATGGACTGCCATGTAGACATGTAAGTACATAAAAGCTTTGGACCAAATGATGATGGAGCACCTGGGAAAACTGAGCAGCTTACTCAGCAGAATCCTTTTGACTTCTACATAGCATTCCTCTCTCTGTGGCATGAGACATTACTTCTCTGGAATGAGGGTCTTCATGGGAAATTTGAAAAGCTACATTCCACATAGAATTTTACACAAAAATCAAAACCACCTCCAAACATGAACACTTGACTATTCCGTGGTTAATTTACTGGTTTTTATTTTGGAGGGGGGACTATTGCTGGTTGCTTGATTGACTGCAGTGTAACTTTTTCTATGTTATTTGAATATCATGAACTATGTAGATATTTGACTTTTAATTCATCCTTTAGGATATTACCATTTTATTTTATTTTTAAAATACAAAGAAGATGGAAAAATGAAAGTCATTATATATATATAATACTATACAAACACACACACACCCTCACACACACAAGTTTTGCAAGAAAATAGAAAATATATGAGCCTGGAATGGTGGTCCACATCTTTAAAAGCAGCACCTGTGGGTCTCACTATGCACCTCTGGTTAACCTGGAATTCATTATGGAGACCTACCTAGCCTCAAATTCATAAAGATTCCCCTGCCTCTCCCTCCAAAGTGATGGCATTAAAGGTCTGTACCACCATGACAAGCTCACGTATTTTCTATTTCATTCCTACTCTTGTCTCTTTACATCTCTTTTTGTTGCTTTTTTTTCTAGTTTTCGGGCATCTACCCACATTCCTTCCCTCATAACTACACACATATATGCATTAGAAGTTCATATCTATATAAGAGGAAGGGAAGAAGAGAGGGAGGGAGAGAGGGAGGGAGGGAGGGAGGGAGGGAGGGAGGAAAGGAGGAGAATGAAAATGTGGCATTTTGTCATTTGATCCATGTAGTATTTTCCAGTTTCATCCATTTTCATGTTTCATAATTTTATTCTTCCTATACAACTGAATAAAAATTCCACTGTGGTATATGTACCACATTTTCATTATCCCTTCATCTGTTGATGTGCTTCTATGCTGAATCCATTTCCTTGGTTTGTGAATAGAGTAGCAATAAACATGAACACATAGAAATCTCTGTGGTAGGAAACAGAGTCCTTTGGGTCTATATGCCCAGGAGTGGTAGTGCTGGGTCATGGAATACTTGTAATTTGAACATGGAAGTGGGGATAGATGGGTATAATTGTAGATGGATGGATGGATGGATGGATGGATGAATGGATGGATGGATGGATAGGCAAATAGCTGGGAGGTTCTTTGAGGAAGGTCAATTCCAACTAAGAATATATGAAAATGTCATAAGGAAATCTGCTACTTAGTATGCTAATTGACAATGAAATAAAGTGAAGAGCACTAAGTAACTTTAGCCCCACGTTGTACACTGGCAGATGACTTGATGTGTACTAATGGTTGTGTGTTTGTTGCCCAAGTACGAGAGCTAGTGACCACGAAGATTGCTCGGGTTAGGGAGACTGTGGCTGTTTTCAGTTGACTATAATCCAGCTGGATAATGGTCAAAGGAGGCTGTGCTTTGCTAAGGTTCCATGGAGAAAATTGAACTTGCCTTTAAGTTTTAGGAATATGATTATTGGTACAACATGATAAATTGGAATTCTCAAATATGGTAGGGAGAATAAAATCCAGAAAACTTAAGCCAACTCTTTCCTTAGTTGTCTCTGTTTAATCTTTATAAGGAAGGTATTAAGCTGAACAGGCGAGTGAATGTCAATAATCCCAGCACTCAGGAGGCTTAGATCTACTTTTATGGCTTCAAATTTGACCTTGATTCACAACTAGTTAGACAATAGAGAGTGTGCCTAGATCAACTCAAAGCTAACAACACTAGAAACTTGTCCATTCAGCATAGTTTCTAAGTCCACCTTCTGGTAATTCAGATTCAGGGAGACTGGCATTCGGGTAGAAATATTTTAAATATTCTTTAAAATATGTGTGTATGTATGCATTTTTAAAGATTGTATTATGATATAATAAGTATCCATAATAATAGACTTCAACAACACTTTCATACATGTACATAATATGTTTGGATCATAATCATTCTCTAGTGTGTGGTTTCATGTACCTTACTCAATCCAGCTGATATGCTCCCTATTCCCAAGAAGAAAATTTCATGACTCATTTTTTTTTCCTTTTTGGTATTTTTGAAGCTGGAATTTCTAGGGCAACAGGAAACTGATATACTTACCCTCAGGAAATCTGGAAACACAGCTCTGGAGTCACTGCACAATTGACCATTGTATGATAAAGCAGGGCGCATTTTAAGATACTGCTGTTTAACCATGCCCCTACAGTAAACAACTGAAGCTTTGAAATATACCAATCCTGGGTAAAGTAGTAGGAAGTTTAGCACTAGGATTAAAAGGCTTCACATTATTCTGTAGCTAGACAACTGCAATTCAGTCAAACTTAGTTCATCTGCAAAATTCAATTTAACAATGTTTCATGGGTTGTTACAAAGATGTTCTGCCCCACATGGGTAAATTTTAGATCCATTTCAAGTTGGGCTAGTCAACTTTGTCTTATCTAACTAGAAGAAATGGGAAGACTATAAATCAAGATTATGAATCAGTGCTAAAAAACACTTGTAAGACTCATTTGGGGCTTCAGAATTGCACGAAAAACCATGGGTCTTTTTCAACAGGTATGGGAAAGGCCACTCTAAAAGCTTCCGAAATTATTTTAAGGCAAAAGTCTAAACGTAATGCTGATAATTAGCACTTTTCCAAGCTTGTAAAGAGGTGAGCATATTAAAGGCTCCATTTATTGTTTATTTCAAGAAATTGCCCTTTTCCCTGAAATTGGAGAAAAAGATCCTCAGGATGGCTTGAACTCTTACAAAATGAATAGCTTCTTTGTATCCCAATGCCAGATACAAGCTGAGCTTGCTCATATGCAGCAGCATACTTAGGCATGGGCACACTGTGTTATTTGATTATCAATAGTTTCATGGGATAATTATGCAAAACAGACTTTTTTCTACTTCAAGTTAAGACTTGAGAAGCATGGATTCAGTTGGTGGAAGGAATTAGCTGATAAATTCTTGCTA
This sequence comes from Chionomys nivalis, assembly GCF_950005125.1. Classification (NCBI taxonomy): domain Eukaryota; kingdom Metazoa; phylum Chordata; class Mammalia; order Rodentia; family Cricetidae; genus Chionomys; species Chionomys nivalis. The sequence continues at coordinate 127,576,733 of NC_080112.1, read as the reverse complement.
GGGAGCATTGAATACCATTAATCATCACCCTGAAATGTGAGTAGAGGGCAAAAGGAATTAAGAAGAAAATGTTCAGTAGAAACATCTGGAAATAAATCTTACTCTTCATTCCTGAAAAGGGCTATCTTGCAATGTTATGCCGATAAGTTTTATTTTATGGGTATTATAAAATCATGCACAATTAAGAAGCAAATTAGGCGTAGAAAGGTCAAAACTCATGTTTCACAGGTGTGTATCAGCATACAAAGAATATATGAAAAGTATCTGAAAATAGGGATTCAACAACATTCAAGCCACTGGTAGATTCAAGCCACCTGTAGATTGCAACCCTGGGGGGGGGGTGTCAAACAACCCTTTCTCAGGGGTTGCAGATCAGATACCATAAATATAACAAATTTACATTACTATTCATAGCAGTGCAAAACTACAGTTTTGAAGAAGCAATGAAATAACTTTATGGTTTGGGGGTCACTACAATATGGGGAACTGTGCTAAATGGTCACAGCATTAGGTAGGTTGAGAAAAACTGGTTTAAGTACTTCTCTCCTGCAGGCATGGAATGTTGGGTGTTGGAAGTAATTAAAAAAGTGTTAATCATTTCCATTGTACCTATGTTACATGAAAAGATAAATCCTTTCTCTGTGAGACTATTATTGCTAAACAGAATATAACACCTTCACTATTTAATTTGAGATATATTAAAAACCCTAAGATAGTTTACACCTACAAGCAGTTTTTCTCCCCACAGGATATTCCTTGAATTCCTGAGAATTTGTTGAGAAATGACTAAATAAACAATGGCTTGATCTTTGGGGAAATACATGAGAGCATCTCTATTTTTTGAATATTCACAGTTTTAGTCTAAAAAAATCAAGTTAGGTAATAGGTTAATTTAAAACTAATTGGAACTTTTTAAGGTACTAAGAATCAAATATATCCAAATATTTGTGTTGCCAAAATAGTACATTATAAAATCAATCTGACATCACTCAGAAAGTAATCCAAGTTATTTCGATTGGTTTCAGCCAAATATTTAGAAGATATTGACTTAGAAGCCCTTTAATTTTATAAAAGATGAATAATGAATCTCAAATATTCTTAGATAATTCATAAGAGAATGAATACTGTTGGCAGGATGTATTAATACTATATTGCTCTCTTTTAAAATGCATGTATATAGAGACCATGGAGGTGGTTTGGTGGGTAGAAGTGCTCACTATACAAGCATGACAACCTGAATTCAGATTCTTAGAACTCTTGTTAAATGCTAGATATGGAAGTACACATCTTTAATCCCAGGGTGAAATGAGAGAAGGAGGCAGGAGAATCACCTGGCAGCTTGTGAGCCAGGTAGCTTATAATATGCAGCACACAAGCATAAATAAGAGAGGGCCTGCCAAACAGGATGACTGAGTAGGGGGTGGGATGGAGAGGGAGAGTAAGAAAAGAAATATCTTAATATAGGAAGTCATTATAGGGTTAAGGAGAACCTGGTGCTAGGGAAAACCCCAGAAATTCATAAAGATGATCATAGCTAAGACTCCTAGCAAAACAAATCAAAACAACTCTGAGATTCCACCTTACAGCTGAAAGAATGGCCAAGATCAAAAACACTGATGACAACTTAAGCTGGAGAGGTTGTGGGGTAAAGGGAAGACTCCTGAATTCCTGGTGGGAATGCAAGCTGGTACAGCCCCTTTGGGTGTCAGTGTGGTGATTTCTCAGAAAATTAGGAAGCAACCTTCCTCAAGACCCAGTAATACCACTTTTGGGTATATATCAAAGGATGCTCAATCATGACACAAGGACACGTGTTAAACTATGTTCATAGCAGCACTGTTTGTCATACCCAGAAACTGGAAACAACCTAAATGCCCTGGAGTACTACACAGCAAAAAAAATAACGACATGTTGAATTTTGCAGGCAAATGGACGGAGCTAGAAAACCTCATTTTGAGTGAGATAATCTAGATACAGAAAGACAATTATCACATGTGTTCACTCATAAGTGGCTTTTAAACATCAAGCAAAGAAAACCAGCCCACAAATTACAATTCCAGAGAACCTAGACAACAATGAGGACCCTAAGAGAGACATACATAGACCTAATCTACATGGGAATTAGAAAAAGACAAGATCTCCTGAGTAAATTGGGAACATGGGAGCATTGGAAGAGGGTTGAAGGGGAGGGAAGAGGCAGGGAGGTGAGCAGAAAAAAAATGTGAGCTCAATAAAAATCAATTAAAAAAGAAGAAAACAAAAGTCTCTTAGCAATAGTGAAGAGGGTACTTGAACTGGCCTTGTCCTATAATCAGATTGGTGACTACCCTAACTGTCATCATAGAACCTTCATGCAGCAACTGATAGAAGCAAAAGCAGAGATCCACAGCTAAGCACTGGGCCAAGCTCCTTGAGTCCAGTTGAAGAGAAGGAAGAGGGATCATGATGTGGGATATCCTTCTGTATATGTGTTGCTTTCTTGGTTGTTGAATAAAGCTGTTTTGGCCAATGACTTAGCAGAGTGAAGCAAGGTGGGAAATCCAAACAGAGATAGAGAGACAGTGGGCAGAGTCAAGAAGACACCATGTAACTGCCAAAGGAGAAGGTCATGCTGGAACATTAGGAACTTTACTAGTAGGCCATAGCCTTGTAGTGATATACAGATTGAAAGAAATGGTTAATTTAAGATGTAAGAGCTAGCAAGAAATATTCCTGGGCTGTCGATCAAACACTGTTGTAATTAATATAGTTTCTTTGTTATGATTTTGGTCTGGGCAGCCAGGAAATGAACAAGCACTCTCCTACTACAAAATGGTGCTCTAACTTGGGGCAACTACATCCACATAAAAACTGAAGAAGCTTGGGAAGGACTTCTAGACACAAAGGAATAGAGTTAAGCACAGTTTCTTGGTAGCCACATTTATTTTTCAGATAGACTCTGTTTGATGGTAGCAAGCAGGGGCACAGCTCTTTAAAGAGAAGTCTTTCTGACTCAGGGCTAGCAGCAAAAATTGCATGGTTTCTTTAAGATCTGGCTTCCTGGTTTGTGCTGGCAGCAAGAACTGGTCTGGCTCTTTTGGGAGGTCCTGCAATTAAATGGGGTTTGTGAGCAGTGCTACTAGTTGCTTACTAGTGACATAGACCCACTGCATCCTTGGAGCTGAGATGGTGAGCATGGCTCGCAGAGATAGTGAACATACCTCTGCCATGTTGGACAGGACAGAGCCAACAGACAGGGTCACAGAGTTGGTTCTAGCCATGCCTGCTATCATATAAAAAGAAAGATGCTTTTGGTCAGAAAATGGTTACAGATATGCAGTAAAGATAGATTCAGACAAAAAAAAATCTCTGAATGGGTCACAATGTGTTTTAAAAGTATATTGGCTTGGGAGAGAGAGGAAAAATAGTATAGACAGTTATAAAAAGAGGCAAATAGTTTTAAAAAATAAAACAAAGTCTTTAAAGAGACAGTAAAAGTAATATAAAGGAATATAGGCAGACATAGATTAAATGAGTAAAAGTAATTTTAAAAAGTCATGTAAAGATGGAAAATACGCAGAGAGTCTATTAGGTATATTATTGTTTTCTTTGAATGTTTTGACTACAGAGAGACATTTTCTTCTGGGGGCTGCTAAGTAAAACCAACATATATATTTTAAAAGTATCTTGACTTCAAAATTTGAGTGTAAGCATATGATACTTTGGAAAAGATGTTCTGTTTTTGTTTCAGCAGAGGGTGGGAACCTATGGATTCCTTCCAGGCTAATGTGGTATGATGGAACAAGACCCCTTGAAAGGTGTCTGTGAATCCTAAAAATACTTCACCTAACAAACAGCAGGAAGAAGTTTGGAGAAAACTATGCTCAAATTTCCAAAATGAATGTTTATTAATGTTTGTTTTTGCTTAAAGATGGATATGCTATAGAAATGAATACATGGGTATGGACTTTGGTCTATTGATACAAATTTAAGGTCAATTTGTAACACTCTGTATATGTATTTCTCCTCCTGTTTAAGGTTTTGCAGATCGTTTAATAATGTAATGCACAATTAAAATTACAGATTAATATATAGTCATTTATAATATTCAAACTTGTAGTCATGTTAGTTAGATTTTCTAAATGTACAAAGATACATTTCAAACAATAGGTATTTTTCAATCCTTTCAAATACCTACAGAATATGACATTTAAACTGTTTTAGGAACTTAGACTTTTCTCAACAGTGAGACATATCTGCTTTTGGTAGCACCACTTACTTCAGAGAGGTTGTTGGGAATGGAAAAAACTCATTATGGAATTTGCCTTAAATGTGCCAAGGGTAGCTGATGGAGGAAGGTTATTGGTTAATTAATAAAGAAACTGCTTGGCCCTCATAGGTTAGAACATAGGTGGGTGGAGTAAACAGAACAGAATGCTGGGAGGAAGAGGAAGTGAGCTCAGATGCCAATGCAGCTGCTCCCCAGGGCAGACGTGATGAAGCTCCGACCTAGGATGGACGCAGGCTAGAATCTTCCCGGTAAGCGCACCTTGGTACTACACACATGAATAGAAATGGGCCAGGCAGTGTTTAAATGAATACAGTTTGTGTGTTGTTATTTTGGGGCATAAGCTAGCCAGGCGAGCAGGAGCTGGGGCGGTAGGAACACAGCCCGCAGCTCCCACTACAGGTAGCCATTTGGGCAAGAAACTGCTCTTGCTTGGACTGCTTGGTGATATGCTGTATGAACTCAACTTGAAGGACCCACAAAAAGTGACTGCTAAACATTCTTAAAGATGGAATGGTCCTTCAGAGTTGTTGCTTCACAGAAGAAACTGCCGGACATTCTGCAGGATACAGAAGAAAATGACTGACAAACTGCCAATATAGGCAAAACAGCCTTTTAGATTTTCTGCTTTGTGAAAAAGTTTGCCAGATACTATGGGGCTATAGGCTAAAGATGGATGTCCCAATATTACAGAAAAACTTTGGGTGACTCTCCAGGCAGCCAGATGTCTCTCTCAAATTTAGAGCTTTGGAAGTTGCTTACAATGCACTTCATGATTACTTAGATAATATTATATCCTTCTGGGGTCTTTGATGAAAATGAAGACAAATGGCTATATTTATAGTTTTCATTAGTTATAATAAAAGATAAATTAAATATAAAACTTTAGGCTCACAAAGAAATATTGTAACTATAATTATTTCATGATAACTGTTTTATATATGTAATTTTACTATTTTAAAGTTAAAGTCTTTCTTTTTAATTGGATAAGAAAGGATAGGTGATGTGGGATATCCTTCTGTATATGTGTTGCTTTATTGGTTGATGAATAAATCTATTTTGGCCAGTGACTTAGCAGAGTGAAGCCAGGCAGAAAATCTGAACAAAGATAAAAAGAGAGAGTGGGCAGTCAGGGAGACATCATGTAGCTGTTGAAGGAGAAGGACACATAGGAACCAGTAGGCCATAGCCTCATGACAATACACAGATTGATAGAAATTGGTTAATTTAAGATGTAAGAGCTAGCTAGGAATACGCTAGAGTCATTGGCCAAAGAGTATTGTAATTAACATAGATTCTGTATAATTATTTGGGTCTGGGCAGCCGGGAAAGAAACAAACAGTCTCCTAGTACAGGATTATGTGAGCAAAGGAGTCAAGACCATGATGAGAAAACCCACAGAAACAGTTGATCTGAGCTTGAGGGAGCTCACTGACTCTGGACTGATAGCTGGGAAATCTGCATAGGATCAAAATTGACCCTCTGAATGTGGGTGACAGTTGTATGGCTTGGGCAGTCTGTGGGTCCACTGACAGTGGGAGCAGAATTTATCCCCAGTGTAAGAACTGGCTTTTCAGAGCCCGTTTCCTGTGGAGGGATACCTTGTTTAGCCTGGATACAATGGATATTGGGGGGGGGGGCGCTTGGTCTGGCCTCAACTTGATATGCAAGACTTTGTTAACTCCCCATGGGAGGCCTTATACCTTCTGAGGAGTGGATGGGTTGGTTGGGTGGGGGAGAGCTAGGGGAGGGGAGCAAAAGGAACGAGCGGAGGGAGGGGAAACTGTGGTTGGTATGTAAAATGAAAAAAAAAAACATTTAAATAAAATATTTTTAAAAGTGTGGGGGGCAAGAACTAGCTCCCATACTTATCTTCCGACATCCAAGCACATGTATGTATATGTATAAACACAACTATACATATGCACATTTGAAACAGGCAGAAAAAAATTAAATTATAAAGCATTTCAGGTATACTGCTAAACCACTGTTATTTTGAGTAAACTGACACTAGCTGTGGAGTGGGCTATTTCATTGCAAAATGAATACAGTGAATTGGAAATTTATGGGCTTGTATGCATTGCAGAAGATCATCTGGATTGCTCTTAGTGGGAAAGAAAACAAAGTGGAATGTGAGGATTGCTGTGAAAGCTTGTGTTATCTCTGGCTAGGTTCATTTACCTAGTATTTTGTAAATACTTCTTGGATCTTTGTCAGTGATGTTATCACTATTGATTTATGTAGTGAGCAGAAAAATGCTTTGGTTTTCTCCCTCTTTTCTTTCTTCTCTTCCTTTCTATTTTTCTTTTACTCTTTTTTTTTGTCCTGTTTATGTGATAAGGGGATTGAAACCAGGATCTCGTGTATGCCGTATATGTGTTTTACCACTGTGATATAGACCCAGCTCTCTTTTAATTGTCTTTCCCTTTTGCAACACGCTGTAGCCCAAGGAAGCCTCCATCTTACAAGCCTCTTGCCTCAGTTTCCCATGGAGTTGGAACATCAGTCCTGCGCTACCAGAATGGAGTACTGGTTTTAACTTCAGATATTCACAGGCAGAGACTATATCCACTTGTCATTAATAGCTCTGTGGGTTGCGCTGGTACAGGTCACTCAGGAGACTCGTTTTACATTCCCTGAAGAAAAGACATCCTGGGACCTGGTACTTTGTGCTTCATGAAGATTCTTCTATCATCTGAACTACCTAAGTCTTTTACCCTCCACTGAACTTAAATACATCATCATTTAATCTACCAACTAAGAAGTTCTTTTAAAAAACATTAACTGCTTCTTCTTCTGGAAAACACCAAATGATTAGGAGGCCATGGCAGCCTCCCAAAAGGATTCCGCAGTAGTCTTAGTGGTCCTGGTCGAGGCAGTGGTCAAGGCAGAGGTTGTGGGGCTCGCAGAGGTAAAGATGAAGACAAGGAGTGGATTCCCTTCACCACACCTGGCTGCCTGGTTAAGGACATGAAAATCAAGTCCCTAGAGGAGATCTACCTGTTCTCCCTGCCCATTAAGGAGTTCGAGATTATTGATTCTTTATCTGGGAGCATCCTGAAAAGATGAGGTTCTGAAGATCATGCCAGTGCAGAAGCAGACTAGGGCAGGCTAGCAGACCAGGTCCAAGGCTTTTGTCACTATTGGGGACTACAATGGTCGTGTTGGTCTAGGTGTTAAGTGCTCCAAGGAGGTACTAAGTGAGGGGAGTCAGTTCTAAAAGGCCACCTATTGTGTAATTCCATGTATATGTAATAGCCAGTAGTACTAAATCTGTAGCAGTTTCATTGGAGGCATTAAAAGTGTTCAGGAGGTATTTAGTGGTGACACATAAAAACATTAGAATATACTAAATGTCACTAATGCTAAGTTTTAAGATACATGTATGATAACACAATTAAAAATAAATTGAAATATCTCCTTTTGAGGAGCCTGTCTCCCCTCCATTTCCTACATCTCCCTCCTAAGTTCTGTGGGAAAGTTCCTAGGAGATGGAATAACATTTAAAAGAAATGAAAGGTCTTTCAGGAAGTAAAAGCATTCAATTTGCTGAGCCTTTTTTTCCCCCACAGGACCTTTGCCGAGACAGAGGTTGGAAAGAGGAAGGCAGGGGAAGATTATAAAGAAACCTGAAAGCAATGCACCATTGGGCTCAGTGTGGTGATACATTCTTTTCATTCTAGTATCTGAGAGGCAGAGGCAGGAGGATCTCTTTGAGTTGGAGACCAGGTTGTTCTACATAGTTAGTTCCAGGATAGCCAGGACTATGTCGAGTGACCCCTGTCTCAAACAAAAGAAGAAAGGTGTTAGTGCCACATGTGGGGATAGGGAAAGAGTCTTCTACATTTCAGGCAGGTTTTTGGTGGAATGAACTGTGTATGATTCCAAGGAAATTTCCTGTTGCTGGGTCAGCTTTCAGCTCTCACACTTCTGGGAGTCAAGAAACAAGCAAATGGTGGGGAAAGATAATGTTGCAAGTTGCGTTTTCAAAAGCTAAGCTAAAAATTGCAGGTCATGGACACAGACCCAGCCTTGCTGGAGGTCACTAGCACTGATGGATGTTGAGTTCAGCAATAAAGGAAAACACCACACTGCCTGGGATATTGCTCAGTTAGTGTTTTCCTAAATATAAAAGCTTCTGGGATTCAAATCCCAGCACTGCATAAAACTGGTTATGGGGGTGCTTGCCTGTAATCTCAGACTTCTGGGAGTGGAGGCAGAAGGATCAGTAATTCAATGTGATCCTTGACCAAACAGCAGGCCCATTCTAGGCTTCATGAGACCCTTTCCCAAGCAAATAAGCAAGCAAATAACTGTGGGTTGAAAGAATATAAGACACTAACACTGTCGTTCCTTCCAGGCACCACCAGATCACAATGGAATTGGGTTCATACTTTGGTAAGTGACAGCAAAGAATAAGTTTTATGACTAGTTGAAACTGCAAGGTGACTGTGTTGGAACCAGTTTGGTGACAGAAGTCCTAACTATTTGGGCATGACTTCTTCATTGGCTTTTAGGTCTTTTAGCATCTAAGCAAGACTAGTTTGCCACTATTTAATCAATTATTGCCTCTGGCAATACAGAGGAATCGGAAAGTCACAGTATACAGTGTGACAAGTTCTGGCTTTGTCACCAACTAGCATCTGGCTTTTAGTTTCTCCTTCCATAATGCAGTGAATATTTCTTGAGTATCTCTAACAGGCAAGACTTTTCTTGAAATACAAAGTTGCATTAATACATTGACCAACTATTTTGAGAGCCTTTGATGTTCTAGACACTACACAAATATTATTCATAATCACCGTGACCTAGATTTAGAGATAGTCTCCTTATTATATTATCATTTCCAATTTTTTGAAGACATAGATGGAGTTCAGAGAACAGAATTTAAAGTTCAGTGAAGGCTGATTGGATGTTTTTATAATTTAAGGCACCTTTAGAATGTATTAAGTTATAAAATCAAAGAATCAATGCCCTAAGAGGGACCTCAGTGATCAAAATGCAAACCTTTGGAATGAAGCTCTTTTTCCAAGGACAGGAGGAGGGATGAGAACCCAAGAGTAAGAACATAATTAGGAGTCAAAGGAATAAAAGGACCATAGGGTACTGAAGCTTCTGAGCATCTAAAAACCTTCTTGAGGTATAGTGGAAGGAAGAAAGGCAAGTTCAGCAAAAGAGCAAGTGAAGTCCAGCAGAAAAGCAAGATATGGTTGTGGGTACCAGAAAAATAGAGTGAGAATCAGGCTGAAAACAGTTCATGTTCTTAGTATAATGTGTCCCCATTTCCAGGGTTCTTTCACCAAGCCCCTCTGTCGTGCATTCTGGAACCCTCACTCCGGATAGCTAGTACTATCAGCCAGAAACAGCCTTGCCTGTGTGCCTAGGAAGCTCAAGCCATTTAGGACAAAGGGAAAGGAACATAGAGAGGTAAAAAGATACCACTTTATTTCAGTACTTTGTCCCTCCAGATGGAGACAACTGGGCAGTGTGACCTCAGTCTCTGCTAAGTGCCCTTTCAGGGCTGGGCAGTCGTTCCTGTCTGCAGAGTTCACATTGTAAACAGTGGCTTCCAGCATTTCATTTCAGTTATTACATCCTTGCTAGATTGCTTCTAGAGGCTTCCATGAGTGTGACTCAGGATCCAATCTGGAGTAGCGTTTGAGTGAATGAGGTATACTTCTTTGCTTTCTCCTTTCTGGATGCCCCCCCTTTTCATCTGCTACTAGGACTCATCAGGCCAAACTCTGGCCCCTTGGTCCTTAGGCAAAAATAGTATAGGCTCTTTATGTGGAGTGTCAGCTGCATGATATGGAGCCAGCTGTGACTTTCATACCTTTAGATTCAAAGCCAATGGTAAAGCCATGGCCATCTTCCTCTCCTGAGTGTGATCTGGTTCATTTGCGAGTGCCTGGTGTAAGGTGTTGGAAAGTATCTTTTAACACACCCAGAAGTTAGAGTTATTTTATGTACAAAGAGCAGACTGGTAGGTTTTCATGGTTACACTGGAAGTAGATATACATTTTTACTTTTAGACAAATCTGTAATTTGAATGCTTTACCCATCTAACAGCTGTTCTCCTAAGGGAACAGAGTCTTATTGTCTTTTCCAAAGACATCTAGTCCCCCGTGCCAACATCTCTGCTTCTAACCTCATCTGTCTTTCCTGGAAGCTGTAACAAGAAAGCATTTGGAGTTTTCTTTTGTTTATTGGGACTATCTTTGGGCTGGAATGAAGCATTCATGAAGGAAACCAGATCCAATTTTTCTCTCCAGCAAGAACTTAGAGAAGGCAGCAATTCAATAATTTGCTTTTGCTGCATCCAAAACTGGGTTTTCTCTACAAAGATCCATGAATTTTTAAAAATAAAATATCAAAAGCATTGTTATATAACAGTGAAGATACCCAGTTAAACAGCCATTGCCAGGCTGAACAGAGCATGGCCAGGCTAGTTCCTGATTCAGGGTTGCTGAATGTGACTTCTACTGGGTAACCACAAGGATTCAGGATCAAGATCAGAATGAGGCTGCCCCTGAAGCTGAACTTGTCCAAAGAATTCAGTATGAATTTTCTCAGTAGATAGTTTTGAAATGCATCCTGATGAAACCAGTTACTGTCTCATCCAATTAAGAAAACCACGATGCTCTTGGGGGCTACACACTACTCCATTGCCTTGTAACAAGCCCGAGAAGTCTGAGATAATGGTTGTATTATCATAAAATTGGAAGGGTGGCATGAAGGTTGTTGAAAAAAAGGCAGAAAAGGAAAAATTGTTCTGAATCCTTCTGTTAGCCTTTTAAAAGAGACAGCACTATCATACTTATCAAAATAGCTCTATTTATTTTTACTTATTACTTATGTCAAGTTTTGTATGTTAGAGTGAGGGTTGGTTCACAGGATTTCTATACTTTGGATGACATATTCTCAATGGCTATTTAACTTACTTCCTTTTGGCTTAATGCTCTTTAAGCAGTTTCTTTTCTCTTACTTTTTCTCTCCTGCCCTCTTCTACTACTTTGACTTTCCTGGCTCTTGGATGAAAGCGCAGAATACATATTTCCTTAGAAAACTATTCCCCATTGTCAATAACACTTAATTGGGGTGTGGAATAGGAATACGGGAATTGAACCCCAGACAGAGCACATGCTAAGCACATGTCATATCACTTGCTGTTCTTTCATCATACATGTGTCCGTGTATAACCCTTGCAGACATATGAATATATTTGCATGCATGAGTCTGTGTGTGTGTGTGCATTATTCTTAATGGGGGACAGTGTTGTTATTCCCTAGATGGGGAATACTAGTTGTAAATGAATCTTGCCCTTTTATAAAGAAAGCACAAATGCTCTTTTATAAATAAAGTTCAGACTTACAGTATATGTTGCCATTCCTAGCCTAGAAAATGGAAGAGTACCACAAGCCAAAGAATGTGAGCAACTTCTAGAAGCTGGAGAGGACCAAAAAGAATGGTTTCCTATAAATCAGTGGTTCTCAACCTTCCTAATGCTGAAATCCTTTAATATATTTCCTCGTGTTGTGGTGACCCTCAACCATAAAATTATTTTCATTGCTACTTTGTCATTATAATTTTGCTACTGTTATAAATTGTAATGTAAATACTTTTGGAATAGAGGTTTCCCACAGGGGCCATGATCCACAGGTTGGAAACTATTGCCTTCAGAAAGGAACCAGCTGGGGCAACAATTTAATTTTAGCCCTGTATGATGTATTGCAGACTTATTACCCCTAGAACCATGAAAAAATAAATTGAGATTGTTTCACGTCATTGACTTTAAGTCAACTTTTTGCAGTAGCATTGGAGAATGAATACAAAGCAATCTCTTTATACACACCCAACCTGGTATGCATGTCCATGTGGAATTGGCCTTCTGGTTAAGTATCCGGTAAGGACCTGGTAAGGACCTAAGCAGCATTTGCTGCATCACAAGCCAAACCTTGTGATTTCTGGAAACTAAAACTCTTTGTATTCACAGGTAAAAAACTTACCTTCCACTCAGAGCCACATTCAAACCTTAGCTAAATGTTCTTTTCTAATAAAAAAAATCAAAGTTTTAGCTGAAAGTTGGGTGAGCTTTTTTTTTTCTTTTAAAAACAATCTTATTTTACATACCAAATTCAGTTCTCTCTCTATCCTGTCCTCCAACTCTCTGTACCTTCTCCATACGCCATCCACTCCTCAGAGAGGGCGAGGCTTCCCATGGAAAGTTAACAAAGTCTGTTACATCACTTGAGACAGGACCAAGCCCCTACCCCTTCTATCTATGCTGAGCAGGGTATTGCTCAATAGGGAATGGGCTCAAAAAAGAGCTAGCTCATGGACTAGAGATAAATCCTGGTTCCACTGCTAGTGGCCCCACAAACTGCCCAAGCCACACAGTTGTCACCCACGTTCAGAGAGCCTAGTTCAGTCTTATGCAGGTTCCCCAGCTGTCAGTCAGAGTCAGTGAGCTCAAATTTGCTCGGGTCAGCTGTTTCTGTGGGTTTCCCCATCATGGTCTGATGGAGGAGGGTCATGTGTCTATGTATTAATTTCATTGGTTAATAAAGAAACTACCTTGGCCCATTTGATAGGCCAGCCATTAGGTGGGTGGAGTGGACAGAACAGAATGCTGGGAGAAAGAAGCCGAGTCAGTCAGTCGCCATGATTCTCCCACTCCAGACAGATGCAGGTTAAGATCTTTTCTGGTAAGCCAGCTTGTGGTGCTACACAGAATATTAGAAATGGGTTATATCAATATGTAAGAGCTAAGCCAATAAGAGGCTGGAACTAATGGGCCAGGCAGTGTTCAAAAGAATACAGTTTCCGTGTAATTATTTTGGGCGTAAGTTAGCCAGGCGGCCAGGAGCTGGGGTGGCAGGGAAGTGGCCTGCCGTTCCACACTACAATGGTCTTGGTCCCTTTGCTTATAATATTGTTCCTCTCTCTCTATGACTGGGCTCCAAGAGTTTGGTCCAGTGCATTGCTGTGGATCTCTGCATCTGCTTCCATCAGTTACTGGATGTAGGGTCTATGATAGTTAAGGAAGTCATCAATATGATTACAGGGGAAAAGTAGAAAGAAGGCACCCTCTCCACTATTGCCTTGATTCTTAGCTGGTGTCATCCTTTTGGATTCCTGGGAATTTCCCTAGTGCCTGGTTTCTTGCTAGTCCCCTAATGGCTCCCTGTTTCAGGTATCTCTTGCTCTCCCTCTCTGTCCTTCACCCAACTTGACCTTCCTGATCCCTTGTGTTCTTCTCTCTCGTCACTCCCCTTCTTCCCTTCCCCTCTCCCCACTTCCCTACCACCCTCCGTCCTCCCCCCATGCTGCCAATTTACTAAGGAGATCTTGTCTATTTCCCCTTCCCAGGGGAAGGGAATCCATGTACATCACCTCTTAGGGTTCTTCTTCTTTCATATCTTCTCTGGTGTTGTGGACTGTATACTGGTTACCCTTTGCTTTATGTCTCATTTCCGCTTATGAGAGAGTACATACCACATTTGCCTTTCTGTGTCTTGGTTACCTCACTCAAGCTGGGCTTTGGTTTTTTTTCTTTTTTTTTTTCTTTTTTTTTTTTTTTGGTAGTTCCATCCACTTGCCTGCAAATTTTGCAATGTTATTGTTTTTTCTTAACCATTGAGTAGTACTCCATTGTATAAATGTACTACATTTTCTTCATCTATTTTTTGGTTGAGGGCCATCTAGATTGTTTCCAGGTTAAAATATAAGGAAATGGAAAAATCTCCCATTGGATAGGTAGGATCAATATAGTTATAATGGCAATCTTACCAGAAAAGACCTTGAAAGAACAATACTCAGCTTCATATGGAGAAACAAAAGAAAGCCAGGATAGTTAAATCAATCCTGTACAATAAAGTAACTTCCAGAGGCATCACCATCCATGACTACAAGGTCTACTATAGAGCTATAATATCTTAGTATTGGCACAAAAAAAGACAGGTAGGTCAATGGAATTGAATTGAAGACCCTGATATTAATACATACACCTATGAATACATGATTTTTGACAAAGAAGCTAAAACTATATAATGGAAAAAATAAATAATCTTTTTTGTTGTTTTTAAAGTGAAGCTAAAATAAGAAAATGAGGATCAAAGCCAACTTCTACTTAATCATAGCAAAGTAGCTTGCTTGCTTGCTTTTTGCCTTGCTCTGAACAGAACTCCCATTAATGTGGATACCTGAGAAATGACTGGGTCTTTCTGTCCAGAAGAATTTCTGTGTATACCACAGCACATCATCAGCTGCTCCAGGCCTGCAGGCTACATCCGTGAAACAAGCAATCTGTCAGTCTATTCCATCACCACAGGACCTGCAGGCGCTCTTTCGTGGGCATTCAAAGAAGAAAACCAAATCCTTTGTCGGGCTTGCAGGAGGCTGACTGATAGTGATGGCAAGATAGACTGAATGCTATTGCTCACAAAGGCCTGCTGGGTGGTACCCTGGGTGTCGCAATGAGACTCTTTCTATACCCCCATGGCAACTCACTGCTACAGATGTCATTAAAACCTCATAAATCATCTTTATCACATTGTGTAGAAACCAAAAAGAAACAGAGATCATTGAATCTGGAGAATTCAACCAGTTTTTAAGTCACTATTCTGTCTGCAGTAAGGAACTGTGTAGGCGTGGGTATTGACTCTGAGGTAAGTTTAATGAGTTATGCCTGTCACTTGGGATGGCCAGAGGTCTTTGAGGGAGCAGGGATGCCTGAACTCTGTGATGGCTGTCACATTAAACATCTGATTCCTGTTAACTTATAAGTTCATGGACCTGTCTTAAGACACCTACTGAATTTGAGCCTTTTGGGGAAAACAAATCATGTCTTACTCATTATCCTTGTACCACATGGAAAAAAAAAGCCTTGTATACAGGTGACAGTTATGTTTACTAGTTACAGGGAACAGAGGGCACTCGGGCTCTCATTATCAGATATGTATTCATTGCAGCCTTATGTTAGGGGCTCTTACTATTTGTTTGCGAATACTGTGACAGAATATCTTTAAGTAGGTAATTTGTGAAGAACAGGTGTTTGTTTAGTTCTCAGTTCTGCAGCTTGGGAAATCCAAGATCAAGGGGCTAGCATATGCTAAAGTCCCTCTTCCCATGTTATAGCATAGCAGAAAACTCTCACATGGTGAGAGAAAAGGAGAATTTCAGTGCCAGTGTCTTTCCTTATAAAGCTACTAATGTTATCACAAAGGCCTCACCTTTATGACTTCTAACACTTATTAGCTTCCAAGGCTCCCGTCTCCAAAAATCAACATAAAATTTACTGACGTTTCCACAAATGAATTAGGGGAGAGGACATTCAAACTAAAGAATGTGGCATTCTGAAAGAAATCACCAGAAGCAAATGTCTTCCCAAGAGAAGGCCACACTCTTGTATAAGAGAGTAGCCCTTATGCATAAATTTGCTATTTTACTAAAACAGTAAGCACAAGGTACATACAGAAACAAATGGCAAAGGGCTTTTACAATAGGGAGTTGCTGTTTCTAGAGGGTGATCTGTACACCATTTTACAGATGAAGATGGTGAAGGAGATAGTCCATAAAGGGATGGGAGGCTATGGGGCCCCCAAGCTGAAAAGCTAGGCTAAAGTTGAGGTGCTGGGTTAGAGGAGGAAGAGTGAGCTATTTATACCCAGGACAAACCATAGGGTAACTCAGAAGAGAATAAAGGCTTGGGCAAATGCTCATGGGGAAATAAGGGATAGGGAAAAGGCATACGAGTGTACAAGACCCAGAAGCTAAGGAACCTAGAAAAATATGGCAGGATAGGGGCTGGGCTTGAAGGCAGGTGGTAAGAAACAGCAAATAAGAGTGAAAGGTCAAAGAAAACGTTTTCAAGATATTTAATTATTATTATTACTTGACATTTTCATACATGAATACTGTATTTGCATAATTTACATCACATACTATGCCCCTTCTGATTCTTTCCCACTTCCTCCAACTTCATATCTAATTATTATTGTCACATACACACACACATACACACACACCACACACATACCCACCCACCCACATATATAATAAGTACAGTATGCTGCTGAGTTCTTTTAGTGTTATTTACATGTGTGTGTGTATGAGAAAGTGTTTGTGTGTGTGTGTGAGAGAGAGAGAGAGAGTGTTTGTGTGTGTGTGTGTGTGTGTGTGTGTATTTAATGCTAACCACTTGGAATGGGATAACCTATTAAAGTATTAGGGTGCTCATGCCTGGAGAATAGTGATCCTCCCATCCCCAGCAACCATTAATTGCATGTAACTCTTAAACTAACGGTGGAGCCCTATGAGGTTTCCCCCATTAATCTCGGCACGGCATGGCAATTGGTAGTGCCACTCATTATTCAGGTGACCATGCTGTTGTAATTTCCTGGGTACAGCTCCTTGTGATATATAGATGGCACTAACTTGTAAAGGATATCCTGGTCTTCGAGCTCTTCTTTTATGTGCACCCCCTTCCAAATGTTCCCTGAACCTTAGGTTCTGGGGTTGTGGTGCAGATAGTATCCATTGAGTAATGGCTTTTAACCTGACACAGAGTTGTGTGTCTTTATCCATTGACTGGCTACAGCCTCACAGTCTTTTATAGTTGGCTAACTTTTTAAAATCCACACACAAAAGTGGGCGCGATAGTCAGACATTCTTGGTATTTGCATAAACAAAAAGTTTTCCAAGGTAAGGGCAGGGATGGGCATTACTTCCCTCATCCCCTGTGGCCTTTGGCAGTCAGTCTCTCTTGATACCACACATTCAGAAAATGTCATTGTACCCTTACGACAGAGCCAGACTACAGAGAACAAATAACATCTGAGGATTCTGGGGACAATCGTTTTGATAGTGGGCCCCTGCATGGGTACTGAGGAAGCCCAGGAGTGCTTTGATTATACTCCGAGAAGCACAGATGTAGTACGTAGCTCAGCAGTCCGTAGACTCCAGTTAAATAATACCTTACAGATTCTGGCAACTACACACATGGGCTGAATTAAGAGAACAGCTGTCTTACAAAGAACAATTTGACTTGCCTCAGGATGGGTTTTACTTCCTGTAAATGAAGTTAATCTTTGAAATGAGAAGAGGCAAAGACAGGCAGGCTGCCGCAGGCTGGTCAAAACCTTTTATCCTAGTCCTCTGTCTACCTATGAGTGAAGTACTTCTTATCTCCCCCTCACCCATTTTTTTTTAGGAGAGTTTTCAAAGTAGAAGAGATTTGCTGTTTTTTAAGGTTATTAATCAGTGAAACAAAAATAAAAGTCAAGTTCTCCCTTTCCAGCTTTTTAAACGAGTTGAACAAGCGGAATACTATTATGCTGTCAGAGGCAAAGCAGCAGCACTTGATCGCTGTCCCCAGTGAACACTCCTTAGTCTGACTAAGGCTAACTTTAAATGTTTTATTCAGCTCAACCTCAAATATTAGATACCAATAGAAGGGAGACAAACTTTGGACCCATTGCATTTCATGTGGAACATGTAGAAGCAACTCACTGGAAGCTCCAAAGCAGTGCTTTCAATGTAACAATCATGTCTTTGCGGGCACATATGGTACTATCTGGTGACGATTAAAATTGCCATGAGTAAGCATGGAGGTTCTTCTAGTGGATAGGGAATAGAAACAACCTATAATGCACAGGACAACCTCATACAATAAATAATAATAATAACAACAACAACAACATTTGGCCTCAATTGTCAAGAGGGACAAATTAGAGAAGCTGTACTATAACAAACAAGTTTATACTGGGTTAGGACGATAGTTAAGTCAGTAAAGCTCTTGCTGTGTAAGCATAAGGACCTGGATTAAATAAAATACAATCCCAGTATTAAGGAAATGAAGCGATCACTGGGACTTGCTGGCCACTTAGACTTGCCAAATTAGCCAGTGAGTAACAATATCTCAAAGAAAAAGTGGACAGCACTTGAGGAATGGAATTCGACATTGTCCATTGACCCCCATATCCACACACATGCATGCACACATGCGCATGTGTGCACAAACATGCGCGCGCGCACACACACACACATACAGAGTGAGGGAGGAGAGACAAAGACAGAGAAAGAACATTTTTAAAATGACTTTATCTTGACTTTAAAATAACTATCTCAGAAACCCCAGCATTTCTTTTTCTGAAGGTGGTATTTATCATGCATCCTTAATCACTTCTTTACTCACGCATTTTAAGAAATTTTTTTTGCATGGAAATGTGATTACCTTAAGAAGGTTATTCACTAAAAGCTCTGAGTTTCAAAAGATAAAAAGAATGACCTAGTGAATTACAAGCATAAGAAAGTGTGTTTCTTTCTTCTTGAAAACAGAAGCCCTCTGAGTTTTAACCGTTTATAAAAGAAAATTTAAGTCAAAGAAGATGTCTGTTACTTCTGGAATTCTCAGAGGGTGGGATCCAGCATAATCACTATATAAAAGTGGCATTTGGAGAATATAGTCTCTCTCTTAATTCCCAGTGCTGGGGATAGGACCTAGAGCTCCTGCACGGTTGGTGAGTTTTTACCACTCTACCTCCAGCCTGGGATCCTCACTGAGAAACCTTTCCAAGGTTATTTCTTGTCATCAGTTTGGAGCAATTGTCTTGGTGCATAATTTACAAGGCAAATCCCATCAGAATCTTGTATGTTACCAGAAAACCCGTGACTCTTATCGTTTTTGTCTTGTTAGTTTCTTCAGTTTGGAAATGTACTCTTTTGGTTGGAAAGAAATAAAAAAACATTATGATTTTATGACAATATTCAATACTGACTAAACAGCATGAGCCACTTGGGCAGATCTAGGTTGTGAATATTCTGGGATGAAGAGGTAAGAGGTAGGAGATTTTCAATCAAGTGAATAACAGTAATTAGGAAAGCCCCCTTTGAAATCTTTCAAATCCCCCCAAAAGGTTATATTGCTGCAATAAAGAGATGATTATTCAGAACTGGATAAATCAAGAAGATTTCACTAGAAGCAGAAAAGAGAGGAGGCCAGTCCTCTGTTTGAGTCTTCCAGACAAGTCAGAATATGCCCTGTTCATTGCCAATTACAGAACGGAATTAAAATTTATCATCTACAATTATGGGGCAGAATTACTGTTCTGAGCTGTAATCTCCAATTACTGTGGCAGGGTTAGTCAAGATAAAAAGCCTGAAATGCTTGGCAAGAGCAGGGGGAATTGGGCAAGACAAGAAAAGAGAAATTTCACTCTTTGTTTAACTCTAATGAAACCACACATGTCAGAGGCTATATAAATATACAGTTGCAGAAAACATTACTCACTGATCAACTTCATTTATTGTACCAATATTCAACCCCCCCTTTTCAAAAACTGCTGCCATAGCAATATCTATCTGCAATAACCACAGCACATTTCACATGTGAGTTATTGTTTTCTTGTGATCGTTAGCTTTCATTGAATTACGTCCTAGCCATGTTTGGCTGGAGAATTAATTGTCCCTTGTGGGAGAAAAGAGGTCAGCAGTTCAATAATATAATGTCAGGATTAATGTCTGGATAGAGAATCTTGACCATGATGTTTGGATATATATTATATGTATATTAGATAGATAGATAGATAGATAGATAGATAGATAGATGATAGATAGTTTACAGATCCCTAAAAATAACATTTATTTGCATTTATGGTGTCTACAGTACTGTTGCATTTTGTCATGAGGTACTAGGAAAAAATATGCTGAATGGTAGCTAAGTTCTCAGGGAGTTACTGTTGTCTGGTCCAGGGTATTGTAAACCAACTGAATGTTGCATTAGTGGGCAGAGGAAAGGAGAGCAAAGTAACTTAGATGACCTAGGCTACAATTTGAGTCAAGTCTCTTGGCCAAGTGTTTTCACTAGAGGTTGGGATAAAAATGTCTTAGGCGCCCCGCAAACCTCTTAGTCAATGTTAATCTGTTATTGGAGAGAGTATAAACAGAGTATATAGACAATTGCTGAAGGATATCTAAATTTCCACATTTTATGGTATATTCTGCATTTCAAGTCTTGTTGTTTGAAACAGGGTCTCATGCAACTGCACTTGGCTGCTAATTCACTATGTGACTGACATTGCCCTTGATCTCCTAATCCTCCTGCCTCTCCTTCCCAAGTGCTGAGATTACAGACCTGTGTCACTGTACTTCATTTATCTGGTGCTGGAGATGGAAACCAAGGTATCATGCAAGCTACAAACTAAGATCCATTGCTTCCATTGCTAGCCCCACTTCGGAAATCTTTGGTAAGACTTTTCTGATTTGAGCCCAAGGAGGCTAGGAGAGAAAAGAGAACCACAGAACTCTAGGAGAGTTAGTAGATTTAGATCAAGAAATGTAATGGAGAAGATTATTTTACAGTAATAGAAGGTGGAATTTTCCCTCCATGTTTCTATGTCTCTATCTCTGTTTCTCTCTCTCTACTCAGTATCTCTGTCTCTGTCTCTGTGTGTCTCTCTCTCTATCTCTCTCTCTCTCGTGTGTGTGTGTGTGTGTGTGTGTATAAGGGGTGACCTCATATATCTTAGTGACTTGGACCTTGCCAAGCAGGCAAGGCTGGCTGGCCAGCAATCCCCAAGGATCTGCCCATCTTTGCCTCCCCAGCTCTGGGATTATAAACATACACCTCTACACTTGACTTACTTTTCAATATGAGTGCTGGGTTGAACTCAGGTCCTCAAGTACTTTTATGTTCAAAGTATCTTTCCTGCTCTGAAGTAGGGATTCTTACCTATTTGAGAACACTTAGCCATTTGTAGGTATGACATTAAGATTGACCAGAAGGACAATCATTCAGAGAAAAACAACCTGGATTGTAATTCCATAGTCTGACAGTGGAAAGTTCCTTCATACCTCTGTCAGCATGGCTGTAAATTAATGGACCTATGATCAGATAAGTCCCAACACAAAGTAGGTACTCCATACATTATCTGGTTTTAGGCAAGATGGACGATATACAAAATTTGACTAATTCTATTTGTTTCATCTTCTGAAATATTCCCCCTCTCAAGCTATTAAAGAGTATTTTTATTTCCTTTTTATCAAATCCATTCAGATGCACAATCTTTGGAAATATATACCCTTAAGAGGAAAGAACAAATATTTTGGAATCAAACAGAATTCGACTAAGTAACAATGTGTAACCTGTTGTGAAACTGGGCGAAGTTTTTGACTTTGTTTGCACATTTAATAGGCTTATGAGGCTTATATGTTTCATCAGTGTATAAAATCCCAACAAGTTGCTTGGTACACAGTCAACATTCAGGAAGTTCCTGAATTTGTATCCCCATTCATAGGAAGGTCATGATAGGATATTCTCATATTAGCTGTCATCTGCTCCTCTCCCCACAAAAGACAATTCACCAGGCTTGTCAGGAAACACCAGGCTGGAGATCAGAGGTAGCAAGTTGCTCCTCTACTGTTTGAACACAGAGCAGACTGGAGGGCAGTTACTGTCTTGCCTGGTCACAGTGCCCTCCAAACCAGGGAAACAGGATATTGTCTGGCAAAACCCTGAAAAATACTTCTGTCAATCAAAAATAGGTCAAGAGGAAAACATCATTTTTAGTGGAAAACTGCAACGCTCGGAGCATAACGCACTTTGGATTCTGGGGCTGTGGGTCGTATTTTGCAAGTTGTGGAAAATTAATAGCCAAGCAAAATCATTCTTGTCTATAGCTGTGCAAATTCTGCCTTGTCCTGTGAGATTCAACAAACTCCCCATTTTCATGCTGGAGGAAGCTAATTTTGTCTTCATTTGCATATTCTTATCAATATTGCCATCTGTTATTTGGAGTCTCCTTTAGACTGGTCACACCGTTACAGCAGTTAATTCATTAGTGGACTAAGCAAACTCTTCAATAAAAATTTATCTCATATCTACAAGTAAATCATGATTTTCCTTGGTTCTGGGATGTGTTTTAAAGGAGTGTTTACTAAGCACTGTGATGGTTGATGCTAATTGCGTGATGAGATCTAGGTTGTTAGTGAAAAGTACAGCATGACCTGTTGCTTCCAAAATGATTGCTATCCGCTAACAGTGAAAAGGAGAGAGTGTCTTGATGACCTGCAAGATGAGCCTTGGACATAAATGTGGAAGCTAATTTTGATTATGCTAATTGACACTGTAAGACCAATCTTCATTGTGAGCAGGACCATTCCACAGGTGGAGGACGCTGGATTCAGAAAACGGAGAACGTGACCGGAGCCCTAGCATGTGCTCACCTCTTTCTGGTCCTGCCTGTGGATATGGTGAACACATGGTTCCACCTCCATCTCCCTTGGCTTTGCTGCCATGATGGGGCTGTACCCTTGAACCATGAGCCAAGATAAACTATTTCTTCCTGAAGTTGCTTTTGTTGTGGATATTTTATCACAGACACAGGAAGAGCAACTAAAAAAAAATAGCTACTCTGTGTTTAATGCAATACCAGGCAGAGATATTGATTAATATATGCTGTGTTAGTACTTGAGGTACAAGCATTTTATCTTTAAAATTTACATTTAAGCAATATGTCAAAGTCACTAGACTAAGAGAAACAAAAATCTGCATAAACTACATTTTATTCAATAAACAAGGATTTTAAAAGAAGTAACATACAGGAAATTAGAAATGCTTTGAAAATTCCATTTTCAAGTTTCTAATACTGCTTGCAGACTTTTAGTAGAAAGTTAAAAAAAAGTTTGGCCATTGATAAACAAAACCATTGTCATTTTGTAATTAATAACCAGAATAATAGAGAAGAAAGGAGACCATCTTATTTTCTAATTATCAAGAGAAAAAGTTTTAATTCTGGGTTTATTGACTTACTGTGTAAAGGCATTAAAATACTAATTACAGCCTTGTATTAGTGTAACTAGCTTTCTTGACTAAATGTTGTTCCTTGTGGACAATCCATACTGAAGAGTCTGGCTCATAGATTAGGAATCAAGTCATTCTATATTTTTCACTAAAACCTATAGTCACAGCCAAATTTATGGAAGTACAGCATGCTTTTAGAGAAAATTTAAAATTTCAAATACTTATGGATGGCCATAAAATGGAAAATAATGACTGCTTCAGTCCTGCAACCCCCAAGTCTATCGTTCGATATATGGGAATACCATTCCCAGTGTTTCTTTATAAGAAAATTGATATGAAAATATATATTAGAGGTATCATTCACATTTATCTATCAGATAAAGATCACTCGATATCACAATGGAATTCTATAAAACATTACAAAAGAATGAGAGCTAGTATTGTAGCCCCATAGCAAGGTGCTTTCTAGCAGAGGTTAGAGCCTTTTTTTTAATCCTCAGCACCCAGAAACTAAACTCCAGAAACTATCTCAAGATTTAATTAAGCAAAGCAAGAAATTTTGCCTTTTTTTCAAGTCATTAATAGTTCAGATATTTTCTCAGTTGGTGTTTTAAATTCCTTGCATCTTGATCTATTTAACATGTGAAACAATTAGCATTCATAGAAATAGGTATTTCGGCTGATAGGCTCCTGATAGGTTTCAAAAGACTTCCAAAGGCAAGGCATTATTGATAGTGTGCAATACCTTTCTGCTTTTCTCATTCTGTTTGCTATACTAAAGAGATTATGTGAACCTTTACTCACCACTAATATTTTCTTGCCAAATAAAAAAGAAATGTATATAGACTGAAGGATATTTTACTAAAGACACTGAGTCCTGGCAGCCTTCGAGGGGCAATCAAAAGGCTGTTTCATATCATGGCTCTCATTGAACCATTCGCTTATGGGATTTAAAGAAAAGTCTAGTTTTCTGGAAATGTTGGTAATCATTTAAATACACACAATTTAGTTGTTTGAAGAACAGTCGTTCTTGAAAGCTAATATGTAGTTCTTGAAAACTAAGACTCTTCATGTCTAAAGCCTTGGCTGGTTCAAAATAAACACACAAGAAAAGAAGCCATCAGCTACTTAATAGGACTCTAAGTCACAGACCCAAGCACAGGGAATGCTTAAAAACTGTCACTGACTATTTATGCTGTTTCTTCCTTCCTCAAAGTTCTTGACTTATTTACAAAGAATGTCTACTATCCTCTTCACCTTTTCCATTGTAGGTTGTTGTGCTGACTCAGCAATGGCCAATTTGTGATACAGCTATTTTTCCTATGTATAGTCACCCTCCATGAGGTAGTAATCTCTTCCCTGAAAGGTCTACAGGTTTGTTATTTTAATTGTACCTCCTAAAGTGATTAAGGAAATCACAGCCATGTAGGGTAATTTTTACCTGAAAACAGAGCTCATTCTCTCTGAAGTTTATGAAAGAAATTGACATTGGACACATTAAGAAGGGAAAAATGTATGAACTGACAAGGAGCTAAATCCCATGGGATTGTCACACTTCCAGTATGACACTCAAAGAAGGTCATGATGGTCAAGGTGGCTGAACTGTAACAGAGCTAAATAAAGAGGTAGGAGGTGTGAGTTTGTGGGGAGAAAGAGGTACCATAAGATATGGGAAGTAAGGGAAGTCATCAAGGTTCATATTGTGATTCAGCAGAGCCTCTCAGGTATAACTCATCTTTGGTCATATCTGCCTGTGCCAGGAGCCAGACAGCAACCTCTCCTTGTGGAAAGACCCCCAAGGCAGAAGGAAGGACACCAAGTAGAAGAGCCCTGCTGAAAAAGCTGAATTTGTACTTCAGAATGGAGATTGCCTATATAGAAACAAATTTCATTACAATAAGGCAGTCTTTCGAAATGGATCTTTGTGTGCAGAGATCTGTAGTTTTTCCAAATATCCATCTTATAATATGACAAAGAAATATATGAATGGATGGGGAGCTAGAATTTTTCACTTTTTATTTTTGCTGCACAAACAGTTCTATACCACAGAAACATCACAAAGCAACAGAGCTATTTCTCTCGAGTTTTGTATGTGCATGTGTGTGCATGCATACAGGTGCATATGTGCACGTGGTGGTTCATTCATGTGTGAGCATGTGGAGGGCAGAGAATAACCGTGAGAGTCATTTCTCAGGTGGCATCTACCTTTGTGTTTTTGAGACACTGTCTCTCAGTAGCCTGGTTCTCACTGTATAGGGTAGGCTGCCTGAGCAATAAGCCCTGGGGATTTGCTGATTCCCATCTCTTCAGCCCTGGGATTTCAGATACAGACTGCCACACCCAGCATTTCCACACAGGCTCTGGGATTTGAATTCATGTCCACATGCTTGCATGTCAAGCAGATTAGACTGAGCCATCTTCCCAGCACCCCATTTCACATTGCATTTACACTCTTATTTTGAATTCGAATTGCTCGGGGACAACCAGCAGCTGGAGGCTCTTGGAGCAGAAGTGTCATGCCAATCACTTGGCCTCAGAGGCCAAGGGAGCAGAGATAGATTTCCCCTCCTTTTGGAAAACCCAGACAGGAGGTTTGCAGCTGTCACTTCTTTTAACAACTCAGCTGATGGAAATCACCAACAGTTCAGAGTGTAGTTGTGCATGATAGAAACTAGCCAAGGTAGGAAAATGGGGTGGAAAGAAGAAACTGTGTTTTCTCTTCAAACTAGGAAAAGAGGAAAGTGTATTATAGGTTGCATACGTCTGTAGGAAGATCTTACTGAAATGACACGGCAGAAATAACATATTTCTATTTGCTATCCTCAAGTCACAGGTAAAATTTGTATAAAGTACCCGTTGAGTCTGTTGGACATGCTCTTTTAGGCAGATTTCTAACTGGTGTCCAAATATTCCTCAAAGGTGTTGTCCAGAAAGTCAGTTGTCCCTCAATACAGAGAACACTGGGGAGGTGAAATAATGGCTTGCAATAAATACTTTCCTAGGCATTTTCATTGCCTTCAATTTTTAAGCATTTGAGACAATTTATTTTTACACTCATCTTTTAAAATTTCTTCTAGATCCCACGAGAAAGGTGGTTCTTCTGCCCCTATTCCATTTCTGTGTATCACATGGTAGAATAATCTATATTTTAGCCAATTATGACGGAACGCTGTGGGATGTCTTTCTGTATGTAGTGATTGTGTGTTGTTCTCATTGGCTAATAAATAAAGCGGCTTTGACCTATAGCAAGGCAGGACAGAGAAATCCCAGCAGAGACACAGGAGAAAGGCATAGTCTGAGAGATGTCATCCAACTGCCCAAGGGACAACATACCAACAGACCGGTAATGCCACAGTCATGTGGCAATACTTAGATTAATTTTAAATGTAAGAGCTAGCTAGTAATACGCCTGAATCATGGCAAAACATTTATAATTATATTAAGCCTCTGAACGGTTATTTTAAAAGTGGCAGTGTGACTGGGTAGGACGAAAAACCTCCATTTACAAATGACATACCAGCATGAGGCTCTTGAATTTCATAGGGCCTGAGAAAGCTTTAAAAAGGTATTCTAGAATACATAAAGTAAGCCAAAACCAGCTTCCTAGTTGTGTCTCTTCTGCAGGTCGTTTTAAAGAGGCATTGTGTCATGTGGACTTAAGCACAGCATTGAGGATGCCCACAGCAGAATAGAGGGATCTCTAAGCTACACAGCATGCTGTGTGGTAGGTTTAGCTTTTGCTCATACAGACCAAAAAAGACTAAAAGAATCACAGTAAAAGAGGTCCTGATTGAAAAACCTCTAAACAGGTTCCAGTATGTTTTACAATATACATAGGCTTAAGAAAGAAAGAAAATGGGTATAGGCAGTTATAAAAATTAATAGATTTAAAATTAAAACAAAGTCTTTAAAGAGAGAGTAAAAATAATATAAAAGCCATGTAAAGATAGGAAATACATAGGGGTGGGGGTCTTATACATTATTGTGTTGATTTTGAATTTTGTGACAGCTGGTGGCCAAGAGACTGCTACTAGGAGACACAAGACTGAGAGACTGATAAAATACACCAATCTAATATTTAAAAATGCATTAACTTTAAGGCAGAAGCAAAAGTATATTTGTAAGATTAAAAGATGCACTACTTTGGAGAAGCAGGTTTGCTTTTGTTTCCACAGGAAACAAGAGGCTATGGACTCATTCTAGGTTTAGCTTTAATCAAGAGAGACCTCCTGAACCTCGAGAGGTGATAACTCGTCTTTCGGGACTTGGCCATTATCTCAAATTTTCTCAAGTTCCCTAAGGATACTTTGTCCACAGACAACAGAAAGCAGTTTGGAGAAAATGATGTCCACATTCCCAAGAGTTGGGGGTATAGGTAGTCTTTGATTATTTGGTGAGTTATGGATGTTTGTTATATTTAGGAGAATATAGGATAAAAACACAACTATTAATCTCAGACATTTTGCATTGGCATGGATTTTTTTGTATAATGATACAAATTTAAAGTTATTTTTGAAGCATACATGTTTCTATTCTTGTTTGAAGGATTTTTGTATATTGATACAAATTTGAGGTTATTGTTCTTATACTGCACATCTGCTTCTATTTTTCTTAAGATATTGCCTATACAGTTCATACCTATACAGATTACCTCATTGTACAATATGAAGTTTCAGTCCCTAAAACCTATTTAGGATAATAAAGTAAATGCTTTTAACCATTGAGCCATCTTTGCAACTCTTCAAATGAATTTATTAAATTGCTTACTTATATCAGCATGGACTTGTGATTTTTCATTTTTACAATTGGGCGATAAACCATGATTATGCCAATGCTTTGCTACTCAAGTATGCCAGGTTTGCTACTGGGAACTCATTGAGGGTGACTTCTATGTCCCGTTGGCACATTGTCTAACCTGTTTTCATTCTTTCATTCCTTTCTTCCATTCCTACCTTTGAAACAGAATCCCTGTGTAATCCAGGCTGGCCTTGAAATAACTCTGTCATCGAGGCTAGCCTTGAGAATGCAGACTTCCTGCCTCCATTTTATGTGGGTTGGGATCAAAGACGTGTGCCATAATGTCTGGCTGTTTCCTTAGTTTCTACTACTACAAAGTACTAGAAGCTATTTTCTTTTTCTTTTCCTTCTTACAGCTCCACAATCAGCTACTTCTCCAAAGGGTACTCTTTACTTTTATTACAGAATGGCATAAACCAGTGGTTCTCAACATATGAGTCGTGACCTCCACAGGGATCATATATCAGATATTCTGCGTATCAGATACTTACACTATAATTCATCACAGTAGCAAAATTAGTTATAAAGCAGTAATGAAATAAATTTGTGGGTTGGGATTCATGACACCATGAATAATTGTATTAAAAGTTTGCAGCGTTAGGAAGGTTGAGAAACACTGGAACCCTTCAATGTAATAGGAATCATGTGCCTTCAACTAAAAGTTAATCACACTTGCTGATTTCAATTATAGTGATTTATTGGTATAAGACTCCCTTAGTGTACTTAATAAGTGACCATTATTAGAATTAAACATGTTATACTTATGGAGTGTCAATCTTCCCAATGTATCAGTCTTCAAGGAGTAACACATGGTTGAAGAATTCCTTTTCCAGATAAAATGAACCCTGTGAACTTATGTTTCATCATGGGTAATTATTTTAGCATAAAATAGAAATCTAAACCAGAGTTTGAAAACAACCATCCAAGTAATCTGTAAATGTTTAAAGCAGCACACCAATCTCAGATCTGGAAAGTAAATCTCATAGAGAGATTAGGAGCTAAATGTTAGTATCAACCAAAATTCAAAGGCTGAAACCTAATTCCCATTGGGATGGAATTTGAAGGTAGAACCCTCAAGGGGCTAATTATGTTATAAGAATGGGGGCTGGGCAGTGGTGGTGCACGCCTTTAATCCCAGCACTTGGGAGGCAGAGGCAGGAGGATCTCTGTGAGTTCGAGACCAGCCTGGTCTACAAGAGCTAGTTCCACGACAGGCTCCAAAAACCACAGAGAAACCCTGTCTCGAAAAAAACCAAAAAAAAAAAAAAATGGGATTAGTATTGTTTAGGAATAGGCACTGGGGCTAGGTTTAATAGCTCATTTTCTATAATCCCAACACTCAGGAGATGAACTTAGGCTACACAGTGAGACCTTGTCTCAGCAACAGATGCCAACTGACAAACTACACAAACAAAACAAGTGTGTGAGAGTTCCTTGAGTTGTGAATTCCTTCCATGATAAGACCAAGGAGAATATGGTCATCTCCAAACACAGAGGCAGATCTTCAATATCCTCATACATGCTAACACCCTAACCTAGGACTTTTCAGTCTCCACAACTGGGAAAAGGAAATGTTCATCTTCTTTTCTTTCCTTTTCTGCAGTGCCAGGGGTTGAATCCATGGTCTTGATCATAAAATGCTGTATGACTGAGCCACACCCCAGCGCTTGACATTTATTATTTAAACTTCAGTCTCTTGCATTTGTTACAGAAGCCCGAATACCATCTAGCAGTCACCTGGCAGACATGCTGTTATTATCAATGTAGTTCTTGGCCGTGCTAAACGTAACTTTAAATAATGTACTTTATAACCATGGTTCTTAACCTAGTTGTCAGGACTCCCTGGGCTTAGAAATACTGAGAAAGTAGTTCCCAAAGCCCTAAATAAATATGTATTGTGTCAAAGATCAATGCCTCAGCCCCCATGGGAGTGTCAAAGCCTCTTCCCTAGGTGTGGCTCAGAGGGATGACAACACCTTTTTTCTGGTCTGTGTGTGCATGTTCATAGTGTTTATTGAAAATGTCCACCATAGATTGCTACCACTGGATATTTATAGCCTGAAGATCATTCCAAAACAGAAACTGCCCCTGCTGAAATTAGCCAAACCTGCATCCTTGTTCAGCTACCCATAATAACCCCAACTCCTTATACAATAAGCCCATTCTCCTTATTTTTCTGTGGGTATAACTACTCCTCCTTATTCAGCTGTATGGGCCCAGCCTACCTGTTCAATGTATAGAGTAAATACACTGTGTTTCCAGGATGCTGTGGCTTCTTCATCTGAGAGCACAATCTATCTGATCCCAGATTTCCTGTCTGTGTGTCTGTCATTTTTTTTAGTGTCTGTACTTTCTTCATTCCCTTGTTGCCCCAAGTCAGGATTCAAGGACCCAAGCCATTCAAGGATACAGTACCTGTACCAATCAGCACTGAGGAGAAGCCCAAATTCCCTGGGGTTTTAGTGAGCAACTAATGTAGTGTCAAAAATTATGTCCCATTGACAATTTTTTTTTTTTTTTTTTGGTTTTTCGAGACAGGGTTTCTCTGTGGTTTTGGAGCCTGTCCTGGAACTAGCTCTTGTAGACCAGGCTGGTCTCGAACTCACAGAGATCCGCCTGCCTCTGCCTCCCAAGTGCTGGGATTAAAGGCGTGCGCCACCACCGCCCGGCCTCCCATTGACAATTTAAGTTTTCTGCATGGTCAAGACTTTTTCACAAAACAACTCTGGTAACAAGATTAAAAGATGAATGAGTCACACCCTTGTAGTACAACATCAAGACTTATACCTCTTTTTCCAGAGAGGATTTCTTAATGATTCAGTAGAATAGCCATGCTAGTCTTGTCAAGAGAAGAGAATGGGATTCTGGAAAGACAGATGTGCCAGTTGTCCCATGTAACTTAAGGTCTCAAGGTTTCAGGGTTCCTCTCTATATGGGCTTGTGGTCTGTTATCCCAAAGGTAATTGAGGGACTGGGAAAAGTTCTATGATAAACACTGTCTCTACCTCAGACGTGTGTGTGTGTGTGTGTGTGTGTGTGTGTTGTGTGTTCAGACATAATTGTGTGTGATGACATCACAGGACCTTCACAGACTGATTCAACAGTAGAACAAGAGCCAGCCTCCAAGAAAGCCCAGCTGTGCTTCCTTGAGTACCCAGTGGTTCAGCCATGTGTGCTGTTTTGGCCAGGTAACTCTTCTAATTGATCTGCATGCATACTTGAACTGCTGTTAAAATCTTATGAAAATCGTTCCTGTTTAGAAACACTCCAAGATTTTACTCAGGAAAACTGCCTTTGACATTCATGTGTGAACAAAGGGAAGAGACTAAGGTTTTTTTTTCTGTCCAGACAACCTTCAGGGTAGATTGTGAGCAAACTAGCTTTGAATGGTCCTGCACTCCGATTCTCCATATGTGAGGGCACGTCATGGAGGGTGTGTTTATGTGAGTTTTTAAGTCAATTTTCTGTGTGATATTCTGTTTCCTCTTCCCACTTACACCATTTCAGGAGAATGAAAGAACTAATCATAACACTTTGTACTTGTTTTTTTTTTTTTTGCTTGTTTTCTCCTCCAGAGGAGCTAAAATTGTTTCACACAGAGTTCCTCAGAGATCACCAGAAATAAGTCTCTTGAGGTAGGTAGGCCAGGTAGAGTGCTAATGTCTTTAAAATTGTTTGGATAAAGGAAATGAAGCCACCAATGAGATACTTGCTGGGATCAGCATTAAAAGGTGGCAATATAGGTACATTTATAGGATGGCACAGTGGTAAATATCTAGGAGATTTTGTAAGACAGTAAAAGGAAAGAGGCAAAATAGAATGCTTGAATTATAGAAAGAACATGCCTTCATTTCAAATCTCTCTGAAGAAAAACCAACTACCTCCGTTTTCACATACAGGTTCACTAATTAGGATGACAGTTTTAAATGATAAAATTGTGCATATCACATTCTAATTGTAAAATAAAGATGCAAGCCTTGGGGCTAGTATTAATATTTACTTACATGGAACACTGACATGATCATAGGTGAGATTTAATATTTAAGTGTGAGAGAGGGATCCACAGCTTTGGGTTGTTGGAAGTCTGTTAGCGACACAATGATCCCTAGTTTTTTGTTAACTGGTGTTTACCTACTCTTTGAATTGATGGCTACTTAACATTTCATGATAATAGAATTGGAGGGCTATTAGAGAATTTTTCTGTTCCTTTATTCTACTGAAATAAAATGTGCAGTGTCGGGAATGGAACCAAGCCCTTCCACATGCCAGGCAAGTGTTTTACCCCTGAGTTACAACCTCAGCTCTTCTGAACCTAGAATAGTGCTCTTTACCTTAACCTGCGATAGGACAGAATAGAGTTACAACAGATTGGTGCATGAGTGAGGGGCAAGTATTTCTACATAAAGTCTAAGAAAGCTTAAACAAAAGCTTCTAGACCCACAAAAATGGAAGCCAAGTACAGCTTCTTGGTAACAACATTTTTTCTCAGATAGGCTCTGCTTGCAAGGGATATGCAATAAAAACTGCACAACTTTTTTAAAAATGGCAGCTTTCTGGTTAGCCAACACAAATGGCTCTGATTCTTTTTGGGAGGTCTGGCTGTAAAGCATTTAAATGAGGTTTGTGAGTAGAGTGCTAAATCTTGCTCAATGGCAACATTGACCTGCTGTGTGCTTGAAAATGGGATTATGAGCATGGTTCACAGAGGTAGTGAACAGACCTTTGCCATGTTGGACTGGGTGAACTCAAAAGGCAGAGCAGCCTTAGTCCTAGCCATGCTGCTTAGCATTTTAAGAAGTGATCCTGGTCAGAAAAGGATTACAGATATGTAATAAAGATGGATTCAGATGAAAAAGCCTCTAAATGGGTCATAGTGTTGGATAAATGTATGTAGGCTTGAGAGAGAAAGGAAAAACAGTATAGACAGTTATAATATAAAAGAGTACAGACAGTCATAGGTTAAAGGAGTAAAGACTATAAAGTAAGTACCAAACTTGTAGTGTTGGGTGAGGCTGCTTGTTTGTTTTCTGACCAACCAGAATCCCACAATAATCACAAATAAACTTTATGATTTAAATCACTGCTTGGTCAATCACTTACAAATATTGCTAGCTAGCTCTTATATCTTTGGTTAACCCATTTCTATTAATCTCTATCTTCTTATTGGCTACCTTACATCTTAATTTAACCTATTGCTAGTAATCTGTGTATCACCATGTGGCTGTGGGTTACAAGCAAGGTTCCATCCGGCATCTGTCTCCGACAGGGCTACATGTCTTCTCACTGACTCCACCTTCTTTCTCCCAGCATTCAGTTTTGTTTTCTGTTGTAGGAGAGCCTGCTTGTTCATTCCGGCCACCCAGCTAGTTTAGCCCCGAAATAACCACACAGAAATTGTATTAATTAAATCACTGCTTGGCTCATTAGTTCTAGCCTCTTATGGGCTAACTCTCATATATTGATTTAATCTATTTCTATTAATTTGTATATCACCATGTGGTAGTGGCTTATTGGGAAAGATTCAGCATGTCTGACTCTGGTGGCTCCATCGTGGCTCTCTCCTCCATGTTTCTTCCTCCCAGCATTCAGTTCTGTCTTCCCCCTCCTACCTACGTTCTGTCCTATCAGCTAGGCCAAGGCAATTTCTTTATTCATTAACCAATGAAAGCAACACACAAACAGAAGGAACTCCTACACCAGTTTTCCCCACCTAGCTCTATTCTTCCCTGCACAGGCCCAAGACAGCTTCTTTATTAACCAATGGTACTTACAACATACAGAGGGGAAACCAACATCATTGTAGAAAAAGTAATAGAATAAGAAAAATAATCCACATAAATATGGAATATATACAGAGCATCTGGTTTATGTGTATTATTATATTTTCTTTGAATTTTTTTGACTGTGAATGAGCAAGTACAGAGAGACATTTTATTGTATAGGCTGCTAAGCTAAACCAACATATGTATTTTAAAGGTATCTTGACATCAAAATTTGAATCTAAGGATATGTTGCTTTGGAAAAGAGGTTCTGCTTTTATTTTTACAGAGGATGAGAACCTGTGGATTCCTTCTAGTCTAATGTGGTTTGATGGACCTAGACTCCTGTAAGGACTCTATAAACTCCCCAAATTACTTCACCCAACAAAAGCAGGAAGCAGTTTGGAGAGAACTATGCACAAATTTCTTTAATGATTGTTTATAAATGTTCATTTACATTTAAGGGGGGATATGATATAGAGATGAATATTTTGTATTGGTATGGATATTGCTCTATTAATACAAATTTAAGATAATATATATATATATATATATATATATATATATATATATATATATACTCCTGACTAAGGAGGTACTGCATTTATACAGCTTGTTTAAAAATGTAATGTATAATTTAAAAATACAGGTTAATAGACATCTATAATAGTCAAGCTTGTAGTCATGTGAGTTAGATTTTCTAGATATATGAAGATATATTTCTGTTATATAGACAATCTTCAATACTTTCAAATACCTACAGAATATGACATTTAAAATGTTTTAAAATCTTAGGACTTTTCATTACAATGAGACACATCTGTTTCTCGTAGGACTAATCCACTTAAAGAGGATTATGGGCATCAAAGAGGCTCCTTACGGAGTTTGTTAGCCATTTGGGCAAGAAACTGCTCTTTCCTGGACTGCTTGATGTTATGATGTATGAACTGGACATGCAGGACCCACAGAAAAATGATAGCTGAACTTGTCTAAAGGTAAAACTCTGAGGTGCCTGCTTCATGAAATAGTCTGCCAGACATTCTACAGAACACAGAAGAAAGCAACTGATGGACTTTGCCATTATAAGGCAGAACATATCTTCAAATTTTCTGCTTCACTGAAAAGTCTGCTGGACGCTATGGGCCTATAGGCTGAATATTGAATGCCCCAGTGCTACAAAAGAACTTTGGGTAACAGTCTAGGAAGCGAGATGTCTCTGTCAATTCTAGAGTTTTGGAAGTTGCTTACAATGCACTTCTTATTTTCTTATGTAATATTATATTATTCTGGAATATTTGATGGAGTTTAAGAAAGATAGTTATAATTATAAAAAACAGATTAGATATAAAATTTTAGACTCACAAAGATAGGATAGATGATAGAGTATTTTTCTTAATTTGCCAAATGTAACTGGACTAAATATTGTAAGTGTAATTCTCGCTTGATACCTGTTTTGTTATATATAATTTTACTATGTTAAAGTTAAAACCTTCCTTTTTATTTGAAAAGAAAGGGGGAAATGGTGTGGGAAGTCCTTCTGTCTATGTGTTTCTTTTATTGACTAATGAATAAAGAAGCTGCTTTGGCCTGTGATAGGGCAGAATAGAGCTAAGTAGGGAAACTAAACTGAATGCTGGGAGAAAGTAGATGGAGTCAGTGAGAAGTCATGTAGCCACTAGAGAGGAAAGACACTAGCTGACAGCTGGACTCTTGCTGGTAGGCCAAGAGCCTCATGGTAAAATATATGACAGAAATCGATTAATTTAAGATGTAAGAGCTAGCTAGAAATATGCTTAAACTATTAGCCAAGCAGTATTGCAAATAATATAGTTTCTGAGTGATTATTCATGGTCTGGGCAGCCAAGAATGAATGAGCAGCCTCCAACAACACACAGCCAATAGCTAAAGGCTCTTGCTATGTTTAAGGAGTGACAGAAAAAGAAGTCAGGTTTTGCTATTCTCCTTACTCTATTTCCTGATCTGCTGAGATATAAGCAAGCTCCTCTTGCTACTCCTTCTCTTCAAAGCCAGTCTATGGCCCATTAATTATAAGCCCCAAATAAATTTTTCCCTGAAGTTGGTTCTTCAAAGTATTTTATCATAGTGATGAGTTAATGAGTAAAGAAAGGTATGACATTAATGGTCCAGAGGGTCTACTTGAAAATAGAGTTAGTTCAGAGACAAAAAGAGGGCATGGAAAAGAAGTCCCCAACTCTGGATGCCTCTGGATGTTGATCTCTGTGTGGATGCAGCTCTACTCCAAATTATGAGCTGACAAGACTGCTTTGTGTATAAATAGGTTGAGTCACTTTCTATCAGAAAGTCCTAAATAACAACCTATATGAAGAGTCCTAAATAACAAGCCTATAGCACTTGTTAGTAGACATCAGCAGTTACATAAAGAATTCTATTGCTATAATCCACAGACACAGAGAGGCTAAGTAATAAGGTGGGCTCAATTGGGGACTTATGAACCTCCCTGGGAAAGGGAAGTAGTGTAGCAGGGAGCTGCGGGCCTGCTTTTCGTCCTGCCCGGCTCCTGCACGGTACTAGCTTTACACCAGAAATAACGACATACAAACTGTATTCTTTTAAACACTGCTTAGCCCATTAGCTCTAGCCCTTACTGGCTAATTCTTATATCCCGATCAACCCATCTCTAATAATCTGTGTAGCATCAGTCTTACCAGGAAAGATTCAGCCTGTCTGACCTGGCGGCTTGCTTCATCGCTTCTGCTCTGGAGAGGAGAGCGTGGCGTCTGTCTCTCAGAGGAGCTGCCCTGCATCTGAGCTCACTTCCTCTTCCTCCCAGCATTCTGTTCTGTTTACTCTGCCTATCTAAATTCTGCCCTATCAGATGGGCCAAGGCAGTTTCTTTATTAGCCAATGACCTTCCTCCATCAAAATAGAATAGACTTCATGGGTGGATTGGGAACTGGTGGGGATGGATACAAGGGGAATCAGGCAGGAGTGGGATGGAAGGAGAAAGTACTGGCATGTGACTAGAATTAAGGGGGTATTTGGGAGGTGATATGGAAATCCAGTGCAGTGGAAATTCCCTGGTATCTATGAGAGTGACCCTAGCCAAGACACATAGTAATGGGGGATATGGAACAAGCACCAGTCATCTTCTATAACCAGGAAAGGCTTCCAGAAATGGGACAGGAACATGCCCACTCAGCTAGAAAACCTTTGACCTACAATTTGTCCTGCTTATAAGATGTGGAGTAATGGTTGGATAGAACTTGTGGGAGTGGTCAACCAATGACTGATTGAAATTGAGGCCCATGCTATGACAGGGAACCCACAAATGACACTACCTGGATGGCCAAGAACCAGAGGACAGCCCAGAGACCTAGGATAAAACCTAATACAACTGGGAAAGCAATTTCAATAAAATTATTACTAATGATATTGTGTTATACTCATAAATCAGTGCCTAGCTTAGTTGTTATCAGAGAGGCGTCATCCCGCAAATGATGGAAGCAGATGCAGAGACCCACAGTCAAACACTAGGCTGAGTCAAGGCAACTCTGATGTGGGATTCCCCTCTGAATGCTGTGAATATTTTATTGCCATTGGTTAATAAGGTAGCTACCTTGGCATATGCAGGGAAGAATATAGCAAGGTGAGAAATCCAAAAAGAGATAGAGGAGGAAAGAAGGTGGGAGATACCATGTAGCTGGCAAAGGAGAAAGATGCTAAAACTTTACTGGTAAGTCATAACCTCGTGGTGATTACACAGATTAATAGAAATAGGTTAATTTAAGATGTAAGAGTTAGTTAATTAGAAGTCTGAGCTAATAGGCCAAACAGTATTATAATCTATATATTTCTGTATGATTATTTGGGTCTGGGCAGCCAGGAACTAAAGAGCAGTCTCTGTTTACAAATGGAGTCCACTGTCTGGGGCATGGATCCACATAAGACATAAAAAAACCTTAAGAAACAAAAAGGAAAACTTTTGGAGCCAGAAGAACATAAGCCAAGAGCAGCTTCTTTGTGGCTGCATTTTTTTTTTCCAGATAGGCTTTGTTTGCTATTGGTGAGCAGAGATGCAGCTCCTTTAAGAGATGACTTCCTTATTTAGCATTAGCAACAAAAACTGCATGGCTTCTTTGAGAGATAGCTTGCTCATTTGTGCTGGGAGCATGAAAAACTCTGGATCTTTCAGGAGGCTGAGCACTTGAATGGGATTTGTGGGCAACGTGCTACAAGTTACTTGCTGGCGGCATGGGCCCACTGCTTCTGAGAGTTGGGGTGGTAAACATGGCTCCCAGAGCTGGCAGTAAATAGTTCTCTGCTGTGTTTGAAAGGCAAGCAGGTGGAACCTACAGCCAAGGCAGACGCTTTGTCCTAGCCATGCCTGCTTAACAGTTTACAACAGTGATCAAAAAAATGATTACAGATATACAATAAGACAGATTCAAATAAAAAAGACCTCTCAGTGTGTTAACAGTGTTGGATAAATGTACATGGCCTTAAGAGATAGAGAGAAGAAAGAGTACAGACAGTCATAGATTAAAAGGAGTAAAGATAATAAAATAAATGTTAAAAACTGAGAGAAAAAAGGCCTCGTAAAGATGGAAAATACACAAAAAATTTGGACTATATATATTATTGTGTTTTCTTTGAAGTTTTTGACTGTGAATTAGCTAACTACAGAAAGACATTTCATTGTACAGACTGCTAACTAAACAAAAATATATATTTCAAACGTATCTTGACATCAAAATTTGAGTCTAAGGATACATTATTTTAGAAAAGAGATTCTGCTTTTGTTTCCACAGAAGATGAAAACTTGTGGATTCCTTCCAGGCTAATGTAGTTTGAGGAAACAAGAACCCCCGAAAGGTCTACATGAACCCTAAAATTATTCTGCCCAGCAAATAGCAGGAAGCAGTTTAGAGGAAACAATGCCCAAGTTCCCAAAATAATTGTTTGTAAATATTTATTTTCATTTTAAAAGGGTTGGTTTTAAATGATTAATGGTAACAGTCAATTTTTTTAAAAAAAGTACAGGAGATACAATATAGAGATGAATACTTTTCCTTGGTCTATTGATACAAATTTAAGGTCAATTTTGTTTCTACTTTTGTTTAAGGTATTGTGTTTGTGCAGTTCATTTAAAAATGTAATTTTGCTATGTTAAAGTTAAAGCCTTCCTTTTTTTTTTGTTTAAACAGAAAAAGGGGAAATGTTGGAAGAAGGTCATTGGTTAAAAAATAAAGAAACTGCTTGACCCTCATAGGTTAGAACATAGGTGGGTGGAGTAAACAGAACAGAATGCTGGGAAGAAGAGGAAGTGAGCTCAGACTCGATAGCTCTCCTCTCTGGGGCAAATGTGATGAAGCTCTGACCCAGGATGGACATAGGCTAGAATCTTCCCGGTAAGCGCACCTTGGGGTGCTATACACATTATTAGAAATGGGCTAGTCCAGGTGCGAGAGTTAGCCGAGAAGAGGCTAGATATAATGGTCCAAGCAGTGTTTAAAAGAATACAGTTTGTGTGTTGTTATTTCAGGGCATAAGCTAGCCAGGCAACCAGAAGCTGGGGAAGCAGGAACACAGCCCGCAGCTCCCACAACAGAATGGTG
Source organism: Chionomys nivalis (assembly GCF_950005125.1). NCBI lineage: Eukaryota > Metazoa > Chordata > Mammalia > Rodentia > Cricetidae > Chionomys > Chionomys nivalis. The sequence goes on along the minus strand of NC_080112.1, from coordinate 127,537,514 downwards.
CCCTTGCTAGGCGGTTGTGGTGCATACCTTTAATCCCAGCACTCAGGAGGCAGAGGCAAGCAGATCTCTGTGAGTACAAGACCAGCCTGGCCTATAAGAGCTAGTTACAGGACAGGTTCCAAATCTACAGAGAAACCCTGACTCAAGAAAAAAAAAAAACACAGATACAAACAAAAAACCAAAATAAAATAAAAATAAAAATGTAATATATAATTAAGAAATGCAGATTAACAGTCATCTATAATAATGAAACTCTAAGTTATATTAGGTTTTCTACATATACAGAGGTATATTTCAGCTAGATAATTTTCAATATTTCAAAGACCTACAGAATATGGAATTTAGAATGTTTTAAGAACTTAGACTTTTCTCAATAGTGAGACATTTCTGTTTCTGGCAGTACCAATTACTTCAGAGAGGTATGGAAGAAACTCGTTATGGAATTTGCCTTGAATATGACAAGACTAGCCATTTGAACAAGAAACTGCACTTGCCTGGACTTCTTGAGGATATGTTGTTTATACTGGACATTCAGAACCCACAGAAATAACTGCTGAACTTGCCTAAAAGTGAGACAGTCCTTTGAGGTTCCTGCTTCATGAACGAGTCTACCAGACATTCTGCAGGATATAGAAGACAACGACTGTGAAACTGCCAATATAGGCAGAACTGTCTTTGAAATTTCCTGCTTCATGGAAAAGTCTGCTGGATACACTGGGCCAGTATGCTGAAGATGGATGTCCCAGTGGTACAGAAAAACTTTGGATGACTTTTCAGGCAGTGAGATGTCTCTGTCAATACTAGAGCTTTGTAAGTTGCTTACATTGCACTTCTTGTTTACTTAGGTATTATTATATCCTTCTGGGGTTTTTGATAGAGTGGAAGATAGGTAGTTATAGTTACTAGCTTTCCTTAGTTATAATAAATGATAAATTAGATATAAAAATTTAGATTCACAAAATAAGACAGATTATAGAATATTTTCTTTAATTTTTGCCTCATACAAATAGACCAATGTTGTAGCTATAATTCTTTATTGATAACTGTTTTGTTATATGTAGTTTTATATTAAACTTAATATCTTCCTTTTTCTGTCTAAAGAAAAAGGAATATGATACAGGATTACCCTCTGTATGCTGTGAATATGTTTTATTGCCTTTGGTTAATAAAGATGCCTCTTTGGCCTATGGCAGGGCAGAATATAGCAAGACAGGAAATCAAAACAGAAATAGAGGAGGAAAAAAGACAGATTCAGGGAGACACTATGTAGCTGCCAAGGGAGAAAGACACTGGAGCCTTATTGGTAATGCCTAGTGGTGATGCACAGATGACTAGATTTGGATTAATTTAAGATGTAAGAGTTAGCTAATAAGAAGCCTGAGCTAATGGGTCAGTGTTATAATTAGTATAATTTCTGTGTGATTATTTGAGTCTGGGCAGTCAAGAATGAGAAAGTAGTTTCTATTTGCACAACCCCACAGAAAAAGTGGTGGAATGATTATAGGAGCCAGAGGGGTCGAGGACTCTATAAGTACACAGCTTACAGTTGATATCCCTGGGAGGCCTGCTCTTTTTTTTTTTTTTTTTTTTTTTTTTTTTTTTTTTGAAGGAAAACAAAGGAAAGGAAAGTAGATCTGTGAGAGAAAGGTGCTGGCAGGGGAAAGACTGGCGAGAGTAGAGAGAGGGGACACTATGGTCAGGAAGTGATGTACAAGAAAAGAATAAAAGAGAACAAAAGGAAACAGGAAAAAGATGACCCTAAATACAAATATGCCATTTAAAAAAGAAAGAGAAAAGAAGTGGCATGCTTATAAAAGATAAATAGTACATACTTCAATGGTTTTTTTCTTCAAATACCTAATAGCTTGTCAATATTTTGTATTTTATATGCAACACATAAACATTTATATTGCTAAATTATGGCTATGACAAGTAGTTTTTTATTTACTTGTTTGTTTTTCTTGATACAATTTAGTTATTTGCCCTAGGGTGGCCTTAAAATAGCAGCAATCCTTTTGCATCAGCCTCCAACATGCTGGCTCAAAGATTACTTTTAAAAATCTTTTAAATGACCCAGAATATAACCTTTCATAGAATAGTTGTTAAGATTCCTGTATATGGCCGGGCGATGGTGGCGCATGCCTTTAATCCCAGCACTTGGGAGGCAGAGGCAGGCGGATCTCTGTGAGTTCGAGACCAGCCTGGTCTACAGAGCTAGTTCCAGGACAGGCTCCAAAGCCACAGAGAAACCCTGTCTCGAAAAACCAAAAATAAAAAAAAAAATAAATAATAATAAAAAAAAGATTCCTGTATATGTTGAGTTTTTAAAAAAATCACATGAATTGATTGCTCATTTAGTACTTTGAAGGAAAATTACAGGGAAGTGTGTTTAAAAATAGATATTATCAGAGGCCTCAAGTTCCTCGAGACAAAATAAAATATTTATGAAGTTTATATTTTATTTTTTCTTGAAACTAAAAAGGGTTTCTAGGAAATACACATCCAAGATGTACATAGGATCCCATGTTTCCACATTTATATTTTATTATAAGTAAATGTACTAAAATTTACCAGTTCTTCACATACTAAAAGCAAGGCAGATCCCAGGGGATTTTTAGGTATTAGAACCCAACAATTTTTTCTCATTGTCCCTAATTAGTAAAGATATTCTCAATTTCCAGGTTACTGAGAAATTAGTGGTAGTATTAGAAATACCAGCAAAGCCTTATCTTTGATGTTGTGAGCTGGCAGAAATACATACACAATGATTATCCTGTCACATGTTCAGGCACATCTATAAAGTCACAAGATTTATTGGGAATCATTGGAAATTATTTTTTAAAATTTTAATTGAACAAAACTGTCTTTTCCAATACTAAAATTTGATATTAGTCTCCTAGAGGACAGTACAATTTTCCAAAAGTTATCACTACTTTTCTTTTGCTTATTTGTTCATTTCTTTTGATGCCAGGAATGGAACCTATGGCCATCTATATGCTAAGTTAAGGACATTATAGTCAAATTACATTCCTAGTTGAGTATATATCCTGCCCACCCCTTTCATTTTTCTTCTTTCCTCCCCTCTGCTTCCCTTCCTTTCCATTTCTCTCTTTTTTATCATTTCCCAGCTTTTCTGTCTTTTATCTTTCAGAATTATAAAGAAAATATGCAGCATTCAAATTTCTTAAAATTAATAGTCATCATTTTGAGGTGAGAGTACTGTAAATTCTAACCTAAAGCCCTTTTAAGATCATTCAGGTGATTTTTGGTCCCTTGCATCCTTTGTTTCTGCATTCTGTCCTACTTCATCAATCTCATCTTGGTTGTTTACTTTTGTAAATGTCTAGAGTATTTTTGCACCCATTTTTGGAAACCTTAGGATAAACAAAAAAGAAAAGTATATATCTAAAAGTACATTTTGAATGAAGGAAAAATATTAATTATGAGATATTAATAACTTCAAATCTACATGTATACTGTGTAATATTTTACAACGAGAATAAAATCAGGGAGGGTTGTTTTTGTCTCTGTGTATGTGACTTTAGAAAAATGTGTCTTGAATTGCTGCTAAATGGATTCTGTCATTTTCCAAACGCAACAAATGATGTTTGAATGTACTCTGTAATTGCACAGCATTTGCAAGAACACTCTTTTTTCTATCTGAACAAAATCTTGGGTTTCCGGGACTGAAAACTAAAAACAGGGAGGGTCTGTTGAAAAGAGTAGACATTTTTATTCTTCACAGAATAAAATCTAATTTGAAGACATCAACGTTTTCTTCCTCAGATTGTCAATGTATAATCATTGTTCAACCAAGCAAAAGTCCTCCATGCTGTATAATTTTCTGTAACTAAATTTTCACTTAAGGAAGGTAGAGTCTTTTTTTTCTCAAATAGAAGTTTATATGATGATTTGAACACAAGTAAAACTCACGCCCTAATTACAAACATCTTTGGTGCTTTTTCAAAACTGCCACATTTTTGTTAACACTTTCCATTTTACCAACTCTTTCTAAAAGTTAATTCTTTCTGCTGGCACCATGTTTCTTTTGAAACTGTGTTGTTCCAAATGTACTACTGATGCACTAGAAGCTGCATTTATTTCTTTAAGAGCATCATTTCTCTGTGTGTGTCAGTCTGTGAGTATGGCGAATGTGTATGTAATATATGTGGACCTATGTATATGCATGAGTGTTTGCCTACATGCTTGCATGCAGAGGTCAGAAGATAATTCCAGATTTCTCCTCTATCATTCTCTACATCCTTGAAATAGGGCCTCTCTAAATCTGGAGCTAGGCTGGTAGCCAGAAAGCCTTAGTGGTTCTAGCTCTGCTCAACTCCCCTACAGTGCTAGGATTACACACATTGATAATGTTTGGCTTTTAATATGGGTGCTGGGCATTTGATCCAGGTCCCATGCTTGAATAATGAGTACTTTTACCTAAAAATCCATCTTCCTAGTCCTAGGCATATTTGTTTCTGAGTAAGCCAGCTAACATAACATTTCTTGGCTTCAATTTGGAATAGTGGAGAAATCACATTTTGGGACCAGTAATTATTTTGGTCAATGAATAGGCAAGTTTCAATGGGTTTAAATTTGAAAGTCAGCTCCTCGATTGACTCCTCCTAAGTCAAAGTTGGTCATCTGCATAAAATTAAAGAAGAACTCCTATAATATAATACCATGACCTGAACTTAAGTTGTCCTTTCTTACAGCTTCGCTTTTGAAGACTTTTTTTCTGGAAGAGTTCATTTAGCAATAACCTCTGATTATCTCTGAAGAATCTGCTCTTGCTTCTGATTCTTATATTCATGAAAAACAAAACAAAACAATTGTGTGTGTTCTCCCTCTGCTATCTCCTATTGAAAGCAAAATAGCTTTTGAAAAAGGTTGACATTCATCTTGCTGAGGCAGACATTATTAACAAATAGAGCTTATATTTTCAAGCCAGATCAGTTCCTAGGGATGTGGCTTGAATCAAAAAGTACCAAATGTCTGTTTTTTATTGTAACCTTATTGTTGCGGAGACAGATAATATGCATTGCTATTATATTGCTGACAGGAAGACAGCTTCGGCCATCTAAAGGTCTAGAGGCCATTTTCTTTTGTTTTCATGTTCTTTTATCAATGACTTGTTAGACATAAACCTATTCTTTCCCCCTTGCAGATACCAGAACCTCAGCTTTTGGGAGGGAAATTGTAAGGCAGTTTTGCATGAGCAATCAACCTTGTGATGATCAAACAAAGTAAGTATGGGTTCATTGCAACCCGTGAAGGGATTACAAGAAATAGCTGTTATTATCACACATGAATGGTTTAGCTGGTGACTTTGGGGAAGAATGTTGAAGGTTGGGCCTGTTCTTCATTTCTGTGAATGGGGTATTTTGGCAAGGAAATTTCGATTTTGAAATCTTCAGTGTTCCTACCAAATCATATTTTTGCCACATCCTAGCTTTAGGCCTCTGGCTACTTCATATTTCTGAATCTGTTATCTCCTTTAGTAAAGTAGAAGAATGTTGTCAAAAATAAATGAGTTCTCTCAGTGTTGCAACATCATGTCCACAGAGATCATACAATTATTATTTGTTTGCCTCTCTTTCCAAGACAAGCAGGTGTAAACTGTAGTTCATGATGTTATCATGACTTGTAGAAATGCAAAGGAACAAGTAAAATCAGTCAGTGTCCAGAGAGATGGAATGACTCATGGGATAGAACTAGAGAACTTTCTAGAAATAGCCATTCTACTGAGATTTGGGGTGGATTTTCTTTTATTTTCATTTTTTGAGGCAGGAGTAGGAAGATCATTCAGTTTTCTAAGCCAGTCTCAGTTATAAAATAAATTTTAGGCAAGTTTGGAGGACAGAGAAAGATTGTGTTTCAAATTTATAGAAATAAATGGTATGTATTTTATAAACCCAGGCTAAAATATACGTACAGTGGTGATAAAGCCTCCTAACAGTCATAACACGATAAATACAAATTTAAATGAAAAATCAGGGACAAATAATGTTTGAGTTCTGTGAACTAACAAAGTAATAAAGAACCAAAGACAAGACCTTCATGTAAAACCCTAAGACTCACCATATTTATTACCTAAAGTTGAGGAGCAAGAGTGTAGGCTCACAGGAAGGAAGAGAATATTACAAGATTCTGGGTTTGAGAGTTTTCATTTTAAAAAACAAGGAAAAAAGAAGAGTCAAGATTTTAGGGCGTGATGAGGAAAAGTCATAATAATAAGAAATAGGATGTTCTGGATATGGGCTTTGGCACCAAAGGAAGAGAAAGGGATCCATGGAGGGTAGAATTACTAATGAGTAAGTAGCCTGGGCTGGGACTTAGAGACCATCCCTTGTGACATTTTGGAGTACCTCTCACAAACAGAAATGCATTTATATTTTGATCTAGTATGCATACGTAAGTCCACGTGCTTCTATTGAGAAAGAAAGAAAAGTTTTAAAAAATAAGAGCTATGCCAGATGTCAGGAACTTTTACTTTCTCATTGATATCAATTACACTTGAAAATGTTGATCGTGAAGTACTGAAGTGACTCCATGATTCACTGGTAGGTCAGGGCTTCCATTTCTAAAAACAGAACCCCCTTGACAGCCTTGGAATGTGTAACCTTTGGAAATCCCCCATTGGCCTATGACTGCAAGGACTGTATTGCAGAAGCTTCTGAATGCAGCAGTAAACCAGGCCTTGAGGATTAACTCTGGAAACAGTGACAGACTTCATTCACACCATACCTAATGTGACAATGAAGCTGCATAATAAATTATGTTTGCATATGGAAAAAGAATTATAACAAACACACAGAATTTTCTAGATTGTATTTTTGAGCAGAAACATACATTATTATTCAACCCATTCATGAAAACATTGATTATAACTATAAACCTGTACCACACATATAGACAGATTTCTTTCTAACAAAGCATTACTTTGTAAGATTTTTATTTTAACTCGTGTGTGTGTATATACACACTGTGTGTGTGTTGTGTCTATTTGGATGTGTGTGCATTTAAGTGTAGTACATGTAGAGGCCATAAGCATGAAATCCCCTGGAGCTGGAGTTATACGTAGTTAATTGTGAGCTGCCTAATTATAGGTACTGGGAGCCAAGCTTGAATCCTCTTAGAAAGCAGTATATGCTCTTATCCACTAAGCCATAGCTACAACATCACAGACAATGCATTCATAAATCAGAGATAACTATATGCTAACCTCTCAAATCTGCTACTCTTTTTTTGTTTTTAAACAGGGTCCTATACTGCATCTCACTGTGGGCTAAGAACTCATTATGTACCCTGGACTGGCCTCAAACTCATAGCTGTCTTCCTCCTTCAGTCACTGTAGTGCTGTGATTACAGTCAATAGCCACCCAGCCTGGCTTGAAAAATACTTTTATGCCTTTTGATGGGTATTTTTATTTATAAATATACAGACTCAAGCATACATTAACTATAGAGAAATGAGAAATCTCTTTTCTTCTGCACTTTAAGATTCAGAAATTCTGAAGCGGGCCTCTCCCATTCAGGGCTCAATTGCTTTTTTGACATAAAACTCCTGCCACCATTAGCTTCATAGGTCAAGCCACTTTTTCTGAGAGTCACCTTAAAAAGTTGTTATTGTAGAGAAATGTATTTTACAGAAAACTAGAAATTGTGAGTCAGAGCATTTGTGAAAGGGCATGATGTTTCTAAACATCTTCTGAAATAGAATAATACCATGGGAACATTTGTGAATGGTCTTCTAAAGTAAAATATAGAACAGGGGTGCAAAATAGGTATGCTACACCTCGGCTTGCACTTTGTGTAGCTAGAATGGCTTGCTTGCTTTTCATCGTCCTTCCAACTGTTGATCTCATAAATGATAAAATTAAGAGAAATTACCAAGATACAGTTTTCTGTATCTGATAAGAGAGAGTGATAAGTTAGTTAGTAGGTGAAACTAGGCTGTCAACTTTCTGTGGTCAGCAGAGAGGAAAATGGAGCTATCACATATCACACTCTGCATGAAATAAACTTAATTTCTGAGAAGCAAACCATTTACATATACATTCATTTACACATTCACTTTTGCAGTGTGTGGAGGTCACCCCAGGGTTTGGGGTATGCTTAGTCTACACTGCAGCATGCATAGCTGATTTGACATAGAGATTAGATGGATATTCCTCTTGAAGTGCTCCTTTAAGAGGAAGGGCAGGGCATTAGTCCGTTTTCTGTTGTATAATTGAATCTCACAACTTAGGTATTTATGGAGAAAATAGGGTTTGTCTTTTCTCTTTTTCATCTCAGAGTTCTAGGAATCTATGAAGATGGCTCAACTGTCAATATAGCATGCAGTGAGGGCTTTGTGCTGTTCTACTGCATGGTGGAGGACATCTCATGGGGAGACATAGCTAGCTGGAGAAAGCTGAGTTTTATACCAAACATATCTCCTTGATAGCTTGTTGATCCACTAATGCATTAATTTGTGGATGAATTTCCTACTCATGATGACTGAACCTTCATGACACAAACACCTTATAACAGTTTCACCTCTGTCTGTCTCCATCTCCCCCTCTCTCTTTTTCTCTCTCGCAGAGAGCAAATCCATGGTCTTTAGACGCTAGGCAAACTCTCTACCCCTGAGCTCAAGCTCTAAACTTGGCATCACCTCTCAATACTTCACCGGAGAGACTACATTTTCTTTGTTTTGAAGATTTATTCATTTTGTGTGTGTGTGTGTCTGTGTCTCTGTATGTTTTGTCTGCATGCATGTACACTACATGTGTGGCTGGTGCCCATTGAGGCAGAAGAAGGTGTTGAATTCTCTGGAACTGGAGTTAAAGATGGATTATGAACTGCCATGTTGGTGCTAGTAACTGAAAGCTGGTCCTCTGCAACAGCAGCAAGTACATTTAACCACCGAGCCATCTTTTCAGGCTCAAGATTAAATGGCATTATGAGTTCTGGTGGAGGCATCCAAATCCTTGAGACAAGGTAATGGGCTTAAATGAGTCTTCAGATTTCATAGACCTGGTGCTCATGTCATGCAGCCGGACGAGGTCTGTGTGCACAGGGGCACTCATAAGTGTAGATAGGATGGGGAGATCTAAGGATGTGGTGGACCAGGTTAAGTGTAATAGAGTCAGGGCCCTACAGAGAGGGCTTTAGAACAGAAGCAAAATGGTATATGACACATGCTCTTGCAGTTTGAAGTGATGGACCAGATTTCATATTGGAACATGGATGGATCTCATGGTTTCAGTACTGTGTGGGACAATGTGGAGTAGCATGAAACTAAAAACAACTTAAAAGTCCACTTGTACCTATAGGTGCATAAGCGAATGAGGACTCATTGGGGAGTGATGAAAGTGGGAAATGTAAGATGTATTAAGTATACTGTTGTTTATTTACAGACAGCAATATATATCTATATATGTATGGGTGTATATATGTGTATGTTTATATCTGCCTATCTATCTATCTATCTATCTATCTATCTATCTATCTATCTATCTATCTATCGTCTGTCTGTGTTGTTGGGGTTTCTGTCCTGCCTGGTTTCCACAGTTGTTAAATCCCAAAGAAATCACACAGAGGTCTACATTAGTTATAAACTGATTGGCCCATTAGCTCAGGCTTCTTAACTCTTATAACTTATATTAGCCCATTATTCTTGTCTATGCTAGCCATGTGACTAGGTACCTTATTCAGTGAGGCAATCACATCTTACTTCTTCTGTGGATGGGTCATGACTGCAGACCAAGCTTTCCTTTTCCCAGAATTCTCCTGTTCTCATTGATCCACCTCTACTTTCTGTCTGGTTGTCCTGCCTATACTTCCTGCCTGGCTTCTGGCCAATTAGCATTTATTTAAAATATAATTAACAGAATACAGAATATTCTCCCACACCACTTCCCTCTCTCTTTTTTTTTAAACAAAGGAAAATATCCATAGTCCACTTTTTGGGAATGTGGGCGTAGTTTTCCAGACTACTTCCTGTTGATTGGGGGCACTGATAATCTTATGGGGACCTAAAGAAAATTTATAATTATGATCAAGTTCTGACTGGAGTATTCTGTAAGGCTTGATCATCTCAGTCAGCATCTTGAATCTGTTCTGGATGTAGAACTCTGATATCTGGCCATCTGTTCTTACTGGAGATTTCTCAGGTGGTCTTTCTTAATCAAATCTGATTTTTCTGAACTCAGAATGAATCCATAACTTCTCATTTTCTGAGGAAACAAAAGCAAAACCTCTTCTCCAAAGTAACATACCTTTTGACTTCAATTTTAAAGTCAAGGTATTTTCAAAATACCTATCTCTTGGACCTCCCACAGGGCAGGGAAACCTGCTTGCTCTTTGGGCTGAGGAGGGAGGAAGACTTGATTTGGGGAGGGGGGGGAATGGGAGGTGGTGGTGGGGAAGAGGCAGAAATCTTTAATAATTAAATAAATTAATTAATTAAAAAAAAGAAAAGAAAAAAAATACCTATCTTGGATTAATTTATCAGCATTTATAAACAAATATCTTTTAGCAGCGGTTGCTAATTCCTCAGCGTTTAAGCAATTCAAAAGGAGCATAATAACATACAATATCCAGACTCTCAGTATATTTTTCATCTTCACATGGCTTTATTTTAACCTCTATTTCTTTTATTTTTACTTTTAATTTTTGGCTTTTTTGAGACAGGTTCTCTGTATATCTTTGGCTGTCCTAGAACTCTCTCTGTAGACCATGCTGTCCTTGACCTCACAAAAATCCACCCGCCTCTGCCTCCCAAGTGCTGGGATTAAAGGTGTGTGCCACCATGCCTTGAACTCACAGAGGTCTGTCTGCCTCTGTCTCCCTAGTGTTGGGATTAAAAGCATGTGCCATTACACCTTGAACTCACAGGGGTCTGCCTGCCTCTGTCTCCAAGTGTTGGGATTACAGGTATGTACCACTTTTAACTTATATTAGCCCATTATTCTTGTTTATGCTAGCCATGTGGCTAGGTACCTTATTCAGCGAGGCAGTCACATCTTACTTCTTCTGTGGATGTGTCATGACTGCAGACCAAGCTTCCCTCTTCCCAGAATTCTCTGGTTCTCATTGACCCTCCTCTACTTCCTATCTGGTTGTCCCGCCTATACTTCCAACCTGGCTACTGGCCAATCAGCATTTATTTAAAATATAATTGACAGAATACAGACCATTCTCCCACACCATTTTTGTCTCTCTATTTAAAAATAACAAGTTAACAAAAGTAATAAAGCCAAAGGACAAAATAAATTACATTTTGTACTTGTGGAGAGATATTCTGAGTAGTTACAGATGAAGAGGAAAAAATGAAAGCCTTAAAAAGATGTATTCATAAAGATCAAAGTTAGGAAAATAAATTTAAATTGAGAGAATGATAGAAGTGTAAAAAGGGAATATTTAAACTAAATTTTAAGTATAGTAATGTAATTAAACATCACTGGAACAGATTTGAATGACAAAAGATGTACAAAAGGTGTTTAACCATTGTCAGTATGGTTTATGATTTTTGGTTAATTTTAAATTTACTTCTATTTGATTGCTTTTTTCTGCATGTATTTCTGTGTTCCATCTGCATGTCTGGTGCCTGCAGAGGTCAGAGGAGGGCACCAGATCCTCTGGAACTAGAGTTACAGATGGTTGTGCGCTGCCATTTGGTTGCCGATAACTGAACTCAGGTCTTCTGGAAAAGCAGTCAGTGCTCTGGCAAAGTACTTTTAAACACTGAGTCCTCTCTCCAGCCAAGGGTATTATCATTCTGTGATTGTGTAGGATACGTTGGATGCTGCCAGGAAACCCTTGGCCTGTTCCTGTTTGACATATTCTGAGAAAGGAGATCCAGATGTCAGAGCAATGAGGTTTTCTAAAATTTGAGCTCTTGGGACAAATTAGACATGGAACCATGATACATTTTCTTATTTAAAAAAAGAATACTGGCTTTCTAACTATTAGTGGGAAAGATTGCAAATAACATCTATCTGACAATAATTAGTAATTAGTAATTGCTAGCTCCTAGTATTTGACTGAGACACCATTTTCTATTAAAAGCCATCAGGACTTACTGGAGAGATGGTTGATCTATAGGATAGGAAGTAAACAGGAAAGAAAATTCACAAGGAAACACAAAACCATTGTTGAAAACCTTGGGGAATATTAGGGCATCATCTCATTATTTTGACAATTGGTGCATAGACTAGAAGTCAGAGGCATTTATTTTGAATCCTCCCCTCCCCCCTTCTTCCTCCTCCTCTCTTTTCCCTCCCTTCTTCCCTCTCACTCTCCAGGAAATCATATTCTTATTTTCTCTTTCATACAAACTGTAATCAGTGTAACAAACACTTGAGCAGAGAAAGTTTTTCCCTAAGGAGATGTCATAGGTAGTAAATGGAGATAGGTGGATAGAATAAAACAGCATCCTTTTCTACCACCTAGTAAATTAAAGTTCAGTGCAAGGATCATCAATGGCTGATAACATTATTCACACAGAGGTGTCACATACCTCTAAATAGGAAACACTCACTACCGCTACCTCACAAACAAAATCAAACAAAAGACTAAAACCAAACTAATACCAAAACCTTGAAAACACAGACTAAGTAGTATGTTCTTATAATGCCTCATTTCCCTCTTGCAATTCAAAGGATAGGGAGATAGATATATGAAAGTGTCATACTGAAATCCATCTTTGTATGCTAATGTAAGCAATAAAAATAGGAATAAATTCAATAATACCATGGCCACACAATAAATAAAATTCACAATATAGGTTAACATATACAACAAACACTGTTGTCAATTCATAGTTGGGAAGTAAGTCAAGGTTGAGAGGTCAGAAGAGATTTGGGACACATATGAACCAGGGACTGTGTATGACTCCTGTTTTTTGTAATTTACTCAGGTATATGAGAAGACTCCATAACATATTAAGGGATCACTATCTTTCTTGGCTATGATGGCTATAATGTCATGAACTATTTAAGACACATATATTTAAATATTCATTAAAGTCAGAAAATGTCTTGAGCTTCCCTTCAAGTAGTCTAGGTGGGACAAGTAGGAGGAGGGCACAGATGAAATAAAATTTGGCCAAGAACTCGTAACTGCTATAGTTGCAGAATTGGCACATACAGTTTTATTGTACTCCTCTTTTATTTCATACTTGAATTATGCTTCTAAGTTTTTAAATTATAAAGTTCTAATACTAGGTGAGAAACTAAGAAACGCTAACCTATTATTTATGTGATAAGCTAAGAAAACATACTCAGGGGCTAAAGAGATGGCTCAGTGGTTAAGAGCACTTGATGTTCTTACATACTGGGATCTGATTCCTAGCACCAACATGGTACTTTGAAACTCTGTAACTCCCAGTTCCAGGGTATCTTATGTCTTCTACTGACCTCTGTGGGCACCAGGAACGCAGTGTCACAAATACATACATGCTGAATAAATATTCATACACATAAAATAAATATTTTAAATCTACAATAAATGGGAAATATAGTCAGCATATAATATATACTTGTATAAAAATGCCTTTATCTACCATAATACCATGTACAACAAATATATCTATTGAAAACATTTAAAAAAAACCTCTCAAAAACATGAAAGAAAACATGACTACAAAGCAACATATATTTTGCAAGAATACACACATATACACATATTTATATATGTGTGTATCTCTCTATATATATTTTATATATGTATGAAATATTCAGGAAATGGGTTTTCCAGGAGAGACAAAAATAGGATATACACAATGTGAATATATATTCACTTAAATATGCATTTATAATATTTAAGATATATTTGTATATTTATACATGATATAAAAGGGACTATAATAAACACACATTCATGTAGATGTAATATATAGTCTACAAGTGAATAAATACAGGTATCTGAACATAGATCCAAACATGAACCTATTTGCTAAAAGGAAGCTTTATAAGGATAAAAGATTATAATGTTCTATGAATTGTGGAGTATTATTAAATCAATCTTTTACATCCAAGATCTAAAAGAAAAAGAAAAAAACTAGTGTACGTAAAGAGAACAGATTCGTGCTACACGATTTGGCTCAGAAAATGAATACTTTTAAATAAATGAGTTAGAAAAGTGCTTTAAGAATTGAAGTTACAAACACTGTACAATATTTCTTGTAACTGCCATGCTATTCTGAAATATTCAATAGCAGTTCATCTCAGTGAATCAAAAATAAATCATTCCACTTTTTCTCATGAAAAATAGCAGCTATAATGCTTAATGTTGTTGTTCATAAGAGTCTTATTCTTCAAAAAAAATGCTAACATCTTTAAAGTCATTAAAATTCTGTCATCCCACTGCATTTTGTTCTCTTTTTTTTCACTTTGACTTGGTTAATTTCCATGTCCAAACAGAACTCTAGAATATTAATAGAACCTATTGTCAATTTTAAATAATTTAAATATGGTTAAGAATTCCACGTGTCCAAACCTCTATCTTTGCCATTTTCCAATGTGTAATTATACATAATTACTCCCCAGTTAGAAAAGTAGTTTCTCAGTCCTAAAGTGTCCATTTAAGAAATATATTATTTCTCTTGCTTCTAACTAAAATGAATCCTGTCACACATTTAAAATCAAATGCTAAGGAGTCATAGATTTTTAGGTTCGGATATATAAATCTCACTACAGATACATTAGTCTCCATAATAATATTGTCATACCCTGACTACGTCTAAAAATATTTTATGTACAGATGGTATATTAGGGAACTATGAAGAGTAGATACTCTAATGGAGGAAAGATTTTGTTGTGTCTTCTTCAAAACAAATGTGAGCACATGAATACTTTTCCATTTTTAATTTCTTATTTTATTTTATTTTATTTTATTTTTATTGTACCACTGGAGTTCAAACCTAGGCCCTTATACATGCAAGCCCAAACTTCTGTACTAATATATACCAGTCAAAGCCTTTTTAAAAATTCTTTTAATATTTTATTTTTTTCCATTCTATGTTACATATAATAATTATGAGAATGGCAAGTCTCCAGATAAAAGGTAGAAAATAAGGTAGTGTTTTCTTTGGCACAATTTCCTTTCCCGGAGTTTTGTTTTAGATTAGTGCTTGGTACACACAGTTTGGGAGATGGTGTTGGCACCTGGATAATGCCAACAACAGCAGCATGAAACCCATTAAACCTTGTTTGTAGCTGTGATTTAGAGCTTTCATGTTCTGAAACAGATGTAGCCATTGGTAAATTTACAGAAGAAAATTATGACCATCTATGAAGACACACTCTGAGGTTTTGGAGTAAAGGACCGTTATACAGCATAACAACTTCTTTTGAGAACTAATCAAGGAGAGGCACATTAAATTCAGCTATAGGACATAAATTAAGATAATCTTTCATTTGAATAATCTAATTTTAGGGGAAATTAGAACAGTCAATATCAGTTCAGAAATAGTATTTGTGCACATGTTGTATATCTGACTTGGCAAACAAATAACATTTCCTCTCAAGAACTTGTAAATAGTCTAGGTTGTTAGCATCTCCTTGGAGAGAGGAAAGGAGGGAGGGAGGAAGGGAAGAGAGAGAGGGAGAGAGAGAAAGATAGATAGATAGATAGATAGATAGATAGATAGATAGATAGATAGATAGAGATCCGAATTAATTCTTATTAACCAATAAAACTGGAACCAGAAGCCACAACTGGAGCACTGGAATTTGTAGTCCAAAGGCAACTTTTCTTTGGTTGAGGTGAGAGAGACCCCAATAACCTGGGCATCCGAGTGAGCCAAGAGCATTCAGAAAGCTGTACTTCTGGCCAAGGTACTAAACCACCTCTGAAAAGCTCATGGTAAAGGAACAAATTCCATCAGCTATCATGAACATATGTTTTCTTCTTTAGCCTAGATTTTGCCTCCCAATACAGGGTCATCTACAGTCAGTGACTTTCTCAAATCATGCCTACCTGTCATGATTAATACCTGTACTCACTGCCAGACCCAGTTACTCAAGATACTGTCTATTGCACCTTCAGTGGTTGACTGCCATGTTTGTCATGAAATACCCAGTACCAGTTCTAAGTTGAGTAATCTTCATTTAGGACACCCCCATACAACTGAAGCAAATGCAAATGTCAGATGCTGCGACTCAGTGACATTCTTTAATGATAACCCCTAGAGACTACTCGATGGCTTCATGTTAACATAATAGCAGGCAGTTAAGAATCAACACTTTAAAAGAACTAGGGATTATGTTAGGTTGCATTGTATGCAGCTATGTAACTTCAGGAATGTTAATTTTTCTAATCTTCAGAATTTAGAAATCATAAAGCTATAATCTTACAATTAATAAAAGGCATAAGGGTGTTTTGTTTTGTTGTTTATTTGTTTTATTTTAGCACAATGAAGAGGATATGGGGAACATCTCTATGAATGTGAGGTCAGCCTAGCCCATATAGAGAGTTCCAGGACACCAGGAATGCATAGTGAAATACATAGTCTCAAAAATTAAACAAACGAAGGAATGGGTAGAGCAGATTTCCACACTTGTAAAAGAACATAAGAACCTAATAACACAAGAACCCTTTCAAGGATCATAATACACGTTTAAATTCATTTCACCCCTTTCCTACAAGGCTTAGATAACCACCTAATACCTCCTACAACTCTCCCTACTTCCCCAAGCCCACTTTCCTTCAGGTTTCATATCTTCCTTTTTCTTGTTAGCAATAACCACTTAGGTCCAATTACTGTAGGACAAATGTACTACATCTTATATTCTTTAAGAAATTAATCTATCTTGTCACATTTTGTGTTTGATTGAGACTTGCCATATGACCAAATCTGGCCATAGCCTTCTATTTCTCCTGTCCCAGCCTTATAAGTGCTGGGATCGGGTGTGTGTGCGTGTGTGTATGTGAGTGTGTGTGTGTGAGAGAGAGAGAGATCACATCTAGAGATTTAATTAATAAATTTTTAAAACTACTGCTATTGTAAAAGTTATGCCTGATCTTTGTAGAAAAGGTCAAAAATAGAGATTTTTTTCTCCAAACCATTCCTTTAACTACAGCTCATAATTAATTGTTTTGGGCATGTTCCCAGTACTCTTTTCTGTTTAAATATTTTGTATAGGTTAGTGAAATCACATTCCTATATACTTTTTGAAATCTTCTACCATTATATCACAAATATTTTGTCATAATATTTCTGGGATAAAAGTACTTATGGGAATTGTGTGTATTAATACACCTGGCTATGTTTTAACTTGATTTTATTTATAGACACATTAAATTTATCATTGTTTATATGTCATAAAATATTCTTCTTCTTGACTTTCAATCCTTCATAAATGGCAAAATCCTTCTTAGCTCTCAGCCATATGATTCCAGGCAGTAGACTGTGAATTGCTGATCCAGCACTATAATAACAATAAACACGGCACTGGAACCAACCCCCTTGATTTGATTATGTTGTTTCCTAACTATGTAACTTCAGGCAAGTTCCTTGACATTTCTATGTCTTGGTCCCTCCGCTGTGGAATGACAACACCCCTTTGCAGGATTTTTGAGGGGTGGTGTGATTAGCAAAGGCCATGTTAATATTTAATAAACACTATTTTTTCTTGGCATTGATAATGTCATTATATGTCCATGTCTATGCCATCATGGTTTGAATGGCATAGAGGGAGGAGTCACCAGTAGGCAAAGAGTCACTGTATCAAACTTCCTGAGTTTTTCTGGGTAGACTCTTTCACCACTTCTACTCCTGGGGCAAAGCAATAGTACATAAAACATCATAATTTATTCATATAAAAAGGGCCCTTTGTAGTTCCAGCTATGGCTAAATTGTATACAGACAAAATACCTTTTGTGAAATGTTCTGGAATTTGGTAACCACTTTTCACATTATTTCTATAGAAAACTGAGTTCTGTGTTCCAATTTCTGGCTTCTAAACTAATAATTAGAGAATGCTATGGTCAGAAGCGAGACTATTGAGCTACCCCTGGATAACGAAAAGAACAAGAATAAAGGCAGTTGTCAAGAAATAATGTTCTCACAATTGGGGGCTCAATATCTTTCACCAAATGATGACTATTGTAAAACTAAAATTCATTAGAAAATGATGCGTCAAAACTTGGACAGCTCATTCACTGACACATTGAAACCATAGCTCAAAATGACGCTTTGAAAGGGCACTGTTTGCCAGATGCTATTTTTCTAGCTGTTCCTAGCAGTGGTTTTTAGCAAAGCTATTAATGGTTACACAACAAAGCCGTATCAAGTGGCTCATTGATAATGAGGGAGTTCTCGCTTCTGTTACTAGATACATGACTGATTGGAACTGGTGCTCAGCTTTTCAAATGCATTCTAAATCGTGAAGCTTCTAACTGGAAAGAATGCTTTATTGAAGGATTGGCCCACACCTTGAAGTGTAGAAACAGTGCTGCCTGTCACATCCCTTTCCTTCCTTTCTTCTTGCTGTTTACCAAAAGGCGTCATTAGCTCCCTCTGTATTCATTATTTTTTTCATTGGTGTGACAAAAGAGGTAGCAAAAGTGACTTAAGGAAGACAGGGGTTATTTGGACTCTCAGTCTAAAGGGATGCGCTCCCTTGCAGCAGGGAAGACATGGCAGTGCAAGCATGAGGTAGCTGGTAACAGCCACAGTCAGGAAGCAGAGAACAAGGGCAACAGATGCTCAGCTAGCTTTGTTCTTTTTATTCAGAGGAAGAGATCAGCCCATGGTATGGGGCCTTTTCAGTTAGAGGTGGTCATTCCTCCACAATCAACCTAAACCTTCTCATTAACATGCCCAGAGAATTGTTTCCATAGTCATTTAAATTCTGTCAAATTGACAACCAAGAGTTAATCACGTGTTCCTTTCTCAATCATCTGAAATTTGAGAGGCTGTAGCTTTAAGTTAATCCTTGGCTCATTAACATCCTTTTACCCTTTGTTTGGCAGCTACCCAATTTCCAAGGAGTCATGTCCATCAGAATTAATTTTGGAAACCTGTGGAGTTTTCCCTTTTTGTACTTGGTTCATGGCAATCGCCACAGGCCACATCCCATCCAGGGAGACTTTGGTGTATCTTTTGGTCCTGATGGCAGACAGAAATGAGAAAAGCACTTATTCAGCTGTGGCTCCACAGGGAATGGCTGGGTTTGACACAGCCATGGAGCATATCTTTAAAATCAACAAAATTCAACAATCCAATATGCTGACAAATTGGGGTGACAGACAAGCAATGAGTTCAATTGGATTATATATAAATATTCACAAACACAACTGGTCCTGAGAATATAAAAGAGGGTAAACCCAAGGAAAAACATATAGTTATCCTCCTGGCTATGGGAAATAGACAAGATTGCCGGGCAAAAAATTGGAATCTTGGGGGTGGGGTGGGATGGGGATGAGGGGTGATGGGGAGAGAAAAGTGTGAAGGAGAGGATGAGGGGAACTGGGGGAATCGGGGTGATTGGGGATAAAGGAAGGTTGGATAGGGGAGCAGGGAAACTCATACCTTAGGTAAGGGAGCCACCTAAGGGGTGGCAAGAGACTTGAACTTGGATTGGCTACCAGATGCCCAGGGCAATGTCCCCAGTTAGTTCATTGGGGCACCTGAGGATAGGGAACCTGAAATGAACCTATCCTATAATCATACTGATGAATATCTTGCATATCGCCATAGAACCTTCATCTAGCGATGGATGGAGATAGAGCCAGAGACCCACACTGGAGCACCGGACTGAGCTCCCAAGGTTATAATGAGGAGCAGAAGGAGAGAGAACATGAACAAGGAAGTCAGGATCATGAGGGGTGCACCCAACCACTGAGACAGTGGGGCCGATCTATTGGGAGCTCACCAAGGTCAGCTGGACTGCTACTGAAAAAACATGGGATAAAACTGGACTCTTGGAATGTGGCGGACAATGAGAACTGACGAGAGGCCAAGGAGAATGGCACAGGAACTTTCAACTGGCGATAGATCGAGAGAGAGACAGAGACCCAAATTGGAGCAACGGTCTGAGCTCTTAAGGTCCAAATGAGGAGCAGAAGGAGGGAGAACATGAGCAAGGAAATCAGGACCATGAGGCGTGCACCCACCCACTGTGACAGTGGAACTGATCTATTGGGAGCTCTTCAAGGCCAGCTGGACTGGGACTGAATAAGCATGGGTTGAAACTGGACTCTCTGAACATGGCGGACAATGAAGGCTGATGAGAAGCCAAGGACAATGGCACTAGGTTTCGATCCTAATACATGAACTGGCTTTGTGGGAGCTTAGCCTGTTTGGATGCTCACCTTCCTGGGCCTGGATGGAAGTGGGAGGACCTTGGTCTTCCTGTAGGGCAGGGAATTTGGTCTGCTCTTCAGTATCGAGAGGGAGGGGAAATGGACTGGGGGGAGGAGAAGAGGAGTGGGGATGGGGGAGGGGAGTGAGGGGAGGGGGCAATGTGTGGGAGGAGGGGAGGGAAATGGGAAACGGGGAGCAGTTGGAAATTTTAATTAAAAAAGAATAAAAAAAAATGGAAAAAAAACATTCTTTTCATTAAGGGGACTGCACAAACTTGAAGTTGTCTGTGCTTGGATAATTAAGAAAACTATGGCTTATTTAAATGATAGCTTGTGACTTCCAGGTAAAGTACATAATGGATTGACTGTTTCACCCTTTTCATTTTAAGTTCAAATTTAATCTGTAGGCACGGGAGAATATTTTCAAATTTGCCATTGTTTTATATTTTAAACTTAGTTTATTATCTTCTGAGATTATCTAGAACTTGGGAAAGTTTTGTTAATTATTTTAGATAAGAACTTTATATTACTTAAACACTAAGTAGAAAGAATAAAAATATACTTGATTAAAATGTTTTACATTTTTGAGGGTATTTGGATTATGAAGGTGTAAATTAGGTTAAGTATTTTTAAAGCCCCTTACTACAAATTTCTAAAATAGGCTGAAATCTACTTAGATACTGAACTCGAAGCCCAGAGAGAAATCTTGAAGCAGGTCATTTGGTAGAATGTTTGTTTAGGCAACATAAAACCCTGGGCTCCCTCTCCTGTACCACATATTATTAGATGTACAAGCCTGAAATCCCAGATCTTCTGGTGTGAATTTGGAAGGCTCAAAAGTTCAAGGCCATTCTTGTTTATATAGTCAATTTCAGGTCAGTCTAGAATACAGGAGACCCTGCTTCAAATGAATGAATGAGCAAATGAAGACACCCAAATTAGGAATTTGTGATTTTAATATATTTGTTGATACTTATGTTAGCAAAGCAACATCATTAAGGTATATACACAGACTTATTAAAATCAAAATAAAAAGATGACAAGAATCTTTTTTAATTGTTTTTATTGAGCTATATATTTTTTCCTCTACTCTCCTCCTTTCCTCTCCCCTCCCCTTCTACCCTCTCCCATGGTCCCTATGCTCACAGTTTACTCAGAGCTTGTCTTTTTCTATTTCTCTTGTAGATTAGATCCACATATGTCACTCTTAGGGTGGGTCCTCATTGTTGTTTATGTTCTCTGGGATTGTGAATTGTAGGCTGGCTTTTCTTTGCTTTATGTCTATTAGTCACTTATGAGTGAGCACATATGATATTTGTCTTTCTGGGTCTGGAAGACCTCACTCAAAATGATGTTATCTAGATCAATCTATTTGCTCACAAATTTCAAGATGTCATTATGTTTTCCACCACTTTGTAAATATATCACATCTTCTTTATCCATTCTTTGCTCAAGAGGCATTTAGGTTGGTTCCAGGCTCTGACTATGACAAACAATGCTGCTATGAACATAGCTGAGCACATGTCCTTGTGGTACATAACTTTAAATGGAAAAGCAAAAAATCCAGGCTAACCAAAGTCAAGAATCATATAAGGTGGATTAGCCTTGAGTGATTCCTTCCTAAGTAAATGTATTTCTATTACAACTGTTTCCTAAAGCACAGGTGTGTGTTCTGGGACTAGATCTCATTTGTTCACTACTTATTTGGGTGGTTTGTAACATGTTTGTGCCTTTGGTAGTTTAGCTAGATCACAGACCACCTCAGAGAATAAAGTTTATAAACAGGTGTACTGAACTAAACAGAGAATTCTCATCAGAAGAATTTCAAATGGCCAAAAGATACTTGAGGACCTGTTCTTCTTCCTTAGCTATCAGGGAAATGCAAATCAAAACAACTTTGAGATACCATCTTACACTGTCAGAATGGCTAAGATCAAAAACACTAATGATAGCTTATGCTGGAGAGGTTTTGGAGCAAGGGGAACACTCATTCATTGCTGGTGGAAATGCAAACTTGTGCAACCATTTTGCAAATCAGTGTGGTGGTTTCTCAGAAAACTGGGAATCAACCCACCTCAGGATCCAGCAATTCCACTCTTGGTAATATATCCAAAAGATGCTCAATCATACTACAAAAGCATTTGTTTAACTATGTTCATAGCAGCACTATTTGTAATAGCCAGAACCTGGAAACAACCTAGGTGCCCCTCAACTGAAGAATAGATAGAGTGTAGCACATTTGCACAGTTTAGAGTCCTACTCAGTGGTAAAAAACAATGACATCTTGAATTTTGCATGCAAATGGATATAATTAGAAAACACAATCCTGAGTGAGGTAACCCAGACCCCCCAAAATGAATATGCTATGTACTCATTCATAAGTTGATACTAGTCATAAACAAAGGCCAACAAGCCTATAGTTCAGGATCCTAGAGAAACTAAGTAATAAGGTGAACCCAAAGAAAAACATATATAGACCCACCTAGAAATTGGAATCAAACAAAAATTTAGGAACAGGGAGGCAGGGGGTAGAAAAAAGGGTAGAAGGGGGGTTGAGGAGAACTTGAGGGAATGGGATAGTTGAGATGGAGAAAGGACAGATATGAGAGCAAGGAAAGAGAAATCTTGATTGAGGGAGCCATTATGGAGTTAGCAAGCAACCTGGCTCTAGAAAAATGCTCAAGAACCCACAAAGATGACCCCAGCTAAACCCTAGGCAATAGAGGAGAGGGTGTCTGAACTGACCTTACCCTGTAGTCAGACTGATAATTATCTTAGATATCACCATAGAACCTTCGTCCAACAACAGATGGGAACAGAGGCAATGACCCACATCAGAGCACTGGACTGAGCTCCCAAGATCTAGTTGGAGTGGAAGGAGTGAGAATATGAGCAAGGAATTCAAGATCATGAGGGTGTCATCCACAGAGACAGTTTTGTTGAGCTAATGGGAGCTCACCAACTCCAACTGGACTGGGAATGAATGAGCATGGGAACAACCAAGCCCCTTTGAAGGGGGTTGACAGCTGGGGCAGACTGAGTGGCCACTGATAGTGACACTGGGATGTGTCTCTACTGCATATACTGGCTTAATGGCATCCTATTCTCTTTGAATGTAAACCTTGCTCAACCTAGACTTAGTAGGAAGGGCCTTGAACTTTCCACAGGGTGGGGTGCATGGCACTCCCTTAGGGTTAGAGGGGTGAGGGGAGGGTCTGTGGAGAGGGAGGGGACTGAAAGGAGAGGAGGAAGTGGGAATTTGTATGGTATTTTTTTAAGTAATAAAAAAAGTAAAACATACAGTAGTACAAAGGAAATCGATCAAATTAAACTATACATATCAAAATATTTTACAAAGACTATGGTAGATCTCTCAATCTTATCACTAATGACATTTGGAACTAGCAAATTTTACTTGGGTGGGAGACTGTTGTGTGTCATCCCACTCTCCTGATTAGACATCAATAGAACAACTCCTTTTTCTAATTATGACAGTGAAAATTGTCCACACACATTGTCAAATGTGACCTGAGGCAAAACTCCTTTAATAAACAGACACTGTGCTATAGTTAAGAAGTGTCCTCCATTGTTAGCACGTATAATGAGACAATATAGTAGAGTCATATGAGTTTCAAAACTTTGAAGCAGTAGAGAAAATAATGATGCATCTCCAAGGCAGAAGAGATGGTCAGCCACTAAAGGTTAGCCTTACAAACCAAAACTGATACTTCTTCCCAAACCAGAATGTGACATTATATGCATGGGCATGTCATTTCTATTAGTGACTATGTTACAGGGACAGCTAGTATTACCTTACTGTGTTGTTTTCAGTCCTGACTGAAGAAATTTCTCACTAACAGTCAAAGATCACAAAGGATATAAATGAAACTATCCCACTGAAGCTTATAGTCTTTGAATTGTGTCTACAAACATCTTAGCAATCTGAGTAGGGCCTTCTTGTTAAGTTTAAATATAATAAAGGTGTGAGGCTAAGTTAGTTGGTCTTTATGACATAAATTTTAAGAGACCACAGAGGTCCCCTAAATTTAATATGCTGTTTTACAACTGAAAAACACTGGTTCAGGTAGAGAAAGTCATTTCTTCAAGGTCACACAATTGCTTACTGGGAGGAATGGGACTTAAGCTGCCTTGTGTACAGATAACAACATTCCCTAGGGACCCATACTGACAGATTTTCTCATTTGTTTTTCCTGACAATTGGCTGACCTCCCAAATTCCACATATTCTCAGATCACAAATTCTTTCTCAAACAATAGATGTGATCCTTGACCCCTGAACCTTAATTGATTGTGAATTTTTGATAAAACTTTAAGGACTAAGAGACCAAGAACTAAATCTGAGGGCTGTAAACAAAGTATTAAGACAATAAATGGGGAAGGAAGGTCACAGGGAGTAATGAGAAGGTCAGATCTAACACCTTCATCAGGGATTTGGATGAGGGCAAAGACAGGAGCATGAAGCAGCTATTGTTGAATACTTTCCTTAAGATGGAGGAGTTAGAAGTATCAGAGAAGGAGCAAACAATATAAAATCACGCAGAGGACCATGAGCAAGGACAGGAGATAAATGGTATCTGAGTTTGGAAGACAGCTGACAGACTGCCATTAATATCAGTGTTATCAACTAATGCTGATATTGTTATTATTGGTACTGAATAATATGTCAAGATCCTTATAATCCAAAGTATCCTTGATTCAACAATATAAACATTGCCTGACAGTTTCTGTAAAATCCAAATCTCAACTCCTCTCCAAACTTTAACACCAGAGCCCACACATTGCTATGTCTACGATCCCAAACGTACTGCAAGCAATCACCCTGAGAACAAGGGCCAGTTATTAATCATAGCTATACCCTCATGACTAATGTGTTGGATGATTGATAAATGTTTGCTAAACAAAACACGTATTCGAAAGGCCTGCAGTGATCCCTGTCTCCTATTACCCACTGCCTTGTATAATATCATGTCCTTTAAGTTGCTTTTACCTAATGGAATATGGCAGCAGTGAAGAGATAACTTTCCGTGATTAGGTTGCAAAAATGATGATTTCTGTCTGCCACTCTGTCTAGTCTTTTTAGGTAGAATATTTTTACAAAATAAGCAGGGATGCTAGAAAGGCTAGCTTGAGAAAGAATTTAAGGGCTGCCTCAGAAGAACTGCTAACATACAATAGGGCCCTCTCCAGTGAAACAAGTCTAGACTACAGCAGACTAGACTAGACTACAGCAGTAACTACAAAGTAACGATGATGCATCTATTTCACAAGGGTCAATTTTCAAATACTCCATCCTGATGTAGGAAGACCTTCTGTCTATGTGTTGCTTTTATTGGTTAATGAATAAAGAAACTGGCTTGGCCTGACAGGGCAGAGTAGAGCTAGGCAGGAAAAACTAGACTAAATGCTGGGAGAAAGAAGGTGGAGTCAAGGAGAAGCTAGAGGGGAAAGGCAAAAGCTGCCAGCCAGAACCTTGCTGGTAGGCCATGAGCCTCATGGTAAAATATAAAATAATAAAGATGGGTTAATTTAAGAGATAAGAGTGAGCTAAAAATGTGCATAAGCTAATAGGCCAAGCAGTGTTGTAATGAATATAGCTTCTGTGTGATTATTTCTGTTCTGGGCAGCCAGGAACAAACAAGTGGCCTCCTACAACACCAATCCTCTCAATCATTTGACTGTACGCTTTAGAGAGAGCCTGGGCTAGAGGAATCAGCCATATTCAAATCCCTGATCCATAGGAATTCTGAAATAACAAATACCAATTGTTTTAAAATATAACAGAAGATACATTTTCATCTTGTGGTGGTCAATGTTGATTATAAACTTGATGATATTTAGAACCAGAGTGAAAACATGTATCTGGTCAAGTTTGAGGTATGGTTTTGGTTGGGTTAACTCAAGTTGGAAGACCTACTCTAAATATGAGTGGCACCATTCTGTGGCCTGGGGGCTTGGATAGAAAAAAAAGGAGAAGGTGAGCTGAGCACCAGCATTTGTCATGCTTCCCTTCCTGACTGTGGCTACGATGTGACCAAGTGCTGCAAACTCCCGTCTCTATGATTTATTGCCATGATGAATGAATTCTTGGAGCTATAAGTCTTTCTGAAGTTGCAGTGATGAGACAGTCACCTAATACAAGGATCATGCAAAATTGCTATTAAAAGGAGTGAGAAAAGGGAAATGTTTGTTTGACTCATAGTTCTACAAGTTCCAGTCCAAGGCCTCCTGCATGAACTGCTTTTTGAGTGGGCTGAGTGAGGATACCACGACCCTGGGAGAATGTGGACCAGAATTTGTTTACTTCACAGAAGGCAATAAAGCAGAAAAACAGAATAAAGAAAGAGCCTAGCTTTCAAGGATTTTCCCTAAATGACCTGCTTTTTCCAACTGTTCTCCAACTCTGAAATTTTCTACTACATCCCAATTTTGTCATCATATTATGAATCTGTAAGGGGATGAATCCATTTTGATGAGGTTGAAACCCTCTTGGCCTGCAATGGTTAGTTTTGTCAAATATGACAGTATCTAAATTCACTCGGGAGACAGGTCTGTTGGTTTGTCTGCGGGGGATTATAGTGATTGCATCAATTGAGGTGGGAAGACCTTCCCAGGGTCTATAGCATCATTTCCTAACTGGGATCCTGAACTGTCAGTAGCTGCTTTGAGCTACTGCTGCCTTGACTTCCCTCCTTGATGAACTGTACTTTGGACTGTGAGCTCAAATAAAATAAAATAAAATAAAATAAAATAAAATAAAATAAAATAAACAGCAATCTTTCTCCCTTAAGTTGCTTTTGTTAGATTATTTGATCACAACAATAGGAAAGGAAACTACAACATGGTTCAAACATTTTTTAAAAGCCTATCAGCTCTTAATGCTATACTGGAAAGAACAATTTAACAGTAAGAACTAGAGGGGATGTTTCATATATAAACTGTATCAAGTACAAAATGGTGCTGTAACTAGTTATTCCACAACAGATAAATAATACATTGGGAGAACAAGCATAGACATGTCAATAAATGAGTGACGTAAGGTAGTCCCGAGTGTTCTTAAATGCCAGGCTAAACAAGAGGAAGAAAAAGAGTCCTTTTATAGTGGTTTACTTAAGGACTTCTGATGCTTATTACAGCCAGTGTGTGGTTGCTGTACATGCTATGCCGTTAGCGCAAAGGGTGACGAAGCTTCTTGTGCAGAGCAAGAATACTATCTTTCTGCTCAGCCTGTTTCTTAACTGTTTTCTCCTGAGGGTAGCCCAGTGCTTGCTGGGTCAGGCCGCAGAGGCTTTATAATCACATCAGGAGTGGAAGAAGTTACCAGAGGGCAGAAAACAATAAGGAAGAAGAGATATCTTAATTTTGGCAGCTACTTTCTCCTGGGGTCTTCATCCTAGATTTGCTCTCCTGCTGCACAGCTCTAAATATTTTTGCTATGTTATTTTATACTAACTGGACTCTCTGCATGGGATGCAATAGATAATTAGTAAACACTATTTTGACAAATGAAAGAATGAATGAATTAAATAGCAAATTTGAACTCACTGCAGTGAATTGCAAACCCTTGAAATCAGGGCAACACTGGGGACTTTCTCCCACTTCTCATGGTATGTACCACAAAACATGGTACATAATCATTAGCTAATAAATTTCTTGTCGTTCATTGGTTAATGGGTCATAACAAAAAGGTTTGGAAATGCCAGGGACTATTGCATATGAGAAAATTTCATTTCCCGCATCAAGCCAAAACCATTTCTTCAGCTTTAGAATGAGATTTTAAAAACCCTGTGTAAGATTTGAGAGAGAGAAAAAAAATCCAGTGATACCATGTCAGCTCTGCAAGGGGCTTTAACTAGTAGACTACAACACATAAAAACAGCATATGCATTACTGTGGTTGCAGCCATACTGTTAGAACTTACCTATGCTGTATTTTTAACCAGTATATCGACCAAGAACACGTTATACTTTTTTATGTCTATTCGCCATGTAATTATTGAAAATAGATAAAAGGCATTGATTCTGAATGGAAGAATTTTCATAAATGCAAAGCAAAGGACTGGAGTGGTAGTTCCATGGATAAAATGCTTGCCTTGGAAGCTTAAGGACCTGAGCTATATCCTTAGAACCCATGTTTTCAAAAGCCAGGCATGCTGACACACATTTATTGTACCAATGCTAAGGAGCTAGGGAGATGTGTCTGGAGCTTGCTGGCTACCATGTTTTTCAAGCTGTGACAGATCCCATCTCAAAAATCAATGTGCATGCATTTAGAAGAATAACACACAAGGTTTATCATTAGTATTGTCACGTGTTGAAATATGTACATAGGTATCTGCACATGCACATGCCTCCCACTCCCAGTCCTCTCCAATACCCCCCACAAACACCCAAGTTTAAGGGCATGTGAAGACTGATCGCCTTTCTCTCTTTGTCACACACAGGATTAATAAAGATCACTTACAGTAACAGAATTTAACAGTAACAGAAGCAGTATTTGTAAAAATCAAAAATGGCAAGTAATGTGAACAAAATGAAGATAAAGACCAGGCAATTGGTACATAAACACCTCCATGGAGTTCTGTAGGTGAGAACTCCTCTTTGGCATTTTTCGGCAACTGAACAGGTAGGCACAGCTTTTGTAAAACAGTATGGGGAAGGTGGGGCTGCCAAAATTACCCAACCGTTATTTGTCTTTCAAGCCATACCAACTATAACTTAACAATTTCAAAGGCAAAACAAACAACTGGGTCCTGATTTTCTTACAGGATTTTTTTTTATTTTTTCCACATTTCAAATTTTGATTTCAGCATTTCAAACTCATGAAACTGGTTGGATGGACTAAATACTGTCAAACTACAACATACTCTCTTTTATGACTTCTAAATCTAGGTCCAGGACTCCTGGGACTCCCAGAAGGTATGTTATAATAGATGGAGAATTTCCCAAGTGCCACCTATGAGTGTCTCCATTTGACAAAATGTACACAGATGTAGAAAATGACATCATCTGAAACCATGAGGCATGGTTTTGGCTTAGAGATAAAAAATCAGATTGTTTTTTCACAGAACTCCTAGTGGCAATTAAAAATCTTCCTGGTATCATTGTCTCTCCTGGAAACATTAGATCTCCCACTAATTGTGATTTCCTTGATGTTGCCAAAGGCACTTTCAACGTTGAACCACCAGATGGCTAGTATTTTTCCAGGAAGATGGAGAGGCTACATTATGCAGGCTGGCCTCAAAGGAAAGAAAAGGGTATCTCAGAGGAGGCAGGAGATGAGTGAAAGTGATACTGAGACTATTTCCTGGTCCTTCAGAAATGGACTCTCTGGAGTTCATAGATTCTGAATCTTATCAACTGCTAATGATGGTGCTTAGCCCAAGGGGCACTTGGTAGCTAAAGTGGCAAATCTAGGCATGGATTAAGAATAATCCCTAAGGGGAGGATGTCATTGTGAGCTGAGCCACTCACTTGGGCTGCTCCAGATTCCAGGAGCAAATGCTAGTATTGAAGGAGCTGAAAATTGAAATTCAGGGCAGATGACAGCTAATGTCAAACTGTACTCAGTTTTTACTTCTGGGACAGTAACACACGAGACTATACTTTGATGAATTGGTCACACAGAGGGAACTAAGTCATGGGAGGCAGCTGGTTAGGTTTCTGTATGCTTGTGGGGACTGTTAGTCAGTGGTGCTCCTGCAAGTATACATTGGCAAGGGCCTTCAACTTCAAATTGCCTCTCCTGTAGCACTCCAAGAGTGAGGGGCTGCAAACTGTAAAATCTTTTAGGAAATGAGAAACAAATTTGATCGAAAATATACAAGGCATTCTTACAACTTGTAATTAAGAAAACGAAAGACCTGATTTTAAAAGAATAGGGAAATTTGATTGGCTGTTTCTCAATAGAAGTTCTGCCCCCACATTCAATTCCATCTTTACCTACTTTCTGTCTTTGCTGGTTTCTTTCAGTGCCTAGGCTTGACTATTCTGGAACTTGCTCTTCAGACCAAACTCAAACTCAGAAATCTGCCAGCCCATGTCTTCCCAGTGCTGGGATTAAAAGGGCACACAGCCACACCTGTCTCTAAGCTTTTCTTTAATTTCTTTTCACAAGTTGGAAATTTAGCTGGGTGAAATCTTTCCCTGAGGTCACCACTCCCTTTATTCCATTTCTTAATCTGTTTATCTTCTCAAACATAGGACTTAACTTGATTCCAATTCCTGGTGTTCTTTTTCTCTTCAAAATTTACGTTTTGCATTTTTTTCTTTCTTAGCTGGCTCCATTTCGTTATAAATCTTCAATAGAGTTAACACTAATAATCATCTGACAATGTTTATAGTAGGCTGTTTTGAGATTTTTCTGCCAATGGCATTAATTCAAATCTTTAGACTCAGTCAAACTCTTCAGACAAGGGCAAAAATAGCCCTAATCTTCACCAAAATATCTCAAGAATGATCTCTAGGCCACATATTAAAACCTTTTGAGCAAACCCCCACAGTCGATCAAATCACACTCAGCACCACTGTCTTCCATGCTCCTACTAGTGTGGCCCATTAAACAGCACTTAAAGCCTTCAACTGCTTTTCTAATCCACAATTCCAATGTCCATATTCCTTCAAACAAAAGCATGGTCAGGTCTATCACAGCAATACCCCAGTCCCTCATATCAACTTTTGTTTTAGTTAGGGTTTCTATGGCTCTGAAGAGACACCATGGGCATGGCAACTCTTATAAAGGAAAACATTTCCTTGGGTAGCTTACAATTTAGAAATTTAGTCCATTATTATTATGATGGGACATGCCAGCATGCAGGCAGACTTGGTTCTAGAAAAGGAGCTAAAAATTTTACTCCTTGACCTGAAAGCAACCGTAACTGAACTGACACTGAGCACAGCTATAGCAAAGGAGACCTCAAGAGCCTGTCCTCATAGTGACACATTTCCTCCCACAAGGCCATATCTACTCCAACAAAGCCACATCTCCTAATAGTGTTACTCTCTAAGAGATTATAGAAATAAATTACATTCAAACTACCATGCTAGAATAATTATAACAATCATCTGTAACAAAAATTATCTGAACTTGTGTATTTCCTATTTTGCGGATTGTCCAGTTAGCCATAAGGAACTGAAATGGTGGGATTAAAAGTGCTAAAGATATCTGGACAAAAATTCAAAAACTTCCAAAACCCATTTGAGCAGATCACTTTGCAATTTCTTCTTTTCATTTCACGACAGATCACTGCTCGCCAATAACCCTGTGAATTTTACTTTTCCCAAGCCATTTTCTTTTTATCTGCCTGCAGACATCCAGTCAAACTGGTTCTTTACAGGGATTTGTAAGCTCATTGCCTATCCCTTGGTTGCTCCTTACTATTTAGCTCTATCTCCCTTTTCTCTCCTCAGGGTCAGCCTCTGATCCTGATGATCTTTATGTCCACATTTCAAATAACTCAATCATTTACATAATGGCACTCTGTCCAATGGCTGAAAAATAAGGCCTTTAAGAAATATATCATTCTAAGACAGTTCTAGTCTACTAAATATTTGAGCTAGCAAAAAGATACTGGTAAAGGTGAATATAAATAGAAGAATTGCTTAGCAACATGACAGAGCTTGAACTTAACTCTATAAGGCATGCCACCAGAATTGAAGTCATATCTTTAATTTCTAATAATGGTATGTGGAGGGAATCATTATATTTGATACTTAACAGCATTCTATCCCATATTTCCCATGAGCCTTATGGCAAACAAGATATTATATCAATTTGATGTACAAATAGAAAGAAAAGAGATTTTTATGACTTCCCAATACTCTGTTGCAAGGAAGGTTAAGGATTTTGAGCAAGCAGGTCAGTTCAGGGTCATCTCATAGGGGTGATGAGGAAGCCAGGAATGAAGGTGACCCAGGAAAAATTATGAAAGAAAATAATTACGGAGCTAGAAGGCATTTGGAGAGCTTATCTAGAACAGGATATGCAAATTACAACCCATGGGCCAAAATCTTACCAGCCACCTGTGAGCTAATAATGATTTTGTTTGAGACCAACGCAGAGGAGCACACTGTCCTCCAGGCATGTCACAGCTGTTACCATTTTGACACCAGAGCAGTCGTGAATATGGGCAGGCATAGGAGACCTTCACAAGATTGGGTTCATTAGCATTCCCTCATGGAGGGAAGACAGACTTAGGTGGTGTACAAAAGTCTTATAGGGAAATAATCAGTCAGCACAGAAGATGTGAGACGATGTCCCAAACCAAGGGTTTACAAAGTGGTTAACAACTGCTAGGAAGGGAGAGATTTGTCTTCCATGGTTGGGCTGGCCATAAGTTGACCATGATCCTTACGTAACCCACCATTCATGCTCTTGTTAGTGACACTGATTACACTTAGTAGTCCACCAAGTTTGACTTGGACAGAATCATTTCTTTGGTCTATGTTGATGACCTATCTGGGATAAATAGATGTTTGTTCTCACCAAGCAATACCCATATGGGAGACTGAATCCAAGGTCTTTTGGGTTGTAGTCTGTTTTGTTTGGTTTTGTATTTTTTTAAAAATTCAATGATTAAAGGAAAATAGCCCATTACAATGAATGAAAATAAAATAAAGTTCAAATTTCTGTGTCCATAAAGCTTCATTTGAATACAACTGTGCCCAGTCATTTATTTCATATCTGTGACTTCTTTCATTAGATAAAAATGCTAAATCATTTTAAATGAGATCAAATGGCTTCCAAAGTCTCAAATGTTTACTATCTGGTTATTTTTCTTGAAATTAGTTGACTCTTAGTCCCACTCCTTCACTTTCAAGTGGGTTGGACAGGATTGATTCTACACATACTTGAAAGGTGGGCACTTTTGGCTTAGGCTAACTAGAAGCTTCCATATGCCTATGGCCATAGTGATTGGTTTGGTCTTTGTGATTACCAAAATGATTATGTAGAATATCCTTAAGTTATCAGATTCTGTGTTCAAGTGATAACTGTACTCCCATAAATCTCTTTCTATGAATTTACATTATAGAAGTTATAAATTAATCCTTATATACTATATACATCCATTAATATAGTTATTTTAATTTTGGGCATTTAAACATAAGTCACCAAAGTTCTTCAGCACACCGAAAGTACGTTAATATAGATTACTATTTCTCTCCTTTACTTTTTTTGCTGGAGAGGAGCTGGGATCCTAGCACAAGTGGTTTCACTTTAATTTTAGTACCTTATTATTTGACGCCACTTGTTTGAACCCACTGCAATCACACTTGTCGGAGAAAGATGCTTTCATTACATCCTGAGTTTTGAAAAGGGGGTAAATAGCCACCCTAATTTGTGAAACAGTAATGAGGCTTTAATGAACTCTTGATGTCTTATTATAGAATGTATGCTTTACGTAAATGCCTAAATTGTGGTAGTGAAGCATTTGTATGTGTAAGGTAAGGAGATTGCTAATTTTCTCTAAACCTAAATCACTCGCTGATTTTTGACTAATGTTCCAGAAATAGTCCTATTGCTCCAGCCATCTAGTCACATGCTTATACATGCATCTATATAAATGTCTGTACAACAAAAGCTTTTGGCTACTTTCACTGCCCAAAGAGTATTCTAGGAAGTGCAAGGTAATCATCATGGGTCTCCATTAGCTCCTCCTACAGGTGAACGTTATTATTCTCTGGTAAGTTTTGGACAGAAATCAAATACTTATCCACATATCTATAGCCAGGGATT
This sequence comes from Chionomys nivalis, assembly GCF_950005125.1. Lineage (NCBI taxonomy): Eukaryota > Metazoa > Chordata > Mammalia > Rodentia > Cricetidae > Chionomys > Chionomys nivalis. The sequence goes on along the minus strand of NC_080112.1, from coordinate 127,503,465 downwards.
CTTTACCATTTTTTGTGGCATTTAAGGAGAAATTTCGACTTGCTAATGTTGGAAATGAAATGTTGAACTAAAAAGAACCAGCTGAAGAAACTTGAAAAGGAACTTCCCATGAGCTTGAAACAAAAGAAGGAGAAGGCGTCCTGGAAACTGGGAGAACAGCGTGGAACAGAACATCACCCAAAGTGATCTGGGAACCTTTGTACTGCAGTTTCATAGAATTCCAGGAGGGTAATAAGCAGATTTTTTTTTCAAACACCATGGACAATTAACTTTTGGAAAACACAATGGTGCTGTTTCTCTGTAGACCATTAGTAAGAGGAAGTTGCTATGTAATTTTCATCTCCCTAATAATTATTTGCACTTGACTTCGGCATGCCATTGTGACTGGGCAACCCCACTGCTATCATTTCCTATCCCTCCCCAGCACCCTCCTATGAAGGTGCTGATTGGAGGTGGGGAGCAGCTGTGAGCCCTGTGATCAACAGATCTCCTCCATCTGAGCACCCACCAAAAGCAAGAGGCGAGAAGTAGGGCAGTTGCATATTAAACGTTTCAGATCTGTGGTGAACTGCGTTAATATTCCTAGAACACTCTTTGGAGATAGGTCAGAGATGTTCCATGCAAGAACTGACAGAAGACAAGTGGTCCATTTTTAGCTTTGTGCACAAGCAGCAAAAATAACTTTCCTAGCCATCGCTGCTCTAATTCCTTTCACATACAAAGTATGTGGTGCCCCCCCACACTTCAGATGAGATTTTTGAAGATTTATCAGTTGGTGAATTAAAAATCAGGGAACAGACTCAAGTGCAGCGTGTTCTACAGCAGGAATCAGAAAATTACTACAGGTCATGGGTCTAATATGGACCCCATTCTGTTTTTATCAATAAAGTTTTATTAGTATGCACCTACATCTGTTTGCTTACATATTTCTTGGAACCATTTTTAACACTATAGCAACAGAAACACACTAAGGTACATCTGCCACAACAGATGACTTTCAGATCCTAAAATACCTACTATATCACTATTGATATAAGTAGTTCACTGACTTGGACAACAGAATTCAGGGGGATGGGAAGAGGAAGACAATATATCCTTGACAGGACATAAAGACTGAGTTAACAACCAAGCAGATGTTTTTCTTTGCCAGGTCTTTTTTGAGATGGACATATGCAATATGAATTTTGTAATAATTATGACTTAAGGTTGCAGATAAGGACTGAAGGCCATTTAATTTTTAATATGTGGCCTTCTAGAAAACATAGACAAGCTAGGAATCCTGTCAGATTCTTTCTTAGTCCTACATGTCCTTGTATTTACAAACTACTACATTGAACAGAGAAGGAAAATGAAAGACAGAGCAACTCAGAAATTTTTTCCTTCTAGATCTTCCTCACTAACAAGCCAAGTCAAAGTGAAGGAGCATTAGGAGAATGTGCTCATATCAAGAACGAAAAACCAAGTCGGATACAGCATTGCATGCTTCCAATCCCAGCAAACAGAAAACTCAGGGCACAAAAGTCACATGTTCAAAGCCAGTCTCAGCTACATAGTGAAAACCTGTCTTGAAAACACAACTAAAACAAAAACAGATGTGGGGAGATGGCTTAGTAAGTAAATTAAGGGCTTTCTTTCCAAGCCTGAGGACCAGAGTTCAATCCTCAGAAGCCATGTTAAAAAAAAAAGTGAGGTGTGATGATGCATACTTACTATCCCCAACTCCCAGGTGCTTGGATTACAGCCTACCCTAACATGGACGAGTTTGAGGCCAGTGAGACATGCTGTCTCAAAAACCCAAGGTCATCCTCTGTTCTACACACACAGGAATACACATGCATGTGCACCCTCACACACCCTCACACACACACACACACACACACAAACACACACACACACACAAAGAGGAATGAAAAAATAAGAAAAATTAAAATAATACGACTAAAAAAAAATGAAAAACAAAACACGGACAGTCGACAGTCAAAACGTCTGTTTTGCAGCATCTCCAACACTCTAGTTACAATGAAAGGCATGCACACGTGAGTGTTGTAACATGCCAGCGCAATCCCACCGACTGCACAAATGAGCTAACTGCTTGCACATATGTACTTGTGGAAAATGTACCGTACAGCGTAAGGATGCCAAGGAAAATTAACATTAAAAAGCAAAATGTTCATTCTTTTACACAATGGTGTTAAACAGCAAATTCTAAATCAGACAATTACATGGTCTCAGAAAGGTCCCAGGCTCAAAAGGAAGAGCCTGACACCAAGGTCCTTTTTCTAGCACCTGTATGCGGGTTTTTCACTCAGAAGTGATTCTCCCAGATTATGCAGCCTCTGATTTATGTTCAGTGCCACCCGTCAACACACGTCTTAGAGGGCCCTCCCAGTCATTTCAATGTGAGCTTTCTCTGCCCAGACTGTGTGCTCTGGGAACAGAGAGTGAATGGCTCGCTCCATGAAATTGGAGGGCACAAAACTCTTCACTTGGACTGGTCAGAGTGAACAATGGCATAAAACACACTGGTGTTTCTGACCCGTCTATTTGAAGAGGCTCTTTGCCAGAAACTGGCCATTGAAAACAAGGCTTTATCTAGGCTTTGAGAGGAGATACAGGATGGATAAAGGCTTGACATGCACTAAAGCCTCCCGTTCTTTGGGGAAAAGCAATAAGGTGCTGTGTCACTACCCTCCTCTGTCACTTGCTCTCTATCTCCTTTTACAAAAGAGGGCAAAGAATAATGGCAAAGCACCTGCCACAAAGGTGATTCTCAAGTGCAGCTAGCCCACTTGCCAGGAACACCCACTTGGAATTTGGCACAGGCTAGAGTTTCTGCATGTGAGCCAGACATAGGCAGTGACATGAAAATTTCTCTCTGCAAGGCCTGCTTCAGTTCAGTCAGAAAGGGCTCAAAGGTGAGTCAAAAGAACCAAGGGCGGCTGGCAGCCCCGAGCTAGGATTTCAATCACAGGCTGTGACAGAAACCTGGTTGCCCAGGTGCTTCTTACTTTTCACAGGTTCATCAGCCAAATGGACTTGGTGAGCCACCTTATGTAGCACCCCCAAGGGCTACAGTCAGCATAGGTGATGAAAGAGGTGACCCCGGGCATGGAGCTAACCTGCTTCTTACAGCTTGGGCCAAACATGTGTGCCCCAACTCTGCTGTGGTCAAGTGGCCCCAGGAGCTTTGGGTAATTAAAATGCCATGTGATCCTTTGACCCACAAGACAGAAAAAAAAAGCCAAGTATTTCAGGCATTTGTCCTCGGTGAAGGCCACAGCATGTATACCAGCGAAGTTTCAAGCCAAAAAGGAAACCAGCTGGGTACAGGAAAAGTCTACTTAGGTTGAGCTTCTGGCCTCGATGCCAAGTTACATCTGGAATGATAGTGTCCGTTCTGAGCCTCCCTGTTAAAGCCCTACCATCGGCTTAGAAATCCTACCTTCCAGCTGGGAGCAGCAATTATTAACTCAGCAGATAGGTGCTTTGTCAGATTCAGAAGAAAACAAATCTACTCCAAGGAAGGGAATCAGCAGCCTTAATGGCAGCCCCGGAAGCATGTGCACTGAGGGAACATAATCACCTTTCATTTCATGTAATGACACCACCACGTTGACTTTGTTCCCACCGTTCCAAAATTACAGTATGCCTCCTTCCCCATGACTAGATGCTTGAAATCCTCAGGAATTTGTTGAACAGAATGCCATTTGTTCTTGCCATGAGGTAATTATTGACTGTGTCTGCAGAACTCACTGTGTATAGTTTGTATTCTATTTCATAATTCTTCATCAAGAAAGAGAGAGAAGAGGAGGAAAGGAAAGGAAGGAAGGAAGGAAGGAAGGAAGGAAGGAAGGAAGGAAGGAAGGAAGGAAGGAAGGAATCTAACAAATTCAGTGTAGTGCCTCACCTACAACATATTGTTAGTTCCTCTTTTTTTTGGTGTTTTAAATCTTTACACATTAACACTCAGATACCATAAACAACTATCTTCTCTCTCTGTCTTTGTCTCTGTCTGTCTCTCTCTCTGTCTCTCTCTCTGTCTCTCTCTCTGTCTCTCACACTCTCTATGTATGTATGTGTGTTTGTGTGTATGTGTGCATATGTGCATGAATGTGTATATGTGACTAACCTCCTCCCCCATGACTCGCCATCTTGTTTTAGAAATAGGTACTCTCACGGAACATGGAGCTCACAGTTTTGCTGAAATGGTCAGCAACTGAGCTCTGGCCTGTCTCTGCCCACCTAGCAATAGGAGTACAAGTGTATACCAACACACCTGTACCTGGCTGAGTTTTTACGTGGATTCTGGGGATCAAGTTCAGGTCACCATGTTTGCAAGGCAAGCACTTAGCCTATTGACTAAACTGTCTCCTCAGTCCCATAACTTTGATAATTCCCTTCATGGATACGACTTAAAATTCTGCTGAGACTGCTAGAACTATATTGCTAGAAACTGAGGGTAACAACATGTGTAATCTAATCAAATTCATTTGGCCTTTGTTGGGTGTTAAACATGTAGGCTTAATAGAGGAAATTAATATCTGTATTAAGCTATAATATACTCTAGTACAGTGGCAATGTGACCACAATAACTTTTATCATTTGACAGTAACTTTTAAACCGAGAAAAATTTAAGGGAATTTATCACAGAGTAACAGGGAAAGATCTCCAACTACAAAATAAGTCAGAGTCTTATAAAACTTTGGAAGAAAAATGTTGCAAGAATAGCCCTACAGCTATCAAATAATGTTCTCAGACAATCAATTATTTCTCTCATTGGGATATTTGAATTGGATCAGGTAAGTTCTAGAGGGAAGGCTAGGGGCTTTCACAGGTGTGTGACGTGAGGTCTCTGTCTCTGATTTCTGTGATGACCGAATCCTATCACCTTGAGTTGGCTGTGTTCTGCTGGGATCGATAAGAAAGCAGTGAGAAGATACAAGCTACTGGCACTTATTCGGATAATTCTCTCCTGGAGACAGATGAGCTGAAAATGCATTTCCCACTGACCAGTGGAAAGATACGAGATTGGCAGACAGGGATGGCTCAACACTTTCCAAGTTAGGCCGAGTCCAAACTGGAGAACAAAGTGGACGTTTCCCCAGCTCATTAATAACTCTACTATTCAGGATTCAGAATTGAATTCTATCGCATTAAGTAGACAGTAGTTCTGTTTAATTGCCCACCATGGGAATTGCTAGTAGAATAATAGAATGGTGTGTCTTATCCAATACACATACACAGAGACACTCTTTCCCCCACACACAACAGGGTGATGTGGCTAGAAAGTCAGAGTCCAGGGGGAAAAGTCTCTCAAATTTGAACTTACAAAACCAGCCCGCACACCATATAGCTTAGAAACAATTTTTTCATCTCTTTGACAACCTTCTATCTCAACTGACAGCTTCAACTTGACTCACGGTTCTTTAT